>NW_027325368.1:3552500-4207500 GCF_036924035.1 Leuresthes tenuis | reverse complement strand
CAGGTAAACAAGAGTGTCTGAGTCTCACCTCTCTGGCTGATCCTAATTCTCTGACATCGAGCTCCTGTAAAATGTAATTATGCTATGAAATGAGCCGTTTTCAGGTCACTATGACTTGTGTGTTTGCAGTGAACGGTGTGTGGTCAGAGTGGACCGACTGGACCGAGTGTGCCTACCCGTTTCGCTCCACTAACATCAAATGTAAGCATATAGGTGGACAACAGACTCGAGAGCGCTTATGTCTACATCGAGATCATAAGGGGTCCATCTGCAGTGGAGAGGAGATGTCGGATTTACAAGTCTGCTACCATGTGGACAACTGTTACAGTGAGTATCCTTAAGAAAATAAGAGTGTAGTGGTATGATTGCCACTTTCCATGTGGGAGACCTGGGTTCAAATCCCCTGCATGACTCCAGTAGGGGTCCTGTGGAGACAGACAGGTGGAGACAGACAGGTGGAGACACACAGGTGGAGACACACAGGTGGAGACAGACAGGTGGAGACACACAGGTGGAAACAGACAGGTGGAGACAGACAGGTGGAAACAGACAGGTGGAGACAGACAGGTGGAAACAGACAGGTGGAAACAGACAGGTGGAGACAGACAGGTGGAAACAGACAGGTGGAAACAGACAGGTGGAGACAGACAGGTGGAGACAGACAGGTGGAGACACACAGGTGGAAACAGACAGGTGGAGACAGACAGGTGGAAACAGACAGGTGGAGACAGACAGGTGGAAACAGACAGGTGGAAACAGACAGGTGGAAACAGACAGGTGGAGACAGACAGGTGGAAACAGGTGGAAACAGACAGGTGGAGACACACAGGTGGAAACAGACAGGTGGAGACAGACAGGTGGAGACAGACAGGTGGAAACAGGTGGAAACAGACAGGTGGAGACACACAGGTGGAAACAGACAGGTGGAGACAGACAGGTGGAAACAGACAAGTGGAGACACACAGGTGGAGACACACAGGTGGAGACAGACAGGTGGAGACAGACAGGTGGAGACAGACAGGTGGAGACACACAGGTGGAGACAGGTGGAAACAGACAGGTGGAGACAGACAGGTGGAAACAGACAGGTGGAAACAGACAGGTGGAGACAGACAGGTGGAAACAGACAGGTGGAGACACACAGGTGGATGCCTATCTGTAAGTCGCTTTGGATAAAAGCGTCTGCTAAATGCATAAAACATAAACATAAAATAATATAGGATTTAGAGAGTTAGAGTTCGAGTCCAGATGTGTAGGGTGTAGTGATATTTGATCAAAAGTAACGCAGTGCTGCTTGTTAACTAAACTAAAATTATGGGCAGAGTTTTCTGGTCTATAGTGCGGTTATGCAGAACATTTCTGATGATGGTAAATCCTTCTGACATTCGATACCGGAGGAAACAGTTCCAGTAATAATCCCCCTGGCTTGGATCCCATTTCTGCACACTCAGACCATCCTGTTAGTGAATTCTTGAAGGTCCATTGCTGCAGTCTTGCACTGGCTTGTCTCCTCTTTTAGTTCAGGTCTATATGACTGCTTTCTTTTCATGCAATCCTGCCATTAAGAGCAGTCTCCGCCCCACTGATCTACAGCTGTGGCCCGGGTCAGAGTGTGCCCTTTAAACAGAGACAAACAAAAAGCAGCTGTGTGTTATTTTCAAATTAAATGTTAAGAGCCGGCATTTTGTGAATAAAAACAACGCTTGGTGGTGAAAATGTTCCAAGATTAATTACAGTGGGGAAAAAAAGTATTTAGTCAGCCACCAATTGTGCATGTTCTCCCACTTAAAAAGATGAGAGAGGCCTGTCATTTTCATCATAGGTATACCTCAACTATGAGAGACAAAATGAGAAAACAAAATCCAGAAAATCACGTTGGAGGATTTTTAATTAATTAATTGGTAAATTCCCCGGTTAAATAAGTATTTGGTCACCTACAAACGAGCAAGATTACTGGCTCTCACAGACCTGTGACTTCTTCTGTAAGAGGCTCCTCGGTCCTCCACTCGTTACCTGTTAATGGCACCGGTTTATACTCGTTATCAGTATAAAAGACACCTGTCCACGAGCTCAAACAGTCCCACTATGGCCAAAATCAAAGAGCTGTCAAAGGAGATCAGAAATAAAATTGTAGGTAAGCAGCTTGGTGTGAAGAAGTCAACGGTGGGAGCAATTATTACAAAATGGAAGATATACAAGACCACTGATAATCTCCCTTGATCTGGGGCTCCACGCAAGATCTCACCTCGTGGGCTCAAAATGATCCCAAGAACGGTGAACAGAAACCGGCATTTTGGGAATAAAATCAACGTGAAAATGTTCCAAGATTAATTATGTGTTTTGCTTTTATTGTAAAGTGTTACTTTGTCTCAGACGAGGCTAACAAAGCATTTGTAACTTCTTTATTTTGCAGTAAAGGGCAACTGGGACGGCTGGGGGGAGTGGGGCAACTGTAGACCGCTCTGTGGACCAAACTCCAAACGCTTCCGGATACAAAAATGCAAACCTGATTACAGTGACTACAGGTCAGTTTGCCGTTTACACACCAGACCAGCAGCAGACCGGCTAGAAAAGGAACATGGAGCAGTTACTTTACATCCTCAGGATAACTGGGTTTTAGAGCAGGGATGTCCTGGAGGGCCGCTGTCCTGCAGGTTTTAGATGTTCCCTGCTTCAGATGAAATTAATCTCTTCAACAGATTGTTAAGTTCTGCAGCAGCCTGCTAATGATGCCGGGATGTGAATCAGGTGTGCTGGAGCAGGGGAACATGTAAAACCGGCTGTGGACGTCCTCTCTCTAAACTTTATTGACACGTTAAAATAACCGCACATGTGCCTATTTATTCAGATTTTATCATTATTGATTCAGCATCCTTTAAAGATCCATACAAATAAATATCTGTTGTTCATCTGAAGCCAACACAGTTGCATGCATATATTCATGTAAACATAAAACTATTTAGGAAAATACACTAAATCTAGAGCCCAGTGCATAATGGCAGCATTTGTATAAATAAAACATTTAGCTCTGTAGAGAAGAAACGAGGAGGAGGCGATGTCCTCTGACTACATGTGTGTGTCTGCATTTTCAGTCCTACTATAGGTATTTTGGAGCAGGAAGCACATTACTACGGAAGACCACTGCTTGACTGTGGCACGGATCCTATGATAGAATCTCAGCCTTGCCGCAACGCCCCTCCCTGCACCAAATGAGTTAATCGAGGAATTTAACAAAGACCTGTCCTGCTGGTTAACTTTGTTGTAAAAGGGTTCCAGATGCATGCATCAAACTGCACTGTACGGTTTGTGCAGCTCTCAGAAGACATTTTTCTTTCCTTATCATGCATCTGATACACAGGCTCAGCTTTGTATGCACCACCACCTGGTGGACACCATCACAAAATGTTAATGCACAATAAACAATAAGAATTTGAGTGATGGCTGTAAACACTGCAGGAATCAGAGTCTCAAAGTCTCACTCTTCCCTGCCCTCATTTGGCACTGATACAAAATAGTAGCTATAATGGCACAGTTATGGGAGCTAAAAGCTATTTTCTGCTCACATCTTTGGACCATAAGACTGTCGGATCTGCGATTGGCTGATAAGTGTTGGTGGGCCTAATGTAATCAAGAGCAACTGCTACACATTTTGATTGCTTGTCTTATTGTCAATAAATTTACTTATTGCTCGAAAACCCGAAAGTCTTTTTTTTTGCGATGGAAACAGCTTCGACAACCAATTTCTTTTCAGCTGATCTGTGCAAAAAGTCGGCACCATTCGTACATAACCTGGAACACGTTTATTTGGCGTTTATTTATCGGTAAAGTCTTGTCATACACTTGTGCCTTGGATTATCGGTGATCTGTGCATGATTTTTTTATTTGTATTAATATTTATTGGTGTTTCTTGTGGAAATTATGTAGTTTTCTTGATCCCCCTCTGTATGTTATGGATAGTTTTTGTATTATAGCACATGGCTAATATTAGCTAATGTTGTGGAAGTAATGTAATACAGTACAGTTGATTGTACACATAATTTTTTAAAGGTGGAATATTACACTTTCAGTAGTTACCCGTCTTGTTCTGCTTAGCAATCCCCCCCATTGACTGGTATCTGGAAATGTTTGCTAAAAAACCCCATCATACATAAATGTTTAATGGCTATATGGATGGGAAATGAGAAGCGCTGGGAAGGTGAAGGTGTCCAATTAAACTTAATCCCGGTACAAAATCGTATAAATGTGAATGTTTGCTCAACATCTCAAAATATACACTGAAAAAACGTTCACTTTTTAATTTAATTTTAACCTAGATATCAGCCGAGAGATGCTAATGCTGCATTTGATGACCACATGCGCCTCAGACTTCTTTGGGTAATTCAAGGGCCAGACCTTTAATGAATTAATGAAACATTAGTCAAAGTCAAGAAGATCAAGTAAGAGCCAGTAAACAGCCATGCAGATATGAGTTAAGGTTGTTCAAAACAAAGCTGCGGTCTCTGAAACACAAGGGGAGAGTCCACTACAATCAAGCCATGACAGAAGCATGAAATCACAGACATGGTCACATCAGGCCATCATTTTAATCTGTTCACGAGGCCAAAAACCAACATTTACATGAGACTAAAAACAGATTATTATGTCTAAAATACCACAGCTGACAAAATCACCTTTCAGGTAACTTCTGTGGTAAATTCAGCTGTACTTGTACGGTGACCTCCCTAAAAGAACATTAGGGTGAACATTTGTTGTTAAAGACAAAGAGCAAACCTGGAGGCAGCATGTTCTCCCACTTTCTATGTTGATTACTTACTACTGATCCCAGTTCCAAGGTGCCCTGAATGCAGCATGAGAGCCTTCAAGGTTGAAGATGAAAGACCAGTGATAAGGAGGGGGATCCAAATTAAGAGCGTCACAAAATCTGATTTCCACTGCATGATTATTGGGGCTAAAAACATTCACAATAATGATACAATCAACAGAAAACTATATGACTATCAGGCTAATTCAGGTTTCTGAGTTTTTCGATGTATTTTTGTTCAGTTGAATTACACCCGAATAAAGAAGAAAACTTAGAATTTAGCAGCGATCAAATTACAATATTATATTGTAATATTATATCAAATTACAATATATCTATATTATCAACACAACTGATATTAAATCTTTTAAATATCCTGATTATTGTCAATACCAATATGGTTTTGCATTTTGTATTCGAAGTTAGCATCATCGTAAGATAGCATCATCAGAAGTTAGCATCATCAGAAGTTAGCATCATCAGAAGATAGCATCATCAGAAGATAGCATCATCGTAAGATAGCATCATCAGAAGTTAGCATCATCGTAAGATAGCATCATCAGAAGTTAGCATCATCAGAAGATAGCATCATCGTAAGATAGCATCATCAGAAGTTAGCATCATCAGAAGATAGCATCATCAGACGTTAGCATTATCGTAAGTTAGCATCATCAGAAGCTAGCATCATCGTAATCATAATGAAATTTAATGTAAAAAGAACAGAAACCACAGAGTCTCACCGCTGCTATAGCCAGCTAAAGCTCTTTAATAATTTTAAAAGACATTGAGGAGACATTCATATACATATATATAAATATATATATATGTGTATATACACACGTGTGTGTGTGTGTATTTGTCATGTGAATTGTAAGGCACAAGATAAATTAAGAAGACGGAGAAGAGAAAACACCTTTCAGAGGACAAATCTTAACCTCAGAGGCACAGCTTTCAAATCCGATGGATACAGACAAACTTGAATGTTTTCAACAAAACACAGGAGACAAATAGATGGAAACGAATTAAAAAAACCATGACAACATAAAAAAGCAGTTCAGTTTACATACACACATGTTAAATACTTTGATGTAAAACACAACACGGCCAATGCCTTCGTGTTGTGTTTAGAAGGTCAAAGATCCCTCTCACTGCCTCGTTATTAACTGTGTGGCGCCAACCACAGATGTGTTCGATACAGACGCCTACAACACGCATCCTGCGTTTTTACGGGTATGGATCAGCTTAGAGTGAGGCTGTAAAGTAAAAGCAGTGCTTTTTATATAATGTGCATGTACATAAAACAAATATATAAGTGTTCTTTTTGAATTTAACCTAAAAAAACACGTTGAAAATGACATTTCAGAACAATTAAGACTGATGTGGCCATAAGCAGAACTTTAATGACTCAGAATGAACAAAGTGCCACCGACAACGAGCCAAAACTGTCGCACTAAACGCTCGTTCTGTGTGGAAATGACTTCTGGAAGTAAAGCATCTTTCAGAAATCTAAAGTGGGAAAAAACAGACTGATCTCATGACGTAACCTTGGACACACAAAGGTTCGTTTACAGCAGGTTTTAATCACTCGAATAGACCACGAACAACAAGAGCGATGGAAGACTTTTACAGAGGAAAAACTTCCACACTCAAAGGTCCTCAAACACCAAATGAGACAAAGATCTAAAGCTGCACCCAAGCAAGGTTGTTTTTATTCATTTTAATGGTAAAACATGTAAATATTTATCATTAATTTACAGGGTTTTGTTTCTACAGGTTAAATTAAGACTTACGTCGGAGTTTTACAGAAAGTGGCTTCAGCTGCATGAGGAAAATGTGTGATATTGTCGATCGGTTTGTTTTCGATAAAGCTCAAACTACACGTTGGAATAGTCCAACAGGAGAAGACCGACACCTCTGTGGACCTGTTAAATACAAAGCCAGCAGCAGTTAGCTTAGCATTCAGACGGTCCTGGCCTGACTCGGTCTCAAAGGGAGGAAATCTGCACACAGGACGTTTGGGTTTATGCATCAGACCAGTTCTCTGCAGGGGGGCAGTTCTCTGATAAACTAGTCTGTGGCGGAATAACTTTGAGAAGTAAAGTGTTTCAAATCTTTAAGGTGAGCCAATCAGTCGTTTCATATTCCACAGGCACGAAGGTGAACCCTCCTACGGATGACAGTTCTTTAAAGAACCACCTAAATTATCTACAGGGCTGATGGAAAATGTTTGCTTCCCATTTATTCATAAAAAAGTTACTTATTTTTTCTTGGGTACAAATGTTCACACCGATTACTCATGATCTTCGACAAATTCTAAAAACCAATGTGCAAATAGTCGCAGTCAGTTTAAAAACGGGTAACACTGAACGACGGCCTTATTTCAGCGTAACAACAGGTTCCACACATCTCTGCACTCGGTTCACACACCCGTGTTATTACAGTGGCATAAAGCCGGCATAAAGACGTCACCAAAACCCACAGGAGCAAAATAAGAAAAATACTTCTCGTCTCTTTGGTGCAATTACTCCTCTGCTCTGCTCCAGAAACTCCGTGTAAAATGTTTTTGTAGCTAAAAAAAGTAATCAAATGAAATTACAAACAATCTTTTGGCCAGTAAGACGCCACGCTTCTCCGTCTCGTGTAGAAAACACGCCATGCTTCTCCGTCTCGTGTAGAAAACACGCCACGCTTCTCCGTCACGTGTAGAAAACACGCCACGCTTCTCCGTCACGTGTAGAATACACGCCACGCTTCTCCGTCTCGTGTAGAAAACACGCCACGCTTCTCCGTCTCGTGTAGAAAACACGCCACGCTTCTCCGTCTCGTGTAGAAAACACGCCACGCTTCTCCGTCTCGTGTAGAAAACACGCCACGCTTCTCCGTCTCGTGTAGAAAACACGCCACGCTTCTCTGTCACGTGTAGAAAACACGCCACGCTTCTCCGTCACGTGTAAAATACACGCCACGCTTCTCCGTCACGTGTAGAATACACGCCACGCTTCTCCGTCACGTGTAGAAAACACGCCACGCTTCTCCCTCACGTGTAGAAAACACGCCACGCTTCTCCCTCACGTGTAGAAAACACGCCACGCTTCTCCGTCACGTGTAGAATACACGCCACGCTTCTCCGTCACGTGTAGAAAACACGCCACGCTTCTCCGTCACGTGTAGAAAACACGCCACGCTTCTCCGTCACGTGTAGAATACACGCCACGCTTCTCCGTCACGTGTAGAAAACACGCCACGCTTCTCCGTCACGTGTAGAAAACACGCCACGCTTCTCCGTCACGTGTAGAAAACACGCCACGCTTCTCCGTCTCGTGTAGAAAACACGCCACGCTTCTCCGTCACGTGTAGAAAACACGCCACGCTTCTCCCTCACGTGTAGAATACACGCCACGCTTCTCTGTCACGTGTAGAAAACACGCCACGCTTCTCTGTCACGTGTAGAATACACGCCACGCTTCTCCCTCACGTGTAGAAAACACGCCACGCTTCTCCCTCACGTGTAGAATACACGCCACGCTTCTCCGTCACGTGTAGAAAACACGCCACGCTTCTCCGTCTCGTGTAGAAAACACGCCACGCTTCTCTGTCTCGTGTAGAAAACACGCCACGCTTCTCCGTCTCGTGTAGAAAACACGCCACGCTTCTCCGTCTCGTGTAGAAAACACGCCACGCTTCTCCCTCACGTGTAGAAAACACGCCATGCTTCTCCGTCACGTGTAGAAAACACGCCACGCTTCTCTGTCACGTGTAGAATACACGCCACGCTTCTCCGTCACGTGTAGAATACACGCCACGCTTCTCCGTCACGTGTAGAATACACGCCACGCTTCTCCCTCACGTGTAGAATACACGCCACGCTTCTCCGTCACGCGTAGAAAACACGCCACGCTTCTCCCTCACGTGTAGAAAACACGCCACGCTTCTCCGTCTCGTGTAGAATACACGCCACGCTTCTCCGTCACGTGTAGAATACACGCCACGCTTCTCCCTCACGTGTAGAAAACACGCCACGCTTCTCCGTCTCGTGTAGAATACACGCCACGCTTCTCCGTCACGTGTAGAATACACGCCACGCTTCTCCCTCACGTGTAGAATACACGCCACGCTTCTCCGTCACGCGTAGAAAACACGCCACGCTTCTCCCTCACGTGTAGAAAACACGCCACGCTTCTCCGTCTCGTGTAGAATACACGCCACGCTTCTCCCTCACGTGTAGAAAACACGCCACGCTTCTCCGTCTCGTGTAGAATACACGCCACGCTTCTCCGTCACGTGTAGAAAACACGCCACGCTTCTCCGTCACGTGTAGAAAACACGCCACGCTTCTCCGTCACGTGTAGAATACACGCCACGCTTCTCCGTCTCGTGTAGAAAACACGCCACACGCCACGCTTCTCCGTATTGTCCAGCATCACTTTACATTATTTACAAACTTGTGGAAACGGTTGCAGTAGAAAAAGAGACCATATGCCATAGCTTCTTCTATAAATATGGATTTTAGACTTCCACAGCAGTATATTACGTCTTACATACGCCTATATCTATGTGCTCCCTTTATTCAGTCACTCTCACTTCTTAAAGGGGAGGTTTGCCTTGCGACTGATGTGATTAAATGAGTGTCTAAAGCTTTTTTTTTCCCCTCAATCAGTTCTTTTACATTTACAAGCAAGTGAAGATGAGGAAAAACGATGTACTGTAGGCTTATTTGGAAGTGTATACAGTGGAAGTGTGGTGATATGATTATGATACAAGTGATAGTGATAAAGACTTAGGATTGGTGCGGCTTCTTCAGGCCATCTTCACTCAGTTCATACCTGTGGGAGGACAGAGAGTTTTTATGAGTGTCTGTAAGAGAGCTTTTGATTCATTATTGAATATTCACACAAAGAAATGCCAAAAAATTTATGTTTTTATAAAATATCCAGCAAGACAAAGAGACAGAATGACTCAGAGGCATATGCTGATGCGTATCTATGCTACGGCGCTTAAATGGTATGATGCTAACAGGCCACTCTTTGCTGGTGGTCAGACTCAGAGGTTCAACTTACATTTACTGTAGACAACAAAGCCAAAATAAAGCGTGTCATCCACACAGATGAGCACAATCATATGTTAATAAAGTATTTAATTAGATGGCTCCAGTCTATTCATATTGACTAACTACCTCTAGCCTAGTTGACCGATTAGCTTAGCAGGGTAGCAAATCATGCTAGGTTAACTAACAGTGCTAATTGCTTCCAGGTTTATCACTATTTTTATAATCATACATGACCAAAATTTTAAATAATTATGTGACTGTAATCCCTGTGAGCCAAAATCTCAGCTTCCACCACTGATTGAACAACAGAACATTTCTTTCTACAGTCATCTGGATTTTATGCGCTGGCTGCTCTCCCTCGACAGGCTTACAGAAGGTGGCCAACCAGAAAAATGTGGGCTTTCAGAAAGGAAGTCTTTAAAAACACAGATGTATGTTTAACTGTAAATCTCACAGCTTTATCCAACTATAGAGCTTTAAAGAAGGTATCTTTGAATTCACTGAAAGCAAACTATTGAGGTTAGACGGGTTTAGCTATCTGTTATTCAGTAAAAAATGGCTAATGGTGGCTAAGCTAACCAGACCCAAAGGCTAGCATGAATGCAAGATTTGTCTGCATTCACAGTGATTTCAAAGACAAATAAGCCAACAACAACAATACTTTGATGATTTTTCTTTGTTTGTTATTTCAGGCATCTGCTGATGCTGCATTGTTCACAAAGACAGAAATTAAATATATAATTAAAAACTTATTTTAGTTCTTGCTGTAAAATCATGTCATTTGCATTTAATCTGAACTAATCTGATCTAATATAACAGTAAAGTTAAAAGTTAAAGATAAACTACCCAAGAAATATATAAAACATACTTTCAACCGCAAGAAAGTTTGTGTTCTAACCCAGACTATGAGTTAAATATCAAAGATAAAAGTAGCCTTTGTTTTCTTTTGGGTAGAATCCGTTGGAAAAGTGAAATAATGACTTACCATTGTGTCCAACCTTTGGTGATTTCCTCATGAGTTAAATCCACCAGAGCCTGATGAGGAAAAGGTAAACTTTTTAGATGAATTCAACTAACTTTTAAGCTTAGAAAACCAGCAGGTCCAGATTTACAAGCCGGAAGATGGGATGCATCCTTTCTCAGAGCCATGAAGGTTATCACACACACTGAGTGGCTTCATTTTACTCAACATATCTTTTGTGTTTGAAGTTTGAAGGAGTAAGAAGAAATCAAATGCTGCACCTTTCCAAGAAGGCCCCTGTGTTTGGAGAACAGACCTCCACCGTTCTTCACCGCAACATCCAGAGTCCGTCTGTGGAGCTCCACGAAGGAAACGCTGAACTCAAACCTGAGCAGGAAGACGAGCCTCAGCTTAATAAACAGCTGAAACGCAGCGTGTGATGAAAAAGAAGCAACGCAAAGCCGTTTGGACTCACTTCTGATCGTAAACCGGGCAACTTGTTCTCTTTAACGTGTGAGTTTTCCTCCTGCCTGACCTCCGTTTGTCAGGAAGCAGGTAGAGCCGGACGTAAGGATCCGAGCCCTGATCGGTGAATGCGATCAGATTTCTGTGGAAGGAAATTAAAGTCTTAATGAAATCCAGCATCGTACAAAGAGTTCGTTTTGGGAAAAGCTTTCATAGGTCTGTACCTGCAGGAGTGAACGATTACGATGAGTTTGTTCGTCGGGGAGCTGTGTCTGATAGTCAGCTGGATCTCCCCCAGTGAGAAAGCACTGGGGCCTGAGCCGCTACACAAACAGAGAAAGAGCACGTTCACAACCATATATCTGAGCAAAACAGGTTTCCTCTTAAAAAAGGGTCAAAACACAGAGAGTTAGGCATGAATCTGAGAGATACTGGCTTCAAACCCTCTAGAAGTACAGTTAACAATAGATTGAAATGTCTAATCAGTGGAAAACGTGCTCCAGTCACTATTAACTTATCATTCTTAACATGTTTTAAAGTGGTTTCTTTTCCAATTCTAAATGACAACAAGCGGTTTCTGTAGATGTGACATTCAAATAGAAAATCCTTTCAAACAGTGACTTTCTGGTACTCCACAGCACAGGAAAACATGCATTTGACAGTTTTTGTGCTGAGTTCTTGTTGAATTTGTCGTGCTACTGCTGTATTTAAATGATTCTCTGCAAAGTTTAATAAAATCCGAACCATCTCCGGACTTTGGTGGTTCATTGTGAAATGCATCAGCATTAAGACCTTTTAAACTCGGTTAAACGTGACACATGAACGGGGAATCCTGCAGGCAATCTAAAAACTGTTCAGTTTGGTGTGTTCACGCTTACGTTTCCGCTGATGCTGACAAGGAAATTTGGTTTGATCTGCAGGAAAACCCGAATCAATAGATTTTAAATTCAGAATTGGCCCACTGACCACTTCATGGCTTATTTAATTAAATCCAGAGCTGCCTGTACTAATGTAATTACATTTTTAACGGTAAAATTGGGTTCCAAATTGGATTAGTTCAGTTTTATATCCCTATAAATGATAGAATGCACCACATCAAATTGAGAATTTCTGTGTGTAAACAGTTGAACTGCGGCTGGATGGAAGATGCGTCTCTAAAACACTGGATAAACAGAGAGCGATAGATACTTCTGCAGCTGCTGGAGTCTCTGATGCAGCTCCTGAGTCGAGTAGGGGTTGGAGATGTCCGACGCTATGCTCGGCGTGGGCTCCTTGCCTTCGGCCAGGTACAGCTGTGAGCCAGAGATGGCCAGGTTAGAGGTGCTCCTCCCAGTCTCCGCCAAGCTCTGACCTCCCATCTTTCCTGCGCCACCCTCCCTCAAGTCGGAGCTTCCCGAGGACCTGGCAGACTCCTCAGGCTCCCTTCGTCGGTTCAGCAGGTCCTGCGCCGACACAGAGGCGGAGCGGGGGATGTCGGAGCTGGGGGAGGGAGGCTTCGGGGACTCTGAGGAGATGGAGGGCCGTGGGGTTGAACTGGAAGAGCTGGACTTGCGGACCTGCACAGAAGACGGTGTTTGACCTGTTTTTGACGAGGTGTCCTTATCCAGGCACAACACCTGCAGGACAGATAGAGAAAGTGAGAGTTTGATCTTTTACTGGCTTCCCAACAAAGACCGTCAGATGCTAAAAATATGAAAAATAAAAAACCACAGGCCGTTTCACTGCTTTAATTTGCTCATTCCTTATTAAAAACCCAGTCAAAGACACACATCGGAGCTAATCCCGTCCCTCAGATCACGGATCTTTACCCGTAAAGCCATCTTCATCTTGAGGGTGCAGCTCGGTCCAGAGTTCTTGAGAGGGAAGCGCTGGTTTAAAGTCATGTCCTCTGCCTGCAACAGGCTGGTCAGAGGCACTGTTACCGTCCCCAGTGAACACTCGTGTTTTTCATCCTTCACCTAAAAACACACAGGGCTCAAAACCATGAGCTGCGAGAATAACGTCAGCCACAGCTGTCCCATCCCAGACCTGACGGCTTCTGAACACAGCACTGGACAGACGCCTTCTTACCTCAACCTCCAGCTCTTGGATTTTGGGGTTGTGGATGAGGAAGGTGAAGGCTTCCTCCCACACTGGTTCATTGGTCTTGTATTTGGTCTGGCGAATGACACAAAACAAGGAGTTAAAGTGAAGATGGATGCTCAAACATTGAATGCTTGTTTAAATTTGAACAAGAGAATGAGCCCGAGTTCAGACAAGCAGCAACAGCAGGAGCAAACTGGAAATTCACTGGGGATCAATTTTGAGGCTAATGGCTGACATGTGGTGCAAACTAGCTCCTCTAAAGCAGAAAAAATGACAGAAATACACGTTAATGAGACCTTTAACCGTGTAACATTTCAGGGCATGCAACCCAAATGAATAAACCAATCATAAACTCTCACCTTGCTGTCAAAGGACTTGTGTCCCACTGTGAATTGGACAAACGGACTGGGATCACTGGTCACTTTTTTACCGGTCTAATGAGAAGAAAAACAAGTTTTAGAAACAACAAAGAAGAATGGCAAGCAGGCTAAGCTTAAAGGGAAACTCTGGTATTTTTAAATCTAGACCTTATCTACTCACAGAGAACAGTTTGGTGAAAGTCGGCGTCCTTCGGAAGATATTTAGATAACTGGAGATCCATATAACGGAGTGAACGGGGCTTAGAGGATGCAGCCTCTAAATAAGGCATTATCTGTCTTTATTTCACCAATACTTTAAGAAGAATGAATGAATGAACGTGTGCTATAGCTCTGTTAGCTCATAGCTGCTGTGTTGTTGTTGTTGGCGGCTATCGGGGGGCTAATAGAGGGCTTTCACTCGTCTCCTGGGATGATGTCATCGATGCCCGCTGCTGCAGCACAGCTCATTCATTCCCGTAAGGACGTCCATCTTACTCAAAGTCATCGTCCACGCTGTCAAAATCTGATAAATATCCTGCCATGTTGCACAAAACTATCAGCAGCAAACTCTGTGTGAAGTTAGCCGACTGTCACAGAGCACGGAGTAAATAAACTGTGCTGCAGGGGGGCGTGTGGATGAAGTGGTCCCAGTAGAGTGCCTGTGTAGAAATCCCTCCGTTAGCTCTCCTATAGCTGCAAGTAGCCACATAACAGCAGCTATGAGCTAACAGAGCTATAGCACACGTTCATTCATTCATTCTTCTTAAAGTATTGGTGAAATAAAGACAGATAATGCCTTATTTAGAGGCTGCATCCTCTAAGCTCCGTTCACTCCGTTATATGGATCTCCAGTTATCTAAATATCTTCTGAAGGACGCCGACTTTCACCAAACTGTTCTCGGTGAGCAGATGAACGTATTTCATGCCAGAAATAAGGTCCAGGTTTAAAAATACCAGAGTTCCCCTTTAAGTTATGCTGTAAATTACTCAAAAAGCTTTGTGGCAGATGTTTCTTTTGTTCAATTAGCAACAGTCTACATTTATATTTCAGGGTCTTTTTTCACAAATTAATCCAATTAAAACATTTAAATCATCGAGAAAACTGTTTTTCTCAGTTCAGTTTAGGGTGGCAATACCAGACAAGTTGGGGAAAGAATTACCAAGAAAGAACATCAAGTTAAAGTCCCACAAACCCCAAAATGCAGGAAAAAACAAGTAGATTCATTTGAGTGAAAGGATTAGAATCAAAATGGATGAGTGTAGAAGTAGCTCAGACAACAATGCTGTTATTTACAACAAACATTGTAAGATGCAGTTTTAGTCATTGAACGTGATAAAAGTGGATTTATGGATTTTTTTACAACAGTCAGTGCATGGAATCGGTTGTGCAGGCGTTTGGATTTTGAAGCTTTAATATGTCACAAAAGGGTCGAAACACGGCCACAGAAAGGAGAAAATATCTGCAGTTAAGAGATTATCTCCAGGCACTGCTGACATGAAAGAATTACTTTCATTAAATCTTCACAGTCAGCTGGTCTTTGCTTAAACTAAACCCCCCAAAATGTCTTCACAAATTGTTTGAACTATTTTCTTGAGTGGAAAGTAGTTCCAGTGGAAAGTAGTTCCAGTGGAAAGTAGTTCCAGTGGAAACTGCTGGCAGAGGGGTCTGTGGATCCTCCTGAGCAGCAGGAACATTGTTTCCGCCTCTGGACAGACGTGCTGCATGTTTGCTGGACTTCTTCCCCAGGTTGTGACGTGAAGTTGAACTCTTTATGTTTTATATTTACCGTCAGTAACGACCTGTCAGCAGTGAACAGTTTCTCTGGATTTACTGGACTGCAGTGTGCACAGTATGACCGAAAGTATGTGGACACCCTACGAATGACAGATGAAAACACCATTTACGATGCGCTGGGATCTCCACCCATTTAAGGAGAAATACATTCATATTTACTGGATTATCATCTGTGTGAGTGAAGAGGATGCTGTCACCTGCTGCCATGGGAACAAGCGCTTGTGCACTTTACGGCATTGCAGGAAATGGAAAAAAAGAGCAGAAACGGACAGCAGACCGATGCAATCCTGATTAAAACGGCACACCTGGGTCCTGAATCAAACACCAATCCAGTGTGAAGACGCTGGTTTTTATTGGCACAGAGCTGGAATAACAACAAAAGGGGAGCTACAACTATTCAGTCCAAAGATGTCTACATTTCTGGCCACAAGGATGTGGAATCTTTGGCTGAGAATCACCTTCAAGCTCATTTAATGTCAGAGAAATAAATCTAGGTCAAGACTTTTAGTTCTAACAATCATCACAGCTAAAATCTGAAGCCTGGACAAAGTTTCCGAGCTTGTTCTTTCTATGCGTGTGTTCCTCTGGGGAAAATAAAAAGGCTGAGACCTATTGATGTCACAGTTTCTTACTTGTTATTATGATGCTGCTGCCAACTGAACACCTCTCACTTTCTGAGCTTGCTGAGGAAACTACGCTGGTTGCAAACAGACTGAAAGACCTGGTCTTGCACCAGTGGTTCTAAGCAACTGTGAAAACCAGACAGAGTGCATGGAGGGTGATCTGAAACAAACGCCTCGTGCAAAGTTAACAAAAACACGGCATTTTGCATCACTATGAACCAGAGAAAACATCCTCTACTCCTGAACATCGGACTGCTTCCATCGCTGGAACTCCAGGCCTCTTTTGGGACCTCAGATTAGATTCAGACTGCGTTTAAACCTGTTTCCTGCTTATGACTGGATTCTTATCCAGTATCCTGGTTATGTGCTGCACATGTAGGACTACAGACAGAAACTAGAATACCATCAGAATAACATTAACACCAGTCTGAAAACCTGCTGCTGGTAAACATCTTGACTAGATATGTGAGCACGTCGCGCCTTAAAATAAGAGCCATAAATAAGAGAGGTGCACAATCTGGTGTTGCACGTCAAAAAGCCCCGGTTTTCCAGTTCAAACATAAACACGGGGGGGATTTCAGCGACCAAAACTGCCCTGACGTGAGCACAACAGGCGCAAACACAGAGAAAATCACCAGTTTTTGTGTTTCCAAGCCACAGAGGCTGAGAAATCTTGACTCTTACTGACAATGTGAACAGTTTTCTCATGTCCCAGCTACACATCTTATCCAGATCTGATGGAAACCTGGAAAACAATCACAACGAGTGTGAAAAACAGGTGCATGAAGACGCTCTTCACCCCAGGCCAAACAGCTGCTTTGGTTGTCTTGATGAGAGGAAACCAGTCGGCGGGTTTTCCCTGTTCAGACACAGTGTGTCCTGCTCACTTTAACCACCCGAGTGCAAACTTTGGTGTCCACATCCTTTCGATCATAAAGTGAAAGTGTCCCCCCCCCCAGCGGTGTCTGAGCAGTATGGTATGGGTGCAGTTTGTTTCCGTGCGGTTACCTTTAAGGCCTTACTGACTGAGGCCTTCCTCAGCCCCGCTTGGTTGAACTCTAATGGATTTCGCTTTGATTTTCACCCAGTGACAAGGCAGGAGAGAGCAACAACACACACACACACACACACACACATACACACAGGGAGGTTATTTGGGAAAAGAAGAGCATGCAGGGAAGAAGAGGAGGACAGAGTGATGAGAACACACCGTCAGGATTCACCACACAGTAAGACAGACAGAGACAACATGGATGATCACATGGTTAAAGTCATTCCCCAATCAAATGTGGACATGAGGTTACAGCGAGAGCTCAACAAACACTCGACTCAGGCTGATGTTCATAGAAAACTCACATGAAATCACTTCAATAAGAGAAACAAACTTCAAAAATACATTCAAATGGTTTTAAATGTGCCATTTAAAAAGAGAAAAGCTGGTCTCTACCAACATTTACACCATTATAGGCAGTCAGCCGGGAAATGTTGGTTGGACTCCTGTCAAAATACCACAGCCTCAGATGAAGAGTCGGCAGAAATCAAATAGAGAAGAAAGGTAAATGCAGGCCAGAAGGAAGGAAGCTCGGGCGGTTTGATGATAATTGGGGAATATTTGCAAAGATGAATAAAGATTTATTCGTTGATATAACAGCCATGTGCAACAGATTCACAGTGAGGGTGAAGTTACTCTGTCCACAGCAGAGAATATAAGGACCTGGCATCAGTGTTTAAGGACCAGGAGCTCTGAAGTGTGAACCAGATGTGCATCTCCATCACATTTACACTCATTTTAAACCAGATAAAGGAAAAGAGATGTCAAGGAAGCCCTCTGGTTTTGGGCTGTTTGATACAGTGTCGTAATAATGATCTCATCACAGTGTGATTGGATAAAAATCTCACTGCAGCCTAACATCATGTGATCAAAATCAGTGTTAATGATGCCATAACACTGCTAGCATGTTCTGAAATGTGGATATTCAGGCGGATTAAACTGGTTTTGACTGGGGGAAACCTGCACACACAATGGGCTTGAACCATGAACTGTGTATAAAAGAAGGACAAAGACCGAACAAAGTGTGTGAAACTGTGAGGATCCGATTCTTTCCCCGTCTGGAGTTACCACACTTTAGAGCTGCTTTCCAGCCCGGCAGCCATCTTATGACAACTGGCTCCATCTTCAGATAACAGCAGCAAGGTTTTTAGCAATAACGGACACACACACCTTGGAAAATGGTACAGCACCAGATTAAACACTGGAGCAGGCAGATTCAGCACGATTAACCTTTCAAAAGCCTCTCTGCTAGCTGCAAACAGAGCTGAAATACATTTAATGCAGATTACAGTCTCTGGTGCTGCTTTAAAGGATTGTTCTCTCCTCCAGTCTCAACCAGAAGTCTGTGACAAAGTGACTCAGTCGTAGTTTCACTTGGAGAAACTCATCCATGTATTCATCTCCAGGAGACTCCACCACTGTAACGGTCTTTTAACTGGACTTCCCAAAAAGAGCTTTAAACATCTGCAGCTCATCCAGAACGCTGCTGCTGGAGTTTTAACCAGGACTGAGAGACCTGAACACATCACACCAGCTTTAAAGTCTTTACTCTGGCTTCCAGTCAGTCACAGAAGACATTTTAAAAGCCTGCTGATGGTTTACATCTGTGATATGTTCAGAGAATATAAACCCAGCAGAGCTCTTAGATCCGAGGGCTCGGGTCAGCTGGTCCAGTCCAGAGTCCAGACTGAACCTGGAGAAGCAGCATTTAGCTGCTCTGCTGCAAACAAGTGGAACAAAGTGCCAGAGGAGATTAAACCGTTACCAAATGTAGACATTTTTAAATACAGGTTAAAAACATTTATTTTCTCATGTGTTTATGCACAATATTTTTTCATTTATCTCGACTGTTGCTTGTTTTAATCCATTTTAATTATCTAATTTCTTTCTATTTATATTCTTTTACATATTTTTAATGCTTTTTCTGCCCCCCGCTGCAATGATTTTACTTTTTACTTTACTGTAAAGCACTTTGAATTGTTTTGTACATGAAATAAACTTGACTTTGGCTTTGACTTAATCCATAAAGGACCACGGTGTTCGTTTTGTAAGTTATGGTCCCATTCAGAGAAAAATAGAGCAGCTTGGGATGAGGGCGGCCTGGTGATGGACGAGCGGCTTCAGCGGGGGTATGAGCAGTTTTAGAAGTTCTCCAACGGTGGCAGCGACACTGTTGAACCATCTTTTAGACACAGTTTATGGCCTCAACAGGAAAGATGGAGGGAAGCAATCCACAGAGAATTCACCCTCCCTCCTCATAAAATCTCACCACAATCAAAACGCATTCCTTCCCCCACAATGAAATCTTTAAATGGCTTTTAAATCTTCCAAAGCTGTGGCATTTTGTTTCTCCACTGTGATTCCACGTAGTGTTAATCATATGAGCCTTTAAAAAAATAACAACAGCCCTGAGGAGCAGTTCTGTCACAACATGGATGCTTTGAGGCTCATAAAACAGCTTTAACTCAAACTGGAAGGAAGTATATTAGCCCATGATTTCTCGTCATTATCCTCACCTCTGGGCAACATCTGTATGGAGCATATAGCGTCCATATGCAATAAAAACAACCTGTACACACCTGTATATACCGCACTCTTTATGCTGCATAAACTCACTGCTCATTGCCCTTCTGCTCAGATGCTAAACTGCATTTTGGTGCTCTGTACCTGCAGTGTCATGACAATAAAGTTTAATCTAATCTAATCTGCAGCTTCCATAAAGTTAAACAGGGCTGCTGTGCTTATGATGCACTACTTTATCTCTCTTTGACTCCCGGTCTTACAGCGAAATGAAAACCTAATGAAATACAGAGGCAGCTACGGCAGTTCTGTTCAAACAGACACAAGCTGCTGCTTTCTTTCTTATCCATGTAACCTACCTCAGCTGTGAAATCAGCTGGAAGAAAAGATACTAAAGGGGAAACCATGCACTGTTGGGCATCATGCTGATGAGTTAAAACCTTTGCTTTTCTAAGAAGAAAATAAAAACAGCTCCTCAGCAGATATCATCACACGCTGGCATTCTCCAAACTAGTCTAGGATGCAGAAAACAGCCAGAAGACTCACAAATAAGCTCCTATAGAGAGAAGCTGTGTTCTCGCAAAACACAAGGCCCGCCGCCCGCCTCTCCTTTAAGTAGCCAGAGCCCAAGTTCCCCTCGAAGACACTCTTCAGAGCGGGGAGGAAGTGAGGAGGAAAGAGAAGAAGCAGAGGAGAAGACGAGGCTGAGAAGAGGAAGGTGAGGCCTGTACTACAGAGTTAAAAAACAGATTTCTGCTGTTAACTGTGACAAAGACGTTACTTACCACCAACAAATGAGAGCAACGTGAATAAGAACGAGTGATTAACATATTAGTGATGGATCTGCTGATCAGAACGATGGCATTTGATTAGTCTCAAAGACTGAAAACAGATGCAGGCATGTAGAGTTTTAAGTAAAGGTTCCTTTCTTGATGTGAAAAACCTGGAGATGGGTGCAGTTTGTTTTTCTGAGACCAGCTTTCTGTTCAGGAACAGTTACAGAAAGTGCCTGGAGTTCTGAAGAAAAGAGTTCAGGTTCAGGACTGGACCGCAAATGAGTGAAAAAGCAGCCAACTTCTGCTCAGGAACACTTTAAAAGGATCTGAAGAAAGCTTGGAAGTGAAATGGAAAGAAATGAGGGGAGGCTCAAAACTGCTTCTTTTCGAGAGTTGGAACGGTTCTTCAGTGAGACATTTCTGCTACGTGGGGACGAACGTAACCCTGCATATACACTGATTTTCTGCTGTAGAAAAGGCTATAAAGTCCTTTCTAAACAGATTTCATTTGTGGAACTGCTTGAAAACAACAACTGTATCGCTGCCTGGAGCCTTTGACTGAGGACGCTTTGATTAATCCTTAAAACGGGCTCAGAGGCACCCCCGCTCCCCGGGCCAGTGTACGCCATCTGTCTCCATGAGTGTGACCCTGTGTGCTCAACAGGTGCCAACCTGGATGGGTTGGATTTCCCTGCATCTACAGGACAATAAATCTGATGATGGATCTCTGAGCAGTGCACACTCACCACAGCACTATCTGCTCACATCACCGGCCTGTGCTTTAGTTGCAGCCTTTCAGACGAATCAAATGCCATGAAGGAGTTCCTCTATTCATACAAACGTGTCTAAAATAATGAGTTTGAATTTCACACAAACAGGAACCAACTTCATCGCGGCTGCAGAGGAGATTTCAGGCAGATGTGAGGGAACCTTTTTCAAACTAAAACAAATGGAGAAGGTCTAAGAGAATGAAGTGGAACGACACAACTGCTGAATTATTGGATGTGTCAGTATTCGCATGACTTCACCTTCCAGGTGAGATGGAATAAAGAGCGAAAGAAAAGTTCAGGAAGTCATGAAGCAAGAGACTGAAGTGGCGCCGACACGATTAAATGTGTGGCAGGAGCAGCAGAAACACTGAAGGAATGCTGAGCATTTGCTTTCAAATCCCTTCAACTACTGAAAAAAGGGAAGAAAATTCAATAAAAACAGCTGAAATGAAAGGGAAAAGGACCCAAAAGTACCAATTTACTCCAAAATAGTCAGTGAGAAAGGCTTGAGCCTGGTCTGGAGCGAGCGCCCGAGTCACACGGTGCACGTTTTCTGCTGATCCAAAAGGATAATCAAGGAGAAAACCCGACGCCGGTCGACTCACCGGCAGGTTTCTGGCCGAATCCAAGAAGACGACCAGCAGCGCGGACGCCAAGCCGTCGGTGGCGTGGCCGCGATCAGCTTTGATGCTCGCCAGCGCCTGTGAGAGAAGAACAGACGGGTTGGTTTTCGCTCGGCTTTCCAGATAAAAACAGCTGGGGCCGATCCGGTACCTCGTCCAGCTTCTCCGGCGTGGGCAGCAGAGACAGCCACTCCAGTCTGAGGTGCAGCTTCCCTGTGGCCACATCGTCCAGAGAGAACCACTGAGAGGAAGACGCGTCAAACCGTGAATATTTCATACATGCATGCACTTTTTATCAGATTATTCCTCAATCTGCGGTTACTAAACAGACCGCTGCCAAAGCAGCCTGTAGCCTTTAACCTTTGACCTGACCTTTGTCCTGTTTAACTGCCATAAAGGCATCGATGTTTCATTCATGTCATTTTTTATGTAATTTGATGTTTGTTTACACATATTATTCATATAATTCCACTTGTTTAAAGGGGAACTCCGGTATTCTTAAACCTTATTTCTGGCATGAAATACGTTCATCTCCTCACTGAGAACAGTTTGGTGAAAGTCGGCGTCCTTCAGAAGATATTTAGATTCCTCTAGATCCATATAACGGAGAGAACGGGGCTTAGAGCCTCTAAATAAGGCATTATCTGTCTTTATTTCACCAATACTTTAAGAAGAATGAATGAATGCTGTTATGTGTATTATATGATCTCGATGACATCATCCCAGTAGACGAGTGTGTAGAAAGCCCTCTATAAGCCCCCCGATGGCCGCCAATAACAACAACACAGCAGCTCTGAGCTAACAGAGCTATAGCACACGTTCATTCATTCATTCTTCTTAAAGTATTGGTGAAATAAAGACAGATAATGCCTTATTTAGAGGCTGCATCCTCTAAGCCCCGTTCACTCCGTTATATGGATCTCCAGTTATCTAAATATCTTCTGAAGGACGCCGACTTTCACCAAACTGTTCTCAGTGAGCAGATGAACGTATTTCATGCCAGAAATAAGGTCCAGGTTTAAAAATACCGGAGTTCCCCTTTAAATACCGGGTAGGAACCTTGTTCAAGGACTGTTCTGCACACAGACACATTAGTGGTCACAGTAATTAAGACCATGAAGCCAAGACTGAAGTTTCTTTTTTCCTGGAAGAACTTGTGTTTGCCTGTTGTTTGGTTTTGTGCAGCCAGCGAGGTGCAGTTATCAGTTGTGTGCACAGTTCTTCAGCCTGTGATGTGCTTATTGTGCACCTGTTATGCTTTGCTCATTTCAACAGTGGATTTAATGTTACAACAAATAAATCTGTCAGTAAAAGAAGAACTAACCTCACACCATACATATGCTTTTTTTACTTTGTAACTCAAAAAACATGCAAAGGAGCTTCAGGTGATGGGATGTTGGATTGTTGTAATAATAAAAAAAAGGGGGAGAAATGTGAGCGACATCCTAAAAAAGCAGAAATAAAACAAAAGGGGAATCACCTCATCGACCCTCTGTTCCTTCTGGAGTTCATTCAAGTCAATCCCCAGACTGGAACACAAGAGAATAACATAAAACTGGTTAAAAGTGTCTTTAAATGTGTGAAACACTCGTTCAACACAAACATGGAAATACTTTTCTTCGTGTGCAACAATAAAAAGCAGCAATTCTTCAACGTGAAAGTTCAATTTGTTTGAAATTTTGACCAAAAAAATAAATAAATGAGTTTTATTTCTGACTCGTCACAGAACATCTGGCTGCAGCATCACATCAGCCTGCGTCTGACACCAGATAAATCCAGAGTAAAAGCTCTGAACACCTTCAGGGGTCTGTCCTTTTTTAGGGGGGGGCACTGGTGGTCTTTATGAAACAATGAAAGGCACATGGAGGGGGGGGTAGACTTGAACCCGGGGACCTACAGCCTCCACATGGAGCACAGAGAACTTTGTGTGAGATCTAAAAACCCCCAAAGCACAGAATTCAGAACCCTGAGAACCTAAACTTTTATCTAAACCTGAATTATGCTCGATTACTACTTAAAAATGCATGTCAAGAGGCCGGGAATTAAGCCATCTTTAATGAAATGCTATTTTAATCTCTATCCAGTGAAAACTGAGTGTAAGAAATGTGGGATAATAAAAGTAAATCATGCCCTTAGAAGAAAACTTTACGTTAAAAACAGCTACTAAAAGCCTTAAGACTGTAAAAACGTCCTCTGGCCCAGTTGAAATAAGTCGGGGAGAAGCTGCAGATGATTCGAGGGGCTCAAACAACCTTTTTTTAAGGATTTGTGCAGAGTTATTGAAACAGTAATGGTGTCTGATAACATCTGCAGCTGAGGTGTCGTCAGAGTCTGTGATTAATCTGCAGAGATTAATCTGTCAGGCGGCTGAGCTTCGCTCTCAGAGGCAGCGGTACCTTCCCAGGTAGTCATCTTTATCCGTGTCCTCGTCAAAAAGCTCAATCTCCAGATTGTGTGTGTTGTGATCGTAAATCAGTGCCTGGAAACACAAAAGAAGCCACGTTAACGAAGCCCTCCACAGTGACGTCACAACTCGGTTTTGGGCTAAAATGCAAAGAGATTTTCTCATTCCTGGCCCTGAAAAATCAAGATATGCATCCAGAAAGGTCTTTGCTTTAGATTTAAAAGCAAAGTTGTGGATTTTTCAGCCTAAAACAGGAAAGAGGTCCCACTTTGTGAGCCTGGGCAGAGGCTTTGCTGGTTGTTTGTTGTTAATGATGCGTTAATGATCTTTCATATTTTCGATCTGAATCCAAACAGAATCAGCGGCTTTATGTAACTATCGATGCATCCAAAGGAGATAATTTAGTAAAATAGCAGAAACCTTTTCACTTTGATCAAATCACATCAAAGAAATCAAAGCAAAAATCTTAAATGCAGACTGTGAAACAGATTTGTTCCGTTTCACACTTTTCCAATGACTCTTACAACCTCCCGTGAGGTAATTCCCGCCGGCTGCGTTTCTTCTGCTCACCTCGTACACTTCGTTCCACTTTGGGTTGACAGTTTCATGGATGACTTTGCTCTGGAAGAGCTGCGTCCCGACCTCAATGACTCCATATGGGTCTGACTTGCCTTTGATCAGCCCTCCCAGGAACTTGTCCTTACCCAGCAGGTCCTGGGCCTCGATGAAATGGATCCTCAGAACACCCTGAGGGGAGATTTTTTGGGGATGAAAAGGAAGGAGCAGAAACAAGGAGACAACGGTCTGTGAAATGACTTTTCACGGGAACAATGGATCAGTCATTTCTACCGAAAAAGAGCAGTTAAAGTTAAAGGTTCATTGTGATGTTCTAAGACACTTAATTCCCTTTCTCCACCAACGTTGTGACGACTCAGAGTCAAACAATACAGCATATTGAGGGGAAAAAGGTCCATGTATGCAATACAAAAGGCTCCTGTGAGAAAAATCATCTGTATGGTCAAAAAGCTCAAAACAGTCCATTTACCATTAAAAAAAGACTCGTCCGCTATGATTAATTAACTAGAAATGCTAAATTTTATTTGTTCACTCTGAAGAAATCATGAAAAAAGGAGCAAATCAATACGTTTGAGTAGCAGGAACCAGAAAATGTTTCCAAGAACATTAAAATCATCAGATTTCTAACCATGTGTACAAGTAAACACTTCAGCCAAAAGGTTGTCGGATCCAACCACACAAATCATGGCTTTCAGCGACTAAAAGTCCAATTTTACAGTCGTCTGTTTCAGGTAAAAAGTCCTGTTTCGTATTCTGATCAGTGATGGTTTGTTGACTTCCACACACATTTTCTGGATCAGCAGAGCTTAAACTTACTGTAATGTTCCAACTTTTTATTCCTCACTAACAAAGGCACCAGGTAACATTTAGTGGGAAAACTAGAAAACAACGAATTACTTTTACAGCATTAAAATTAAATGAATCAGAAACTAAAAGCTGAATTTTCAGGATTTACTGACAGTATTGTGGCTCCAGATGTTTCTCTTCCCGTCTATTGTATGAATATGAAAATTTTTCAATAAAAGCAGTAGAAGAATCATTTTAAAAACCTGTAAAGCACCATAGAAGAAGAGCTGCAACAGGACCGGAGCAGGAACGTAGTTCCATGAATGTGAAAAGCTGAAAAAATGCTTCTTTGAGGGAACAGCAATAGGATCGAGCCCAGCTGCTGCCGGTGTAATCTTAGGATGGACGTGCACCGTTCAGTGCCCTCTGGCTGCAGCATGTTTTTGTGCATGAGTTACCTTGGGAATGGGGAAGCGGAGTTGGGCCAGCTGAGCCTCCCCCACCAGAGGGATGGTGAGGCGGTTGGGCAGCACCAAGTAGCTGTAGATGATGTCCTGGATGATGTTGTCACACAGACCACTAAGAAAGGAGGAGGGAGGGAGGGACAGACAGGAAAGAGGAGGTAGAGAACAGATAAGATGCTGATTAGATCCCAGCTGTTGTTCTTTAAGGCTTCATGTCACCAGCAGTGATGTGAGAGTCAGATGTTTTCTGAATGAGTCCCAACTCATTTCCAGTTAAAGCATCAAAGGTTCCATTTATCATCAGCAGGGAAAGTGTGGGCAATAAATTATCTGAGTGAAATGACCCTTTAAAAAAAGCTGAAGGATGAATGTGAGTAAAGCAGGTTTTATATTCAGCATGAATCTGCCTTTTCAACTCTTTTCCTTTAGATGGCAGCAGCGTCCTGCATCAGAGCAGCTTTACTTCAGCTGTTAATCATTCTGCAGTGGCTGATTCTGGGTCAGATACAGTCCTGTGTAAAAGGCTGCAGTATATAAGACAGTTATTTCAGTTCTGAGCAGTTTTAAAGTGAATATCTGGTCTGAGCTCCTTTATCCTCCAACACAGCCTCTGAGACAGGCTTTCTGTCATTTCTTTAAGGAGTCTTCAGGAATAGTTCTCCAGGCTTCTTGAAGGACATCCCAAAGCTCTTCTTTGGATGTGGGCTGCCTTTTGTTCCGTTCTCTGTCAGATGATCCCACACTGCTTCAATAATGTTGAGGTCCGGGCTCTGGGGAGGATTCATCCCTCCATAAGACCTGTTGCCACTGATTTTCAGTCCACTTCTTGTGTCATTTGGCACAGCTCAGCCTTTTCTCCCTGTTTCCCTTCCTTAAGAACGGCTTCTTGACAGCCACCCTTCCATGGAGACCATTTCTGATGAGGCTTGGGCCAACAGTAGATGGATCAGCTGAAGGTCCAGATGCATCTCTCAGGTCCTGTCAGGTCACAGCTGGATTTTTTCCTCTTTCTTAAGGACATCACTTTCAGATCCTGTTCATCTGCTGTAGATAGTTTTTTAGGCCTGACACTTCTTCTTTTGTCCTCCACTTGTCCAGTTTCCTCAAATGTTTTAAGGACACACTGCACACCATGCTGAGATATGCCAAGTTTTCAGCTAATAGCTCTTTGGGAATCACCTTGTTGCTGCAGAAATCCTATTTTCTGTCCGTCAAACTGTGTTTTCTTTGCTGTTTTTCATTGATGCAGCTAAAGAAATGTGAACAAATGATGTGTCTTTGTGACAGGCTGCTGGTAGCAAAGTGTCTAAAGATCCAGTTTAAAACGGCTTCTTTGCTAAGTTGTTTGTTATGTGTCGACACAACACTGGTTTGTCACTCGAATGATTCATAGGTCAGAGTTAAGCAGCTTAACAAACAAAACCACATTCCTCTAACAACAGTCTGGTACAAGGACTGAAAATGAATGATAAAACAGCAAAGAAAACCTCTGAAAGACCTTCAGAAAGCCTGAAGAACTGCTGCTTAAGACTTCTGCACAGAGCCGGATGCTGATTCCTGATCTGCTCACTTAAAAAGCACAAAACTACATTCAGCATCTATCATGAGATTAATTTACCCAATGAGATTTCCACATGTCCCATCATGCCTATAAAAGGACTTTGTTTTTATATTAGACTCAGTGTGTGTGTGGCTCTAAAAGGCTCTGAAGGTGGCTTCAGGTTTGCTGTTTTAGGGCAAAATGCAAATCGTCATTGAGGAAATGTGAGTGCCTCATACAACACAGGAAGAGGAGGGTGGGGCAGGGCAGGTTTGTAGCTG
Organism: Leuresthes tenuis; assembly: GCF_036924035.1. Classification (NCBI taxonomy): domain Eukaryota; kingdom Metazoa; phylum Chordata; class Actinopteri; order Atheriniformes; family Atherinopsidae; genus Leuresthes; species Leuresthes tenuis. The sequence goes on along the minus strand of NW_027325368.1, from coordinate 4,179,574 downwards.
GTCACAGCCCTCACACACCCACACACACACACACACACACGAGTGGTTTACTTCAAACTTGTTGAACAAGGAGAGCTGGATTTTGCAGGGTGGAGTTTTAGGAACCTGCAGTGTGTTTCTCTGCTGAAGCAGTTCACCTGCAGGAAGCAGCAGCACGTCACTCCAGAGGAGGAGTATCAGACAGCCCTCCGCTGGGAGGGGGAGGGGGGAGTTGTTGCAGGTGTGTTTTAACTTCAAGTCAAAGGTTTTTGCAGAACTGCTCATCATAAACAAACCCAACTGAGTGACTGCGTTACGCACGCTGAGGTCGAACATCAGGGCCTCGTGTGCTCTGCGCTTTCCATCCAAAGGTGGAAGTGAGTATCAGCTTAGTTCTTGTTTTCAGCAGGATACGATACCTGCAAAGCTTTCTGCATGGATGTGTGGGTCAGAACCTCTTCTGCCGAGCCCGACGGCTCGGAGAAGCAGAGAGGAAATAAAGGAGGTTTTTTTTTCCTCCTTCAGGTGAAAGCGCCTCCTCTCCTGCGACCCAAAACAAAGCAGCCAGAGGATTTGGTTCCAGTTTGACATTTAATACGTGAGACGAGGTCTGAGAAACCTCTGCCCAATGTTTTGGAAGACTTGGGCATAAGAGAACATTTGAATAAGAGAGGCTTCGACACATCTGTGTTCGTCAAAATCAGGACGAACCTCAGGTTTTGAAATGCAAGCCCTGGATGAAGTGAATAAGATACAGTGCTGGTCCTTTATAACAGTCTGAGCTGTGGGCTGATCTTAGCTGTGTTAGCTCTGGTGCTGGTCCTTTATAACAGTCTGAGCTGTGGGCTGATCTTAGCTGTGTTAGCACCGGTGCTGGTCCTTTATAACAGTCTGAGCTGTGGGCTGATCTTAGCTGTGTTAGCTCTGGTGCTGGTCCTTTATAACAGTCTGAGCTGTGGGCTGATCTTAGCTGTGTTAGCACCGGTGCTGGTCCTTTATAACAGTCTGAGCTGTGGGCTGATCTTAGCTGTGTTAGCACTGGTGCTGGTCCTTTATAACAGTCTGAGCTGCGGGCTGATCTTAGCTGTGTTAGCACTGGTGCTGGTCCTTTATAACAGTCTGAGCTGCGGGCTGATCTTAGCTGTGTTAGCACTGGTGCTGGTCCTTTATAACAGTCTGAGCTGTGGGCTGATCTTAGCTGTGTTAGCACTGGTGCTGGTCCTTTATAACAGTCTGAGCTGTGGGCTGATCTTAGCTGTGTTAGCGCTGGTGCTGGTCCTTTATAACAGTCTGAGCTGTGGGCTGATCTTAGCTGTGTTAGCACTGGTGCTGGTCCTTTATAACAGTCTGAGCTGTGGGCTGATCTTAGCTGTGTTAGCACTGGTGCTGGTCCTTTATAACAGTCTGAGCTGTGGGCTGATCTTAGCTGTGTTAGCGCTGGTGCTGGTCCTTTATAACAGTCTGAGCTGTGGGCTGATCTTAGCTGTGTTAGCACTGGTGCTGGTCCTTTATAACAGTCTGAGCTGTGTTAGCACTGGTGCTGGTCCTTTATAACAGTCTGAGCTGTGGGCTGATCTTAGCTGTGTTAGCACTGGTGCTGGTCCTTTATAACAGTCTGAGCTGTGGGCTGATCTTAGCTGTGTTAGCACTGGTGCTGGTCCTTTATAACAGTCTGAGCTGTGGGCTGATCTTAGCTGTGTTAGCACTGGTGCTGATCCTTTATAACAGTCTGAGCTGTGGGCTGATCTTAGCTGTGTTAGCACTGGTGCTGGTCCTTTATAACAGTCTGAGCTGTGGGCTGATCTTAGCTGTGTTAGCACCGGTGCTGGTCCTTTATAACAGTCTGAGCTGCGGGCTGATCTTAGCTGTGTTAGCACTGGTGCTGATCCTTTATAACAGTCTGAGCTGTGGGCTGATCTTAGCTGTGTTAGCACCGGTGCTGGTCCTTTATAACAGTCTGAGCTGCGGGCTGATCTTAGCTGTGTTAGCACTGGTGCTGGTCCTTTATAACAGTCTGAGCTGCGGGCTGATCTTAGCTGTGTTAGCACTGGTGCTGGTCCTTTATAACAGTCTGAGCTGTGGGCTGATCTTAGCTGTGTTAGCACTGGTGCTGGTCCTTTATAACAGTCTGAGCTGTGGGCTGATCTTAGCTGTGTTAGCACCGGTGCTGGTCCTTTATAACAGTCTTAGCTGTGTTAGCACTGGTGCTGGTCCTTTATAACAGTCTTAGCTGTGTTAGCACTGGTGCTGGTCCTTTATAACAGTCTGAGCTGCGGGCTGATCTTAGCTGTGTTAGCACTGGTGCTGGTCCTTTATAACAGTCTGAGCTGTGGGCTGATCTTAGCTGTGTTAGCACTGGTGCTGGTCCTTTATAACAGTCTGAGCTGTGGGCTGATCTTAGCTGTGTTAGCACTGGTGCTGGTCCTTTATAACAGTCTGAGCTGTGGGCTGATCTTAGCTGTGTTAGCACTGGTGCTGGTCCTTTATAACAGTCTGAGCTGTGGGCTGATCTCAGCTGTGTTAGCACTGGTGCTGGTCCTTTATAACAGTCTGAGCTGCGGGCTGATCTTAGCTGTGTTAGCACTGGTGCTGGTCCTTTATAACAGTCTGAGCTGTGGGCTGATCTTAGCTGTGTTAGCCCTGGTGCTGGTCCTTTATAACAGTCTGAGCTGTGGGCTGATCTTAGCTGTGTTAGCGCTGGTGCTGGTCCTTTATAACAGTCTGAGCTGTGGGCTGATCTTAGCTGTGTTAGCACTGGTGCTGGTCCTTTATAACAGTCTGAGCTGCGGGCTGATCTTAGCTGTGTTAGCACCGGTGCTGGTCCTTTATAACAGTCTGAGCTGCGGGCTGATCTTAGCTGTGTTAGCACTGGTGCTGGTCCTTTATAACAGTCTGAGCTGCGGGCTGATCTTAGCTGTGTTAGCACCGGTGCTGGTCCTTTATAACAGTCTGAGCTGTGGGCTGATCTTAGCTGTGTTAGCACCGGTGCTGGTCCTTTATAACAGTCTGAGCTGTGGGCTGATCTTAGCTGTGTTAGCGCTGGTGCTGGTCCTTTATAACAGTCTGAGCTGTGGGCTGATCTTAGCTGTGTTAGCACTGGTGCTGGTCCTTTATAACAGTCTGAGCTGCGGGCTGATCTTAGCTGTGTTAGCACCGGTGCTGGTCCTTTATAACAGTCTGAGCTGCGGGCTGATCTTAGCTGTGTTAGCACTGGTGCTGGTCCTTTATAACAGTCTGAGCTGCGGGCTGATCTTAGCTGTGTTAGCACCGGTGCTGGTCCTTTATAACAGTCTGAGCTGTGGGCTGATCTTAGCTGTGTTAGCACCGGTGCTGGTCCTTTATAACAGTCTGAGCTGTGGGCTGATCTTAGCTGTGTTAGCACTGGTGCTGGTCCTTTATAACAGTCTGAGCTGTGGGCTGATCTTAGCTGTGTTAGCACCGGTGCTGGTCCTTTATAACAGTCTGAGCTGCGGGCTGATCTTAGCTGTGTTAGCACTGGTGCTGGTCCTTTATAACAGTCTGAGCTGCGGGCTGATCTTAGCTGTGTTAGCACCGGTGCTGGTCCTTTATAACAGTCTGAGCTGTGGGCTGATCTTAGCTGTGTTAGCACTGGTGCTGGTCCTTTATAACAGTCTGAGCTGCGGGCTGATCTTAGCTGTGTTAGCACTGGTGCTGGTCCTTTATAACAGTCTGAGCTGCGGGCTGATCTTAGCTGTGTTAGCACCGGTGCTGGTCCTTTATAACAGTCTGAGCTGTGGGCTGATCTTAGCTGTGTTAGCACTGGTGCTGGTCCTTTATAACAGTCTGAGCTGCGGGCTGATCTTAGCTGTGTTAGCACTGGTGCTGGTCCTTTATAACAGTCTGAGCTGTGGGCTGATCTTAGCTGTGTTAGCACTGGTGCTGGTCCTTTATAACAGTCTGAGCTGTGGGCTGATCTTAGCTGTGTTAGCACCGGTGCTGGTCCTTTATAACAGTCTGAGCTGCGGGCTGATCTTAGCTGTGTTAGCACTGGTGCTGGTCCTTTAGCTTTGCTCTGCTGTGGAAACCTGTGATGGAGTGAAACTAAGTGTTGAATAAAGAATGTTGTCACTGTTTTTCACCTGTGGATATTTGCCATTTTTGTTTTTTGGCAAACTTTCAGCCAATCGGCATTTTAAACCCATTAGATTATCTAATGGGTGAGATTATCTATCAAAAAAAGAGCAATGCTGTACAAATAACATCCGAAACTGTTTACCTCAAGTCAAGCAGTGCAGTTCTAATTACAGCAACAGCTTGAAGATCTGGCAGAGATCACATCTTATCTGGCTGGCACACATAAGAAAAAACCCTAAAAACTGAAGCAGTTAGTTCTTTCTTTTCTGCTCTACAACAAAGTGAACAGATATTCGCCTGGATCAGGTTAGTTTGTTTTAAATGTTAAAATCTAGTAAAAAAATCTCCCCAACCATTTGTTTTTCTGGGTCTTGTGTATGTTTCACACAACAAGTATATGCAGCTCATCAACACTCACACTGAATCACCCCGACTTACGGACGGTTTTAGAATGCCAAAAGGGTGAGAGATAGCTGTCCTCTGTGCGTTAAAGGGGAACTCCGGTATTTTTAAACCTTTTAAACCGTTCTACACACTCATCCACCATGATGTCATCGACGCCCTCCTGCAGCACAGTTTATTCACTCCGTGCTCTGTGACAGTCGGCTAACTTCACACGGAGTTTGCTGCTGATAGTTTTGTGCAACATGGCAGGATATTTATCAGATTTTGAGGTCGTGGACGACGACTTTGAGTACGATGGACATCCTTACCGGAGTGAATGAGCTGTGCTGCAGCGGCGGGCGTCGATGACATCATCCCAGTAGACGAGTGAAAGCCCTCTATAAGCCCCCCGTTAGCCGCCAATAACAACAACACAGCAGCTATGAGCTAACAGAGCTATAGCACACGTTCATTCATTCATTCTTCTTAAAGTATTGGTGAAATAAAGACAGATAATGCCTTATTTAGAGGCTGCATCGTCTAAGCCCCGTTCACTCCGTTATATGGATCTCCAGTTATCTAAATATCTTCTGAAGGACGCCGACTTTCACCAAACTGTTCTCGGTGAGTAGATGAACGTATTTCATGCCAGAAATAAGGTCCAGGTTTAAAAATACCGGAGTTCCCCTTTAAAGCTGAAACATCATTGGAGCACCATTCAGAAGGAGCTGTTTTTGCACTTTTTCACACAGAACCTCAACAACAACAAGTGTAGCGCTGCTTTTCCTGATTTCCTTTTTTTTCTAAATGATAATCTTCAGCTCGTTTTAAATGTCATTTTTACAGGTAACACACAGCAGCAGGTTGTCCCTGTAAGACTTTACAGAAAAGCACCGCATGTTAGGAAGCTCCAGTGAACGTGACAAAGGTGCTACGGACACATGCAGTTACTTACTTGATACCGGGAATATCCAGCATGTTTGTGAGTCCTGTCCAATTGATGTCCAGCATCTGGAAGGCAGAGAAGAAATGTGACTTCAAACAAAGCAGATCCAGAAACGGCTTCTTGGATGTAATACAATGCAAACATTATCAAACACCCAGGTTTTTAGGGACTTCCCGAAGCCATGCTGAACCCAGAAATGATCCAAGATTTTGTGGTTTTTGGCGACATAGAAATGTTCAACAGATGTTTTCAGATAGGAGCTCTGCAGGATTAACTGGGTTTTAGAAAAGATTTGTCCAATAGAAATGCTCTAAAGCTGGCGTTACTCTCCTTTGAAGCTTCTCTGAGAACAGTTTAGGTTTCATCATTAACCAGGAAAACTAATTTCACAAAGAGAGAAAGATCTTTGTGTTCTGGCATCAAATGGACTGTACTTGTACTGCGTTTTTCACTCAAAGCGCTTCTAACACTACATGCCACATGCACCCATTCACACACACTCATACAGCTTAAGGCTATACATAACTACGTGCTTTCAAACCACTCATACATCGGGAGGCAACGTGGGGTTCAGTGTCTTGCCCAAGGACGCTTCGACATGTAGCCCAGCCGCTACATGCCGAGCTACAGCCGCCCAAAAGCAGTCCAAACGCTGCTGCTGCTGTTATTAAGTTAAAAAACAGAAAGCTGTAGATTTCTCAGTAACAAACTTGTTTTTTTCATCTTAATCACACGGTTTGGGTACGTTAAAACCATCTCTTCTCAGCTCTGCAGTGACTGCATCATGAGTCAGCAGAGCAGCAACAGCACTGAAGGAGCCGAGTGTCCAGTTCAATCGATCCGATCGTCAATACAGCCGAGCTGATTGGGTTAACAAATGCAGACAGGAAGTATGTGCCGAGGCGCTGCATGCGACTGCCTGAGGAAATGACATTACATTAACAAATTCTCAGCCGTGAGACTGTACATCTGGAGGTGGATCATGGTGAGGGATGAAATATTCAGTGCACTCTAATGGGAAACATCAGCAGTTTATCTTTTATTTCACGAAACAAACTTCTTCTTTGTGATCTTAGAGAGCTGCATCAGTCTTTAAAAAGGTAACTTCAGCTTTATGTTTGAAAGAAGGCAACATTCCAGGTTAAAAGCTGCCTAAAGAACCCATGTTTTCTTACCATTCCTCTCCCCTTTCATTAATATTCTTTTTTCACTCAACCTGGTTGGATTCATCCGTTACCGGCTCATGATCTCGGGATCGTGAGGCACTGATCTGGGCCATGGATGCTGCTTTTAGATGTGACAAAACTGGCTGTCGGAGCCGCGTTTCCTCAAGTAAAATAGATAGAAATAGTAGAAAATCAACAAGAGAAACGAGTCTTAAAGCACAAGGCTCCAACTGCCTTTTTTCCTTCTGGATGTCACTCTGCTCCAACTTGTTCTTGTTGACATTACATGCTACATACTTTACAAAAGAGAGGTTTCTCAGACAGGACTATAATGATCAGAGCAGGAGCTTAACCTGGTTTTCTAACCCAGTTATTGGGCTTAAACTGGGTCATCTGAGCAGTAGGACTGCAAGGAAAAGTCATGGTGGAGATTCTGCCAGTTATTAACTACAAGAGCACCAACCTCATGGTGTATTCTCATAAAAATGATGATTTATACCAGACTTAATGACTTCTTCCTCAAACACTGAGTGCAAAGCTTCGTGAAGCTTAGCTTGGTTGTTTTTGCACAACACTGCTGATAAACAGATGCCAGCGATCACGTAAGCTCGGCTCTGCCTTGGCAGAAGAACCACACACATTCCTGACACACCCCAATATCCACTGAAAGCCACGATCACGGCGACGAGACTGCAGCTCTACCAACAGCTGCAGAAAGAAACAGCGCTAGCAGCAGGCAGGAGCAGCTGGAAAGGGAAGCCTGTGACAGTGGCAAGAACAGAGAGGGAAGAAATGATAAGCAGCTGCTGAATCAGTGGATCAGAGCAGCTCATATCTGCAGAAAATATCCTTCCGTCTCCACTTCTTGGTTCTATTCGACTGTTGTTTTTACATTTAACATTTACAGAGATTCACCAACAGGCAACATCTCTATTCCCAGGAGACACATGACAAACACATGCTTTGTTATGTGCTTATAAGTGTTGAACTTAACATCTAAAGTATCAGCGAAGATAATGTCAGTGAAGATGTGAAGGCTCTCATTCACATATATGAACAGTATGAGCTCATAACTGCATTAGGCAGGAGCAGCGCTGGTACACCACTTTTTGCTTGAGCAGGGAGCCACAAAGCCCCGTTCTTAAAATAGGTAAATAATTGTCTGGATGAAGCTGAAAAGCGTGAACAAGCAGCAGCAGCCGGATCTGACAGAGAGAGAGAGGATTTTCCCCAGTAATCAGAACAAACTGATGTTCAGAGGGCAAACCAATCGATTAGAGCTGCAGAGAAGAACTAAACGTTTTATACTTGGGCTCAGCTCACACACACACATCTGGCTCCCAGACCACACCGATCCCCTCACCGTGAAAGGAGCGGACTTCGGGTGGATCAACCTGCTTTTCTATGCTGTTACTGTGACGTCGGCGCACACGAGTCAGCGTTTGTGAGAACATTAAAGTGTGTGTAACCGGGGGCTCACACCAAAAGCGTTGTGAGCGACCACAGCCGCTCACGACGCTCACAACCCGCCGCTTCTACTACTTCTGCCGCCGGAAGCGGCCAAAGGGGCGGGGCTTATATGTATAGCAACTAGCATATATATAATAATCCATCCCTACATCGGTTCCCTCTTTCACCATGGATCGTACTCTGGGCCTTCTTTGTGTTTGCGCTCTGCCGTTTTCCGCCGTTTTCCGCTTTTTTCCACCTTTTTTCCGTCTTCGGAATCCAGATCGGCCCTAATTGGCTGTCGTCGCGTCGCGTCACTGCTCATTTGCATAAAGTTGAGCCTTTCTCAACTCTTGAAGCTCACGACGCCAGCTTACATTGGCCATGAATGGCAGCTGGCCGCTCACGACGCTTCTGGTGTGAGCCCCCGGTAATGGACAGTGTGTGTAATGGACTGTACTCATATGGCGCTTCAACACTCACTCACACTCCTACAGCACGTCTCAGTCTATAACTGCGTGTTTCTACACGTTCATACACCGATGGATGCATCGGAGGCAGCGTGGGGGTCAGTGTTCTGCCCGAGGACGCGTCAACATGTGGGACATCGAACCAGCGACCTTCCAGCCGGTGGGCGACTGCTCTTCCTCCTGAGAGACAAACTGTGAGACAGTCTAAAAAAGGGACCGAAGGTTAGAAAAGAGTCTGAAGAAGTCAGACACTGGAAGGAAAAACTGAAGCACGTTAAACTGCTGAAATATCCAGCAGTGATGCATAAAAACTGCATTAAAGCCTCCAGAAGGAGATCACTGAGCTAAAACCGTTGTCCCTCTTTACATAAACACACTGAGAATGTAGTGAAGCAGGCGTATATCTGGCTGAGCGAGCGCTTCTCATACAGATCATGTTCAACCACAGCGATGCTCTGCCAGCCTGGCACAGGAAGAGACTATGAGCACATGGGGGATTCCACAGAACCACCATGAAAATACACCAACGTCAACATGAAAAGAATGCAAATGCATTCAAGTGTGTTCCTCATGCAGACAAATGTCAGAGAGTTCTCTAGTTAATCTTTTACTTCCGGTTTGAAGCGGGATAATCAACCAAGTTTGGTTCACAAAGACCATAAATACAAATGATTTCGATCATTTACACGTTGAGAGTTCCTTATTTTGTCACTACAGCCGGTCGAGTTGTCAGAGATCAGATTGAAATCTGCATTAAATTACCCTTTCTTGGAGTTGATGTGAAAATAAAGCAACTTTTTTAATGTGGATTTGTACGGAAAAAGGTCCGACTTTGACTAACTTTCTTCATTGAAAGCACAGCAGCCACAGAAGTCACATGTTCAGACGATGCTCAGACAACGCCTGCCAGGTGAAACCAGGTGATCCGCGGTATGTGACTCTATGACATCACTGGAACAATTCACCACAATAATGCTCCACTGTTGAGTCACAGCTGCAGTTATTTAGCTCAATGCTACACGTGGACTTCTTTAGGTGGGTTAACTAAGCTGCTTTAACTAAGAAACTTCTCATGAACTCCTCACCGATGTGTACGGTTGGTTATGTGTTAACCAATCAGGTTCAGTTTGGATTAAACCAGCTTTCACCAAGTCTTCCCCCAACGACAGCCACAGAGCTGAGAGGATCGGTTATCTGTGATGAGATCTCTGTTACTCGTTAACTGAAGCTCTGTTCTTAGAGGAGATCAGAGCCGCCCCTCCTGAACATCAGAGAACAGTTTCTATGGATGAGATACTTGAGATTCGGTTATTTCCAGCAGCATAGATTAGTTTATGAGTGGCAGCTGGTTATGTCAGAGGCAGCGGAGGGAGGGATCGACTAAAAGAGAACTTAAACCGATTCTTTGCTGTATCACTGACACCAAATCCTACCTTTTGTCTCATCTTTTCCCACAAAAAGTTTGGCTCGGGCCTTAAATTGTACATTTACTTTCTTAACCTGTGAAATTGCTCTGAACGGCTGATCCTACGTCAGCTTAAACTCACCAGTTTGCCGTTAATGTGGCTGCAGCAGCTCACACTTGAGCTGAAAGTGCATATGTTACGAGGACCGACTTGGTCAAAATGTTCCAGAAAAGAGCTTTTAATTGCCAGGCATCATTCCTTGTTGCTTCTGCTTATTTATGCCACGTTTTCTTTCAGATACTTTGCTGATGGAAGTTATTCAGCGGCTGTTTTATGTTTTCAGGACTGTGTGACAGATGCTGAAGAGGTCTTTACTCACAGAGAGCTTTTCCTGATTGTGCATCAAGAAACAAAATATGTCAGGACTCGGAAGGTGTAACAAACCCTGACACCAACCACGCCTCAAGACTGCATTCAAATGCTGACTGAAAAGAAAGAAAGAAGGAAATGCAGAGCGATGCTGAGTGACACCGATATCCCACTTCCTGGTGAGTCTCATTGTCAGACCACAGCTGTCAAACCTGCATTCAGGCATCCTGTCACAACATGACTGTGGCTCACAGGGAGGAGCAGGGTGGAGAAACACCACCAGCAGCCAAGGAACCACAAACCAGTAGCAACACTGCGTGGGTCGGTCCACAGCAGCTCTGCTGAGAGGAGCTTCTTTTCTAAAGCTTGCACAAGAAATGATTCTCATTATTTGGTTGTTCATGGTCACTCAGAGGAAAGAAATGAGAAACTGCCGTGTATTCAGTGCTCTGCGTGCAGTTTAATGCGGTTCGTCTGTCCTGAAAATACACCAAATCCTAATGAAAACTGTCACGAAAGACTTACGTCATGCTAATAGCCTTCATCTTTGTGGCTCACAATTAAGTCCTGCTGTCAGTGTGGGAGGCTGATCTGGCAGGAAAGTTTATGGGCGAAACATTTCTCATGGCTTACTCACACTGAATTACCTGGTTACAAAGTCTGGGACCAAACACAGGCGTCTCATCTCAGCGTTTGAACAATGGACCACGATACTGGGCCGCTGAGTCGGTGCCTCCATTACTCTGCTCAGCGAAGCGTCTAAAAGAAGCTAAAATGCACGACAAGCGGAGCGTTTGTCTCACGCTGGTCCAGATGAATGTTGCAGGAGACGAGCTGCAGGCTTTACATCACTGTACAGAGCAGTCTTCTCACGGTTTTTAGGCTGAACACGAGTGTCTCACCACAGCTGTAAGACTTGGATGAAGTCTCCTGGAGTCAGTGACAGTACCTGATGGCACTGAAACCCACAGTGGAGCAAGATTTCATGAGGAAAGCTCATGGAAATGAAATAAAGTTGGTGCTACATGCTGGAAACTCTGCACAGCAGCATCAGAGGGGCTAAAGAAGGGTTGAAAATGTCAAATAATTTACTATTCATGAGAAAAAGTGAAGATTGAAATATTTCGATGCCAGAAAAAAATAAAATCCTCACTCGGACTTAAAGCTCTGAACAGAGTTGGACCCTCAGATGTTTTTTTACCCGCTTTGTGAGCATTTGCACCCGTGATTCTGTTCTATCCTGATATATATTCCCACAGCCTCTGAAAACTGAACGTTTGGCACCAAACCTATGAGTTATGGTGGTGAGGCTAAACTCCTGCATGCGCTCTAACATTTCTTTGCAGCATTTTCTCATCAGACCTTCACCAGGCAGTTCAGTTCAGTTCAGTTCAGTTCAGTTCAGTGCAGCAGCAGCTGTTCAGTTCAGTTCAGTTCAGTTCAGTTCAGTTCAACAGCAGCAGTTCAGTTCAGTTCAGTTCAGTTCAGTTCAGTGCAGCAGCAGTTCAGTTCAGTTCAGTTCAGTTCAGTTCAGTTCAGCAGCAGCAGTTCAGTTCAGTTCAGTTCAGTGCAGTTCAGTGCAGTGCAGTTCAGTTCAGTTCAGTTCAGTTCAGTTCAGTTCAGTTCAGCTCAGTTCAGTTCAGTGCAGCAGCAGTTCAGCTCAGTTCAGTTCAGTGCAGCAGCAGTTCAGTTCAGTTCAGTTCAGTTCAGTTCAGTTCAGTTCAGTTCAGTTCAGTTCAGTTCAGTTCGACACTCGACTCAATTCTGCTGCATTTCTGCACAAAAAAACCACTTCATCACAACTTAAGAAAGAATGTTGAGCCACTTATTGCAGGTTTTATGAGCTGTGATCTTCCCACCTTATTAAATGTCTGATGAAAGAGGAAAAAACTCCTTCCTGAATCATGTCAAAGCCACTGGCTTTTTAAAAAAAGTTTTCGCCTCTTTCTAATTGTTTCAGACGTGTTTCCTGAAGACGGGATAATTCAATGTTTATGTTGCAGCTTTTGATTGAGATTTGCTTCCTCTGGGCTTCTGTATCAAAGCCTGAATCTGGATGATAAACCTTCCTGAAGCACAGGAAGGAAGAGAGCAGTCAGGAAGAGGGAATGCACTGATAAAGAACAGGAGCTCGGCAGCATGAAGTTGTGTTCTGCACAACTGCAAAGTACCAGAAGGGCCAAATACATGCACCGGCAGCTTAGTGACGGCTCAGAGTCACTGAATGTTGTCACTTAAAGGAGAGATGCATCGACTGTGGACTTATGGGCGGGCAGCAGATAGATTTTGTCATATATTTTCCCTTTAAAGCCAGGGAAATGATGCAGTATGCATCGTTCAAATGAATGAGCACAAAAAGCTTTCAAACAAATGTATCAGGAATCCTTCTTTATGCCCTAAAGGCATCTTTAGCCTGTTATTAGCAGGACTTACGTTGCCCAAAACTGGTCAGTGTCAGGGCAAAGTCAAAAGTATTACAATGCATCCCAGAAACACCAGATAAGTACTGATCACCATCGAGGGCTGGGTATCAATCAAAATTTTACCGATACTGATACCTTCACTTCGATACCGGTTCCTGAACGATACTTTTTTCGATACCAATTTTATAATATCAATTCTAACAAAAAGGAAATTACATTTATTTTTCAGATCAGTATTTCAATTTCCCAGAGGGAACCTCCCAAAGGGATTAATAAAGTCTATTTAATAAAAAATAAAAAATAAATAGATTAATAAAGTCTATTTAATAAAAAATTAAAATAAATAGATTAATAAAGTCTATTTAATAAAAAATAAAAAATAAATAGATTAATAAAGTCTATTTAATAAAAAATTAAAATAAATAGATTAATAAAGTCTATTTAATAAAAAATTAAAATAAATAGATTAATAAAGTCTATTTAATAAAAAATAAAAATAAATAGATTAATAAAGTCTATTTAATAAAAAATTAAAATAAATAGATTAATAAAGTCTATTTAATAAAAAATTAAAATAAATAGATTAATAAAGTCTATTTAATAAAAAATAAAAATAAATAGATTAATAAAGTCTTTTTTTCCAATCCAAGCAGTTTTCCTACAGAAAAAATGAACAACAAATAATTTCCAGAGCAAAAAACAGCTGCAAACAGGTTCCAGGTTGGTGTCTAACACCATCCCACACACTGAGGATACTTTTCACTCAGCAGTTTTCCTTCAGAAACATCAACATGTCTGCTTTCTGCAGTATTAAGCTGCAGTAACACTGAGATTACTGCCAGATTTTGCTGAACGTTACCTGTTATAATCCCACACACTGCGCCGTCCTCGGTGCTCTCAGATGAAGCCGAGTCCAGATGTGCAGATTTTGACTGATGCCGCTCGGCTCTGTGGCCACAGACTGACATGAATGCTGAGAGGATGGCTGCAGTCTGACCTTCTTTCAGTAAAACACGAGCAACTTTCTGCTCTTAAACTGACTTTGTGCAGGTCAAATGCTTCATTAAATTAGTCGAGTTGCTGGCCTCAGCAGCCATGACTTTTACTTTCTGGCACATGTTGCATCGCGCACTATTGGCATCAATCTAAGTGAAATGGAGCCTCGGTGGCATCGTTTAACCGGTTCAATGACACACACACACACACACCTACAGTTCCCAACGCAGATGCACCTGAACCCGTCTGTGGGCGTAACCACATGTTCCTGCATGCGGCAAAGTGTAACGTTAATACAGCCAATCAAGGGTAGCGTGATCAGTTCTTGGTCACATGATTAATCTCTGGGTACCAAAAGACGTTTTTTGTACTCGGTACGAAGCATTTCTTAAAAGAACCGAAGTTCGTTACCCAGCCCTATCAGCAACACTGGTTGAAGTCATTCTTTGGGTGAATATCGGGTTAGATAGATTAAAACTCAGCAGACATAATGTCTGTGTTGGCAAAAAGCTTAAACTTTGAAGCATCACATGGACAAAGCATCCTTTTTTCAGGTTCATTAGCAATACATTCATCCCTTTCAGTCGGGTGGCAGAACCACAGAGAACCCTTAAATCAATCCATTAATGATAAAGCAGTGTTCTTTAAAAACAGGTCTGAGGTCAAAGGTCAAAGTACTCACAGGTTTCTTGAGGAAGAAGACGGACAGCGCTCCGATCAGCGGCATGTCCCCCAGCAGAGGCTCCATGACCACTCTCAGCACTCCGTGAAGCTGCATGGAAAAGAAACATCCTGAATAAGTGTTTGACCTTTGGAGTCGATCAGAGTCCTGGTCCTGGTCTGTGATCTGGCTACAAGTTACATCCGAGCACCCAAACCCGGGAAAAGTGAAGCGTCTGATCCCTCTTAAGCCTTGTGGCCATGCAACAAACCAGAGGAGTGACAGATGTTAAACTAGGTGAAGGAAGACGGAAACATCTGGCGCCGTGTCTTCAGTTTTGGGTTTGATGAAGAGATGCAGCAGCTTTCTCGTTTCTTTAAAGGTCGAATTCTGAAGTAAAATCAACCACATGTGACCCTTTAGGTGCTCCGAGTTCTTGGAAAAAGGGTCGATTGCAGCATTTCCCCTTTAACCTTTTTAAAATACAGAAGAGCGTCAGACCCTGAACCTAAAATGAAGGCCGTACTTGTACTTAAACTACTTAAACTTAAATCTAATACACCACATATTTTAAAAAATGGGGGGTATTTTCTGAATAAAACCATGTTTAACTGCCTGATAAGAACACATAAGCCTAAATCTGTTTGAACGTTCAGGACTGAGGACGTAAATCCCTGTTTTTTTATGGGAAGCACCCACTTCTTCGTCCTATCTTTAACAGGCTTTATCCATAATGCTCGCAGTATTTAACGAGTAAACGGAACCCTAATAGTACAACTTAAAGGCTGTTAGGACGACCAGCTGCAACCTACTGCAGAATATATCGTCAACTGCTCCAAACCGGGTAAAGGAAACGTGTTCTTTAAAGGAGAAAATCTCTTTCTCTCACACAGATTAAGTGGCCGTGTGGAAGCAGCACTGAGCTCGTTCACAGTGGAGATGAAGAACAAACTTATTGTTTCAGACCCAAACGTTACTCTTTATTGAGGATGAAAACACGTGTAAAAGACCGTAAAGCTGAACAGAGCCAACTGTTTGTTTATGAAAAGGTTCCAGAGGAGCCTGTAAAACGTCAGGAAAGATCAAACAAAGTATCCAGCTCATGCAGTCCCAAACCAGGGGAAACTGCTGCAGGTCCACACATTTCTCATGCTGCAGTGACTCAAAGCTCAGACATGTAGCCCGGCTGGCTGCAGCACCAAATTTGGATGCAGCTTTGCTGTGAGTAAAAACCAGCAGCTTGCTCAGTGAAATGGCTGCAGTGGAAAGACTCCAGCCGCTCATTTCTGCCTTTATAAAAAGATGTGCAGCTGATAATGCCCCATCACAGGCCCACTGGGAAGGAGAGGCCTATAAATAAAAGACATGACAGTAATTCAAAAAGGGGGAAAAAAGAAGGATGACTCATAATTTAAGCTGCTTATTTCTCCAGCAGATTACGAGCCGACACACGCCATCAAATCAAAGCCGTACACAAGAGGTAAATATTGACTGTGCTTCAGAACAGGCCGTTTGCAGAGTCTTCTCTCACTCTCTGATCTCTGAACAGCAAATATGGCCAGTTTCTGCGCCGACAGCTGAGTGGATAACGCCGTCTTTATCAGGCCTGAGTCAACACGTTATGTAAAAGCGCCTCTGCAGAGGTCGAGGGTTAATTCAGAGGTCACAGCTGAAACATGTGCATTCATCAGCAGAGGGTTAAATAACACGCACCGGTCTTAAAGAGGTCATTAGAGTCTAACATTTAAACTAAATTATACGAACCGATTTCACAATATGAAAGAATCCCTTAAAGTATCTGAATTTACTTTAAATCTTCCAACAAGCATTTGACTCGTTACTTATTACTCTGATGGGATAAACTGTAGCTGATAAGATCATTTTTAAGATATTGGAGAGAGAAATCTAATAAATCAGCTGTTTCCAGCATCTAAAACTCAAAGATTGATATTTTGATATACATTTGTCTTTATATTCAGGGCTGATACTGAGATAATTTTCTATTTTTCTAACTATTTACAGACTGAATTATGTGATAATACATGAAAAAATAGAAATAACAAATAAAATCCAATAAATATAAGCTTATTTAAACCTGTTGTTATGGTTACTTTACAACAAAAAAGTACAGGAATGCAACATTCTCCTCATTTTGTTGTATTTTATGTTGAATTATCGAACACTTTTGCCCCCATTAAGTAAAGAAATAAACTGTAACTTTGCAGTTTGTTTAATTTAATAAATGTAAACCATTTCTGCTAAAAAATGGCCAAATTACAAGAGGAGGGTGGATAAAACAGGACAGCATCTCTTACTTTGATGAATAAATATCAACTTTTCATTTTCTGCCACTCAACCAAGCTGATAAATAACTAATAAATGTGGTAAAACAGCAGGAGAAATGGTGAAAAATGGCCAAATTACAAGAGGAGGGTGGATAAAACAGGACGGCATCTCTTACTTTGATGAATAAATATCAACTTTTCATTTTCTGCCACTCAACCAAGCTGATAAATAACTAATAAATGTGGTAAAACAGCAGGAGAAATGGTGAAAAATGGCCAAATTACAAGAGGAGGGTGGATAAAACAGGACAGCATCTCTTACTTTGATGAATAAATATCAACTTTTCACTTTCTGCCACTCAACCAAGCTGATAAATAACTAATAAATGTGGTAAAACAGCAGGAGAAATGGTGAAAAATGGCCAAATTACAAGAGGAGGGTGGATAAAACAGGACAGCATCTCTTACTTTGATGAATAAATATCAACTTTTAACTTTCTGCCACTCAACCAAGCTGATAAATAACTAATAAATGTGGTAAAACAGCAGGAGAAATGGTGAAAAATGGCCAAATTACAAGAGGAGGGTGGATAAAACAGGACGGCATCTCTTACTTTGATGAATAAATATCAACTTTTCATTTTCTGCCACTCAACCAAGCTGATAAATAACTAATAAATGTGGTAAAACAGCAGGAGAAATGGTGAAAAATGGCTAAATTTCAAGAGGAGGGTGGATAAAACAGGACGGCATCTCTTACTTTGATGAATAAATATCAACTTTTCATTTTCTGCCACTCAACCAAGCTGATAAATAACTAATAAATGTGGTAAAACAGCAGGAGAAATGGTGAAAAATGGCCAAATTACAAGAGGAGGGTGGATAAAACAGGACGGCATCTCTTACTTTGATGAATAAATATCAACTTTTCATTTTCTGCCACTCAACCAAGCTGATAAATAACTAATAAATGTGGTAAAACAGCAGGAGAAATGGTGAAAAATGGCCAAATTACAAGAGGAGGGTGGATAAAACAGGACGGCATCTCTTGCTTTGATGAATAAATATCAACTTTTCACTTTCTGCCACTCAACCAAGCTGATAAATAACTAATAAATGTGGTAAAACAGCAGGAGAAATGGTGAAAAATGGCCAAATTACAAGAGGAGGGTGGATAAAACAGGACGGCATCTCTTGCTTTGATGAATAAATATCAACTTTTCACTTTCTGCCACTCAACCAAGCTGATAAATAACTAATAAATGTGGTAAAACAGTCACTTTATGTGCACCTGGTTAATGAATCAGACCAACAGGGTGCAGCCGTACCTGAATACTTTTGATCCCAGCTCTGCAGTAGTACTTCTTGATGTCCACGTCGATTTCTGTGTTCCCGACAAAACTGAGAGAAAATATAAGAAACACAACAGAATAAGTGCATGAGGATGCTGTGCATTCATTGGAAAGATGAATTTCTTCCGTCTCTCTGTGCCTCTCAGACCCACCGGGTCCAACTGAAGCTCAGTGTGAGCTCTGTTTTAGGAGCTAATCGATTCTGCAGAGGGTCACAGAAGTTTGGGACTGATTCATTCACATCCATCCCTCCATGCTCTGTACAAGCAGCTCAGATCAATCCATGACACATCTGTTAGGAAGTCCATTCAACCTTTGAATGCTGGCTTGAAAAGCTCATTGAGGGACAGGCTTAAAATGCTGTGAAGAACAGATGCTGAAGGACTGAGGAGGGATTTACTGACGGTGAAACTTTACAGCTCCAGACCGACCGCTTTTATTTCCAGAAGAAGCCAAATTTAGCTCAGATGTCTGAAGCTTAAAAGCAGCCCACTTTAAATCTGGATCTCAGGGGAGAATCAAAGGCAGTTTTACCTGATCTGCAGGTCCATGATGACCTGCCTCTTGTCCACATTTTCGGTGTAAACCTTCACGCCGTTCACTCTCAGTGGCTGCAGAAACACGACAAAACAGTTCAACGAGAGACATGAGAAGAGCTCTTAGCTACTTTTAATTCCCTGAACTGAGGATGAGGAGGAGGAGAAGAGGAGGAACTGGGATTAAAGACCAGAACTGCTCTGATGTTTTGAATAAACAGAAAACGGAGAAATCAGTTCATGAGTCGTCAAAAAACGCTAAAAATAGAAACAAAGCACCAAGATGAAGGAGCTAAACGCCCTGAGGGAGGAAGAGCGTTAAAGCTCTGGTTTCCATGACGTCCACAGGCGGCCTCGCTGCCAGCATCTCCTCACCTTGTCGCCCATGTCGATCTTGGTGAAGCAGAAGGAGCTCAGGTGCGGGTTGGCGCCCTTCACCGCCGGCTCGATGGTTTCTCTGAACAGCTTGTCCACGAACTGGCAGATGAACGGCCACATCTGCTTCACCGTCTGCAGGAGGGCAGAGAGACCAGAGGAGAGCGGAGTTCCACACAGCTCAGCAGGAAGCTACGAAACCTCAGTTTATTTGTGTTGTGATGTCGGTTCGGGGAGAAGATGCTGAGAGCAGCCTTTCCCCTCACCATTCATTTCTATGCCAATATCTCCAGATATTATGTTAATTCAACACGATTCCTCAAGAAGTCGAACTTTGTTTTCTCACCATCTGACTTCATAATCTGAGAAAACAAGCTTTGGCACCGAGTTTATCTGCTAAACTTCACCCACAGTGGGTGGAGATAAGAGTTTAACCGAGTCCAGTCAACTATGATGACAGGAGCACTAATTCAGTGGGCCAAACGAGATCAATTAACCCGCAGACTTCCTACGATGAGGCGATTCAATTCAAAAAGGAATGTTCACACGTGGCCTCTCGGCTTCCACAGACTCAGCATCAGACGCTGTTACAGAACATGATCAAGTCTACTTTCGTTAATCCATCGCTGAGAAGCTGCATTCTGATCCAATAACTTCTCCAGGTTTTCTATCACTGTGGGGACCTTTTGTGCTAAACTGCAGCTCACAGTTCAGCCTCAGCAGCTAATCAGCACTCAAACTGTGCCTTCTTCCCTCTGTGGAGGAGGAAACAGACACATTAAATCACCTTTTTAAGGAACGAGTGGAAAGGCAAAGTGAGCGGGATGCCATGCAGCAAAGGGCCACAATAAATGCACAAATAAGGTCTGAAAACCCTGATAAACTCTCACGATGTCCCCAGCTTGTATTGATCACCTGTCAACACATCTCAGGTGTATTACGGCCATCTTTGGCAGGAATATTCATGTCCTCTGTGGACTCTCACACATCCAGAATAAACAGACACAGCATGACTGCAAACACCAGCCGCCATGTTTGGGTTTCTCCTCGTGGTGCATGTCCTGTAACTCTATACTTTACACATCTCAGCACTCCCCCCCCCCCCCTCTCTAGTTTCCCGCCTCCACCTTCCTCTGCAGAGCTGAATCACTGGTTCTGGGTCTCGCAGAGCTCCAGATTCTGATCCTATTTATAAACCCTACCTGCCTGCCTGTGGATGATGCAGAGCGGTGGGTGAACAGATGTGTGTTTGTACCTTATTCAGCCACTCCACTCTCTCCACATCTGGATAGTGGACCTGGAAGGAAAGAATCTGGAGTTAGAATCATGATTTAAAGCTCCACTGTGGGATCATGACTGTTGGCGTCTGACAGGATTACAGCTGAGACATTTGCAGGCCACATTCTCACAGAAAAACACTACAATCCATCCTGGTTACGTCCAGCTGCGGGTTAGAAAACCTCAACAGCCGACTGCGTACAACCTGGGCTCCCCTTTGTCCTACCTTAGATCTATAAAGCTCCTTCGGTGGGTATGAAGGTCAGTTTGGCGCCTTTTTTACTTCTTTGTCGGGCAGTTGCAGCATCCCAACTATTTTGGGAAAAACACTTCTTTATTTGTGTCAGAGCTGTGAACAAATTCCCCTGAAAATGAACCAAACTCCTGGAAACAGCTTTGCATAAATCAGTGGAGTAAATGTGGATTTTACCTCCTGTGAGGAGGCCTGAACTCTCTGCCACGGCTGGCAAACTAAACGTAATTATGGGCATTTACCTGAACCGGAGGACTTAATCAGAATATTGTTTCTGAATCCTGTTGAACTGTGTTGAATGTGGTTTCGTCCTTTTGTTTTAGATGAAAAATGTTGGATATTAGGAGCACATGTTAAAGGCCAGTGCTGTGAGGACAAAAAGCTCCACTCTGTGTTGAATTATTCAGCAAACTGTGATCACATGAAGGCCTTTCTGTGGAGCTAATTACTGCAGATAGAAGCACGCTCGCCTCTTTGTTTTGGCATCATCTTACTGTCCGGCTCTGTTGGCAGAGCAGCCAAACACACAGAAATGTAGCTGTTGCTTTTTAAAAAGATCAGAAACATGCATCTGAGCCTTTTACAACATGGCAAAGGATCTTTGAAATGAACATTCAGAAAAACAAAGAGGAAGAGAAGCAAAGAAGACGCCACGGCGACTGGCTCTCATCCAGAGGGGAACGTGAGCTGTGCGGTAATCCACCCGATCGCTGTCATTTCCTTGTCCAGCATCGTGTCAGACAACAACTCTTTGACTGACACCGTTGGGGCCGACAGTTTGGCTTCAGTTCCCGTTACTCCTTAGCTTTCTTTTCCACACACACTTTGCTTTTCCATCTCCACGGGGGTCAGGATGTGTTTGTAAGCAACCACTTCTACCCTAAAATGCAAGTCTGAACCAATCGTTTTTGCCACAGGATTTAAAGAGTCAACGTGTGCTTTTTACAGAGCAGCTACAGCGAAACTGAGGGGAGAATCCGGAGCTCAGGGCTGGGCCACGCGACGGCCTGCGAGGACAGAGATTAGCTCAGCATGTCGACACAGAGCCTGACCTGCAGCAGCAGCAGCAAGGCCAAGAGTCGAAGAGACGAGCCTGTTGCATAACTGCCAGGCCTCTGCAGAGGGTCTGAGGCTGGAGGGTCTGAGGCTGGAGGGCCTGAGGCTGGAGGGCCTGAGGCTGGAGGGCCTGAGGCTGGAGGGCCTGAGCCTGGAGGGTCTGAGCCTGGAGGGTCTGAGCCTGGAGGACCTGAGGCTGGAGGGCCTGAGGATGGAGGGCCTGAGGCTGGAGGGCCTGAGGCCGGAGGGCCTGAGGCTGGAGGGCCAGAGGCTGGAGGGCCTGAGGCTGGAGGGCCTGAGGCTGGAGGGCCTGAGCCTGGAGGGTCTGAGCCTGGAGGACCTGAGGCTGGAGGGTCTGAGCCTGGAGGACCTGAGGCTGGAGGGCCTGAGGATGGAGGGCCTGAGGATGGAGGGCCTGAGGCTGGAGGGCCTGAGGCTGGAGGGCCTGAGGCTGGAGGGCCAGAGGCTGGAGGGCCAGAGGCTGGAGGGCCAGAGGCTGGAGGGCCAGAGGCTGGCAGGCCTGAGGCTGGAGGGCCAGAGGCTGGAGGGCCTGAGGCTGGAGGGCCTGAGGCTGGAGGGCCTGAGCCTGGAGGGTCTGAGCCTGGAGGACCTGAGGCTGGAGGGTCTGAGGCTGGAGGGCCTGAGGATGGAGGGCCTGAGGATGGAGGGCCTGAGGCTGGAGGGCCTGAGGCCGGAGGGCCTGAGGCTGGAGGGCCAGAGGCTGGAGGGCCTGAGGCTGGAGGGTCTGAGGCTGGAGGGCCAGAGGCTGGAGGGTCTGAGGCTGGAGGGCCAGAGGCTGGAAGGCCTGAGGCCGGAGGGTCTGAGGCTGGAGGGCCTGAGGCCGGAGGGTCATTCTTTCACACAGACGCTGCGGCCGGGAGGACCAGGAAAGCTTTACCTCCGTGAGCACTTCCTCATTTCAGTGTTTTGCATGTTTAACTGCATAAAGTCAAATAACTGATTATCCATCACTGCAGAGCACAAGCACGACAGAGAATACACAAACATAAAATCAGTTGTTCTAAAACTACAGCAAGTAAAGTCAAATCCTAAACTTTTACCTGGAAAATGCAAAGAATACGTTCAGCATTTCTTAATTCATTAACCGACAAATCATCATAATATCCAGATCTTCTCATCTTATCTAACAAGCTTTACTATAAACTAATGTCTGTCACAATGATATTCAACAAAGAACAGAACAGAGTCACAACTGAGACTATTTTAAGCAGAATTCAGTGGTTTTCTGCAGCATTAATGGATGAAACGTCCATCTATACAAACATATATATCTGCATTTCTAAAGAAGACTCCTCTGCCCTTTAACTCTTTTAACTACGAGCACAGCTGAGCACATCAGGCCGGTGTTCCCTTTGCTTCAGACAATCTAAAACCTGAACATCGAAACCAGAGAAAGGACAACAGCCGGCTGCATGCAGGAAACATGCTGCACTGTCCACGTGCACACAGCTGTGCATCATCCCGTCACACAGGACCGTTTTCCTCACAGCTGTTTAAACTTAACCGAACTGATTAAATTAACTTTTTCTTCGTTCTTAACGCCTGAAAATGGGGCTGCAACTAACTGCTTTCACTATTCATGAATCCGTCCATCACTTAGTTCAACCAAATCATCATTTTTATCGAATCAACGTGATAAAAGTGAAGAAAACCATGAAGCAAATGCCTTCTTATGCAAAAACAGTCATTCAAAAGGCGAAAATGCTCATAGAGAAGTTGAAACTGATGTTTTTACTCACTGTTTTACGGCTGAAAAACTGGGGGGGGATCTCTCGTGAACAATGACCGAAAGCCAAGGGGAATATGAGCTGCTCTCACTAATTATTATTGACGGTTAGAGGATCGGGACGTCCAACAAGGTGCAGGAATGTAGCCAAGCAAGGCAGTGAAACACAAAGCCTTGTGTCAGAACGTTTGCTCAAGCATGAAGCGACGGGGAATCTGCGGCAGACACGACTGCGATGTGCTCCTGCACCAAAGCGCCGACACCGACCACATCAGTAAGTCTGAAAACAGCTGATTATTGGGTTCATCTGAACAAAGACAGAGGTTTTAAAAGGCATCGCATGAAATCAAGATTCTCAAAACTTAGATAATGCAGCCGAAGATGGAGTCGCTCCGGATCAGGATGGATCAGCTCAATAAGACTCAGTTTGGGCTCTGCACCTCCTCCAAAGATCCATCTTTTTGCAAAATCAATAAAGCTTAAGAGCAGGTGAATACAGCCGAATTAACAGCAAAGCAGCTCACAGTCACATGCGTCTAAATGCATGTGAAACTGGGCTGAAAATCAGCCCATTAAGACGAGAAGATAAATCAACTCAAATCTATAATAATACAATTAATTATAAAAAGAGAAAAAAAATACTAAAAACATGCAGAGAAAAAAATGTGGCAAATAAATCCAAGAATAATGAGATGAGAATCAGTAAATGTGGGAGAAAAGAAACGATAACGAGACAAAAGAGAAGAAGTTCAAAGGAAATGGAAAAGAAAAGAAAAAGGGAGATATTTACATAGCAGAAATAAAAGTTATTCATCTCAAAAATGAACACAAATATGTGAAAAAATGCCTAAATGAGAAATTAGGGGTAAATTACAGTAAAGTGCATGTTGGGAACACTTTGGGTGAGATTCTAACAAACAGGACAACAGCACCGGGTGTTCCACACAAACAAGAACCTTTACAATCCTCCCAGGAAGTGGACGTCCCAGCAAGTTCACCCCCAGGTGAAGAAGCCCAGAGCTACATCTCAGACTCTACAGGCCTCAGTTAGCATGTTAAAGGTTAAAGGTCACCCCAAGGTGAAGAAGCCCAGAGCTACATCTCAGACTCTACAGGCCTCAGTTAGCATGTTAAAGGTTAAAGGTCACCCCAAGGTGAAGAAGCCCAGAGCTACATCTCAGACTCTACAGGCCTCAGTTAGCATGTTAAAGGTTAAAGGTCACCCCCAGGTGAAGAAGCCCAGAGCTACATCTCAGACTCTACAGGCCTCAGTTAGCATGCTAAAGGTTAAAGGTCACCCCAAGGTGAAGAAGCCCAGAGCTACATCTCAGACTCTGCAGGCCTCAGTTAGCATGTTAAAGGTTAAAGGTCACCCCAAGGTGAAGAAGCCCAGAGCTACATTTCAGACTCTGCAGGCCTCAGTTAGCATGTTAAAGGTCAAAGGTCACCCCAAGGTGAAGAAGCCCAGAGCTACATCTCAGACTCTGCAGGCCTCAGTTAGCATGTTAAAGGTTAAAGGTCACCCCAAGGTGAAAAAGCCCAGAGCTACATCTCAGACTCTGCAGACCTCAGTTAGCATGTTAAAGGTTAAAGGTCACCCCAAGGTGAAGAAGCCCAGAGCTACATCTCAGACTCTGCAGGCCTCAGTTAGCATGTTAAAGGTTAAAGGTCACCCCAAGGTGAAGAAGCCCAGAGCTACATTTCAGACTCTGCAGGCCTCAGTTAGCATGTTAAAGGTCAAAGGTCACCCCAAGGTGAAGAAGCCCAGAGCTACATCTCAGACTCTGCAGGCCTCAGTTAGCATGTTAAAGGTTAAAGGTCACCCCAAGGTGAAAAAGCCCAGAGCTACATCTCAGACTCTGCAGGCCTCAGTTAGCATGTTAAAGGTTAAAGGTCACCCCAAGGTGAAGAAGCCCAGAGCTACATCTCAGACTCTGCAGACCTCAGTTAGCATGTTAAAGGTTAAAGGTCACCCCAAGGTGAAGAAGCCCAGAGCTACATCTCAGACTCTGCAGGCCTCAGTTAGCATGTTAAAGGTTAAAGGTCACCCCAAGGTGAAGAAGCCCAGAGCTACATCTCAGACTCTGCAGGCCTCAGTTAGCATGTTAAAGGTTAAAGGTCACCCCAAGGTGAAGAAGCCCAGAGCTACATTTCAGACTCTGCAGGCCTCAGTTAGCATGTTAAAGGTCAAAGGTCACCCCAAGGTGAAGAAGCCCAGAGCTACATCTCAGACTCTGCAGGCCTCAGTTAGCATGTTAAAGGTTAAAGGTCACCCCAAGGTGAAAAAGCCCAGAGCTACATCTCAGACTCTGCAGGCCTCAGTTAGCATGTTAAAGGTTAAAGGTCACCCCAAGGTGAAGAAGCCCAGAGCTACATCTCAGACTCTGCAGGCCTCAGTTAGCATGTTAAAGGTTAAAGGTCACCCCAAGGTGAAAAAGCCCAGAGCTACATCTCAGACTCTGCAGGCCTCAGTTAGCATGTTAAAGGTTAAAGGTCACCCCAAGGTGAAAAAGCCCAGAGCTACATCTCAGACTCTGCAGGCCTCAGTTAGCATGTTAAAGGTTAAAGGTCACCCCAAGGTGAAGAAGCCCAGAGCTACATCTCAGACTCTGCAGGCCTCAGTTAGCATGTTAAAGGTCAAAGGTCATGACTGAACAGGGATGGCTTGTTTGGAAAGGCTGCAGGAGAAAAAGAAGAGAAAACTTACTTTTACTTTTAGTTTCTGCGGCTAAAAGCGGTCCTACACGAGGCTTTTTCAAACACTTCCACGAATAATGACCTGATTCCAGGACCTGGCAACCCAGATGTTTTCCTTCCCATTGTGCCCTGACACAGTGTGGAACCTCAGAGCTGAAACAGGGTGTATTCTGGGTATGTTACCTGCTTTAAATCCTGCAGAGATCAAAGTATTTCTCAGCTTTCAAACCTGTGAAATCCCGTCTGGTCGTGTTCTTAACTGCAGCGTCCCCCCCCCCCCCCCCACACACACACTTATGGATGTATTGCACAAACAAGCCTTGTTGGATAGTGTTTCAGTTGCCTGCAGCAACACACCCACACCAGCACAGACTTGCACATGCCCTGTTTTCCATCTCTGAGGCACACTTTGTGTGTAACAGCTGTTTGGAAATCCTCCCCCTCCTCTCCAGCCACACCCCTCCCACAAATACGTGCAACAGACAGAAAGGGAAGGCAAAAGAATTCTTTCTCTCGTCAGCCGCTAATATTGCTCTGTGGACAAAAATTCAGCTTCAGCTCATGTGGGACAGCAGCAGCTCATCTGCAAAGGCAGAAGTCGCCATGCAGAGGGCGTTGAAAGATGGGGAAACAGAAACCTACATGACGACACGGCGGCTCCACGCTGACGTCTATATTTAGCCTGAGAGCGAGACGGCGGCTCAAAGATGGACTTTAATACGACAGGCTGAAGCAGCTCCTCCGGAGCAGCTCCTCCGAAGCAGCTCCTCCGAAGCAGCTCCTCCGAAGCAGGTCCTCAGGAGCAGCTCCCCCGAAGCAGGTCCCCCGGAGCAGGTCCCCCGGAGCAGGTCCCCCGGAGCAGGTCCTCCGGAGCAGGTCCTCCGGAGCAGCTCCTCCGAAGCAGGTCCTCCGAAGCAGGTCCTCCGAAGCAGGTCCTCCGAAGCAGCTCCTCCGAAGCAGGTCCTCCGAAGCAGGTCCTCCGAAGCAGGTCCTCCGGAGCAGCTCCTCCGGAGCAGGTCCTCCGGAGCAGGTCCTCCGAAGCAGCTCCTCCGAAGCAGCTCCTCTGAAGCCTCAACGTTAGAGGCTGAGTTGGAGGAAGTCCAGGAAAAGGCAAAGGAACTGAACGTGTAAAATGACTCGGGGCACAAAAAGCTAACAGAAAAGCCTCTTAAATACATCTATGGACTTCTGTTTTAGGCTCCGATGCGATTCTGAAACAGAAAAGTGGAAATCTGGCATCCAGTTGTTGTCCTTGTTGGTGATTTCTTGTGTGGCTGCATGAGGCCGGAGCAAAATGCACGTTAGTTTTCCAAAGGGTGGCAAAGTCCTCCATAAGACTTTCAGAGGGAGTGAAATTAAAGAACTGAACCAAAACACCCAGCAGGTACAGAAACACGGCAGATTCACCTGCTTCTCAGCATAAATATCATACACCTGCAGCCCTGCTCGGCTCCTCTTCTCGTGGAAGCTGGTGTTGGTTCGTTTCCTCTGGAAACAGGATACATTTCCCCTCAAGCACGAGCAGTTTGAATGAATCGGATAAAGCGCTATGTCACCGCATCACAAACACAAAAGGCCATCTGTTTCAGGGTAATTCACTGCTCCGATGTGCTCTGGATCCACTGCAGCCTGAGAGCTGTTAAATAAAACAGTGAAGGGACTGTTAACAGGGCCAAGATTACCTCAGAAATACAACAGATGTGTGGAAAAGATGTAGAGATGAGAGCCGTTGGTGCGAGCGAGCCACAGGAAAACAGGCCGAAGGCTCACAGGTCAAAGAGCCTTCGGTTCCTCCACAGTTTCCCTGCTACGGAGCACAGCTCCACCCTTTGGCAATTCAAAAGGACACGAAACCCCCACCCATGCCGAGTCATGGGAGGAGGAGAGAAACGGTGACACTGCCCGTGTTTGCCGTCAAAGCGGCGATGAAGAAAATCCAAACGGCTCCCGTTAACTCAGGAGGAGCCTCACAGAAGTTCAGTCCAGTCATGGTCCCACCTGGGAATCATCCACCTGCTCAGAAAGCAACCCATCCAACGCAGAAACGTGGCACTCAGACACCTTTCCAACAGACCTGGAAGTCCAACACAGCGGCAGAAGCCACAGCCAGGTCAAGTCAACACTGCAACTGGGAAGGGAAACACGCTTCTTCAGGAAGTTTCTCAGAAAACTGACTGATAAATGACACAAACACGCACATCTGCAGCTGGAGTCCAACCTGGATACACACACGGGGGCCTAAAGGTCGACCCACAGTCAGTTCAGGCGCACAGGTGGGGATTGTGCTCTGGGAAGGCATCCCACTGATGCTCAGCACTGTGCCTAAAAGCTTCCTGGTCTCTGGAGCCTTGTGTTGTGCTTCGTTGTCTCTCTGAAGCTGCAGCTGTGCTCCTCTGACTCTTCATCTAAATGAGGGGCTCGTGCAGCTCCTGGTTCCTTCACAGCAGTCGGACACATTTGACCTCTGACCTCTGACCCACTCGCAGTGACCCCAGATCACATCAGTCACTTGGCAGCCTCATTCTTTCTAATCGTTCACATTAAATGGCGCTTGTTGGAGCTGTTTGAGCTCAGCTTTTCCACTAAACTACAGTTGAATGGTATCTGAGCGCCGGTCCACGTGTTTCATCACATCTCAGTGGCCCCTGTTGAGCTTTCCTCGCTCTTTTCCTGATGACACAGGTGACAGCGTGGGGCTCCACGCCGTGGAAATGACGGAGAAACTACGCTTCAGACTGAAGAGTTGAGCTGCTCGGTGAAACAAATGGCAGAATCAGATGCTATTTGAAGTGGAAGTTTCCCATCATAGAGTCCCAAACACAAACAGGAGCAGCATCCCACTGTTTATCGGCTCACTTGCATCCCCTGCATCCCCAGCAGGGGTCCTAAGGCATGACCCCCGCATCCTATCTGCCTCCCTGCAAGTGGCTTTGGATAAAAGCCTCTGCTATAATGCATAAATATAACTCCCTGAAAGGTGGAAGCAGAAGATTAGCTCAGCCGTTCTTGGCCTCCGATGAGCCGCTGCCCACATCGAGCCTCATTCCACACATATTTGCTGACAGGGCGAGCCAAGAGGACACAGCAAGCTCAGTGCATGTCGCTATAATGCTTCAGGAGAAGCTTCGTGAGCAGAACTGAGGAAACAAGACGAAAAAAGAACAGAAAAGGAGCTCATATTCTTCAGTTGTGGTGGATTCTGACTCCTTTCCCAACATCTGAAACTCCTCAACACCATTTATTTCATATCATAGAGCTTTATTTAGGCTCAGTTGGTCGATGTTTATGGGCCAAAAACAACAGTCATGACCCTGAAGACTTTGGAAACCTCCTCATCTCCACCTGCCCGACTTAAATCACCAGGAGTCTGATTGTAAGAAAGAAAGATCAAGTATCAACCAGCCTCTTCACACAACCGTCACCATTGATCGTTTTAGTAGTTTTTGGGGTGGTAATGAATAATTGATGAGTGATAAATACTTAAAAATCTATAAATCTGAGCCAGATGGTATTTTCTTAGCTTTCATGTCACCTGATGTTTACCTTTTATTTTCCTGACTTTCTTAATGTTCCTGCCCTGATTCTGAGGTAAACATCTAGCAGTTTTAATTCACTTCAATATTTAAATCATTATTCATAAATTAAACCAAGGAGCAGATCAGGAAATGGCTTCTCTTTTCTTTGGCCTTTGACTTTTCAAACAGGGCATAAACAACTGGGAAATAAATCAATGAATCAATGAAGAGAAACAGAAACCAACCTCATTACCAGCTTTACTGGAACTGCTTCCTCCCACAACAATTGGAATTTGTTGGCTGATGAGACAGTCGGAGGAATCTTAAGACTCTCGCTTTGGGGCATTTTAGAGATGAAGGGATCCAGAGTAGGGCTGCAACTAATGACTGCTTTCATAGTCGACTGGTCATCGATTATTGAAACGATTAATCGACTAATCGTTAATTAATCATTAAAACAATCTAAAACGGAAAAAAGGATACATTTAAGCCATATTTCATCTGGACTTTTGACATTAACAGAAAATGGCTGTAATGAACCAACAGTCAAATTAATACCAAAAAGTGAAAAAGAACAGCCTGGTTGTAAAGCTGTGAAGCTGAATGAGACAATTTTAATGTTAAAATCCAAGACAACTCCGCTTATTTATAGCTAGCAGGAGCTCCAACCTGCTTCCTCTTCACATGTTCATGACGTGCTCTAATGATACCTGAGGTCGGCTTTACTAAACCTGCAGCTAATCTATTTTTTCTGGGTGTTAAGGGTGAAATTCTCCCAGACCCTGAACACTTTTGGAGGAGAGGACGATAATTCAGCCGCAGCCATTTCACTGTTTATACAGGTCATCTCCCGCTATTATTTACCGTAACGCGCATGCGCCTCTAAGCAGAGATAGGTAGGAGGTAAGATGACTCACTCCGTACGAAAAATGACGTTCAGCTCGACAGCGTGAAAAAGACGTGATGACGTAACCGACACTAATCGACAATTAAATACTTCGGCGACAAATTATGTTATCGATTTTTGACAATCGATTTTCTAATCGTTGCACCCTTAATCCAGAGTTTAGCTTTAGCTGAAATCTGCAGGACTTTCCTGATCTTTGAGGTCAGTGTGACTGAGGTGAAGCAGATAAAGTATCTTGTGTGACAACAGGGACCGACAGACAGTGTCTGAGTGTCTCTCAGGGCTAAAGTTCACGGCTGCACAGCATCAGAGGGACAGTTTAGGCTTCAGCATTCTTCCACAGGTTTCCCTGTTCCCCTTTAATCAGGCAAACAATGAGCTGTCAACCAGCATGGTTTCTCTAAGGTTTCTCTACTCCACACTGCATCTGTCAACAAGAAGTGTTTTATCATCCTGAAATGGCATCATTTCTGCCAAGGTGTGGTGATAAGGGATGAGTTAAAGGAGGTTTGTCCTCTGGGATCAGAACACTAAAGGCATGGCAGTACAGATGCCTCATTTATTACACAGACATGAACATATGATGAATTCTGGCGTAAAAAATGCTTAATGATCACACAAAAGGCTTTTTATCTGGTGTCATTTGTACATTTTGTTACTCTTCTGAAATAAAGAACCGCCCTGAAACAACAAAGCGCATCAACTTTGCAAATATTTGGTCAGAAATAAACCTGTTTTTACCTCACGTGCACAGAAACCTTGTTTTTTAAGTGCATGTGATGTTCTTTTCCTCTGATTCTGGCTGAGTGATGAGCTTTTATTTCGCTGTGCGTGACGGAAAAAGCACATTTAAGCGACTTCAGACGTCTGTGGGGTGAATTCAGCCACATTCACATCTGCCACAGAGAAAGTCTGTTCAACAATTATTTACAGAGTCCACAACGTCACTGCGAGGTTATACTTTGGCTAATAACTGTACAAATAGGACAGCGTTCCTATTAAATGGCCAACTTAAGCTGTAACTGTCACCCAACTCTGCACGTAACCATGCCAACCGTGAGGAACATTAGCACAGACGCGTGATAATTATCGCTTTAAGAGAATTTTACAGATTTCACACACTGTAGTGGATGTTTGTGCACGTGCTCAATCACAAGCTCGACTCCCATCATGCAAGGACCGACGAGTGCTGGCTGCTGGAGCCACAGAGTAAGCAGAGGGCGAGGGAACGGCAGCGGCGTGGAAGGTGTGGCGGGGCCAGCCCGTTTCCTCCTTGTTCTCGCTGAAAGGCTGCCTGACTGCACAGGAACAGGCAACCACCCCAAACAGCGCGAGAATAAACGCAGAAAGTAGAAACTACAACATGCTTGATGCCTCTCCTGTTTCAGGAGCCCCGGCGGCTCAGAGGACATTCCTTCTGAGTGATTCATGGAGAATTCCTTTGGGCGGAAAAGAGTGTGGCGTTGATTAAATTCTGAGGGCGATGGCGAGCTCAGAGAGTAAAAGCTTCAAATGAACCCCCAGCATCAACTTAAGACAATAAAATGGTTGCCAACAGTGTTTTTTTTTCCCTAAATGCATTTTTCTTTTGAAGAAAAGCAGCGATACTCCAGGAAGCCTCTGGGGCAACACAAAGGCTCAAACAATACATGAACTGTCCTTTCCCCCCCATCTGCTGCAAACTGGACTGCAGCAATCCATGAGATTAATCAGCCAAAAAGGCTGTCCGTCCCACCTCTACGGCTGCTTTCACCGCAGCTGCACTGACCTCTGACCCCGAGGAGGAAATTACAGGGAGCTGCGTCAGTTCTGCCTGTACCGGCTTTTCTTTTAGGTCAGTTTTTCAGGAAAACAGGAAGATCTGAGGGACATCCTCCACCAGCCAGCTTAGAAGCCAACCAGTCAGTGCTGGCAGCCCAAGACAGCGGGGAACTTAACCCAGAATCAGTGGAAGTAAGGTAAGGAAAGAGGGACGGGAATGGAAAAGTGCTGCAGGACTTACCCACGGGGGCAGCTCAGTTGTTGGCAGGCTTTGCTTGACTGCCTTCTCGTCATGCTCCAGGAAAGCCAAGGCCCGGTTTATCCTGTAGTCCTTACTGCCGTGGTTCTTCCTCCAATAGAAAAGCATGGCAAGTCCAATGAGAACCCAGCTAAAGCTGAACTCAAAGTATCCCAGCACATAGATGGGGAAGATGATGGCAAAGGTTTTGGCAAATTTAATCCACATTTGGGTGACATCTGTCAGAGATGACTGCTGCTCCTCGCTCAGCTCTTGCGGGGCTAGAGGTGAGCCTACAGGTGATCTCACCGGGCTGCCGGGCGCCGCAATCGGTCCGTTCGCCCTCATACCTGGTCCCGCCGATCCCTCCATCCTGTTACTCATTTCCTCTCTGAAAAGACATTAATTTCCAATGAATGTCAGTGAGTTGGAAGAACAAATGAGCCGACAAACCCGCACCTACAACAATGGAGAGCCATCAGCTGACAGTCATTTACAGCAAGAGAAATGCTTTGGCAGGCTGAGAGATTTCTACATCCCCAAGCCAAACATGGAGCAGTTAGTCTTGCTGTGGTTATATTCTAAGGAACAAGGGTGAAACTTTTAGGACATACAGGCCTGTAATAATAAGAGATCAGAGAATCCAATAAGGGGGCAACACAAAAGCAACCAGACAAAGCTCACAATCTATCAGAAAATACTCGAGTCAACCCAGCAACAATGTCTAAAACCACTGCGCTAAATAACACCCAAAAGAATAAGGTTAATGGGCCCAAATGCATTAGTTTTTTCTGCATTTATGCCGCATTTGACTTTTTCAAAGAGTGCCGACATCTCAACATATTTTCATTTGTTTAGAGCATTTCTTGGTACAAGCTATTTTTTAAATACTCTTTAACAATTTTACAGGTAATGGGACCCGGATTTAAAAGCGGGGGGGCATTAAATGAGTAGATCAGGAGAAAGTGACGACTGTGCTGGATAATAAAGTAACAGTAACCTTGACAATGTCACAACAAACCAGCTGCTGAACCCCTGATGTGCACCACAAGTGTCCTCTGAACACAAGATCTTTTCATTATTAGGGCTCGACTTGAACAGCAATGTTATATCGCCACAATGGGTGAGAAATGTGCATCCTGTGCAACAAAGACCAGAATAACAAAGACCGGAGTTTCAGGTGTAAAACTTTACTGCACTGTCATAGAAGGCCTGGAATACAGCATGCACCACTGTAAAGCCTGAACAAATACAGCGGTAGTGCACTAAAGTTGAATTATGTAGTAGCAGTTATCTTCCAGAGAACTTAGGAATGTTATATCAATGTCACTTTGACAAATATAGGCAGTAAAATGTTTTTCCTGCATCCACACTGGCAGCTGGCTGAGTCTGTATACCAAAACCCTCTTGTAAAGAGGTCGACTTTTTAATCACCTATTTTCCTTAATCGGGTGGCAGCTGTACATGCTAAAAAGAACGATATTAGGATCTACAAGAAAGCTGTTACCAATACTCTTTAATTCGGCATGGATATAATATTCCTAAACATAAGTTTTGTTTAGTAATTCAACTTTGAAAAGTGCCTCACCCAATTCTTCTGCTACCGCACAGCACTGAAGTGGACGGCGAAGACAAGTGTGAACCAGTTTTGAAAGTAGAGCATTTACTGAGACATGGTGTGTATTTTTCAGATATATGTATTCCGAATATAAGAACACCATATGCTTTATTAAAAAATGTCTAAAAATATTAGTTTGGATATACATGCGTTTGCCATGAAGCAGAACACCTTTAAACTGCCTGTTTTTTAAACGGAGTTTGTCGTGACGCCACAGAGTGACACGTATGAAGGCAGCACCTCACCGGCAGTACTACAGAACGCACAGAAAGCACAAACCAGAAACCTACTTCGTTTATGGCCGAGCAAACAATACTCTCGCCAGTATCCGCCCTGAGACCTTCTTCTTCCCTGGAAAATAAAGGAAGATTCACTCCAGCAGCTGGTTCCACAGCATGCCGACCAGTTAAACTCTCGCTCCTCTCCTTCCTCTGCAGCTCATCCTCCAGTCTGTGAAGGAGACCCGTTCGTCTCAGCAAATTTGCAGGAAACTGTCATCGCGGGAAAGAGGTCACTCTCCGACGGAGAGGGAGGGAGCTTCAAACCGCGAGCACGGCAGCAGATCTGGGCGCCATCTCGTGGTTGGAAAAAGGGCCACAAGGAACAGTTTTTCTCCAAATAGTTACAATAAAAGTAAGTTTTAGGTTTTCCTTTGAAGGAGACTGTTCATGAGAAGTCTGTGAGTGTTTTTGTTTGTTAAGCACTTCAATTATTTCCAGTGCATCATTCAAGCATGAAAAAGGGAAGAAGCACCAAAGAACCAATTTTAGGCCTGTTGAAAAGACACATTATTTGTTCCCATTTCTTAAAAAGAAACTTCTACGTTTTATTTTATTTTATAAATATATATTTGCGCACTATCCTGAGATATGACCCGTTTTCAGCTATGACTGGCATTCTCAAAGCTGAAAACTTGTCATATCTCAGGATGGTGTGCGCTGTG
The DNA here is from genome assembly GCF_036924035.1 of Leuresthes tenuis. NCBI lineage: Eukaryota > Metazoa > Chordata > Actinopteri > Atheriniformes > Atherinopsidae > Leuresthes > Leuresthes tenuis. The sequence continues at coordinate 4,144,669 of NW_027325368.1, read as the reverse complement.
TTCGGAAGAAAATTGAATAAACTGGACAAGTGGAGGACAAAAGAAGAAGTGTCAGGCCTAAAAAAACTATCTCCAGCAGATGAACAGGATCTGAAAGTGATGTCCTTAAGAAAGAGGAAAAAATCCAGCTGTGACCTGACAGGACCTGAGAGATGCATCTGGACCTTCAGCTGATCCATCTACTGTTGGCCCAAGCCTCATCAGAAATGGTCTCCATGGAAGGGTGGCTGTCAAGAAGCCGTTCTTAAGGAAGGGAAACAGGGAGAAAAGGCTGAGCTGTGCCAAATGACAAGAAGTGGACTGAAAATCAGTGGCAACAGGTCTTATGGAGGGATGAATCCTCCCCAGAGCCCAGATCTCAACATTATTGAACTGCGGCACCTATTTACACAGAACTTAAAGTCAGATTTAAAAGTGGTATTAAAAAAGTGACCAAAAGTCTCATGCTTTCTGGGTAAATGTCAGTTTCCAGCTGTTTGGTATCAGCTTAAAATGACTCCAGTTTACTCTTTGACTCCCCCTACAGGCGCTGAATGTAACACCACTTTGATAAAAACTAATCTTCGTGCGATTCCTGCAGATGTGGAGCATTTTGTCAAGCTGAGGACACCACAAAGGCCCCATCAAAAGTCCCCAAAAACTGTCAAGCAAGCATAAAGTAACTCCGGCCACTTCAGGGCTGTTTCAGACTCACAAACTTCTCTCGTCTTGATTTAAAACAGGACCAAACACCATGAGAGACAGATGTGGATGTGCTTTGTCTTTTCACAAATGAGTCAAAAATGTATTAACTTTTAGTCCTCCATAATTACCTTAAACCACATGGTCATAGAGACAGTGGTAAACAGGACTGCTGCTGCCGCTGCTGCCGCTGCCGCCGCTGCTGCCGCTGCCGCCGCTTCTGCCGCTGCCGCCGCTGCTGCCGCTTCTGCCGCTGCCGCCGCTTCTGCCGCTGCTGCCGCCGCCGCCGCTTGTTAACTGAACCCAGAATGGATCCTTTACAGTTCGTCACCGTGGAGGCTCCAATGAGTGAATGAACTCTCACACAACAAAGGAATGTATCCGTGGATACATTGAATAGTGTACATTTTTGTACATTTTTGCACTGAATTGTACCAGGAATCCGTGGATCCATGTCGGCTGCAGGTTGCACCAATTTTTAAGCATTTTGAAAATTAGTGCATTGAATTAGCTATTCCGTTTCTCTTTGTTGTGTAGCAACTAGATGTGTTTAAAACTGAAGATCTTTAGTAAAAGGCACCATACTAACAAAATCTTTAATAAAGAACTGTATTCCTTTCAAAGTGGTGAATCCAAAGCAGTTCAGTTGGTTATTATTTCAATGCAGGGGTCATTTAAGTGGTTGCACAGAGATCATTTGCCCACCAGATGTCATGAAAGTGTTTGTATTCAAAGGCAATGAGGAGCAGTTTTGGTCTAATGTCTGTTCAATTTGCTCAGTTACATCATGAAAAAAGTGGAGTGACAGCTGAGAGATGGTCAACCGGCACAAAACTTCGCTAAAAAGCCTTTCCTCACTTTGAATTATGCAACCACTGTTGTCCATCAACACACTTCTTCAGACAATATGTCCAGCATATCCGGAGATACTCTCAGACGAAAACACTTGAAATAAAAGTGAAATGTTCTTCCTTTTGGTTTCCTGATCAGTACGTTTTCTTATATTTTAAAATCTGCATTTATAATTACTCAAATCAGCACAAAAATATGACTCTTGTAAGGAAACAGCTGAGGTGTGAAGAAGAGGGCCACCCAGTTGAGTTTAGGCTGGTTTTACTTAACACAATTATTGGTTTGAATTTGTCTCCTAAGATGAGAAAATGAAAAAATCGTCTTTCATTTGAACATGATGCAGAAATGTATCGCCTTTATTTTGGCTTCAGATGATATTCAGATTAATGACCTGTTCACAAAAAGGATAACGAACCTATGAGAGTAGCTAATGTTAAATTAATGTGCAATAACCACTGTTCCACTGTTTTCTTTATCTTTCTCCTGGGCTAAGGATCTTTCTTGCTGCTGTAACAGTGTGAATTTCCCTATTATGGGACAATAAAGGGAAATCTAATCTGATCTAATCTAATCTGATGTTGCATTGATTTAGCATAATTCAGCCTAATTCAAGAGCGAACAATTAATCTTTCACAAAGATGATGTGAAGAAGGGCTGAAATAAGAACTTTGCTGCATATTTCATTACTTTACTGACATTAAAACAAGAAAAGATCACTAAAGAATTGCTTTCAGTTATCGGCTAAATCATTACTTTTAACATTGGTTTCGGCCCAGAATTTCCCAGTTTTCCCCATTCAAGAGGTCAGCCTCGGTGTAGTTTGAGTACTTTGTCCTATTCAGAGAATAGATAAGAGCTGTTTGTCCACCTGACTGCAGCAGAGAGTTTCCCAAATGTCTGCAGACAGCACCGCAGCTGTGAAAAACGAAGTATTTAAAGTGTTCAGTCTTCCCTTCACAGCTACAGTGTATGTCGCTGCAGTTAAATACTTCACCGCCATCTGCTTCCAAAGAACCCTAACCCTCTTAAAACCAGATTACACACTTAAGTGGCCAATAAATATGCACATTAAACAAATAAAGTAAATGTCCCTTAATCATAAATGCATCATATCCACATGTGGCGTTTATTTGGACCATACATACACAACTGGTGCTCAAATGTAATATTTCTAAGAGTAATTCAGTTCCTATAAAAGTCATGGCTGAACAAGCCACAAATGGAGGACTAATACGAGTAAGTAATGGTTAAAATGAGCTTTAAAACATATTATTTAGAGGAAGTGAATAAAATCAGAACAAACTCGAGTATAAATTGATCTGATGAATGGACTAAAAGCACAAAGATGGCCTACGGTGCTATATGTAGGAGGCCTGTAATTTCAGATTGTATTGATTGTGTCACAGCTGAACGCATTGATTGTCGTCTCATTTTAGTTCCTATAAATACTGCTGAATGATTCTTGTTCCAGATCAATGAGTTTTGTGCTCATTTTGAAGTTTTTTTCTAAAAAATAAGGTGTGAAATGCTCAGAAAAACTACACCAAGCTGTTATAAATGATGACGGATTCAATGAAGGCCCTTTAAAAGGCTCAGAGACTGATTGTTAGACCTATTGTTAGGTTTCAGCTTTGAGCTGAGATTGAACTCCATTTTCTCTGTAGCTTAGCCACTGAAAGGGATGATACGTTGTCCACAGCGAAATCAACAACCATTCCAATGTTTTAAAGGAGTGAAGCTGGACGTAACACCTCAGATTTTGTTTCTATGGTAGGCTGGTGATGTCTGAGACGATGTCAGAATAGTCTCTGGGCCTTACCAGGTCCTAAAATTAGGTTAATATAACCTCAGATTAACCAAAAAAACAACAAGACATTGTTTATTCTGCAAAAACTAAGCTGAAATGCAGAAGCATTGTGTGAAAAACTAAGTATGTCCCTAATCCTTCAATAGTATCACCACAGGACCTGCATGGTCCCTGTTGTTATTCATGATTAGAAAACAGTCGGTTACTTTCCTCTACTTACATGTAATGAAAACTGGCTTCAAACATCGGTTCTGAATTATGTTCCAAATATTGTACATTTTTGCACTGAATTTACAGCGTTCCCACTTTTCAATAAGATTGGTGTGAAATTATCCTTTTTTCTGAATCCAGATCAAGCACACGTTGAGTTTAATGTTGTTTATGTGATTTAATTTATTTCTATTTGTTGTCTTTTTGTGAACCTGTTTTGCTGCATTGTTAAAAATTGAGCTGTTGGGATGCCGAAAGAATTTCAGATTAATCTGACAATAAAGTATCATGATCATCATCATAGGAATTAAGAAGGTAAGTAGCAGTTATCCGGTGCTGATCAGGTGTATTTGATGATATAACTATCATAAATCTCTATTAAAGCAGAAGTTTTGGCAGTTTGCTGGGCTGCTGCATTCAGGTGTTTAACACGATGCAGAAGAGGATGAAGCAGTGATCTTAGAGAAACAATCACTGCTGCCCATCAGTCTGGGAAGGGTTATAAGGCCATTTTCAAACTATCTGGAGTCCATCATTCTACAGAGAGAAAGATTATTCACAAGTGGAAAACATTCAGGACAGCTGTCAATCTTCCCAGGAGTGGACGTCCCAGCAAGGTCACCCCAAGGTGGAAAAGCCCAGAGCTACATCTCAGACTCTACAGGCCTCAGTTAGCATGTTAAAGGTTAAAGGTCATGACAGCACAGTTAGAAAAAGACTGAACAAGGATGGCTTGTTTGGAAGGGCTGCAGGAGAAAGCCTCTTCTCTCTAAAAAGAACATGGCAGCACAGCTTAGGTTTGCAAAGCTGCATCTGAACAAAGCTCAAGACTTCTGGAACAATGTCCTTTGGACAGACCAGAGCAAAGTGGAGATGTTTGGTCCTAATGCACAGCAGCACGTTTGGAGGAAACCAAACACAGCATATCAGCACAAACACCTCATACCAGCTGTCAAGCACGGTGGTGGAGGGCTGATGATCTGGGCTGGTTCTGCAGCCACAGGACCTGGGCACCTTGCAGTCATTGAGTCCACCATGAACTCCTCTGGATACCAAAGTATTCTAGAGTCAGATGTGAGGCCATCTGTCCCACAGCTAAAGCTGGGCTGAAACTGGCTCATCAACAGGACAAAGATCCCAAACACAGCAGCAGATCTACAGCAGAATGTGTGAAAAAGAAAAGAATCAAGGTGTTGCAATGGTCCAGTCAGAGTCCAGACCTCAGCCTGACTGAAATGCTGTGGTGGGACCTTAAGAGAGCTGTGCAGAAACCAATGCTGCAAACCTCAATGAGCTGAAGCAGCGCTGGAGAGAAGAGTGGCCGAGATTCCTCCAGAACCATGAGGGAGACTGATAACGTCCCACAGGAAACCATCACTGCAGCTCACTGCTGCTGAAGCTGCTGGATCAGGGGTTCACTTAGTTTTCACACCTTCTGCACTTCAGCATAGCTTTTGTTAAATTAACAACACGGCGTTACATGCGTTGTTGTTCGTGGCAGGTTGTGTTTTCCTAATTTAAGACCTGGTGATGGCCAGATTATTCATTCATTATGTCCTGATATGAAAACTTAGAACTGAATCTTTTTCACATGAGTGTTTAGTGTGACGAGCACAGATGAGATCAAAGGCCTTATGGGGCTTCAGGAGAGATTAGACTATTGATCATGACTGTTTGGTGTCTCTGTCTGAAATAGTGTGATCCAGACGTTCAGATGTGGATTTACGTCCATCTGGTGCAGCTTTTGTTCCAATAATTTGAATAAAAGATCATCTAAATATAGGCTTTAAAGTCCCCATGAAATCGCACAATTCTTTTTGTAACTGCATATTTACAGATTTTCTGGCACAGGAACGGAGGCTGTGCTGAACCCCCCAGAAAGCATCTAATACATTTAATCATATGCTAATCATATGCTTCTGTACAGTATATACATGAACTATCTAGAACGCCTTTCTATCTCCCTCTTGCACCACTGCAAACCTGCCTCATAATCTGTGGAAAGAAATCAGATGAAAAATTAATTCCATCGAGTCTGTTTAAATACATCGTACCTGTATCTTTATCTCGTACACTTTTGATGAAAACACTAATGTTCTTTCTGAGCTAATTCATCAGCTGTGTTTCACTTGGACTATCTTTTATCATCCCGTTCTTGTCAGTTCCCCTTTTCCTGCAGAGAAGACAGGAAATTAAATGATAAAGAATCAAAAGTAGACAAAAAAGAAAAGACTAGATAACACCTTCCCTCCTCCATGTGTATCTGAGGGTACATTTTGTTTCAGAGCATGCTCACGCAACCACACTATTAAAGAATCCGTTTTATACACAAACCATAAAGCACCTGAAGCAGTTGGACAACTGCTTTACAGTTTGGTGCCAGCACATTTCAGTTTTGATACTTCTGCCCACAGCAGGGCTGCTGATGGTCTCTGGCTTTGTGTAAATATGTGCCACTTCATCCCTGCTCTGCGTTCATGAGCTTATGGTACCAGATAGAAACCATGTACACAGAGAGGGTGTGTATTTATGATGAGGAGGGAGATGTTTCTCTTCCGCTGAGCCCCGCTGAGTCCAGACGTTCATCAATTCACGTTAATGTTGACTTTAAAGACAACTTCTTTTATCTAAAAATAAACTAAAAGAAAAACTCGAATCATTGCGTCGTGTCTCTTTGAACTTTCTGCAGTAAAATGTTCACCATCAAATTAACATAAAGACGTTTCACAGTTTAAAAAACCTCCACAACATAAAATAGGCCAGTGAGGATCTCCAGCTTTCAGTTTTTGCTTTGTTCATGACATCCAGTGCTATAAATAGCTGTAAAACTGCCCTTTTAACATCTTAAGAATATCTAACCTCCAGCAGTCATGTCACTAAACACATATAAAGTCTGTGGTTGAAGCATTTCTGATGGAGTCTGCGATCTTTTCCTAAATCTAAGGTCGCTTTAATGCCACAACTTAACCAGGAAACTATGCTGCCGAACCCTAAGTATCAGAGTATGTGAAGATATAAACCTATAAGGATGCATGTGTTGGAAAGACTTGTGTGAAAGATATTTAATGTTATAACAAAATCATAGTAAACAGTATCAGTTTGTCTTTTGAAAAGCAGGTAAGGTTAAAACTACAAGTAAAGGACAAAGTCAAAGCTGCAAGAAAAACAAGAATAAATTCTTCTGAAAATGATCACGTCCAAGGACTGCCTGAACAACAGTAAAAGGAGTGTATTCAGGTCATGCTTTCCTTGTCTAGCTGGTCACTCTTAGCACTTTTTTACTTAAGGCCAAATTCATTCCTTTATTCACACAGTGAATAGCTGAATTTTGCTTCAGTCCTTGGGCCTTTCCACACGAGAACGTTTTTGTCAAATCCGCATAAACACAAATTATCGTTTTGGCCTCATGTCCAGACGGATCCGATCCGGATGATTTTTAAAAACGGGTCCCAGAGTGGAAAAATCCTAAAACGCCGGATAGACCGGAGTCGTGTGGACGGTGAAAACTGATTTTTTTTCAGAAATGATGACGTAGAAGCCCCGCCTCTTTAACCATTAACCTCAGCTGCCGTCGCTAAACGCGTCATAACCGTGGACATATAAAGAATAAAACTTTAACAAGTCCATTGTTCTTGTATTTTTCCTAACTTTATAATGTCTATGATCATAACAACAACAACAATGGCGAACTACAGGCTTGTACTACCTTTATACATACACATAAACACTCTTTATATGTCTATGCCTTTATACGCATGCGCCATGGCTCCTCTTCCGGTTTTAGTGTATTGGTGTGGCGGCGTCACAGCGCCACACGCAGGCCTGGCATATGTACTACAGCGTTTTGGGTCGTAGATATTTCTGGAAACGACCCGTGTTTACGGAGACTTTTGAGTGAGGCTGCGTGCTCGTGTGAACGGGCCCTTAGTCAACACAGCACAACAGGGTCACATTCAAACACTGAAGGCTGCAACACGGGCTTCAGTGTTCAGACTTCCACATGTAGCCCAGGGAAGCAAAGGACTGAATCATCAAACTCCCACATGGCGGCAAATCAGTGCCTCTCCTCAGCTACAGCCATATGTAGGACGTTCAGCTGCAAACGTCCAAAGCGAGACTCAGAAAGACCTTCAGAAAGACTGGAGAATATAGAAAGAAAACATTACAGGACATACTGGCTTCTTGGCAGCGTAGAGTTTTTTTTTTTTTAGAAATTAGATTTTAAAAAAGGAGAACGATATCCGCCAGTACTGGCTGTATTTTGAAAGTCAGCACCGGAAACGTAAGGCGCCGTTATTTCTGGGTTGACGTCAGAAGCCGGCTGCAGGTTACTGATCGCTGCGCGCACTCTGCTCAGTGGAGGCGCCCCGCGCGGATGCAGGTCATCACCGCCCAGACCTTCCCTGCACTCCGGCATCCATGGACTTTAAAGATGAATTAGAGCCTTTTACCGGGAGGAAACACTCTGCAGCGGGGTTTAAATGAAGAGTCTTGACCCGGGTTTCTGCTGTTAGGGGCAGCTTCTGTCGCCCTGAGGACTGAACATGAAAAGTTTGTTGCTTGCCACCTTGTGTCTCTGGACATGTCCGCTCGTGGTGAGTCGTTCTTCCTCCCAGTTTTCTAAAATGTTGTGGTGAATGCATGACTCATTTGAAATGTGATGCTGACGGTTGTGTTTTCTTGCATAAACTTTTGAAGAATCCAGAGAAAAGAACCAGTTTAAAGATAAATGAACTGTATGTTGCAGAGTTGTGAGGAATGTGGATTTATCTGTATTCAGCTGTGATGAATAACCTTAGACATAAAACGAACCGATTCATTATCACCCTCATCTAATCAATGCTTTCTTTCTTAGAAATGTCCAGAATGTGTATAAAAATAGAAGTATTTGCCGTTTTTTACCCTCCAGACTTGGATTCAGTGTAACTATATGTTAAACTGCGTGTTTGTTGACCATTTGATGGGCTTTGCTTTTCATTTCATTGACCTTGTGTTGAATGTACACCTCTGTGCTGCTGTATTTGTTTTCAGTTTTAATCGCTGGAACTGAAGGATATAGAGAGCATTTAGTCTTGGATTGAATTCAGTCGCTTCATTAGATTGATCAAATTGTTTAGCTGAATGTTTTCTATAAATTATTGGAATTTAATTCTGTATTGATTGAAGCATAATGTGGTTTTTTTTGTTCCTAAAGACATTCCCACCTGAAACTTGGGACTTTTAAAGTCAATTAAACATGAAACAATAGGCCAAGTTGATTTGGTAAGTTGTCCGTTTTTAAGGGAAATTACAAAAATGTGTGGGTTTGCTGCTTTTTTGTCACTTATAGTGACATAAACAATCAAATCTATCTGTATTTAAGCACAATTAAAAAATATAGATCTGAACTTTAATCTTCAATGTGGATTATTTTTGCTTTTAATTGAGTTTTTCAGAGATTTTATCAGCAAAATGATTAGCTGATGACTCAAAGAGTGGCACTTTAATCAGTTCTGAAAATAATCATTAGTGGCAGCTCCAAGCCTTCTAACTGCTAAAGTTGACTCATCTCCATGTTCATTAATTAAGATAATTTGAGGAAATAACCTTTCAGTGTTTTTCCGAGGCATCCTCCAGCTATTATCCCACCCCCCCACCCTCCCTCACACATTATCTGTGTTGATCCACCTCTCAGGACAAACGGTGGAGGAGCTCTCTGTCTCTTCCCATCAGCGCTGTGCCACTGAAAGCAGACGGGGCTGTGAAAATGTTCACATCACCCACAAACAAATGCGCGTTTAATCGTGTGAACGACCAACGCAGCCTCCTCAGACGCCTTCCGCTGCAGAATAGACTCTCCAGCAGCTTATCCTCCCAGTTGTCTGCTGATTATTCAGCGTCTCTCTTGCTCGAGGGCACGTCAGTCAGATGTAAAGACGCATTTATCAATCTGGATTTACTTTGGCTCCGGCTTCTGCAGTTTTCTGTGTATATTTTAAAGTCAAAACTTCCTTTAATCCTTTATCCACGTCGGTAATCCCATCCAGGGTCAGTGAAGTTTGATCTAAATGTTTTCATTCTCTAAATGTACCCGAGCAGGGATCAAAACCAAAAATGAGCAAAACCAATGTGTTGACCTGGCAGCACCCTTGTGCTTTCACAGAGAGTGATATTATTTCTGTGGATGTTCTGGCTGTTTTGCAGTTGGTTCACAGTCAGCTGATTCCTTCTGCTTCTCTGGAGCAGCACACTGTACAGCATGGCAGAATTCTGCACACCCACTACACCTGAAAACCCCCTTTTCCTCTGGTAAAAACACCTCCAACATAATGTAATTCATTTATCAGGCAAAATGCCAAATATTCTCCAGTTGCTGCCTCTCAAATGTCAGGATTTGTTGTGTTTTCTTCCCTTTTTTAAACAGGAGTGTAAATCAGAGCAGATTAAAGAAATGAGAAAATATCACGTCAGGCTCTGTGGAAATATGAGAGTGGGCGGGGTGTGCGTTCCTCTGAGACTTCTGCATGAACACCCAAGAATGTCCCGAGAAACAGGAACAGACTTTCTTGGCTTCAAGGTTGCACATTTATTGGTAAATGTTCAGACTGGGGCTCGTGTTCTCTGCCGCCGTGCAGCAAAGAGGGAAAAAAAAGCTTTGAATGGGGCGAAAGGACAGCAAATAAAGGGGTGTTTATGGAGAGCAGAAATATTCTGGAGCCCAGAAATCAGCACATCCGGGACGTCAGATGAGGCTCCGCTGCTGTCTACAACAGAGACCAATCAATATCCCATGCAGCTGCACGTGTCTGCAGTATCGATTCTCTCACTTCAGGTTAACTGTAATGGCGTGGACATTTATCTGAGATGAACTTGGGAGCTGGTTATGTTCCAGAGTTTCTGGTTTACATTAGAAGTAATGGGGTGTTTTTCACTGTAATCTCTCTGTTCTTGTCACCTGTTGTGCTGTTCATTCTGACTCTCTCTGCTTTCCAGTATCTGGTTGGTTAAATGACCTGCTTTTAAATTGGGTTTTAGGATCATCTCACTAATGCACCAGAATCAGGTCTTTGGTTGCTTTTTTCAGCGCCGCAGAAGGGGTCTGAAAAGTCAGCCGTCTGCTGGTTTAGGGTCAGCTGTGGGGTTTCCATCCACCTGCAAAGCAAATCTGAGTGGATCATTTGAAAAGCTGCTGAAAAGAAACGTGAATCGGACACATTTCCGTGAACTGGTTTGTTGGGAATGAACCAGCTGCCAGTGGATGCAGTTCAGTAGAACAGAAGGACATCCACAGTAAAAAGGTAGAAAAAAGCCATTTCTGGGAAGCTGCTGACCAGCCGCTGAGCACATTATTGTTTGTCGGCTCAGGCGAGGAACAGCTGGCGACTCGCTTCCCCGAAAAGTTTCCATTTAGCTTTTATCATCTTCAAAATGGGAATGAAAAACAATAGAAAGGACAGCAAACCTGTGTGTTAGAGGGGCAGAATCCAGCTCTTCATCTGTACATTTTACCTATTTGAATTTACAGCATTTGCAGCTGTTCTAAGTCTTGAAGCGGATGTAAAAACACGGATGAAACGGACGTCTGCAGCTCATAAAAACAAGCTCCCAGCTCTGGAACTGCCACAGACTTGCAGTTAACACACACATGTGCCACAGGTGGAGGTTTCCCAGGTAAAAGACATTAAGACTGTGCTGCTTCACCTTTTCCTGCAGCCTCGGAGCACCGGAGGACAGCGGGACTCAGGTGTGAGCCGCCTCCACACCACACTGGTATATTAAGCTCATCTGTCTGCACATGAGCTGCAGGACGTGTGGCTCAGTTTCCACAAATTACGTTAGATTGTGATGAAAGCAGACCAGCTCAAACTGTCGATATTCTCCCTCCAGGTGTTGACTTTTATTTCACATCATTTGAGATGGACGCCTTGGTTCAGCTGAAGCTGATGCTGTTTTGACTGACTTGTTTTTGGTCTCCATTATGCAGGTTCTTTAATGTTGGTTTCATGGTTCGTGCATAAATATTTAATTCCTACCAACCAATTTGCACCGTTCCTCTACAACTTTTTGGGTGGAAATTTCGTCAATAATGTGAAGGAAGAAGCTCAAGGGATCGGCTGAAAGTTTTTGATAGTTCTGTTAAAGTGAAGATGAGCCTGGAAAGCTCTTCAGATCAGCTGGCAACAAACTTATCACGGCTTTAAAATTTAACCTGACCCTTTTCGGCCCCTCCTGGTCATGAAGCTTTCTCCAGAAAACCTGGAAAACACTTACCCTGTTCATTGATTCTATAATTGGATTCTTTCCCACTTAACGATTCCTCGTGTCTTAAAATGACTTGAGTGCAACTAAACTTTTGCCTCATTTAGTATTCAGTGTGTGTGAATATGCAAATTATTCTCAACACTCATCTCCAACTATGAATAAAAGATTTTTTTGAACAGGCGAGGCAAAAACAGGATGCAATTTGTAAATGAGAAGGTTCCAGAGCTCACAGAGAGCTGTTTGAGTGGATTTGCACGTCTTTCTTGGTCATTTCTGCTTCCTCTCCACACAAGCTCTGGATTTCCAGCTTCATCTGTGATGTGGAGAGGTGCAGACGCAGCGTGAAGATGAGCAGTTTCAGAGAGATCATCATGTGAGAAACAAAGCAGTGCGACTCCTACGCTGAGGTGAAGGGAAACCTGCACACAGACGCCATGGGCCTCCCACTTCACTGCGTTAGAATGAGTTAGAATTACGCTAACGTTACATCAAACCTGCGTCCAATCACCAGCTCTACAAAGTTAGCTCCTTTCCACCAGCTGAAGGGACTGTTTGCCAGCCTTCCAGGTCAAGGTCAACACCTCAGTGCTTAAATCAACTGGAGTTTTTCCTCTGTTTGGGGTTTGTTCTTTTTTTACAGTTCAAACATACAAAAACAACCAAATAAAACCCTTTGTCCCCCTGAAGGATACAGAAGTCATAATAGATTAAACTGTAGTTTACTGTGAGTACACGATAAAGCAAAACTCATTTATTTTTGCTTCTAAGCGGCCAGACTGGGAATCTGGTGAGCAACAGTTCTCCAGGGTTTCTGGCTTTTCTTTGGACAGTCCAGTCCTGGGATTTATTGTTATTTTGTTTTAGCCATTTAATTCTGAGCTATGAGTCATTCAAGCATAGAAAAAGGCTCCTAATTCAAACGAATAACCAGTGTCGTGTCTGCACTTAACAGACGACTTCGCTGTTAGGAGGGTTTCCTGGGCAGCCGTTCTGTTGTCATCGGGGCCAAGAGTCACAGTGGAGGAGGCTGGAAGCAAGAGTCTTTAGTGGAGAATATTCTTTGATATTCTGTGTACACGGGGTCATACAGTTCACATGCATCAGAGGTAAGACCTGGAACAAAGAAAGCAGGTCCTATTTATAACCTAAGGTAAGGCAGGACAACACGTCTGTCTGTAGGTGGTTTCTGTAAGGAAAGTCCAGACATATATATATATATATATATATATATATATATATATCACAAGATCGACCCCTCCAAGGTCAGGCAGCATCAATCAGGTCTTCTTCCAAAACGTACTGTCATTAGCAAAGAACCAGTTTGAAATAGTAACTTTCAGGGTTTAATTTGTTCCCATTTCTTTAGTTGCATCTATGAAAAACAGCAAAGAAAACACAGTTTGACAGACAGAAAATAGGATTTCTGCAGCAACAAGGTGATTCCCAAAGAGCTATTAGCTGAAAACTTTGCATATCTCAGCATGGTGTGCAGTGTGTCCTTAAAACATTTGAGGAAACTGGACAAGTGGAGGACAAAAGAAGAAGAGTCAGGCCTAAAAAACTATCTACAGCAGATGAACAGGATCTGAAAGTGATGTCCTTAGGAAAGAGGAAAAAATCCAGCTGTGACCTGACAGGACCTGAGAGATGCATCTGGACCTTCAGCTGATCCATCTACTGTTGGCCCAAGCCTCATCAGAAATGGTCTCCATGGAAGGGTGGCTGTCAAGAAGCCGTTCTTAAGGAAGGGAAACAGGGAGAAAAGGCTGAGCTGTGCCAAATGACACAAGAAGTGGACTGAAAATCAGTGGCAACAGGTCTTATGGAGGGATGAATCCTCCCCAGAGCCCGGACCTCAACATTATTGAAGCAGTGTGGGATCATCTGACAGAGAACGGAACAAAAGGCAGCCCACATCCAAAGAAGAGCTTTGGGATGTCCTTCAAGAAGCCTGGAGAACTATTCCTGAAGACTCCTTAAAGAAATGACAGAAAGCTGGTCTCAGAGGGTTCAGGCTGAGTTGGAGAATAAAGGAGCTCAGACCAGATATTCACTTTAAAGCTGCTGAGAACTGATAAAAAACTCTGAAAATAATGGGTGGCTTTTTCAACAGTACTGCACAATATATTTAACGTACTTAAATTAAAATAAAGCTATTCTTAATTCGGTGAAGCACAGCTTCCACTGGTTGAAGGATATGAAGTGTGAGCCACCAAATTAGATTCAGCAGGAAACTTTCTCAGCTTAACTGATGTTGACTGTTGCAAAAACAGCATAACCTGATGAATAATTTAGTGTGTTGTATCACCGTCACAATGCAAAAGGATTAGGTGCGTCTGAGCTTGACAGCTCATTCTGCATTCTTATTCTTAGACTGTCATATTTACTTCTTTAGAAGTGTGGGCTCAGTCAGAATACAGGAGTTTGCAGGGGGAAAAGTTCTTTGCGGTCCTGAAGGGTTATTTGAATAAAAAGGTAGTCAATTTGCTGCACCGCATCCAGATCTAAGACGCAGATTTTATCAGGAGAAAATCCATAGAGGAAAACACCAAAGCCTTCACTTTCACAGGATCCCTTAATTCAAATGAGCCCATTCAAAGCTGAGGTGGAGTTTCAGCGCAGCAGCTGCTGCACGTCCGAGCTGCTTTAATGGGTTGAGAGAGTGATGTGCGGGATGGGAAGCTGTCTCCGCCGGCCTGGGTTCACTTCAACAGAACCAGCCTTTTTAACCATGCGGGTGCACAAGGAAGAGAAATCTCTGCTGCGCAAAATGTAGAATTAAAATTCAACAGACCCGCTCACAGATAAAGTGGAACAAAGCACTCAGCCTAAACAATCCCGTCAGCTCCGTCAGAACATTCCGACCCGGTCCTGACAGCCAAATTTACCGAGTGGCTGCGATCAACATGACACCCCCCCCCCCCTCCGATGACTAACAGGAACCTTCCCAGCAGCCGTGACAGCCAGTCTGCTTCAATGTCAGCTCACATTTACTGTTTAATGAGCGCTTGGAAATCTTTGGGAGGTGATAAAAACGAGGTGAACACCGAATGAAGCTGAGAGAATGTCATTGATTTGGAAAGTAATGGGACAGGAAGGCAAAAAAAAAAAATCGATGGCATCCCAGAGTGAGAGTGAGGAGGAAACAGGCTCTGACTAACCTGCGTTTTCTGCCTTGTACTTTTCAGACTTCCAGCTGCGCTCTCACTCGGTTCTAAGAGGATGTAAAATCTATATGCGTGTCTCCTGAGAGTCGGGATGAAATGATGCCGTTCTGTCACGAGGAGAAAGGGAACAATCGCATTTCCTCGTTGGCCTTTGAAAAAGTTCCCTGTTGAGTCATGAAGATAAACCTCAAAACTCGGTGTTTGAGAGTTTGTTGACAATAATCAGCTGTCGCGTCTCTTTTTGGGTTGAGTTTGAGGCTGTCGGCTTGCTCTATTGCTGCAGCATCATACTTCTTTTACCTTTTTATCCCCACAAAGAACGATTATCGATCGCGCAGAAACCACAAAGAGTCGTTCTTTTTGCCACTCAGCGCACAACTGGTCAATCGATATGCTGTCACAGCTGTATTTAAGCTCCCGTAGTTCAGATTAGAAATGGGATATTTATTGTCTGTGGACGTTGTTTAGTTGATGTTTTTTTTCTTTATTCGTGGAGCATTCTGCAAATAAATGAACATTTCTCAATAGGATGTCCTAAAAATAACACGGAGCAGAATAATGTTCTTACCAGGGAGAAAATAATCTCACCCGCTCTGTCCTCCTTTCAGAGCCCATTTCAGACATGCATTACTTTCCGTTAATCTGGTGGTGACTGAACACGAAATGGAAATATGACTAGATTGGACCAAGTTGCATATGCATAAGACTTAAACGCAGCGTAAGCAGTTAACAGAAAGTCATGCACAGCAGCGGCGGGTTAATTTCACATAAGATCAGCTGTTCAGAGGAATGAAATGATCATGATGTACAAAAAAACTCCCTCTAAACTGTCTACTTCCTTTGTTTTATTCATGATATTTATCTGCAGCATTATAAGAATTATAAAGGCACATATATATGTTATATATATGTACTGTCCAATCCCACACGTGGTTAATATTGTGCCCTCGCTTTTACTGAGGAACATTACGCCATTATGATTACTATCAGCTGCTGGTCTGACCACACATGCGTCATAGTGCATGAGAGCCTCTGCTGTGCAGTACGGAGCGAACACATTAGTTCTGCTGGCATCAAGCACTTTTTATGCATGTTTAGGAGGTTTTTAATTCGAAAAGTTTGGTGTGAATTCAGAGAGATGAGAGTACTTGGCGTGGCGTCGGTGTTGCTCACATCCACGTCCTTTGAAAAACGATTAAAAGGCGAACACAGATACAGACTAAGAGGTAACAAACTCTTGGAAATATATCTCTCTGATATGGACACGGTGATTAGCTTAGACTTGACATGTTTTTATTCATTTGCTTTATGTAGCCTTGCTTCTGGAACCATCTACACAAGCACGCAATGGAAATGATCATTTTTCTATGAAAGGATAGTTTAAAAGATGCTTCAAATTTGCACAGCAATTGGAAAGAAACACAGTGATTTCGTCTAGTTTTATGAAGATGTTTTGAGGTCATAGGTCAAAAAGTGCTCTCTGCATTATGATATTTTCCACCAAAGTGGTTCCAGTGCTGGTTTGGAGCCGGTGTCCAACTTCTTTCTCCCGCCTCAGCACCGACTCCAGAGCAGAGAGCAGCACCAACTCTTTGCTCCACAGCAAAGAAGCACTTCTGTTAAAGGGTGGGTTAAAGGGAGGTTATGGAGACCAATCAAAGTGTCACCCCATTAAAAAGTTAAGAAGCAGTCTGCTTAATTCAGGAAGGAACATGAAGTCAAAGCAGGAAAGATGGCCGAAGTGCATCATGCAATCACAGTGGCTGTAAACTGAAATTCAGCAGCTGCTGGTTATATATCTTTCTTTAAAGATCCTATTTAAAGTTTGAATCCTATTCGTTGTGATCTTCCAAAACACAGTCAGCAGTCACCGCTGTTATTAGAGCTCTCGCAAACACAGACTGCTGTTTAACGCAGCATTTATTCACCAGACTAATCAGGTTGAAAGCAAAGTGAGACCAACACAGTGGAGATTAACTGTCTCCCTGAACTGTGGTAGATGGGTTCTCCCGGCTCCAACACCAGCACTTTATCTGGAAGGAAATGGGTCAGGAGGGGATTTTCCATTCAGTCGACACCGATCTCTTCAAATAGTTTGGCTAATAAGCGTAAACAAACGCGTATTTGATAGCAGTTGAGTTAATTTGTCATGTCGAAATGACTAATCTACCATTATGGAGTCAATTTCCTGCTCTGTCCTATGGAAACAGTCCAAGGCTCTCGGTGCAGTTGTTTAGTCTGCACCAGACTTTGATTTACAGCTTTTAAAGCAGCTAATATGAATCGAACTGAACACTCAGACTCACGCATTTGTTTTAAACCACTGTAACGCGCGTGGGCGTCACCGTGCGACTGCAGGAAGACGACACCGTTAAACACCGGCTGTGGCAGCGTACCAGAAGGTTAGCGTGGACCTGCACTTATGTCAGCTTAGAGCAGGGATGTCAAACTCCGGTGCTGGAGGGCCGCTGTCCTGCAGGTTTTAAACGCTCCCCTGCTTCAACGCACCTGAGCCCCGAAACCAACCCAAAGATTGTTCAATTCTGCACAAACCAGCAAATGATGCACTGATCTGAATCAGGTGTGTTGAAGCATCTAAAACCTGCAGGACAGCGGCCGGGAGTTTGACACCCCTGGCTTAGAGCGTCATTTTGTTTTTCAGATGCTTATATTGTTCTGGATGTAGCCTTTTGCCTCTCCTGACTGTGAATGCAGAGCGCCTACAGCTGGCAGGGCTGATAGAGTTCAGAAGGCGGACGAGAGCAGATTTCTCCGCCTCCAGCAGGATCAACAGCAGGAGGCCTCGGCATCCCTAAATCCTACACCACACCCACCATGTTCTGCATGCAGCGCATCTGGAGAATAATTCCTCCAATAACTTGTTTTCAAATGCTCCTTTTTAATATTACCTTGAACAATGGGGCTTAAAGCATCACACTGAAGGAGTATAAAATCCCATTTTGCGTTGTAGCAGTGATCAAACCTACACACACCTTCTCCAAAACAGAGAAACTCAAAGGAACAGAGTTCCAAACAGACCACAAAAGGTTGTGTCACGCCCATGTTCCTCCAGATAAACATGGGATTTAACCGTTGCTCTGAGGGTTTATCACCTCATCATCTCACCAAAAAGATTAGAAAAGAAGAACATTAACAGTCAGACTTTTAGATCAACATTTTGTCTCCATTACACACGACTAACAAGCTAAAAACCTCACAGAGACCATGTGGTTTTTGCCTCATCAAGATCCAAATACACAACAGATTATCATAATTTCCACGCCTTAGAACAGGAGGGTGAGTAAGCGACTTATAAAGCAGGACTCGACATATTGAAAGCCATAAAACTCCAACTTTTAGCCTTTTACTTCTTCTAAAGATGAAGCCGTTAAGACCTCTTTAAAAATGGTTAAAGCCCCACTAAAAGTGTCTGCTTTGGGCTTTTGGAGCAAAGTTTGCACTAAAACGAGCTTAAAAATGAGCTGAAACATTAGATGAAACTTAAATGATCATAATTTGTGTGTTATGGTTGTGTTTCCTTGGATTTTACATGCCAGGTTTTCTGTATTAGCTTGGTTTAGTATCATATTGGATCTTCCCTTCAGGTCCTGTATTCTTGTTTTAATTCAATTAAATTCAGTTCAGTTTTATTTATATTGTGCCAAATTACAACAGATGTCACAGCTTCACACCACACAATACGATTCAAGCCAATTAGGATCCATTTCATTGTACTACAGTCATTAAAACTGGAGGAATATGAGCTCTCCTGCTACTTCTCATCACAACTCTGGCTGCAGCATTTTGCTGTCCAATAAAGAATTACAGGAGTTCAGCTTGCCCTGTTTTCTGGTCAGCCTTTACACCTGTGTTCAGTTTGCTAATTACCACCATCTGCTCTGTTGCCTCCTCAGTGCAAATACTTGATCCAGTGTAGTTTCTTGTATGTTTTGGGGTTTTATTCCTGGTATTTCCTGCCTTTGCAGGCCCTTTATTTAAGTTTAAAATGAATGCTATTTGAGACCTTCTCCTGCCATTATAACTTAAACACACTTGTTTCTTATTGTAACACTCACTTTACATTTATGTGTTTGTCAGATATAAATTTGCTTTTGAAATACACGTAAACGTATTTCCTTACATGTCACACCATGATAATGCGGTTGCTCTAACTTGATAAGGTCCTATGTGAATATTCTTCAGTTCCTTTTGAGGTTTTGCCCCAGTTTTAACAGAAAAAGTCATTGCACCTGAGAAGAAAAAGCCAGTAACAAGGGTAAAGGGCTTCAACTCGCTGCCTAAAACTAATTTACTGTCAGCTGTTTTGGTCGATGAAGTAATGGGTCAGTCAAAAAAAGGCCAGAGTAACTGAACAGAGGCGTAATGCTTCCTGTTGCAGTGGTGTCAGATGTACTTCAGTCAGTTAAAGGCTCAGCCTCCCATGTTTGTGCACGAGGGCAGTCGTCCTGTGCATGGAAACATATTTAGTGACAGACTCTCTGCAAATGCTTGCTGGGCATTTTATCTGCAGCCACACATAAGCCTGGATGTGGCTCAGTCCATCCGTATTCGTTGTTCAGTCGGTGATGGCCGGCACAGCGTTTACAACTCAGTGGTTTGTTTTCAACTGCAGAATCTCCTGCAAATGATCCTCTTTGTCATGTGGCTGGGACCTTGAAGTCACAGAAATGGCCGACCTGACTGAGTTTCTGGATCAAAAATCCCCTTTTTTAGCAGAGAAATCACCTTACAGCATGCATTTAAAGAGAGAGAACTGGTTATATCAGAGCTGGAGACCATTTCTTCATTAAAAACGGGGTAAAAAAGGATGAAACGGGGGACTTTTACTGGTGAAGATGTTTGTACTCTTCTATTCTCTGATTCCAATCTGTTTATCTCAGTTGTAACTTTCCTGTGATTGAAGTTTACAGATCGTTCATTCAATTTCCTCCCAAATATATATTAAAGGTGGTTGCCCTCCAGTTAATTCCCTCTGGCTTGGCAGGTTATATAACATGCTGACGTGGAACAAAGGCAGGCACGATGGTGACCTGAGGGGTGAATGGACAGACATATAGCAACATACTGTATTATTGAATGATTATTGGTTTAGACTTCTCCAGTTATTGATGTCTGACACGAGAACTTTTTTATTCCATTATCTTTAACTTGATTGGTGTTTTTTTCGGGTTCGACTGGCACTTGATTACTGTTGAGCTTTTGGAAATCTCAGATTCGGCTGATATGCTTTTGCTGAGCACAGTCACATAAAGTTACAGTAACACAAGACGCTGGATCGATATGTGTATATATATGTGTCGATATGTCTTCACATTTTGGAAAAAGTGATTATAATTATCAGAGTATCCACAGAAGTCGTAACTTTATGAACAAATCACCACATATATCTAAACTAGACCTAAGTTTTGGAAGAGTGTGCTGTTTTTTTTGGTCTTATTGTTGAAAGTTTAGACCACAGATTATAAAAAGACTGTTTGCTGATATTATTACAATAAGATGAGGCTGAGCACAATACCATAGAAGGACTGAATATAATGGCGGTTTTTCCTGCCATTTGCACCTTGCGTCTCTCAGATTCTGGTTTAAATTCTGGCTTATTGCGCTGATAGACTCTGTGCAGATCCGTAAATTCAGTGATTAATTCTCATTTCTCATTCTCTCTCATTTCATTCTCATTAATTTCTCATTACCCAAGACAACCTAATCATTCAGTAATTCTAATGTAGCCTTACATGATAAACAGTGAAAAAGACTGGGCCATATAGCCTAATTTGTGAATACTAAAAACATGGCTTCCATGTATGAATGCCGTTTGAGGTCATTACCGTAACAGCTTTTCATTACCGTAACACTTGCTGTATATGTAAATATTTGGATGGGAATGAGTGATACCTTCAAATTTTATTTTTGTACAGGAACTATTTGTCAAGTCTTTTCAGAATACTGAATTGACATTTTTTAATAATTTGGGAAATTTATTTCTTTAAAGATTTAGTGTAATTTTTTTAAAATTTTGTTACGGTAATGAACATAATAACTAAAATTACTGTATCAATAAAAACATTTCTAAATGTTTACACTATGTGACCATTCTGAACTATTAATGGAACGTGTATGAAAAAAATAAAAGGTCTACCTTTCATACATATTCAGTTATCATCAGTTGAAAATGTGTGACGCTAATGAATTTATTTGGTCAACGACTCAATAAAACATTCCGAAAATGTATTAAAGAACGTGTATTGATCACTAATTTTAATTGAGACCCTGCTTAATACTAATAAGAGAAAAAAATAGCTAAATTGACCTAAATTTGTTTTTGCAAAAGCCATGTTAAAGGGGCAATTCTAGTGTTTTTAAACCTGGATCATATATCATATTTCCACACGGAGAAATGATTTGTAATTATTGCATTTTGTTCTGAAATATTTGTCATTATGAACATTATGACCTGTAAATATTAAACGGATGTGTTTGTTTTGTTTTGAGAAAAAAGTTGTAATAGTCCTTTTTACCTTCAACTTCACTTTCATGACAGTTTTTTAACGATTTGGAAACCGAGGACACCAATTGTTGCAGTTTTTCGGAGGAATCTGTGTCCATTCTTGTCGAAGACAAGATTCCAGCTGCTCAGCAGTGTGTGGTTGTTGTTGTCGTCCTATTCTCCTCCTCCTCTTGATGCTCGGTAGGAGGCAGGCTGGTGAAAAACACACTCCCCGTGTCTATGAAGCCACGCCGGAGGAAGTCATGCAGACTGATGGCTGGCATCCTGCATGGGAAAAGACGTCACTTTAGCTGATGGTCTCATATCCATCCATCCATTCGTTTTCTATACCTGCTTGATCCAATTTATGGTCACTAGGGGGGCGGGGCTTTAGCTTATCCCAGCTGTGATTGGTTGAGAGTGGGATGCACCCTGGTCAGTGTGTTTATGGTCACTAGGGGGGCGGGGCTTTAGCTTATCCCAGCTGTGATTGGTTGAGAGTGGGATGCACCCTGGTCAGTGTGTTTATGGTCACTAGGGGGGCGGGGCTTTAGCTTATCATACCCTGATCAGGTCGCCAGTCAACACAGGGCCACACAGAGACAAACAACCATGCACGTGCACAGTCACGGACAATTTAGAGTCACCAGCTAACCTAACATGCATGTTTTTGGACGGTGGGAGGAAACCGGAGAACTCGTAGAGAACCCACGCAGAACTCCACACAGAAAGGCCCCGGCTGGGAATCGAACCTGGAACCCTCTCGCTGTGACCGTTACGTCATCGGTGCCATGGACACTTATGCTTACAAACGCTGGCTTTTACACTTTCACTGATTAAAAAGCTGGATGGTCTTTCTCTTTTGGCACGTAGACCCATTTAGGTCTTAGTTGTTTCCCTAAAAAACAGCTAAAAGGTGGACTGAGATTTCCCCAGAGCCCTCGAATCCTTTCACTGCAGATGTTGAAAGACCAAAGTTCCTTTTTTCTTCACCGATCCATGGTTCTCTGATGACCAAAGTGTGCTCGGGCCTCGAGTTTCCATCAGAAGAGCTGTTTTCAGTATAAACACCTGCTCGTTCGCACACTCCACTGCAGGAGATTCTCCACATGAGATGCTATCTGAAAACTGGAAGCACTCCCGGGTAATTACCTGCTTTATTCACACATGGGCTCATTTTTTGGACTTGCTGGGGAGCTCAGTGGGTAAAATAAGCTCTCATTGAGTGCAAGTAAAACTGTATTCCTGCTACTTTGTGGAGAAGGATTCGTGCTGCAGCAGGACAGTGAGCCTGAATGCACAATGGGAGAAGAAACCCTTTCAGCTGGATGAAAGAAAATCTAAACTTTCTTTTTCAAACTCTGGTTGCTATTTGGTGTTTGTCCAGACGGTAGAATATCAGAAAATTGAAATTTTGCAGTGCACTGACATACATTACCCTGAATTCAGTGAGCAACCCTGCTGCAGATGGTGAACTCGGGGTGGAGCCGTGCTTCAGGGCTCAGTCAGGGGTCATTTCTGTGCACTTTTGTTTATTTATATCTTCTAGATTTGGGGCAGCCGTGGCCTCAAGGTTAGAATAGTGGGACTGCGACCCGAATGTCCAGCTGGAGAGATGAACGAGCTCTAGACTCCCCCCCCCCCCGCCGCTGCCATCCCTGCAGAGCGCCTCTGAGCAAGGCACCGGACCCTGAGCAGACCCTCAGAACTGCTCAGTAAAGAAATACGATTTTACAAACAACTGAGCCAGAAGTTGAGGCTTTTCTTGACATGTGGCACACTGTAGAATTAAATTCTCACAGGGTAGCTTTACATTTGTCTGAGCTTCCACCCGCAGTGTGATTACTGAGATAAAAGAAACCTGGAAAGCTGATTTTACACTATCTGAGTGATCTGACGTGCCGTACGAGCGCCGTCTGCTAACAGGCTCCACTCCTCTCCAACAGTGAATGCAGTTTTATATCAAAGCTTCGCTCTGATAGTCTGGTGCACAGCTGCCTGTTTGCTGATGTTTGACACCACATTCACACTTTGGGCGGTTTGGTAACACTTCAGCGTGAAGAATATCATTTATGTCCCTAATCGGCAACGTGACAAGGATTATTTTCCATTCTCAACAAACA
Organism: Leuresthes tenuis; assembly: GCF_036924035.1. Classification (NCBI taxonomy): domain Eukaryota; kingdom Metazoa; phylum Chordata; class Actinopteri; order Atheriniformes; family Atherinopsidae; genus Leuresthes; species Leuresthes tenuis. The sequence continues at coordinate 4,121,083 of NW_027325368.1, read as the reverse complement.
GGATTAAATATTCTTAGTTTCGTGAAAGAAGCAGATGAGCCAAAACATTATGACCACTCACACGAGTGAAACATTTTGATTGCCTCGTGGCAACAGCACAAATTGAATTTTAACCACATTTAAAGAATCCCTTTACTGCCTGTTCTCCAGTCCAGACCTTTGAATCTCTGCCTTTCACCTGGCTGACAGATTTGTCTGGAGGTGGGACATGAAACCAGTTTCCCAGTGGAAAACTTCAGTCCATTAAGCACTGCTCATCAGCACTCAGCTTGTATTTTCCAAAACCGGCTCAGTGATGCCCATCTTTCCGGCCCAGTACGTATTTCCAACATTTGTTTGACACAGGAGCTGTTGAAGGTGTCTGGGTAACCGTCCGTAGCTGTGACAAATAATTTGCTTCTGCATATAAACCTGCCGTCTGCTGGGAACAAAGACCTCAAGAAGTCTCTGGCTTCAGAGAGGAGAAGCAGATGAAAAGGGGAGTGAAAGAAGATGAGAGAGGGGTGAGATGCATGAGAGGGCAGTGTTGGCAGAAGCCCCTAAAAGCAACATCTGACATGAACAGATGGAGTCAAAGTGAGACACAAACTATGACACATCCAAGTTGTGTCTTCATCCAGCCATGAAATGATTTTTTCTGCACATTCACATTTAAGTAAGCGGCAGGGTTTGTCTGGTGTGTATCCAGTTTATTTCGTTTTCACATGAGCTGAACTGTCACCGGCAGCTCGACGCTCTGCAGTCTCTGAATGTGAATGTGGACGAGGATAAAGAGCCATCGTGCCTGAATCCTCAGCAATCAGATGACAGAATGGGCCGCCCACATGTTTGATTGACAGGTGACCTCATCACAGCCATCAGCGCCACAGTGTTGGCTGATGTCAAGGTCCCACCCAGGAGTAATAAAGACAATAAAGGTGATTAAAGGCATCCTGAACAGTTGCTTTGTTCTTCTTTTCTGGTTTCAAACAATGAAATATACCTGTTTATACTCCAGAGCACCATCTAACAAACATATATGGTTCCGTTACACACCCGACACAAGATATTAAACAGCCAAATCACTTTTTATTTGATAAGTTTTTTCCCCTAATCATTCCTAATCCTCTTCCCCGAAGTCATGTTGCCCTTTCAACCTCACTGGGATGAAAGAGAGAGCTTGACTCAACTTTACGGCTTCTGTCAACATAATCAGGATATAGATATATTTGCTAAAAATACAGAGACTGGTTCGAGTTTAATGGAGTCCTTGATATCTCTTCAGGGATATTTTTCAAAGAATCTGGTTGTAAACTTAGACCATAATTACATGATAATAAGAGTACAGTTAATTTTTCTGTTAGAATATTAGAAAACCTTGAAAAAAAGTTATACTTTGCGTCATAAATGCAATAAAACTGTGACATCTGCTGCTCGTATTGTAGACTGTTGATGAGCACATACTTTTGATCTATTTTAACTTTTAGTATCTTAAAATTAGGGCTAACCCAGGGCGGCACAGTCCTGTATGTCCCTGTTTGTGTAGTTCCCATCAGGATACGTCACATAGTGGGAAATGTGATGCAAAAATCCAACAGAAGTTTTGTTCTGCCTCTTTTGTTTCGTGCTTTTTCGAACACGAGAAGCATTAAAGCTTCTTAGTGAGAAGTGTTTGTTGCCTGCGGCTAAAGGACCGATCGGGGAGTTGTTGTGATTCGGGTCTGACACAGTCTGGTTCAGCTGGTGCAGAAAGTCAACAGATTAAAAAAGATTCAATCCCTGCAGTTATTCTCATTAAGAATTCATCATTATGTTTTGTCATTTGCAGCCTAATGAACAGTTTCACCTGTCAGTTAAACTCAGAGCTTTTATCCCCTTTTTCTTTTGCCTTTTCTGTGCTTTTATGTCCATGTTTTTTATGGTAAACTGATGCAGAAGAATGGTTGTTATTCAGCTATTTGTGTGGTTGTTTACAGCTAGAACTTGGGTAAAATATGATGGTTTAGGACTTGAAATTTGTCAAAGCTGGTCGAAACAATCGTCCTTGTGGCTCATCCCACAATTGTCTTCTTTTCTATGAGTAGTTTTGTCTTCTGCCATTTCTTTCCTCTCCCAGTTTTTGCAGTAAGCTGTGGTGTTGGTTTTTAATCATCTTGCCTGATTAATTTCACCACATTTTACATCTGCATGCAGTTTGAGTTGCTTAAAACTTGCTTTATTTGATTTGACAGGAGGTCGTTGATGATATCTGAGCACGTTCCTGTTGAATCTTATTCCCAGTCTGTTATTCCCATTGTAGATAAATAGCTTCTGATGTTTGATGCATGAAATGAAGATTAAGTTACCACTTTGTGCATAGTTGTGTGTATTTCCTTGTGGGAACTGTCTGGTTGACAGCCACACTTGCTTCATGCCAGAATATAAGAGCTGCAGCCTGCATATATGTGTGTGAGTTACCATCTTTCTGCTTATTATGACGATAATCATATGATAATTTGAGATATTCTTCATGCATTTCTGATAATTGTGTTTATTCACCTGCATGAAAACAGCTGAATGATAAAGTTTCAGTGATAAATGATGCCCCTTTAATGAGTTTTATTGCTGGAGTTCGATAGCACCAGTGGACATTTATCATCAGCAACCATTTATATCACTTCATTTCATTTTATTTAGTAAGAATCTGTTCCTGTCATGGATTAAGTTCCACAGTGAATATATTTTAATTCTAGTCCAAATGAGCAAGGATGCCCCAGTAGCTGAGAGGAGGCGTGATGGCCTGCTATGACCTTAACTGGGTTATATGGTTAGATATTTAGTAATAGGCTCTGTATCGTTAAGCTTGTGTTTATGTGGTTTTCTGCCAGGGAAATGAACTCTTTTCCAAACTCTGAAAGGCAGCAGAAAGGCAGCTCGACCTGAGATTATATTTTGTGATGTATATTGGAGCAGCCTCTAGTTTATATGCTATTTCATTTGGTGGTGGGAAGACAACCAAGGCATCAACCTCCAATAACATGCATATAAATGCAGTGGAATCGGCATATTCTACCAAAGATACAATCACTAAGCTGTTACTTTGCTTGTGCTTGTGCTTTTTTTCCCTGAAAACAGCCACTGAATTAAAAACCCAACTTAATTTGACCTCCTGAAGTGATAAGATGGGATCCTCTCGGCCTCTCATTTCCTACTGCAGCTCTATCAGGAGTCTGATCAGTTGCAGTTTTCTTTTCAGCAGACTTCTTCCGCCTCTTGGAAATCTTCTTTTTAGCACAATTTCTGCACTAAACATCATATTGTACTGAAAGAAGCTGCAGTCAAGAGATAGTTTTATCAAATCAAGTAACTCCCATTAAATATATATGTTTAAAGTGAATATTTTTAGTATGTTCCCCAGAAGTGTGGCTCTGTTTGGGGTCTGAATGTTAGGTTTGATGCAGCATTCAAGTTGTTGAATAAAAAGTTCTAAAACTGCAGGGGAGCAGTGGATTAACTTTGAATCATGTCATACAGCTCACGAAAAATGATGGTAAATTGCCCTTAAGGCAGAAGCTGCAGGGATGGTAGAGTTTACAACTAAATCATTTATTATAGGAATTAATCCAGCTGAAAATGACTAAACCGGGCTGATGCTTGAAGGTTGTTCCTATCTGGACCAATGAGCTGAGAACACACGAGCATCACTGGATCGGGGTCACAGATTAATATTTTACTTGTGTACACACAGATGAACAAACAGGCTGCACATGTTGCTCATTAGCAGGAAATGTTAAGGACGGCTGCTTATTTGTCCTGTGGTGTTTGGTTTGAACACATTTAAGCTTTAAGCTGATGGAGTTTGTATTCATCCATCATTCCCTGTGTTTTGCTGCAAGAATCATTTGTAAAAAGCAAAAAAAAAATGTGAACAAATAAATTAATTTGCAGGCAACTAAAAGCACGGAATGTTTTAAAGTCAAAGAAATGTGTTTTTACACAAGATCTGTTCACAGTTTTGAGGTCAAACTGAAAATGCTTGAAGTTTGCAGGCCGGCGGACTGTGAGGGTCATGGTAAAAGAAATCTTCTTGCTTCCTTTGGCCATCGTGGATGTTTAGCAGCGTTTATGATGACGATTCTTCTTTCCTTTTCTCGTCTTCCTATTATCATAGAAGCCAGTGGGATTTCTGGTATACACCGATTAGCCAAAACATCTGGAACGCCAGCATATTCCAGGGTAGATTAGTCCAAAATGAGGGCCTGACACTTTGTTTCTGTTCTTTTCATTGATGAAATCCATTATCTTCACCTGCACAAAATGCAGCCAGGCGGGAAAGGAGGAATCTGTGTCCTTTGGTTGTGCAAACTTTGTGCACGTGAGAACTGTAGCTCGGCTGTAGCTCAGGAGGAAGAGCAGTCGCCCACCAATCGGAAGGTCGGTGGTTCGACTTCTGGCTACATGTCCTTGGGCAAGACACTGAACCCCACGTTGCCTCCCAGTGTATCACTGGGGTATGAATGTGTGTATGAATGATTAGAAAAAGCACGTAGTTAAGTATCTTAAGACGTAGTGAAGCGCTTTGAGTGGTCAGTTAGACTAGAAAAGTGCTGTACAAGTCCATTTAACTACATCAACTGTGCAAACTGCTGCAGATTATTAGAGTTTTTGATGCAGTGTAATCCTATCGGCTGTGTCAGGTCATTCTTAAAATGCTGTCACAGCCCCGTAGGTGGAAACCTTCCCTTCTGCACCTTTACCCTACAAACTGTGCTCTCGCATTGCCTCCACTTCAGGTTCATGGCCGCCATCCAACCTGTAACTTCCTGCTGGAGGTGGAGAGAGACCGGGCAGAGTGTGTGAAAAAGCTGAGGGCGGAGGAGGCTGCTGGCAGCAATAAAGGTAACGATCCGGCGCAAACATCATGCTTAGGGACTGCAATCCCCCCCAAAACAACCTGTTACACCCGGCAGAACTGAACCAGACGTTAGGACAGTGTATTTCTCATGATTATTCTACACTGTCCACATCCTTCAGGCACATCTCGACTTTCCTAATTACCTGCAAATGCATCAGCGCATGCTCAGCTGTTGACATGCGGAAGACTTTCCACGAGGTTAGACCTCACTTCTGTAAAGTTTGCTCCCTCAGACAGACAAATCGGGGCTCTGTTATCTCACATTGATTTTCATCCCTGCATAATTCATGGCAAAATAAGTACAGCTTACAGAAAATGTCACATATTCTCTGCTCCCACAGAGGATGTTCGTTCCAGGAACTGAATCAAATAAGACATGCAGCACATGATCAACACAGCAAACCATCACATGTTTAATATTCCCCACAAATTCCTCCACTGACCTCACAACATTTGGTTTTGTTGACTCTCCTTGAAAGGAGTTCCTCTCCAAACGTGCACATTTGAAAGATTATCTAAACTGTTGTTTTTTATATTTAGTAGGTTTATTTGATCGATATTTGAGTCTCTCTGACTGATCCATCACCTTTTAAAGCTGTGATAGAACCTCAGCTCACTTGTCATCAGCTCTCAGTTTTGTTCAGAGCTACACTAGAAGCTAGCGGGTAGTTTGGACCAGTTTCCTGCAATAATGATGCTTTTTCTTTCATCCGAGATGTTTTGCTTCCTAAAGTTGGACAAACCTTTCCAACACTAATCTACGTGACGTGTGAATTGCAGTGACTAATCCTCAGATGATGCGTTATCCAGCAGCCACATTCAGAAATGTAAACAGCAGGGGATGTTTATGTGCTCAGAGCTCTGCTGAGACGTAATCATTCCAACACTGTAAACCCGGCGATGTTCCCAACAAACAGAGCAACTCTGCAGGCTAATTCAACCGAAGCTAGAGTTATAAGACACCCAAAAAGTATTGAGATTAATGACATCTTAGAGTGAGGTCCAATTCACAAAGCAGAACTTCCACTATCTTATCTCGTTGCCGTCTTATTGTGTAACTATTCCCACATTCAGCTGTATTTTTTCACAAGGCCAAGTGTAGGTCATAAAAGTCCAAGTTATTTGAAATCTGGGAAAGTCCTCAGAAAGTCGGGGGAACTATTACTCAAGGCAACTTGAAAAGATCCCAACAAAAGTCTGGTTCCCTGGAGGCAAAATGTAAAGAAATTAGAATGTGTCAGGTTATGTCAGGTGGGATAAAAAAAGCCTGAAGAACTTCCCTCAAACACAGTCGTACGTGTCTAAGTGTTTCTGCTGCTTTAATAAGACGGACTTTCTTCTCTTCTGATGTGGGCTCTGACAGCCGTGTCCCTCCCTGCCATCTCAATTAAATCTCAATGACGTGAAGTAGAGGAAAATAATCATAAAACCTGAACCCTCTGAAGGCGGAAACTGCGTGGAAGAGCAATTTTATTTCAATGAGGCTGTTAGGACTTTATCAAACAGAGCAGGTAATAAGTTCGACACGAACCCGTTTCCGTTGGGCTCGTTCAGCCGCAGTGGGAATCAAAGCTCTAACCTCAGTGCTTTTTATGCACATCCAGCAGCACAGACTCAAGCTAAATTTGAATTTTCACCCTCAATGTATCAAAGCGGTACTCGAGGTGAGTCAAAGCTAAGCCTTGATTCACCTTTTTTACCGTTTTAAAAGCTTTAAAAGAAATGCAAAATGCAGCCTGATGGTGTCTTTTTATGAAAAAGATGAAGTAATTATTCCAGGATCAGATCAAACCGTAGGACACTAAATGATGTTTGCTCAAGCTTTAGAAACGTTTCTTAAACCATATGAAGCTGAGACGTGACATCCTGCCAGTACAGTCAGAATTTCCATACATTTGAATACATTTCCTAACACAAAACTTCGTAAATGCGAGAGAAATTCCACGTCACCACAATCTTTTGACATAGCTTTCCCTTCCAGCTGAGTTTGAGCCGTAAATATCAAAGTATTTTTTTAAATAAATTGATTAGTTTGCCTGGTCTGTGGCTACAGTTAAAGTCACATTGTTTTGAAACTCACTTTGATGTTGGAATTAGTTTTTATACTCTAGTTTTTAAGTTTTTTAAGTTTTTAAGATCATTTAATGGGGCAAAACAGGCAACTTTGTCCAGTTTGCTGCCGATCTTCAAAGAATGCGGTTTCACATAGTCTGTGATCACAGGTGGAATGTGTTTTTGATATGGATGAGTGAACACCTCTGGTGTTACTGCACACATGCACTTAAATTGGATTGCCACCCTTGACCGTGGAGATGTAAAAAAAAAACCCAAACAGATGTGCATAATCTTGCATACAAGGGTCTGTCTTGAGAATAAAACCCCTTGTCTCAATTATATGAGCTTGAATAAGTAAAGGCTGCATTTTCGGTTGCGGGTTTGACAAAGTTGGCTGCTTTGATGGTTCTGGGGTAGAAACCGTGTCTCTTTACCACCGTTAAGTGGGAGGCAGTCCAAATAAGTGATGTCCAGGACTGAAAGGGTGAAACCATCTGCCATAGTGCTGCAGGAGCTCCTGGGGCAGAGAGAGCTCTATATTTCCTCCAAGGAGGGCAAAGGGCTGCCGATGATCTTCTGCACCATGGAACTGACACTCTGAAGGGTTTTCTGACCTACTGAGGAGCTGCTGCTGAAATGCACTTTGCTCTTCTTTAGGAAAGCAGCACTTTCTCAGCCAGCTGGTGTTTTCTGAAAGTCCTCAGGAGGTAGAGATGCTGCTGTGCCATTTTAAATTTCTCTGGTGTCCGTCTTCCACGAGAGGTCAAAGAACTAAGTATGATGACAGGGGCTTAAGGTGCTGAATGCTGCCGGTTTGGCTCCAATGCTTGCATTACCGTCACCTGCCGACTGGTTATTTTTTCTTCATTATGAGTCAAACGGCTACGTAAAGATAAAGCAGAGTTATAGTGACATTACCAGCAAAACAAGTTCTCGTGAACTTTGTGCTCATTAGTCTTTACTGTGCAGTCCAGAATAGGTAGAACCCCATTATTTAGCTTAATCAGGCCAGACAGAGGGCCTTACAAGCTGCAGGAAGGGCACCCAGTTTCATTTCTGGTTCCATTTGCTTCTGAGATCCTCTGGAGTTGGCTCACAGGTTGCATCTTCACCCAGAGAAAAACACCCAGAAGGAATTTGTACAAGCAGTTGACAAATAGAGGGTCCACTGTTGTCATTTCTCTAAAATCTTTGTGGTTTTGTGACGTTTCCATGTTGATTCCAGTTAGTTTTTGAACCCTTAGCTTATCAGTTTTGCCTAATCTCATTAAAGCTTTAGATCACGGTGGAAGTAGAGGAAATAAAGAGCTGAATATCTCTAGATTCTACTCCTTTCAGGGGAGGGATGTGTGCTAAACAGTAAGTCCATCTGGTGTTGTTGAACAAGTTCTAACACTTTGGGTGTATTTGGAATCTTTTGAATGTTGAATTGAACTAAAATTGGGGCCAGTTCTGCCTGCAGAAAATGTGTGTAGTCAAAGAAGCTTCATATAATGCAGTTAATTTACAAGGCGACACTCTTTTAAACGGAGTTCTTGTTCAACTTTTGCCGAGTTGTCCCTTGAACACCAGCCTATGATGTGTTTCTAAGTGTTTCCGTAAAAGCGCACCGAGGAAGGATGGATCACTTAGATGGAGTTTTCCTCATGCACCAGTGAGTTTGGATCTGTGTTCGAATCATTTTACCCCAGAGACATATGCACTCACCCCCCACACATCCTCCTCTTTTGTCCTCCTTTAGCCTCTCTGTCCCGCTGTTATTCTCTTTTTTCTCCTTTCATGTTCTTTCCCTCCCTGCCGCTGCAAACCTTCCCTCTCCATCAAGGGCTATAAAAACTTCCTGGGGGCTGATGGAATCTGAATTTAGCATTTTCACTTTGGAATATGCAGAGAGGTCGAGACCAGAATAAGCTTCAATTCCTGCATTAGATATCCGCTGGAACCACATTTAAGGTCAAAAGTGGCAGGTTGGAACTAATCAGCCTGCGTCATTAACCTCTTGACGTCCAACAATGTAACATTGACACCGAAACGTTGTGAAAGCCAGTCGAGTAGAGAGAACAGTGATAAGAGGAGGGAAAAATAAATGTAGAAATGGAAAAAGCAGGTATGTGATACGGATGGAACAGGAGCAAAGCAGAATCAGTAAAGGGAGCTCAAATCAAGCAGACACCACTTATTAGTTCAGTAATATTTAACTAATAAGTAAACATAACGGTTCCCTCTGGGGAAGGAAAAGCTTCATTAGCAGAACAGCAGCGTCCATCTGCCTCAGCTGGCTGTGGTGAAATAAGAGAAAGAGAAATAACACTTAACGGCAGATATGTAACATGCAAATCTGCAGAAATACCTACAGAAAGGGCCCGGGTGAGAGAAACCAAAAGAAAAACAAAGTAAAGTTGGTTACATGAAATATCTTCAGTGTGCAAATGCATGGAGACATGGAGAGGGGAGGGTTTTGGGTTCCCTGTGGCTGGAGAAATGACATCAGTCACAGTTCAAAGCTCCCCATCCCCAAACAAAGCAAAGCCCGTCCCCCAGCCCACAACTGAAGGCCTGAAGATCGTCCATCACGTGAAAAAAGACCTGACCGGAGCCCTGAATCTGGTTCTTTCTGATCAGCCATATGACCAAAGTTTGCAGAACCAGATAAAAAGTATCAGCTTATTTCAAGGGTCCACAGATCAAATCTGTATCTGCTTCGTAGCTATAGCCCCATGCACAGTTCTCCATTAGAGGGCTGCCATCTGGGCCAAAACATCTGGTCCTCCTAAACTCCCGAGTCTTAAAGCTGCAGTGCCTAACTTCTACGTGTCTATAAATATCCGATTAACCCAGGCCACGACAAGAGGAGATGACACACCGCTGATGAAACCGCTCGGCTCCTCGAACACCTCGCCGTATTTGTTATTTTTGTATTTGGTGTCGTGGGGTGACATTCCCGCATTGGAGCACAGGGAAATGCCGCTTTCTACTCGGTTTTACCTGACAACGAGGAGGGAGGGGGGAGGAGAGCGCTGCCGGAAGCAACATGGCGGAGAACCCGAAGAGGTTCAGAAGTGGACCGCGCTAAAGAGAAAAGGCCTTCCCGTTCGGCAGAAGGTCTGTTGGCGAAGAGCGAGATCGACAAAAGGAGAAGTCTAAGCAGAGTTTGCATCGCTCTTCCTCGATGGAGAGCCCTGAAGGAGGAGATTGGACTGAGGTCCGATGCTGCCCTGATGCTGCTGGATAAGTTAGTGACTCTGTTCATTACGAGCAGGATGTGTTGCTGTGTCCATCAGCATCGAGGCTTCCAAGCTGTGTCGAGTGATTTATGATGTATTTTGTGAGGCGCATATCGATGACGTATGTGGTGACGTTCGAGGCCTCGCCAACTGGTCGGTTAGCTTCGTGCGTAATTGGAAATATAAGCGCCAGCTAAAAACAATGGATCTACCCTCATATTGTGGGGATTTAGAGCCTTATGGTGCGAACTTATTGTTCATAGCTAGCTGCCTTTTTGTTATGGAGCCTGGCAGAAAGAGGAGATTTTCTCCTGCCTGGGAGCATTTTGAGCTGATCTCTCCCAATAAGGCAGAAACACAATAATAGTGAAGCAGAAATACTTAATTAATCCGATAGGGAAGTTATTGTAGCAAAGCTACAAGACCACAGAATAAATAGCATATATATTAAATATAATAAATACAATTTTATAAATTACTTGTCATTTCAGTCACCACCTGCTTTACATTTATTGTCCACTTGATAGATCGAGCAAATGAAGCGCCATGAAACTTTGGGTCATTTTTGAACTGGAAAGCTTCAGTACTATCACAGTTTATGTTTAATCACGTTTTCAGGTTCTGTTCTAGTCATGTTTTTCCCCTCAGTTCACTCACATCACCTGGCTCATTGTTCACAGCTGCACTTCATTCGCTGATCACTCCCTCCACAGTATTTAGCTTCCTGGTTTCCTTTCAGGCATCGCAGAATCCTACTAACCCTTCATGCCACAGTTAAGGCAAGTCGCCGGTCTCAGGCTTGTTATTGTCTTGCTTTGTGTCTCATAGTTTTGTTTTTCATAGTCTTGCTTTGTTATTTCATACTTTAGTATTTTTGATAATCCGTCTCAGCCGCGCTTTTTGTTCTTGCTCCTTGTCCCCTTTTTGTTAATAAACCTTGTTACGTTTGAAAGAACTGCATCTGGGTCCTACCTCTCCATCGAACCGTGACAAGTACTTCATGAGGCTTCATCACCATGTTAGCATGTTAGCAGCCTGGTGTTCGCCACATGTGAGGGATGGAAGTGGAGAGGGGCAGTTTACACCGCGCCATATCCCATATCGAGGTGCCGCATCGTTGTAATACCGAATAAATCCTCTAGGGGGCGAGAGAAGTTACGCACTGCAGCTTTAAGTTTGACACAGTTTGACCTTCACAACTCGAATTGTATCCATCAGCAGTCGTATTTCCTGCAAAAACAGCAATCCACCAGACTTTCAGCTCAATCTGCATGAGTCATATGAAACATCCACTTTTGGCTGCAGAATATAACTTTTCTATTTTAGTTTTTTTTGTTTCAGCTTTCCGCTAACAGGCGACTTTAATAGAATTCTTACTGGTTCCATCCAATGGCACTTTAAGAGGGATCTTTAGCAGGGATGTTGAGGAGAGGAGCAACATTTTATCAAGTACCCTGCCTCCATTCATCCATCACTAAAAAGCCCAGTTGACTGCCATCAGCACTATGGCACCCATTAAGGCTCATGCTGAAAGCTGGATGAGCTATTTCTGTTCTATCTGCAGAGTTGGTGGTATTCTTGCATCCGGTCTCGGTTACTCTCATCTTTTCTGTGCTGCTGGTGTCCAAAAACCTCTATATCTATTGGGCATACACTGTAAGCAAGCTTTCTTCTACAGATCCAAAGTAATTCACTCGAGATCGTGCAGATGAGGTGTTCACACCCCTTTGTCTTGAGGACTTAATGCAGTCAAATCATCTGTACACCAGACATGCTGTCCAGACTCAGCTCTTATGAGCTGGCTGAAGACACGCAGCTCTTTAAAGAGATATTTAACGAATCATCAGCTTTGATCAGAGTATTTGACAAAGCAGAATTTGATTTGACTTCTCACATCATGATGTGTTGTTTAACCGTCACATTTCTGCAAAACCTCCTTTGTTAGATGATGCCATTTGTAGCTTTGAGCTTTTATATGACATTTCGTTTGCCTAATAGCATAATTGCCAAAGTCTAAGACATTCAAATATGACTTTTTCCTTGAAAGAATACACTTTCATGGTAAGATGAAGATTAAATGACTGTCATCACTCTTTCAGTTGTTACACATGAAGCCGAGCAGGATGCAACCAGCACGCAGGTTTCCGGTGCTGAACTCCTGTATTTCATGCTCTAAAACCCCCGTTAACCCCTATGATGCTGCTGTTTTTAGCGTGGACATGTGACTGATGAGGCCACTTTTGTTTTCCACAGACCCGGGATGCAAAGGAACTTGGGACAACATCGCGTGCTGGGAGCGAGTCGAGTTTGGAGAGACCGTCACCATCCCCTGTCCTCGAGTCCTCAAGACCATTTTTGGCAGAAATGGTGAGCCGTGATTTATTTAGTAACCTTTTATCAAGAATTAAATGAAAGAATCTATTGTGTTTCTACAGATTAATTTAATCAGTCGATAAGATGTTACGTGAACAGGAAGAAGCATTGTTGCATCACTCTGACTGCAGATGAATGATTTAAAAACTGTGAGCCTGGTCTTGAACTACAGTGTTCATTTTGTGTGCTTTTCTACTGAGTATTTCAATCTTTAATGCCACTCCACCACATTTAATTGACAGTAAAGTTGCTCGTGTTATCGTATTTAATTTAAAATATGCATGAATGTGAAACACTGCCAACATTTCCATCTCCCGCAGCATAAATTCACTGTTCGGCTGCTTCTTCTCCCTCCATTTGTTGATTTTCTGTCAGGTTTGAACTGTGAGGAGCTAATAAATGACAAAATATGTGAAATTAAATGGTTTAAAAAGCTGGATGAATAGAATTTTGGTTGCATGACTTCACCTGTATTGGAATATTTCACATGAATGTTATATTTGTCAGTTCATCTAAGAATTTAATGCACAAAGTTATTGTTTTTACACGGATATCAGGCTATTAAATTATTCAATTTATGCGGCATATGGTCATTTTTATGTCACATTATGCAGCTAAAACTTGTCTTCAGTTGTGTCTTTCTTCCATAACTGACTTTAAAGTTTAAATAGGCTTTTAGACTTTGTTTCAATTTAGATTTTGTGGAATATGATGCACAGAAGCAATTTTCTGATGCGATCACTGTTCACTGGGACCATGCAAACTCAAAAGACCTGCAGCCTTTTCTGTCGCTTGAATCCTCTTGTTTCAGAGCTTTGAACGTGCCTTGTTTTTTCATTTAATGCACCAGTTGACGTTGCTTTGATAGGAAATATGAGACATATGACGAAAAACCAAGTCAACCTCCGCTAACTCTCTTAATTGAATACATATTAGCAGGAAAATACTCCCTGCAGGGAGCGTGAACTGACTCCAGTGGATCCTGCATATGTTTTTTGGCCCCAAGGACAAAGCTTTCAGGAGAGAACTGAGTCATTTGATCTCTGAGACCAGCTATATGTTCTCTGCTTTATATCCCTGGACCTAATTATCCCTGAAGGTTTTGTAAAAAGGGACTTTTTTTTTCTAAAAATGACTTCAGGCCACAATTAAGAAAAGACAATTGCTAAATGCTGCCTTCAGAGGAATTCTCCCACCACTGCTCCTTATTTCAAGATGATTGACTCTACCCGCTCAATGGAGAGAATTACTTTCACCCTTTGACTTCAAAAGGAAAAGGGGGATAAATACTGTGCAAACAGATTACTGTAATCATCTCGACTTGCTACTGCCTTTCTTCCTTCCTTTTTAATCTACATCATTAGGAAAAGTTGGGTCATGTGAAAAAGAACTTAGCCGCGACCTTTTGAACTTTTTATAGATTCAGCAAGCACTTTACAATGTGTTTCTCAGGACATAATAAAGACGTTTATCTGGGTCCTACGAGGTCTTAAAACTATCAAAAGACAACCGCAGATGAACAACAGCAGATGACACACAGCAGTACATCGGCCAGTCGTCGGAGGCTGAGTCAGTTATGGGTTTTCTGCCCTCGTGTCCCATGAATCACACACACTTATCGCCTCGTCTGCGTTGGCCTGTCCGGTCAGTGGATTCCCTCCTGACCCATCACAGCTTCCCAGCCAGTGACCAGAGGGCAGCTTGGGTTTCCGCTCTGGTTTACATTGATGACTGAACAGCAGAAAGCGCCCAGCGGCTTGTACAGAGCCAAAGCTCACACTGACACCTCCCTCTCTGAGACCCTCAAAGTTACCACATTTTTACTGAAACACTGCAGACTTCTTATGTAAGACGAACATTTAGCCTCGGCCGGGTGCTAAAGTCCAGGCGCCTGTTATCATTGGCTTTGTTCTTAGACATTATAAATTCATATTCTGTATTTTCCTAAATAACCTCTGTTCCTAGCTGGTACTTTTCCACTCTGCTCATTCTGCACAACAGATGACCTTAAAATGGTCCAAGACCTTAGAATGACATAAACAACTGGGTCAGACAAAACATCTGTATTAGGGCAGATAGGTCTGGTACATTAGATCCACGCCTAAAACAGTTTATCACATCCAAAGAACACAACAAGGACAGCAGCTGGCCTGATCATGCCACTAAAAACTGGCCAATTATACTCTGACATGTGTGAAAACAACTTCTGTGAGATAAAGCTGAATATAAATATGACATGTTTCCGGATATCGGGGCTCGGCCTGACGGAGTCCAGCGCTGCAATATACTCTACTTGTGACCACTAATAAATACTTTATTTAATAAACGATTTCTCCAGCTTGTTCTTGGGCTTCCAATGAAAAAATCGGGCTAACACGCCCTGAAGTTACCAAACATCTTAGTGTTTCTGTCGGTGCAATAAAAGTGCTGACAAAACAAGAAATCATCAAAGTTTTCTTTTACCAAAGTGAGAAATCAAACACCTGGTTGGATTTGATTTAATCTCGCTGCATTCTTTCATATAAAGTCAAATATGACTTTTTAAAGTGGAAAGTCTTTATCTGCTTTTGTGTTTATTCAGCTGTGTACTGAAGTAAGTTTCCCTCATTAACATCAGGAGATTAATCGTGCCGATCTCACTAAGAACCAACCCTGCAGCTTGTCTTCAAACCACAGTGTTGCAACATGAAAGGCGTCCTTTCCTGGGGGGGCTTTCCAGATGGTGTGAAAACACAAGCCCTGTTGATCATCAGTGTAGAAAATAAGCAGCCATTGAGATGAGCAAAGTCGGTCTCTTTAAAGAAAACACAGGACTGAAGACATTAACCTTACGAACTCTTTGGGCTGGACCTAAACTGATTAGCTGAAGATCTGGTTTTAATTTTGGGGTTATCACCTACTGCTTCATGCTGCTTCATTGCTTGAAAAATAAGTGAACACCTCATCTGATTTCTGGACTGTACAGCCTGGGTCCCCAGCCACAGGCGTGCCTGTAAGTAACAGCATGCACGAGTGCACTGGCTGTCAGTGTACAGCGTTTTTCTCACGGGTTGCTACTCCGATGTCGACTGCGCTCTGTTTGGGAGCCAAAAACATCAGATGCTTCCACTTCCCTCTGCAGATTTTAACATGCTTCCATTCTGCATCACATGAAACTGTCACAAATGTAATATTGCACAACTACTGCATGTTCAGAAGTGCTTCTGGGGAGGATGGACAGTGGGATTACGGCATGGACGGTAAAGCCAGAGGACCAGAGTCCCAATTATGTCAATCAACTTTTAATTTTTGTGCATTGCTGTCAGTCATTGCACAGGTTAATGAGATCAGCAGCATCATTCTGCCCTTATTTACATTCACACAGCATCCCAGCTGTTTTGGACAGATAGAAGTACTGAAACCTCAAAATGTTTGATGTAAAACTATAAAAAATATACTCTTATTTCAGTGAAACACCATTATTTATATCTTTAAAGGCTGGTGTTAACCACTTTACCATAGTGAGTGAGAACTTCCATCCCCACTGTTCACAAATCCAAACAACACTCCACTGGATTTGTTGAAGCTTTAATTCACACCGCTGACTTCCTCTGTGCAGCGGTGGCAGCCGGGGCTCATTGTTGCTGAAAACAGCATTGCACCCATTAAAATAATCCCTGCGCTCCAACTGTGTTTAGCATGCAGGGAAAGAGTGGGGAAAAAGTTTGTTTGGGGAGTATTAAGGCAAAAGTGTGCTTACTTCTACTCAGTAAGCAAGTGATGCTTTGAGCTATTTACAGTGCATTCTGGGAATTCCCGAGGGGAGATCAACTCCCCGTGCACTGCAGTGATTTTTGGCAGAGCAACCTCCAGAAAATCTTCCTCTGCAGTTCAGTCTGCTGGTCTTGGCACTTATTTAAGACACACTCAGTGGGTCTACATGATGAGATTAACTGGATTATAGCTACAGTTGGGTTCTGCTCCTTATCTGAGGGTAATTATCCTTGGATATATGGCGGTGAATGAATGGAATCACTGGCAGAAAGCGTGTCATACCCCGGTACAATAGGTGGCGCTGTCCCCATTTCGGCTATCGCTAATAGAGCCACTTCCTGTTGACGTCTTCACCTCCAACAACAACAAACTCAGGCATTCAGAAAGATGGCGAACGCAGAGCGAGATGAAGCTGCGTCCCTCTCCATCGGTGATGAGCTGGTTATGGCACAGACGATGCACAACGGCGCATTCTCCATCGCGTTGTTTCTTTCTTTCTGACGCGGCGACAACAACAGTAACATCGTCTCCTTCCACTTCCGGGTGACGATCGCGGGAAAAATCTGGAGCATGCGCAGAACGCTCGATCCGATCAGCTGTCGTCTGCAGGCTCTCGCTGGGCATTTGGATCGAGTTATATCTTAATTCGATCGCGAGTAACCCGATTCGATCTGTTTTCTTGCCAGATTAAGCTTGTTACATGAGCTGAATATCTCAGTCTTATTGTAATTTAGCCATTAATCCGATCCGATGGCGCTCATGTAACCGCACTGACTGAAGCTGCTTCTCCACAGCAGAAACCCGGAGCGTCACACAGCTCTTGAAGACTCAACTCCTCTATGAACCTGCTGATCTTGTACTTATTGCTTCAGAGCTGAAGTACCCTCTGACTGAAGACTGCAGGGACCCCAGGGCAGCCACCAGCACAGAGCTCGCCTTCTTTATCAGTTTGAGTCACTGACTCTGAAGCTACTTCCCCAACACATGGCTGCGAAGCAGATAGCACTCTGCACCACAAACTAATTGAAGATTAAACATCTTGCAGACATTGACAGAACCCAAACTTCCTTAATAAGTACAACCTGCTCTGTCCCTTCTTGTAGACAACACCTAGGTTGGTCTTCATCCCCTCCTCCTCTTCCTTGGTTAAAAACAGTATATTTCCCTCCTAAAATCCACAATAACTCCCTTTTCTTGTGCACATTCAAGATGAGGTAATTGCTCCCACACCACCAAGCCTTTTGTCATTCACTGTCATAGATCCCACAACAGCAGAGTCATCAGAGCTCTGAGGTGTCCTGTAAGTCTGAGGTATACAGAATGAAGAGATACTGAGAGGGGGAAACCCCTGTGGTGCTTTTGTGCTGCTGGACGCTGACTTCATTCAAGCACCAATGAATCCTCTACCAGGCTGCATGAATTAGCAAGCCTGAAGCACATCAGGCAGAGACTTCTGTCCGGTACAGACATCAGTTATTGGTCCAAACCTCTGTGCTCAGCATTGACTGAACTCTCTCATGACTGTGATCTTTCCTAATCTTCTGATAATGCCTCACACGGTACCCCTAAAACAGCAGCAGCTCCAGATGGGGGGAAAAAAGTCTGTAAAAGACACTAAAGCCAAGCTTGCACGAATAAACAGGATTTTCCTAAATGGTTTCCACAGTATGTAGGTTTAGAGTTGTGATGTGATGAGGTGAAAACAAGTGCCACTGACTCTACTTAAAGGGGGAATTTGTCTGAAGCTGTAGTTCTTTATTAGAGCAGAGAGACGTCCTGGAAATGCTTAAAGCAACTGAAAGTTGACATGTAGTCTTAATGGAATTATTTTAAATCCCATTTCTGACACTTTAAGCTGTTTGACACAAGAATTAATGATCTGTGGATGAGAGCAGCTTTTTAGCCGTTTTAATATTCACTTTTGCTTTACTGTTTGCACAAAATGATGGAACTTTAGAGCATTTATGGAGTTCCTTTCGAGCCTTTTGAGTCTTTTGTTCCTCACCCTTATGATCTGTGTGTGTTGGTCCAGTTTTCTGGTCTCATCCAAACATGTTCAGTGATTCTTCAGCGTAGTTCTAATTTAAAACAGCGTTTTCCTCTTTTTGCTTATGATCCCACATCTCAAAGTTGGCCAAGTTCTGGATTAAATGACAGCCTGTCCTCTTAAGGGGGGAAATTCAGTAGATTTTTATTCGATTTTAACTCTGATACCAAACTGAATTCAAGTAAAACATACAAATGTAACAAGCTTGATTCTCAGTTTATCCACTCATCTTTGCCGTCAAATTACTTTGGAAGTCTGTTTTTGTGATTTAATCCATTTATCTCCTGAAAGCAACTTTTACATCTCAGTGGTAGTTGGGAGGATTGTGTCACCCGGCTGCCTCGGGGTAATTATGTATGCCTTTATCGTCTCAAGTATCATCCTCTGATATAACTTCAATCAGTCTAACTTCATCCACTGCGGGCTATAATCTTCTCGTATCGTAAATGCCACACCACCTCTCTTATTAGTCATGCTTTACAAATATTTTTTTAGCATTGACTTTCTGACAGTTGCATTCATCTGTTTACTTAAGAGACTTTAGTGAATCTAACTTCAAACAGCTACGAATAAACAGCAGCAAAAAAGCAAAGGATGGTGATGAATGAGGCTCATAATCAAGGAATAAACAGCGAAGTGAGACATCAAAGATGATGGTGGGATTAAATTTAAATGAGTTAATTAATCTCCATCAGCATTTAGGAGGTCGGTGATTGGGTATTCTATCCTTTTGTGACATTTCAAAACAATATATCCTTAAGGATAAAGATATATTTCAGGGAATTAGCATCTTTACATTTCTCATGTAGTTTAATCGCTTAGTTTTTTGTTTGACTTCATGTCTTTAGCTCATTTAGATGTTTCATGGGTGTGTGCTAAATATGACGTAGTGTTGCTACTCAAACTCCCTCAATAATCATTCATTAAACTCTTAAGATAATCAATCTTTTCAGCACAGCTGCTCTCAATGAAACTGTGTTTTTAAGATTGATGTGCGTTTTAAATTGATGTTACTGTACTTAGGAACAGCCGCTCACCTTCGTGGGGACTGGTGATATAAAATATATCAGGTAACAGCTACCAGTGCCACTGAAAGCCAATGGATATTCTGCAGAAGTTCTACTTTACTACATTTAACAAGTTAAAGGCAGCATTTAGTCAAAGAAAATGAATGAATAAAAAGTGACAAAGTAAATACACCTTCTACTCTTTTCCAGGTCAATACAGCCTCAGATAAACAAGAAAACAGTCTGTCATGTTTTATTTAACAAAAACTAAACCCAAATCCAGAAAAATGTCTACTTCTGCAGGAATTAAAAAACAGGTGCTGCTGATCAAATGCACCTCATCAACAGAATGAATCACAAATGCTGAAAGTTTGCAGCTCTGGAGCATTCAGGTGTTAAGTAACTATCTGGAGTCCATCGTTCTACAGAGAGAAAGATTATTCACAAGTGGAAAACATTCAGGACAGCTGTCAATCTTCCCAGGAGTGGACGTCCCAGCAAGTTCACCCCAAGGTGAAAAAGCCCAGAGCTACATCTCAGACTCTACAGGCCTCAGTTAGCAGGTTAAAGGTTAAAGGTCACCCCAAGGTGAAAAAGCCCAGAGCTACATCTCAGACTCTACAGGCCTCAGTTAGCATGTTAAAGGTTAAAGGTCATGACAGCACAGTTAGAAAAAGACTGAACAAGGATGGCTTGTTTGGAAGGGCTGCAGGAGAAAGCCTCTTCTCTCTAAAAAGAACATGGCAGCACAGCTTAGGTTTGCAAAGCTGCATCTGAACAAAGCTCAAGACTTCTGGAACAATGTCCTTTGGACAGACCAGAGCAAAGTGGAGATGTTTGGTCCTAATGCACAGCAGCACGTTTGGAGGAAACCAAACACAGCAGATCAGCACAAACACCTCATACCAGCTGTCAAGCACGGTGGTGGAGGGCTGATGATCTGGGCTGGTTCTGCAGCCACAGGACCTGGGCACCTTGCAGTCATTGAGTCCACCATGAACTCCTCTGGATACCAAAGTATTCTAGAGTCAAATGTGAGGCCATCTGTCCCACAGCTAAAGCTGGGCTGAAACTGGCTCATCAACAGGACAAAGATCCCAAACACAGCAGCAGATCTACAGCAGAATGTGTGGAAAAGAAAAGAATCAAGGTGCTGCAATGGTCCAGTCAGAGTCCAGACCTCAGCCTGACTGAGATGCTGTGGTGGGACCTTAAGAGAGCTGTGCAGAAACCAATGCTGCAAACCTCAATGAGCTGAAGCAGCGCTGGAGAGAAGAGTGGCCGAGATTCCTCCACAACCATGTGATGGACTGATGATGTCATAGAGAAACTGATTACTTCAAATGATTGCTGTTTAAAGGTGCTTCTTTAAGCTACCGAATCAGTGGGTGCACTTCATTTCTCCCGGACTGCTTTTCCATTTTAACGTACTTTCTTTAGTTTCTTTACTCGTCTTGCTGGCTGCTGTTGCTTTTCATTACCTAAATGAAGTGTGCTTTGGTTCTTTGTCTCCGGATCGGAGTAATTTCTGGTGCTTCTCTTCTCTCACAGGTAACATCAGCAGGAACTGCACGGCGGCAGGTTGGTCGGAGGTTTTCCCCAACATAAGCAGCGTGTGTGGGGCCGACGCCAGCCAGGACAAGGTGCCGTACATGTCTGTTTCCTCTGGTTTTTCTGTCTGTTGCATCTGTCACCGAAGCTCTAACGAATTGTAAGTGAGTGGCACAGGAAGCCATAACATAACACGGACCATTAGTGGCCTCCAATTGATGAATCCTGCAGGGTTGGCTGTTAATTAACACCAGTTGGTGGAGGGACACTGCATCTTTAAAAGGTCAATATGCCCAGAGGTAGTGAGCAATCCGGGGCCCATCTGTCTGCTTTTTGCATCGATTATGAAACCATTTGCCTTCACGCTTTCAGCAAGTTACTGTGTCATTTCCTGTTGTCAGAGAATGTCTGTATAACGGCAAAGAGGACATTTTTTAGCCGGTCAGACAGTTTAACTACCCTGCTGCTGTGAGCCCTGGTTTAACCTTAATTAGAAACAAGAGACAATCTGGTCTGGAACGAGTGACGCTTCCACACTGAACCCATGAGATTCACACCGATAATACTTCATCTGCTCCACTGATGTAACTTAAGTGAGAGGAAAGTAATCCAATTCATGAGTTCAAAACTTTGACAGCTGTTAACGTGGAAGACTCTCCTTGCAGCGTAGAGCTAACTGTGTTGCTTCCTGTTTTCATAAAAAAGATGCAGCGCAGCCATCAGCTCTCATCTACTCGGTTGTGTTCTGGTAGGTTCACATCATAGACCCAAACATGCATGGTCCATTAGGAGCTCATAAGAATAAAACACTTGGTCCTTGGTACTCAGCTGGTTGAGTGGGCTGAATCTCACTGAAGCCCAACGAGCTGCATGTCCTCTTCCTCTTTCTCTGCCCTCATTTCGTGTTGAGCAACTCTTCAATAAAGGTCATTTGTCCTGGAAAAAATCACTTAAAAAACAGAAACTCTGTAAGATAAGCTGAGAGAGCATTGCATCTTGGTCTGGGACTGCTTTCCAGTCAAGTTCCAGTGCTTTAAAATAATAAATAGGTCCAATTTGGTTCTGGATAGTACATTTTTAGCTTATTTGGGTTCAAGCCTAAGTTTTTGGACCCATGAATGTTCCATGATGGTGTTGTTGTTTCTGTTGAATAATTCCCACCTGTTTAATGTTCTATATTCACTCTCTTAGAGTCTCTAAAATGAAATAAGATTGGCAAAAGTTTGGCAATTAGGTTCAGAAATGAGGTGATTATAGAGTGTTTTTAGAGATGTGATGAATCCAAAACGATACCCACCCCCTTCACACCAGGTTTTAATAACTAAGTTCTACAAAATGCAGTTATTCTGCGGGACAATCTCTTGCACCAGCAGCTTATTCGGACTCCTGTGAGGTGACCTCTTAGCACTTTTGGGGGAGTGTGTGGAATTCCTCCTCCAAACTGGAGAGGCAGAAGAAGAGTTTCTGCTTTGGAAATTGCTGCTGCCCTCTTCTTTCACTGCGGGGGGTTCAGTTTGGGTCAAGTCCGTTGGGCTTGTGCAACCTTCCAACCTGCCTCCACCGATTCTCTCAGTTCAAGTCTTAAACTTAAACATCCTGAACAATACGGCTCTCCTGTCAGATCTAAGCGCTCAATCTTTTTAGGCGGATTTTGTTGGACAAAGGAAGAAAAGGTAGCATTTATCTCTTGGTGGAATACTTGAGTAGGTGTCTGAAAAGGATCATCAAGTTATTTTCCAAAGATGAATGAATCTTTGAGAAAGCAGAACCATCTGGGGAAAAATCCCGATTCATAATGTCTTCCAAACCAACCCAGCGCTTATGGACAGAAGTGGAGAGACAAGTTGACCTGATATCAAAAAGGCTTCTTCAGTAAAGGTCACTGAAAACTGCAAGTGAGCGCCAGCTGAGAATGAATCCTCTGTCCCGTGTAATCGTAGTTTTGAAAGGATTTGGTGCTGTTGACACACGATTTATTCCATCTGTTGTCAGACTTTCTTTTTGACAGCTTTTCCGTGTCTGCAGTTGTTGTGAAAGCTACGTTTGCAACTTTCGGTGCTCGTCCTGCCAGCATTTCATCCATCTTCCTCTCAGCTCCAAACACTCCCATCTGGCTTTGTGGAGCAGTGACAAACAGCTGAATTGATTGTATAAAAACACCGAAAAGGCTTTTTGAGAAGTTTTTCTTCTTTATTTCAGCCCTTTATAGATAATAAGCACGAAATAAAAAACTTTCAGGAGCTGAAACCTTTATCTTTTCCTGTTTTTCTGGCATTAATCAGCAGTAAAAAGGAAATAATTGGTCATGTGTCTTGAAAGCACTGAAGTGATGCAGTAGTCACATTAGGTGATAAAAGGATGTTACAATACAGTGTACAGTAAGTGGCTGCAGATGGGTCTGTGAGGCTGTGTCCACAAAAAGCATTGAAATGGACTACAGGCGCGAACAGATCACTGGCCACCAGTAGAAAGCCTGGTGAGCAAACATCATAAACCTTTTCTGCCTGATAATAAAAAGAATTTCTGCTGAAGATTCATATTTGAAACAGTAAATGTATTTGGAGGTTTGTTAAGTTGTGTCACAGTTTGCTTGTCAGACGTTTGCAGGTGAGCTTCAACAGTATGAACGCCGCTGCTCACGGTGGTGTGGCGGTTAGCGCCGTCGCCTCACAGGGAGAGGGTTCGATCCCCAGCTGGGGCCTTTCTCTGTGGAGTCTGCAGGTTCCTCCCTGTGTGTTCGTGGGTTCTCTCCGGCTTCCTCCCACCGTCCAAAAACATGCATGTTAGGTTAGTTAGTGTCTCTAAAATTGTCCTTAGGAGTGACTGTGATTGTGTGGCTCCGTGATGGACCTGTCCAGGGCGCACCCCGCCTCTCACCTCCAACCCCCCCCGCGACCCGACTGACGGATTAAGCGTGTCTAGACAAAGGATGAATTTTTGTGTTTTTGCCAAATACCCGTATGTGTGCCGATGCTGTCGTCTCAGCCCTTTTTTTTTATTTAATCTGAATGAGACTTATTCTGAGTTAAATACAAAAGCAAAGCAAAATGTGACATATTTACAGCTTCTCTCGGTGTTTGAATAGGAAATACAACTAAAGATTATCCAACAGTTTTATCTCCGTGTTCTGCAGAGACTTCAGCTGAATCCATCTGCTACTTCAGATGCATAATAAAAAGGCATCTTCATCTCTCTTTAACCCCTCTTTTACTCTGACTCCACACAGTGAGCAGGTGGACATTTCAAACAGAGTGTGAGACTCCGGCTGGAGGGTTGGTCTCGTTGTCCAGCTGCAGAATAAAAGCTGAACGCCTCCCAGAAAAGCCAGAGTTTAGCACAGAATCTTATCTTTACACCACAGAGATTTGACAACAGAGTGGGAGTCCTGTGAAAACGCTGACTTTGACTGTAAGGTGAGGAGGACTGATGGGATCTGACACCCCCCCCCACAAGGCTGGACCCGTCCTTTTGAAGTTGGTGTAAATTTGATGCGTGTCCTTTTTGCTTCTCGTCAAACACACTTTGGTTTTCTCACAAAAAGAACTCAACACCTTCTTCTGGCATCATATATATATATAGAGAGAGAAAGAGAGCGTTTAAGGGCATATTTCAGTCTGTTTCCTTTTCGAAGGGGATATTATCTACTCTTCATGCCAAAAACTCCAGTGTTGTCAACAACAACAGTTTTAATTCTTCTCATCCTCCAGTTTGAGTGCTTTAATGAGTCTGAAAAGCACAAAGGCCTCATTGCATCACATCTGCGCTGAAACACAAGAGACATATTTAATGTCATGAGGAAATCTGAAGGCAAAGTTCCTAAATGAGATCAGAGTTTACAGAATGTTGCTTCATTTTCCACCCAGCACATTTTTCGGGTTAAACCTTTATTCGGCAGACACAAAAGCACAAAGAAAACCCCTTTCGGTGTCATCACTGACCAGCATCTTCTCACCGGTGCTGGAGCAGTTTTTACTGGAAAGATGGATGACTGACAGCTGCTCTGAATAAATTTGTCGCCGAGGCGCTTGAGGACATTTTAGAAATGTCAGAGGACTATTTCTGTCTGAACACTTTGATTCATCGCTGCCTTCACACCTGCACTCAGACCCCACTGTGTCTGATATTTACTGTGAGCCAGGTCTGAAAAAACTACATTTGGGTGGATTTCAAAGTATAAACCTGTTGTTCAAAAAACCTTCTGCCTCCTGGACTTTTTTCTGATGGTTATTATGGTTTAAAAATTCCTCAAAGTGACTCCAGACTTCAAGCCAATCTTGTCCCTGCAGCTTTGCAGCTGATATTCACTCTTTTTTCAGGTAGAAACTTAATATGAAGACATAATACCCAGAGGCTGTGCAAGTAATTAATTTCCACTACCTGTATGATGATGAAGATGCATTTTGAATTAAACCTTGGGTTAGTTATAGGCTCGGTTATTTGCACACTGTGGCATCAAAATGTTGCTTTTTTTTTATTTTTGATGCTTTTTTGTGCAATTTTTTTGGGCCTCTTTAAATCTAGGCTAAAAACCTACTTATTTCAGATGGCTTTTAATACCCAGTAGTATGGTGACACTTTTATATTATCTTATTCAATTTTGCTGTATTTTATTGTGTTAATGTTATTTTATTGTTTTGTACTTATTCTTTTCTTTATTTATTATCTGCTGTAAAGTTCTTTGGTGCACCAAAATGGATTGTTGTAAATAAATTACATTTACATTTACAATAAGGTAATTTTTTGTTGCTGGTTGCAGCAGATTTTGGTGAAAAACAGGAAATAAGAGCTGAATCTATCAGTGTTCAGATCCACATTAGATGTAAAAATGTGGTGTTAAAGCAGGAGGGCAAACTGTACCGATTATAGAGTACAATAATGTACAATTTTAGTTTAAAACTGCACTAAATCAGACCTGAACATCTACAACCTGCATAATCCATGTTCTTTGGTGAAAAAGCCTCCCACAAAGACGCCAATTTAGGCTCACTGAGATCATGCTAAAGTTCTATTTGTGGTTGGATCTTTTGATATTTAGTTCCGTTTATTGAAAGCAAAGATTATAGATTTTAACCAAAGCCATTTTGCAGCAGCAGATGGAATTAGATCCAGACAAAAAGCCTAATTCCAATGCATTTATGTTCAATATAACAGTCGTAAAAAAGGAATTAAATACAGCAGAACAATGTGAAAACGTGTGAGGACGTCATTGAAAACATAATCTTGTCTTTTTCGAACATAAGTGAAGCCAGAATTGGAAAACTGAACGCACTCCGTGGCTCAGCAGCTTGTGGAAGCGGCTTCAGCAGCAGGAAGTTGAAGTTTTCTGGGTTTCTGTGTGACGTTATGTGGAGGACTTATGGTCCACTTTGCTTCAGTTCATTGAGGGTTGCAGCATTTATTGGTTTTTGTAAAAGCAGCTAACGTAACAGCAGTTGAGTCCAAGACTAATTGCTGTCACAGTTTATGTCATGCCACAGTTTGTTTACTCATGTTTTGTTCTAGTCATGTTTTTCCCCTCAGTTCACTCATCACCTGGCTCATTGTTCACAGCTGCACCTCATTCACTGATCACTCCCTCCACAGTATTTAGCTTCCTGGTTTACTTTCACTGCAGAATCCTCACTTTCCCTTCATGCCACAGAGAGAGAAGTTTGATTACCTGCCTCATAGCCAGAGTCCAGTTTAGTTAATGATCCCATGCCATAGTCTTGTTTTGTTTTTGCCTTTTCACAGTGAAGTATTTTTGATCCGGCTCTGCCGCGCCTTTTGTTCCTGCTGTTGCTCCCAGTTTTGTGGAATAAACCTTGTTTTTGAACCAAAGAGCTGCATCTGGGTCCTACCTCACCACCAGTCCCTGACAATTGCCCTTTGGGGACAATAAAGCGTATCATATCGTATGTGTTTGTGCACAGACTCGATGCAAAGACCAGATGTTTTTATCAAAATCTTAGAATTTAAACAGGTGTATTTTCTTTTTCATATAAATTTAAGTTGTTTGCAACCAAGGAGACGCTTCCAGGTCATTTTAATGGAAGCATTTTTCTCGATCCCTTGCTGGGATGTCCAAGAGGTCCTGACTCTGGTCTGTGGAGACTCTTCATTCAGTGTACAAGCTTGGGTTTTAAATGCCGACCTCGTACTTGAAATCGAACTCTTCCTGTAAAGCTTCTTTTCTCAGAGACAGTTGGAAGAAGGAGACGAAAGCCAGAATGCCCTCGGATAACTGAAAGTCCTCGCAGAAGCTCGATTGATCGTTGGAAACGTTGCTCTTTGTGTACAAGAATGACTGATATCTAAACCGCCACATTATCGGATTCTGGGGGCTTTGTCCTCAGAAGAACAACAACTCGGCCGTGAAATCAAACGTCTGCTCTCTGCTGTGGTCCTTTGCCGTTGTGTAACTGCAGCTTTCTCCTGTTGGCTTGTTTTAGGTCACCGGTGGCACAGCTGAATTGCTCATTGTACTGTTCTCTCTTTCTTTCTTGTCCCTGCTAATCCTCTCGCTCTCTAAACCTCTTCCCCACTTGTTCCTGTATACACTCTTCAATCATTTCTGCCCAAACCAGTGAGCTTTTACCAAGGCCAGCCTGCAGCTAATCGACTATTTTATTCAAGCAAAACTCTAATATTTTGATGCAGTTAGTTTCTTTAAGCGCATCTATGAATGATTGATGCTGTAATAACTCATCAAATCAAACCGTCATCATAACCTCGCGACTTTCATGCAAATATCTGAAAAATCTAGATTTAAAATCAGAATTTCATCAAAATACAAACAAAGCTCGAGATGTAAAGCTTGGATGATGCAATGTAAAACAGCTGAGCCGACAACTTACTGTCTGTCTTGTTTTAATGTTTTATTGGCATTGACCTGCAGCTTTTATTGGAGTTATAACCCGTCGTAGAAGGGGTAGAAAAAGTGTGCAGATGTTTTACTTTACTGTGGAAATGGGTTCTCTACAAGTGAAACTCCTGCTTAAGTCAAAGAGCATAAATGTTAGGAGCAAGATGCAATTAAAGCGTGATAAAACAGGTGATTTGGTCCTTATTACTGACATATTATCATATGTTGTTAATCTCGGGGTTTGAAACCATTGCTTTACTCTTTTAAAAATATCCCACCATCTTCAAACCCCTTTTTTGAGAGGCTCTAATGTAATTGGATAAATTATGAGCGGGTCGTTCCACACCTCGAAACATGTTGGCGTGAACAGAGGTGTAAACTCATGGTGGAAAGGGGAGCCGCTGTACTGTCTTTCTGTGCTATTTTTAACCAAAGCGTCCTCTTCACTTCAAGAAATGATGACGGCTTGTGAAAAAAAGGCAGAATATGTCTCCTTTGATTTGTAGGTCGCGACTAACATGATGGTGGAAGGATTGATGTTTGTGATGCTTTGTCAGGTGTTTCGTGGGTTTTCAGATGTGGAATGTGGGTAAAATGTTCAGTCATCTTTATGACAGCAGCTTTATAGGTACTTTGACATTATGTTTTACTATTTTCCATCACCTAATAGTTCCTGAATGGATTTTTCTCTGCATCAAGAGCTCCTTTGGCTACCTGTTGTAAATTAAAAATGCAAATGCAACCTTTGGAACGTGTTGCTTGCTTAAAGAACAGTGCATAATGTATCTGAAGCAGCTTTTGATTCAATCGTCCAGGGATTCTCCGTGTTAAATAGCTTCATAAATCCCTTTTATATGGATTTTAATACCTTTTAAATTGAAGCTCAGGCTCCACTTTATGACCAAATCATTATATATAACTAATACATTCCTGAATTGTCTGTGTCCTTCACCATGAAGCTTGGAAATTCTATATTTACCACCTGATCTTAGCATTTTAATATTTTCTGATTGGTGCAGAACTCAAATGATCTTTTTTGTTTTTGCAGTCGGGGTGAAAGCGCCCATAATCCTCATCTCTGGTGTGTTTGTCTGCAGCTGGTCTTCTACGTGGTCGTGCAGACTTTGTACACTCTGGGTCACAGTTTGTCTCTCATCGCTCTCACCACAGGCAGCGCCATCCTCTGTCTTTTCCGGTAAGTCTGAATAACACAACCTTTGTTTCACTGATCTTTGGTACTCGGCTTTTGTTAAACGCATCTGGAGCAATTTCACCCCACGCTTCACATGAAGCCAGTTCCACGGCTCGAGCAGATTTGATGGACGCCACATGTCAAGCAGGCAGCAGCTGGCTGATTCTTCTCTTTATAGTTCTTATGGACTTTGCAGCTGAGCCTTTGGTCACTATCCTTTTGTAGGTGGAAATCAACTCAAACCAAACAGAATCCGTGGTGTACGGTGCCACAGATCAATAGCGTTCATTTAAAATCCAATTATAATGCCGGTCTAACTGAATTATAAAGCTGCGGTGCAATACTGGCTGCATTTATATTTCACAGCTTTATCATTAAATGTCCACAGTTTAGTTTTTTGTCTTCTTCCTAGCTGTGTGAGGACGCTTTTGAGGACATTTTCGGCCGATCCTCACAACTTTAGATCTGTTTATGGGTTGATTAAATTGGTTGTGAAGGTTTGGGGGATGTTGGTGACGAGGGAGGGAAAAGACTGTGTATGACAGCGTCTTACCTTACAGATACATTTTATTTCATTCTTTCGGTTCATCAATTCAGATGATGCTAATCAGAGCAACACTTTTATTTGGGGGGGGGGTTATACTCTTGCTTGAAAGAAAAATGTCAAATAAAACCATTATAGCTGGGAGATGCAGTGTTGTGTTGGAGCCTTTTCTCACTGGGATCATAGAGTGTTAAATAAGGCTGTAAAGGCGACTTATTGGTAGATAACAGTCTGTCTTCAGAGAACCCCCCCCCCCGTTTTCACTATTTTGGATTAGCCCAACCCACTAGAGACAGGTAGATTGAAGAATATTTATTTTTATTTTGAGTCCTCCTTTAGTCCATGTCAAAGACATCAGCAGTTCGGCTGAATTTTAATTTTAAATAGATTAGACTAAAAAGGTCGAATGCAAAATTTGCAAACAACAGTTTTCATATCACAGCTCGACTAAAACATGGCGTATCATCTAAAAACGGTAATATTTCATTATTATAGGCTATTAATATCATATTAAACACATTTTAACCTAATAATCGTTTATCATATTAAACACATTTTAACCTAATAATCGTTTATTTGTTTTATAACTGCTGGGGCACCCGCTCAGATGTGCGCCTTTTGTGTTTAACTGCCTTCTTGTGCTGATCTCAGTATATTTTTGGTAATTATGGGCTAATATTTCAAAATAAAACAGGAAGCGACGAGACAAGACATGAAACAGAACGTAAATCGTGACAGTTATCGTTTCACAGCCTTTTCTGTTTTCCTCCTGGAGTGGATTGGGTTTTGTTTGGTCATTTTTTTCAGCTACACTATCCTCGAATATAGATATTGAGGAAAGTTTATCAGGTGTTCATAGCCTCTTGTTTTGCTCTGGAGAACCACAAGTTGTGAATAAACAATCTTACTTTGAAAACCCTGCATCTGTGTCCTGCCGGCCGTGACATGCTTTATATTTAAAAGAATGAAACGGCCGTGAATATTTGGCTCAAGACCAAGCAGAGCTCACAAAAGAGTTAATTTCAGAAGTTTTTTCTGCATGGTTGTATCAATGTTTGACAAATCCTGTTTCATCTGTGCAGGAAGCTGCACTGCACGAGGAACTACATCCACCTCAACCTCTTCATCTCCTTCATTTTGAGAGCTGTGGCCGTGCTGGTGAAAGACGACATCCTCTTCAACAGGAACTCGCAGTGCTCCAACCAGCCGTCTCTGGTGAGGCGTAGTTATCATTCATGGTGTAACGGGCCCTTTACTGGGGCTCCGTGTTCATCCATGAGGCTGTGAAATGGTTACCATGTGAAGAATAATGGATTTTATAGATGATATGGAGTGTTTTGGTGGGAATCCGTCTCCTTGCAGTGCAACATCCCGCCATAACCTGTTTTCAGGTCGAGAAATGGTGTAGGAGACACTTAGAGCTGCAACATCCTGTTGAATTCTATGAACAAATACCATTTCTGAGCTCTTTCCTTTTAACTATTGCTTATAAAGGCATCAAATGGATAGGGGAAGACCTGGTGGGAGCATAGCTTTCGGTCTTTAGAAAGCTGTCTTTGATCCTTTTACTTCATCTTTGTCTGAAGGAAAGCTTTGTTGACTCGCTTTACTCACCTTGTTGCCTCCTGACTGCAGACTAGAGGCAAAAGCAGCACCTTTGCTGCAGGTCATCCAGCATTTTAATCTCATTCAAACTGCAACTGCTGAGCAGGGCCAGTCAGAATATTATGGTATGGTTATGGTATATGGTATATGGTTAACTACAATAAGTAGTTCAGAATGTGTGAAAAACCAAAACAAGCACTTTGTGTGGCTTTAACAATATGGCGACTTTGATTTCTGAGAATAAAAATCATCAGGTTTTATCATCCGTGGTCCAATCCCCTCTGGCAGGTAGGTGAGGAACCCCTTTTTTTGGGGATCAAGTTGAAGTGATCATCTCGTTGGGCTGTAACGATACACTAATCTGGAGATACGATACACAGCATTCAGCCAACGACTTTATACGATTCGATATGATTTAATACACTTAAATCGTATATAATACACTTAAATACACATAATTTTCTGAAAGATTTTAAAGGGACAGTGTGATTTGACATAAATCGTCCTTTGAACCGGAAGGACCACAACGAGTCTTCAGTGCAGACTCATGTTTATGTTGTGAATATTACATCATCAACCTGCTTGTTTTACTTGCTAAATACCATAAACACAAATCCAAATTCTCTAATCAAAACCATCTTTTTTATTTTTGAGAAGGAGCTCAAACAATACATTACAACAGTCCTACACTCTATAAACAGAAAAGCCATAAAAACCACTGAGATATGCACTTTATATAACATTTTTATTAACTAATTTATCACTGTTTTGTATAATGTGACCCCCCCCCCCCCCCCCCCCCCGGCATCATATTGTATTATGTTAATGTTCTGTGTTTTCACTAATTGTAACGTCTTACTTTTCAATAAAGTTTGTTCAAATTTTTCTTTTTAAATCGATACTCGCGGCTGAAAAATCGATACTTTATCGGGTAACAAAATATCGATATATATCGCAGTATCGATAAAAAGCCCTATCATGGAGGTAAAGGGCCCCAACACCTCTGCAGGAGAGCAGGATGACCACTTAAACTTGATCAATGAAAGAAAAGGGTCTCCTTTACAAAACAGATGAAAAAAAGTGGGAATGGGCCCAGATCTTTCAGTGGTGAATTGAGAGTCATAATCTGTGGTTTTACCTTTTTTTTTCCCTGTATTTTGAGTTTTTCTAGCGTTTTCTCACAGTTGATTTAATCTTCTGGTTCTTCCTGCTTTCTGTTCTGTATCTTTATTCTATAGTTTCCTCAGTTCCCTCCAGTTCT
The DNA here is from genome assembly GCF_036924035.1 of Leuresthes tenuis. NCBI lineage: Eukaryota > Metazoa > Chordata > Actinopteri > Atheriniformes > Atherinopsidae > Leuresthes > Leuresthes tenuis. The sequence goes on along the minus strand of NW_027325368.1, from coordinate 4,088,754 downwards.
GGTTGTGGCGTTCCGGCCACCTTTTCTGTTTTGTTTTAATAAATCAGTCTGACTTTCCTCTACCTCCTGTTTCATCTGTGTCTGCATCTGGCTCCTCCACAGCAGTTTGCTCGATAGCCTGTAGACTTCAACCATATTAGTAATAAAGGTTTTCTCCCCTACTTTTTAATCACAACCAAGCACCCATGACTGTTAGATTACCATCTGCCCCTTAAAACGCTGACATTTTGATCACTTTGTTCACCTCACAGCTGCCCTCACCCCCAAATCCAATGTGCCCACTCTGCTTGGAGTGGAAAAATCTCTGTGATAATTACATGAACTCTGCCGGGGGAACCTCACACACCCACCTACTTGCTCCCTGTGACTTTGTGATGAACTCAGTGGTTGCACCAGTGGGAAAACTGGAACATATATCCTCATATCAGCATAATTAGTTTAATTACTTGATTAAAACAGAGGCCCTGTGCATCCAGGGGTCTGCACCAACTCTGGGGTAATAAGCAGCCCTGCAAAGACAGATGTAGGATGTGCAGCTAGTGCATTTTTTTCTTTATCACCTTTTTGATCTTGGTGGTTTTATGATAATGCAAGTTTGTGCCCTGTGTGTGTTCTTCAGGTGGGATGTAAAGCCAGCCTGGTGTTTTTCCAGTACTTTATTATGGCCAACTTCTTCTGGCTGCTGGTGGAGGGCCTGTACCTCCACACTCTACTGGTCGTCATCTTTTCTGAAAACCGACACTTTATTGTCTACATGTTCATCGGCTGGGGTAGGTTGCCTTCGTTTTAACGGGGAAATTAATGGTCAGAGGAAATGTCAAAGCAAACGGCAGCAGTGCAGCTCAGAGTCCTTAATGAAGATCACAGCTGGTGTTTTAACTGCAGATTTAAGGTTGCCAGGTGGACACAGACCAGTGCTCACTTTGGCGTCTTGTGTTGATTCATAAAACTCATTCAGAGTGCTTGAAAATAGATGGTAAAAGAATATATTTGGGTAGTTCCTAAGTGGTTTGGGCTTTCTATTCATGTCCCTCAAGCAGTTCATGAGGGTTTTTTTGTGTATAAGGGAAAATTGGCCACAAGTGGACGCTTCTAAGCACATGTGTTCACACCTGGTGTTAAAATGCCACTCGGGATCGGATCTGTTTCCTAAAACAGATTCCTAAAGGTAAACGTAGCTTTCACAGTCAGCTGAGCAACAACCGGGACGCCAGCAGGTCGGCTGATGTTCATTCAGAGATCTGAACTATGTCCTTATTCAACCAATGAAATGATCAAGATTACAGTGGAATTATTTATGAGTTTTTACGTATTTATGTATAATTATTTGGTTCAGTTATGGATGTGAAAGCAGTAGAGTAATTAAAAGTCCACTTTATTCATGTCAGAGAGTGTGTTGAACCCCAGAAAACCAGAGAGATTAACAAAAGGAACACTAAGATGATAATTAAACGACCAAAGCACCGCTTGATCTTTAAATCTCATACCCTAATATGATGAGTAGCAGCATAGACATAGTGATAAATAACACATCTGAGACATAATGTTGCACACGTCCTTCATGCTGTGTGCAGGAATCCCGACTGTGTTCGTTTCTGCGTGGGTGACGGCGAGGATTTATCTGGAAGACACGGGGTGAGTTCTGTCATATAAGACTTTCCCATTGTGCAGAAACATGGAACTGCTGCTGACTGCATTATTGATCTGTGATTTGTTTTGCTTTAAGCAGATATTTCAGCATACGTCGTGCACTCTGAGGAGTTTCTTTCTGTTCATCTGTTGTTGTGCTGGAGCCACAAATGACATTTTGTTGTTTTGAGTCAGACAGCAGATAATCATTCTGACATGACTCAGTCTCCTGAATAATAAGGTGGATTTTCAAGGTGCCAAATAGCACTTCATTGGCTAATTCAGCTCCTGGGCTTTGTTTTAAGTAGTCATTGTGTGAGACTGGTGCCGATGATCTGCATGTCTTCTGATGCTCATTATCACAGCTTAAATTGCAAGATGCTCCTGTGTGAGTCAGAGTAAATTTCTACAAAAGAACAAACGTCTCTGCAACAATTACCTATGTGCAGTCTCATAATGATGATAAAGAACAGCAAGGACAGAGCAGCACACGGTGAGGAAAGTGTTTCAACTCTTTAAAAGCAGGTTTTACAGCCTTTCGGTCCAGAGCTGAGATGGAAACTCGACAGATTTCCACTGTTTTCAGAGCTGTTTTACTTGAGATGTAAGAATAGCTGCTGCACAGCATCACGTGGGCATTATATTGTCAGATAGCATAGATATTTCTGATAGTTTCCTGACACCAGAGGAGGTGGCATCTTGTTAGGATGCCTCCTGGCCTCCCTGGGGAGGTGTTCTGGGCCCGTCCCACTGGGAGGAGACCCCGGGGAAGACCCAGGACACATTGGAGAGACTATGTCTCTCGGCTGGCCTGGGAACGCCTCGGGGTCCCCCTGGAAGAGCTGGAGGAAGTGGCCGGGGACAGAGAGGTCTGGGTTTCTCTGCTCCAGCTGCTGCCCTCATGACCCGGCAGGTGATGGATGGATGGATGGGATTTCCCATCACAAGCTGATCTGAATAAGGAGCCTGTTGTGGCTGCACACTTTTCAAGTCTCTAGAGTTTTTTTAAGTAAAAAAAGGCGTCATAGTTATCTGTCAATGACTTGAAAGTTTTTCAACAGGCTGCAGAGAAAGATCGCTGCTGCTCGGCTGGATTGTGAGCAGCTGTCAGACGTGTCTGGTTTCAAAAGCCGTGTGGTTTTGCGCATGTGTGACACAGGCTGACAGGCAGAGTGATGCCTTAGTTGGGGAGTGGACACTGTATCAGATCAGCATGAAGAAGAAATGCCACCTGAAGGGGAAACTGTCACTTTGCCGGCTGATCTGCTGAAATCCCCACTATCAGGTCATTCTCTTTGGGCAGTCACCATGAAAACGCTCCTGTGGAAAGCAACCGAGGAAATTAGTTTCCACAGCAAGATGTCTGAGCTCATCTTAAAGGACAAAATTACCCTCCTTTGTATTAAGAGAAGCAAATTAATTCTGATTTATTCTCTGACAACCAGTATGAATTAACAACTTACTTCCTCTCAGCTCATTTGTTTGTTGTTTTTAGTGCCTTTGAATGCAGATCTTCCTTTTTCTTGCTGGTGCAAATTGATTATGTAGAATAAAATTAAATTGGAAGTATTTTAAGAACACTACATTCAGTTGTTTTGCTTATGTAATATAATGTTTGATATGTTCAAGGACAGCTGGGAAATCTCTTTTTACTCTTGCCATTGTAAAGGATTCGTCTTTCTTTTTAATGATATGAAAAGAAGATGCCGAGGAGAAACTCAGCGTCTCTGACGCTTAATTCAGAGAAAAAATGAAGAAAAATAAGGTTGAACACTTTGAACGAGAAGAGGCTGAACAGGCAGTCTGTTGTCCCACAGAGACGGATGACAACAGAAAAAATGCAGCAGCTTGATGTGATGCATCATGATCACAGAACAATGCATATTAGTTGTCTGATCTGTGCAGGTGCTGCAGAGCATCAAGTCAGGACAGGTCAGGTGGTCACATTGCTCTCCTTTAGCTGCTCCTGCTGACATGCATGATGTGGGATATTTTTCTACAGCAGCAGCTTCACAGAAAACAGGCTGCAAAAAGAAGCTGATTGGAAGCAGACTTTAAATGCAGCGGAGCCCCTTTGGTATACACAGCACTATTCTGCCAGTTTGAGTTTGTGCTGTTGACCTTCCACTGTTAATGTCCCCATGAAGTAATTACTTTTAGATGTATTTTCTCTTTGTGTCATTTAAAATGTACCTTTTGTTTTTCTCATTTTCTTTCTTATTGTTGTTTTGGCTGTCCGGTAGGCCTGCGTTGGGCTCCAGCTGTTCATCCAGTGACTCACGCACACCTGTGTGAGACTGACATTAATTGTCTGCCCTCATTCTGTACCCACTTTGACTCTGAAGACGCAGTCGAGTGAAAACATTCGTCTGTTTGCACTGTTAAATTGCATTAAAATCAGTGAGCTCCAGCCTCTTATCTTTTGTCAGTTGGTTATCCTTAGCTGTGAAGCACCTGATCTAATTGCACGCTGTGTTGCTGATCGATATAACGTGTTTGATATGCCTCTCCAGCTGCTAATCGCCTGCACATATGATCGCCAGAAACTACTTTCCATTTCGAGCAGGAAAGCCTCTGAATATCCAGAGCCACTGTATTGTTGCTGTCCTATAAGTGATGTCCTTTGAGGATCAGATTTATTGTTGTTCTTCGCCTTGCTGGTTTATATAATCCAACCATGAAGTCACCGGTAGTTCACGCTGACTCTAAAGTCTGCAGCACTGAGCAGAAGTCACACACAGATGCACCACATCAAAGAGGTGGGACCGCAAAGGAAGTTAAACAACCAAATGCTAACAGGGAATGTGATATTTTCATTGTAAAGCAGGACATAACCTACTTAAGGGTTGCTGTACATGATGATAGCTGTTACATAACTCTTTATTTTTGTATTTGTTTTATCTATTCAATGTGTCCTCAGGTGCTGGGAAAGAAATGACAACCCCATACCCAACTGGGTGATCAATGGGCCGATCGGATTCTCCATCCTGGTAGGTCCAGGTCCCTTACCTCCGTGTGTCTGCAGGTGTTTCAGCTGCTTGTTGCTTTAAAAAGCTTCCAGTGGATGCTTGTTTTGTTGGGAAAATGAAGTCGAACAGAATCATTTTACCAGATGAATTCGACTTTCTTTTATTATCTGTGATCATTTTCATTTTTTAGGGACACATTTCCAAATTTATGGAGTCGTAGGAGTGTCACAATAGGAATATTTCACAAAAGAATAAGGAAACAAGTAAAGAAACATACACTTTTTAACCAGGAAAAAAACTCATTGAGATTAAAACCTCTTACATAACACATAACAACACAGAGCGAGACCAAAACTACACCAACACATAAACAACAGTTTCACATTTCATGAAAAATCCCTCACAAAGCGTTAAATATCAGGGCAATTACAGGTCTGTCCTTTAAAATTCACCTGAATTCCCCTAAAGTTATAAGAAATGACAGTTTTAAATCCTTTTACATATTATTCCAGGGTAGACAATTTAAAGGCCCTTTTTACCCAATTCAGTTCTGACCTTTGCATCCTGCATAAAAATGATGTCCTGAGACCATAAAGGCTGAAGTTCCTCCACAGAAGTGAGCATAAATATGTGGGAAGAAGTCCAGGAATGCATTTCTAGATAAAAAAAAACAGCCAGTGAGAGAGTCTGCTGTAGCATACAAAGTACAGATGTGCACAATAGCTGCAATCAGTCATAAAACGCAGAGCTCGGTGTTTTCCACTGCTGGGCTGCAGTGTTCCCGAATAGCACGTCTCCATAATCCATCAGGGGGAGAAAGGTTGAGGTGATCAAATGCTTCCTGAGAAACACTGAAGAAGAAACCAGAAAGTTTAAGCTTAGAAACCAGTTTGTCAATATCAGGTTTAAAAGATAGATTCTCATCAATCAGAATATTTGTAGCATCTGTTTAAATTTCGACCCCTTGAACAGTTAACAAGCTGGGGAGGAGAGGTGTAGCCTTTGATTTCTCTGCGTTTAAAACCAGCTTAAGCCCGGTTAGACAGGGCCGAACAGTCCAATGCAGACTGCATAAATAACCGTATCATTGGCATAAATAACCGTATCATAGGCATAAATAACCGTATCATCAGCATAAATAACCGTATCATTGGCATAAATAACCGTATCATCGGCATAAGGCATAAATAACCGTATCATAGGCATAAATAACCGTATCATCGGCATAAGGCATAAATAACCGTATCATTGGCATAAATAACCGTATCATTGGCATAAATAACCGTATCATCGGCATAAGGCATAAATAACCGTATCATTGGCATAAATAACCGTATCATCGGCATAGATAACCGTATCATCGGCATAAATAACCGTATCATCGGCATAAATAACCGTATCATTGGCATAAATAACCGTATCATTGGCATAAATAACCGTATCATCGGCATAAATAACCGTATCATTGGCATAAATAACCGTATCATAGGCATAAATAACCGTATCATCGGCATAAGGCATAAATAACCGTATCATTGGCATAAATAACCGTATCATTGGCATAAATAACCGTATCATCGGCATAAGGCATAAATAACCGTATCATTGGCATAAATAACCGTATCATCGGCATAAATAACCGTATCATCGGCATAAATAACCGTATCATTGGCATAAATAACTGTATCATCGGCATAAATAACCGTATCATCGGCATAAATAACCGTATCATTGGCATAAATAACCGTATCATCGGCATAAGGCATAAATAACCGTATCATCGGCATAAATAACCGTATCATCGGCATAAATAACCGTATCATTGGCATAAATTACCGTATCATTGGCATAAATAACTGTATCATCGGCATAAATAACCGTATCATCGGCATAAATAACCGTATCATTGGCATAAATAACCGTATCATCGGCATAAGGCATAAATAACCGTATCATCGGCATAAATAACCGTATCATCGGCATAAATAACCGTATCATTGGCATAAATTACCGTATCATTGGCATAAATAACCGTATCATTGGCATAAATAACCGTATCATAGGCATAAATAACCGTATCATCGGCATAAATAACCATATCATTGGCATAAATAACCGTATCATAGGTATAAATAACCGTATCATCGGCATAAGGCATAAATAACCGTATCATCGGCATAAATAACCGTATCATCGGCATAAATAACCGTATCATCTGCATAAATAAACATATCATTGGCATAAATAACGGTATCATCGGCATAAATAACCGTATCATCTGCATAAATAACCGTATCATTGGCATAAATAACCGTATCATAGGCATAAATAACCGTATCATCGGCATAAGGCATAAATAACCGTATCATCGGCATAAATAACCGTATCATCGGCATAAATAACCGTATCATCTGCATAAATAACCGTATCATCAGCATAGATAACCGTATCATCGGCATAAATAACCGTATCATTGGCATAAATAACCGTATCATTGGCATAAATAACCGTATCATCGGCATAAATAACCGTATCATTGGCATAAATAACCGTATCATAGGCATAAATAACCGTATCATCGGCATAAGGCATAAATAACCGTATCATCGGCATAAATAACCGTATCATCGGCATAAATAACCGTATCATCTGCATTAATAACCATATCATTGGCATAAATAACGGTATCATCGGCATAAATAACCGTATCATCTGCATAAATAACCGTATCATTGGCATAAATAACCGTATCATCGGCATAAATAACCGTATCATCGGCATAAATAACCGTATCATCGGCATAAATAACCGTATCATCTGCATAAATAACCGTATCATTGGCATAAATAACCGTATCATTGAAATAAATAACCGTATCATTGGCATAAATAACCGTATCATTGGCATAAATAACCGTATCATTGGCATAAATAACCGTATCATAGGCATAAATAACCGTATCATCGGCATAAATAACCGTATCATAGGCATAAATAACCGTATCATCGGCATAAGGCATAAATAACCGTATCATTGGCATAAATAACCGTATCATTGGCATAAATAACCGTATCATCGGCATAAGGCATAAATAACCGTATCATTGGCATAAATAACCGTATCATCGGCATAGATAACCGTATCATCGGCATAAATAACCGTATCATTGGCATTAATAACCGTATCATTGGCATAAATAACCGTATCATCGGCATAAATAACCGTATCATTGGCATAAATAACCGTATCATAGGCATAAATAACCGTATCATCGGCATAAGGCATAAATAACCGTATCATTGGCATAAATAACCGTATCATTGGCATAAATAACCGTATCATCGGCATAAGGCATAAATAACCGTATCATTGGCATAAATAACCGTATCATCGGCATAAATAACCGTATCATTGGCATAAATAACCGTATCATTGGCATAAATAACCGTATCATCGGCATAAGGCATAAATAACCGTATCATCGGCATAAATAACCGTATCATCTGCATTAATAACCATATCATTGGCATAAATAACGGTATCATCGGCATAAATAACCGTATCATCTGCATAAATAACCGTATCATTGGCATAAATAACCGTATCATCGGCATAAATAACCGTATCATCGGCATAAATAACCGTATCATCTGCATAAATAACCGTATCATTGGCATAAATAACCGTATCATTGACATAAATAACCGTATCATTGGCATAAATAACCGTATCATTGGCATAAATAACCGTATCATTGGCATAAATAACCGTATCATAGGCATAAATAACCGTATCATCGGCATAAATAACCGTATCATAGGCATAAATAACCGTATCATCGGCATAAGGCATAAATAACCGTATCATTGGCATAAATAACCGTATCATTGGCATAAATAACCGTATCATCGGCATAAGGCATAAATAACCGTATCATTGGCATAAATAACCGTATCATCGGCATAGATAACCGTATCATCGGCATAAATAACCGTATCATTGGCATTAATAACCGTATCATTGGCATAAATAACCGTATCATCGGCATAAATAACCGTATCATTGGCATAAATAACCGTATCATAGGCATAAATAACCGTATCATCGGCATAAGGCATAAATAACCGTATCATTGGCATAAATAACCGTATCATTGGCATAAATAACCGTATCATCGGCATAAGGCATAAATAACCGTATCATTGGCATAAATAACCGTATCATCGGCATAAATAACCGTATCATCGGCATAAATAACCGTATCATTGGCATAAATAACCGTATCATCGGCATAAATAACCGTATCATTGGCATAAATAACCGTATCATTGGCATAAATAACCGTATCATCGGCATAAGGCATAAATAACCGTATCATTGGCATAAATAACCGTATCATCGGCATAAATAACCGTATCATTGGCATAAATAACCGTATCATTGGCATAAATAACTGTATCATCGGCATAAATAACCGTATCATCGGCATAAATAACCGTATCATCGGCATAAATAACCGTATCATCGGCATAAATAACCGTATCATTGGCATAAGGCATAAATAACCGTATCATCGGCATAAATAACCGTATCATTGGCATAAATAACCGTATCATTGGCATAAATTACCGTATCATTGGCATAAATAACCGTATCATCGGCATAAATAACCGTATCATTGGCATAAATAACCGTATCATTGGCATAAATAACCGTATCATCGGCATAAATAACCGTATCATCGGCATAAATTACCGTATCATCGGCATAAATAACCGTATCATCGGCATAAATAACCATATCATCGGCATAAATAACCGTATCATAGGCATAAATAACCGTATCATCGGCATAAATAACCGTATCATCGGCATAAATAACCGTATCATCGGCATAAATAACCGTATCATTGGCATAAATAACCGTATCATCGGCATAAATAACCGTATCATTGGCATAAATAACCGTATCATTGGCATAAATAACCGTATCATTGGCATAAATAACCGTATCATTGGCATAAATAACCGTATCATTGGCATGAATAACCGTATCATCGGCATGAATAACCGTATCATCGGCATAAATAACCGTATCATTGGCATAAATAACCGTATCATTGGCATAAATAACCGTATCATCGGCATGAATAACCGTATCATCGGCATAAATAACCGTATCATTGGCATAAATAACCGTATCATTGGCATAAATAACCGTATCATCGGCATAAATAACCATATCACGGCATAAATAACCGTATCATTGACATAAATAACCGTATCATTGGCATAAATAACCGTATCATTGGCATAAATAACCGTATCATTGGCATAAATAACCGTATAATTGGCATAAATAACCGTATCATTGGCATAAATAACCGTATCATAGGCATAAATAACCGTATCATCGGCATAAATAACCGTATCATAGGCATAAATAACCGTATCATCGGCATAAATAACCGTATCATAGGCATAAATAACCGTATCATCGGCATAAGGCATAAATAACCGTATCATTGGCATAAATAACCGTATCATTGGCATAAATAACCGTATCATCGGCATAAGGCATAAATAACCGTATCATTGGCATAAATAACCGTATCATCGGCATAGATAACCGTATCATCGGCATAAATAACCGTATCATTGGCATTAATAACCGTATCATTGGCATAAATAACCGTATCATCGGCATAAATAACCGTATCATTGGCATAAATAACCGTATCATAGGCATAAATAACCGTATCATCGGCATAAGGCATAAATAACCGTATCATCGGCATAAATAACCGTATCATCGGCATAAATAACCGTATCATCGGCATAAATAACCGTATCATTGGCATAAATAACCGTATCATTGGCATAAATAACCGTATCATCGGCATAAATAACCATATCACGGCATAAATAACCGTATCATCGGCATAAATAACCGTATCATTGGCATAAATAACCGTATCATTGACATAAATAACCGTATCATTGGCATAAATAACCGTATCATTGGCATAAATAACCGTATCATTGGCATAAATAACCGTATAATTGGCATAAATAACCGTATCATTGGCATAAATAACCGTATCATAGGCATAAATAACCGTATCATCGGCATAAATAACCGTATCATAGGCATAAATAACCGTATCATCGGCATAAATAACCGTATCATAGGCATAAATAACCGTATCATCGGCATAAGGCATAAATAACCGTATCATCGGCATAAATAACCGTGTCATCGGCATAAAGATGGGACGCAGCATCAGGCAAGTTGTCACACAGGCTGGTCACATACATTTAAATAAATAGATAAATGTGGAAATACGAAGGCAACACAAGATAGACAGATATTCATGTATTGGATGGGAATTACTCTGTAATAACTTTCTCATTGTGCTTGTTTATTCCCTCGAACTCTTGCTCTGAACCATTGGTTTGAACATTTTTTTTTTTATTATTAACCTTTATTTATATAGGTAAAATCTCATTGAGACCCAGGGTCTCATTTGCAAGAGAGACCTGTTTTAGGCAGGCAGCAAAACACAAAGTTACAGATTAACTGAACGTACAAGAGACAAAAACAAAACAGGAACATATGATAATTAATGATAATAAAATGAAAGAAAAAAGGAGCTAGTTAAGTACAGTACATGCAGACCCCCACTCACCAGCCTTCCTACAAGTAATTTGACGTAAACATAAACACAAAAACATCTGCTTCCTCTTTATGAACCTAATAACTTTAGCCTAGTTTACCTTAAACATCCACCAAAGTCTGTTTCTGTACAAATTTAAGGCGAGAGATGAGCTCTTTGTTGACAATCTTTCACTGATATTACATCTACAAAACATGGGAAGTGTTGTTATTTTACTGATTATCTATTTCACAGCTTCAGTATCATTGTTATTATCATTTCTGGTGTCATAAGGTCTCACAGTTATTTTCTTTGTTAATTTTGGTTCAGCAGCTAATGAGTAAAACCTCACACCTGTGTTTTAATGCCTATATAACTGAGTACACCTGTACATTTTCAATTTCTCCTGCCTGTACTGCTGGAGATGCTTCATTAAGGGGTTTGCATTTTACATTTGGGCTTTAAAAGCCTTAATAAACTGTCAGATCCACATGCACTGTTTTTGTAGCCTCCGGTAACAGCGGTGAGATGTGTGAGCAACCCTTGTCTGAAGGTATTAAATTCCCACGATGTCCTGCTGACTGGCATCTGGTAAAATCTCCCAACCTTTAAATGTCTCAAAGGGGGAAGTTAATCTTAGCAGGAATGAGGGTCTTTATGCCATAAGTAAGCTTATTCATGCTGCTGCAGAGGACTAAAAAGCATGTATATGTCATAACATAATATCATCAAAAGATTAATAGAATCTGAAAACATCTCTGCACACATGGGACCAAAAAAATCAATATTGGATGTCTGTTATCTTCAGGCCCTCGGGCAGCTCTGCATTAAAATACATGCGGTTCTGTCCTGGAAAACGCTGCATGGGTTCAGGAACACTTCCAGTCCACAAATACAGGTGAAAGCGTTGTACTGCGCAGCAGAAGGAAAGTGTGAACATGATCCAGAGACACTGCTTTCCTCTCTGGGCCAAAGTTAATTTAGAATAAACCGAGGCAAAGTGGGAACTGTTCGTCACGTCCTCCAGGCTGAAGAGGCTATGAGCGACCATCTCCGCTGCTATGAGGCTGCATTGTGCCTTTTGATGTTTGAACTGTCTCTTCTACAGCCAGCGGTTCAGAGCTAACAGGTGGACAAATAAATATCTTAAAAGATTAGGAAGAATGACAGTTTTTCTCTCCATCAACAGCACAGAGTGGGTGTGAGGGACCGAGCTTCCTGAGGACGCAGATAGATTCAAAAAGAAACCCAAAGAACATATTATCAGGGCCCTTAAAAGAGGTCAAATGAACAAAACAAAATAAAGTCTTAATAACTTCAAACCAACTGTTCAAATGATAAGTAACTTAACACAGAAACCAAACTAACCTCCTAAACAGGAAACAAAGGAGAACTTAAATACTGGCAGATCACATATTAACAAATAAAGAAACAGAACCTAACAGTTAATTTAATAATCACTCAAACAAAGAATTAACAAAATAAACAAATTACTTGTAAATCTAAAGGAATACATCTTAACATCTAAAGGATGTAAACTACACCGTGTCCCCCCCCCCCCTCCCCCTGATGAAGCTGCCTTGGTACTTTGGTAGCTTTGCCTGCAGCTTCTGCTCACTTTTGCCCCCCCAGCTCTCATATGGCTCCCCCCCCAGCACCGATAGAACAAAAGAAAACAGGTTTAACATATAAAGCAAATTTAACACAGTTGAAAATACAATTAGATCTAAAAGTGCGCGCTTACAAACATAAATAATGTATTTCAACTTAGTTTAAACAGATATGTAAACAAAATTATATCAAGAAATAGACAGAACATGACTGAAAGTGTCGGAGCTCGGGGTTACCGACTGTTTTATTTTATGTAGGTGCAGCCGTCACAGTGGGATTGAATAAATGAACTTCTGTCATGATGGGGTTAGCAACAGTATGACAGCAAAGCAGAAGTATCACATTTAAATCTGTGGAAACTACAACCTTTTGCCCCACATGTTTGCAAATGAAGGTCATGAAAAGCTCAGGCACTGCTGAAATGTGACCGGGTCCTTTCCTTTAGTTCAACAGGATGTAACAGCAGTGAGCAGCATGAGTTCACAGTGCAATCCGCCCTGTCTTCAGATCATTCGATCCAATCGCCTGAGAGGGCGGGCGCGGTTACATCAGCTAAAAAAACTCATTCTCGCCTGGCGCTGACATGACCGACGGGCAAATTAGTGCCAAAAAAGATGCTAAATCGGCTATTTGGGCATATTTCAGGTTTTTCCCGGAGCCTGATAACCGATTTGCACAATATGCAGTAATCATGCTCCTGTGAAGGATAAGCAGACGACACATTTCTTGGGTTTTCCACTAAATAGCATCAGTTCAAGACAAGCTTTCATTGCATTTTCAGTCGGATAAACCTGAACTTGGAGCTCACAGCTGATGGACCTTTGATTCTCTCCTCTCTGTCCGACTCTCATCTTTAACGTTTCAGCAGTTTGCTCACAGAAAAGAGAGTCTTAGCAGCCCCAGATTCCCCAGGAATTGCAGTCCAATGGGACCATTTGTAAGTGTTTGTGGGTGTTTGTTTGAGGAATATGAATTTTTGAGTGATTTTGAGCCTGTCTTCTTATTCTTTGTGCGTTTTCTTTTCGATGTTGGATTCTGGTTGATGATTTGTATTCTGTGTCCTGTCTGGTTCCGAGCTTTTGTTGTCAGTCTTCAGCTCAGACATATCTTTAGATCCAGTTTGTTCTTATGTTGACGCCTCGTTTGAGTTTGAATTTTTTTGTATTTCAGTTCTTGGCTCAGTTTAGTTTTCTTGTCATCTCATCTGGATTCCCTCTGTTGCCGTAGTAACCTCTGTTTACTTCCTGTTCCATTCTGGAGACCCTTGTCCCTTGTTTCTTATGTTCGTTTTACTTCCTGTCTCTGTTCACACCAGCTTTACGTTACCAGATCTAGGGCTGCTGTTCATTTATTGATTAACTTTGACACATATCGCTCCTGGTTTTCAGCTGTACTTCTAGATCCTCCTCATTGTTCCGGCCACTTTTCCTTTTTCTGCTTAACTATTCAGTTGTTCTATCCTCTCTCTTCCAAGGTCAACTTCATCCAGTTCATCAGCATCATTCGGATCTTGGTTCAGAAGCTGCGGTGTCCTGATGTGGGCGGTAATGACCAGTCACAGTACAGGTATGAAACTGAATTGAATGAATATGACAATTCAATTAAAGATAACTGTATTCATCACAAATTATGGTGGCACCTGGCAGTAGGTTAAGACTTGATGCTCTTTAAACTGTGTCGGCATAGCAAAGCTGCACAGATAGATTAGTCCCGTCTATCTTAAGATGGGCAACAAACTCTTTTTCAATGACAGTTAATAACAGCTAATATAAAAGCTGACAATATGAGTCCATTTCTATGTGTTATGAAACAAAAGCTACAGCTGTTCAATCAGTAGAAGCTTCTTTGAATAAAGGAATCAGCCTCATACCTGAGAATGTAAAAAGAGACTAGATCATCAGGGACATGAGACCATTTTTCATCCCCCAGCTGTCTGAGGAGGTGAAAGTGACTGTAACACTCACTGAAGAAGACGGCGCTTTGCAGCCTTTATGAAACGAGGGAGAAACCTCAGTTTCACAGCGTAGCGTCACATTTTCTCTGTGTCTGAGGCTTTGACCAGTCAGAGGTGGCGTCTTTAATCTTCCGGCAGCTTCACCCTCCCGTGAAATCTGAGCTATGTTGTCAGATGAACTCTCACGTCCCGCGGTTAAAGAGATCCGAGATTCTCAGGAAAGAGGTGATGAAAAGCTTTGCTCCTCTGCGGAATCCTCTGTAAACGTAAAAAAAGATTCGTACTCTGGTACTCTGGCGTCCTCCAAACACCTGCATGTCAGGTTAACTGGACTGGGTGTGAGCGTGGATGGTTGTTTGTCTCTGTGATGGACCGGCGACCTGTTTAGGCTGTACCTCGCCTCTCGCCCAATGACAGCTGGAATAGGCTCCAGCCCCCCTGCAACCCTGAGCTGGATTAGCCGGGTATAGAAAATGGATGGATGGACGTTTGCGACTTCCACTGGTGATGAGACCAGTGGCGTGCACAGACTTTTTGAAGGGCAGGGGCGGAAAGAAAAAAAAAGGGCACATATAGCACGTCCTCACCACTGTAGAGGGCACTTGAGGGCACTTTAGCACGCATTTTGGCTCCTGAGAGGGCACTTGAGGGCACTTAAGCACACGTTTTGGCTCCTAAGGGGGCACTTGAGGGCACTTAAGCACACAGTTTGGCTCCAGAGAGGGCACTTGAGGGCACTTAAGCACACATTTTGGCTCCCGAGAGGACACTTGAGGGCACTTAAGCACACATTTTGGCTCCTGAGAGGACACTTGAGGGCACTTAAGCACACGTTTTGGCTCCTAAGGGGGCACTTGAGGGCACTTAAGCACACCTTTTGGCTCCTGAGAGGGCACTTGAGGGCACTTAAGCACACAGTTTGGCTCCAGAGAGGGCACTTGAGGGCACTTAAGCACACATTTTGGCTCCCGAGAGGACACTTGAGGGCACTTAAGCACACATTTTGGCTCCCGAGAGGACACTTGAGGGCACTTAAGCACACATTTTGGCTCCTGAGAGGGCACTTGAGGGCACTTAAGCACACGTTTTGGCTCCCGAGAGGGCACTTGAGGGCACTTAAGCACACATTTTGGCTCCTGAGAGGGCACTTGAGGGCACTTAAGCACACATTTTGGCTCCTGAGAGGGCACTTGAGGGCTATTAGGCACACATTTTGGCTCCTGAGAGGGCACTTGAGGGCACTTTAGCACACGTTTTAGCTCCCAAGAGGGCACTTGAGGACACTTGAGGGCACTTAAGCACACGTTTTGGCTCCTAAGGGGGCACTTGAGGGCACTTAAGCACACGTTTTGGCTCCCGAGAGGGCACTTAAGCACACATTTTGGCTCCCGAGAGGACACTTGAGGGCACTTAAGCACATGTTTTGGCTCCTAAGGGGGCACTTGAGGACACTTAAGCACACATTTTGGCTCCCGAGAGGACACTTGAGGGCACTTAAGCACACATTTTGACTCCCGAGAGGACACTTGAGGGCACTTAAGCACACATTTTGGCTCCTGAGAGGGCACTTGAGGGCACTTCAGCACACATTTTGGCTCCTAAGGGGACACTTGAGGGCACTTAAATACACGTTTTGGCTCCTAAGGGGGCACTTGAGGGCACTTAAGCACACATTTTGGCTCCCGAGAGGACACTTGAGGGCACTTAAGCACACATTTTGGCTCCCGAGAGGACACTTGAGGGCACTTAAGCACACATTTTGGCTCCTGAGAGGGCACTTGAGGGCACTTAAGCACACATTTTGGCTCCCGAGAGGACACTTGAGGGCACTTAAGTACACGTTTTGGCTCCTAAGGGGGCACTTGAGGGCAGTTTTGCACGCGTTTTGGCACCCGAGAGGACACTTGAGGGCACTTAAGTACACGTTTTGGCTCCTAAGGGGGCACTTGAGGGCACTTAAGCACACGTTTTGGCACCCGAGAGGACACTTGAGGGCACTTAAGTACACGTTTTGGCTCCTAAGGGGGCACTTGAGGGCACTTAAGCACACATTTTGGCTCCTAAGGGGGCACTTGAGGGCACTTAATCACACATTTTGGCTCCTAAGGGGACACTTGAGGGCACTTAAATACACGTTTTGGCTCCTAAGGGGGCACTTGAGGGCACTTAAGCACACATTTTGGCTCCCGAGAGGACACTTGAGGGCACTTAAGCACACATTTTGGCTCCCGAGAGGACACTTGAGGGCACTTAAGCACACATTTTGGCTCCTGAGAGGGCACTTGAGGGCACTTAAGCACACGTTTTGGCTCCCGAGAGGGCACTTGAGGGCACTTAAGCACACATTTTGGCTCCTGAGAGGGCACTTGAGGGCACTTAAGCACACATTTTGGCTCCCGAGAGGACACTTGAGGGCACTTAAGCACACATTTTGGCTCCTGAGAGGACACTTGAGGGCACTTAAGCACACATTTTGGCTCCTGAGAGGGCACTTGAGGGCACTTAAGCACACATTTTGGCTCCCGAGAGGACACTTGAGGGCACTTAAGCACACATTTTGGCTCCTGAGAGGGCACTTGAGGGCACTTTAGCACACGTTTTAGCTCCCAAGAGGGCACTTGAGGACACTTGAGGGCACTTAAGCACACGTTTTGGCTCCTAAGGGGGCACTTGAGGGCACTTAAGCACACATTTTGGCTCCCGAGAGGACACTTGAGGGCACTTAAGCACACGGTTTGGCTCCCGAGAGGACACTTGAGGGCACTTAAGCACACATTTTGGCTCCCGAGAGGACACTTGAGGGCACTTAAGCACACATTTTGGCTCCCGAGAGGGCACTTGAGGGCACTTAAGCACACATTTTGGCTCCTGAGAGGGCACTTGAAGGCACTTTAGCACACGTTTTAGCTCCCAAGAGGGCACTTGAGGACACTTGAGGGCACTTAAGCGCACGTTTTGGCTCCTGAGAGGGCACTTGAGAACACTTAAGCATGCGTTTTGGCTCCAGAGAGGGCACTTGAGGGCAGTTTTGCACGCGTTTTGGCTTCCAAGGGGGCATTTTAATATACATTTTTCAACAATTGGGCGCCCCTGCCCCCTCCCCCCTGTGCACGTCACTGGACGAGACCTTCTACCATACATCGAGGTCCAAATGTAGCCTCATCAGGTCTGGATAGTGTCTCATTCTTTAACAGGGCATCTTTGGTGTGTATCAACATGTCCAATGTCCCTGCAGATCCCTGCAAGCAAACTCTCAGGCAAACAAAGAACTATCTGTGTGCATCATTAAGTCACTAAATTCCATGGATGATTAGCTGATTAAAATATATATTACAGTAACACGAAAGATAAGTCAGTGTAACTGAGAAAATTTGCTTTGGTACCTAATGGCACCACTAAGTGAGGTTTCTTTTTCTAATCAAGATGGTTTTAAGAGTGTTTGCTGACTGGCTGCAGCCAGATTCGTGGGAATTTGACAGTGGCTAAATCTGTTTAATTGCATCTTTTCTGAGATTAATGCTCTTGTTCATGGTCTGTGACAAACAAACACAAAACAAGCACACGTGTCCGGATTCAAACACGGTCACGCTTTGGTAATTGTATGAGCAAACTGTGACATCAGCACAGCTCCAGAACTGCTTAAAATGCGTATCTTGAGTTGCTCTCGAGTCTTCATCCTAAAGATGTTGCTGCAAAGAAAAGGTGAGGTAGCAGGAGGTGTAAAGTGCATCATATGTACACAGATTAACCTTCTGGCAGCACTAAAGCTTTCCATCCCAGAGAAAAACGGTTAATTCCTTGAGGATCAGAGTGCTCAGCAATGCCACCTACTTATTAAATGGTGGGATAGATACATGTAAGCCCCTGAGGACGTGTGCTTTGGATAAATGTCATTCCAGAGTAAATGATGAACAGCTTCTTCTGTTGTTGAGTCAAACCAAACGCTGCCTTACAGTCTGATCAGGTTATGAATTGCTGTGCATCACTGTTTCTCTTACAGACGCCTGGCGAAATCCACACTCCTACTGATCCCCCTGTTTGGGATCCACTATGTGGTCTTTGTCTCTCTCAGCGAGTCCATTGCAGAAGACTATAAAATATTTTTTGACCTTGCCCTTGGATCCTTTCAGGTGTGATAATAGTTCCTCTATGCTGCATGTATGATTGAAAGCACTCCTTCACCCTCATCTCCTGATTCTGTGAACCACAGCTGTTGTTCTTGTCTTTCAGGGTCTGGTCGTGGCCATTCTCTACTGTTTCTTAAACAGCGAGGTAAGTTCTGATCCGAAATCGTCTTAGTTCAAACAACTTAGTCACAAATTAAAAATAATCTCCAATACAGTGAGTTCAGGGTGGAGTTTGCAAAGTTTTTGACTTTCTTCATGTGTTTCCATCTAGTTGTAAAGTAACTACGAGTCACTCAGTAATGAGTCCATTAACTGGTTTGAACTGGGCTGCACGGTGGTTAGCATCGTCGCCTCACAGCACCTCACAGGTTCGATTCTCCCCGTGTATTCGTGGGTCTTCCACGTCTTCCTCCCATCGTCCAAAAACATGCAAAAACAGGCTCTGTGATGGACTGGCGACCTGTCCAGGAGGTACCCAGCCTCTTGACAAAGAACAAAGGACAAAACTTTCGTAAATAAATAAAGATGCCTGCCGCTTCACTTCTTTAAAATAGGATGCATGGCGGTGTGGGGATTAGCACCGTCGCCTCACAGCGAGAGGGTTCCAGGTTCAATTCCCAGGGTTCTTCAGGTTCTCCGGTCCCACCATCCAAAAACATGCATGTTAGGTTAACTGGTGACTCTAAATTGTCCTTAGGAGTGAGTGTATGTGGTCGTTTGTCTCTGTGTGGCCCTGTGATGGACTGGCGGCCAGGGTGTCCCCCGCCTCTCGCCCAATGACTGCTGGGATAGGCTCCAGCCCCCCCACAACCCGACCGATCGATTAAGCGGGTATAGAAAATGGATGGATGGTTTGAACTGAATAAACTGGGCTGCATCGTGTTCTTAGGTGATGACTAATGTCAACGAACCTTTATCGAAAACGAGACGAGACGAGAAAAAATGCAATGTTGTTGACAAATAAACACAAGACTAAATGTGGTTTCTAAAATAAAAAATCTGCTAAAATGTCTTTAATTTTCATTGACTAAAACGAGACGAAATGTTACAGCGTTATTTTGTCTTGTTTAGTCAAGGAAAATGAAGACATTTCGCGTTGTTTGTATTATTTTGCAGTATTTCTGTTTCCTGCGTCTCACTAAGCAGTCGCAGGCGACGTCACTTTCTCAACTCGCTCGCGGCTTATTTATTTATTTACTTATTTATTTGAAAGATAACTAACTGTCACAGATAAAGGGAGCGATGGCCGGCCAGCCTGAAATAAATAAATATGTTGTAAATTCAAATCAGAGCATCTTCCATGTCTGCAATGGATTTATTCTGGAGTCTATAAGGTAACAATCATATAATAATAATAGTTCTATATTACATCTACATTACTAGGTAGTTATACTATATTGACTGGGTTAAATAGAGTTGCATTACTAAAAGAGACTAAAATACCATTTTCTTTGACCAAAACTAGACTAAAATGTCATCAGTTTTGGTCGAGTAAAACTAGCTGAAAATAGTCACGGATAATTCTGACTGAAATGAGACTAAAATGACTTTTAGTCGACTGACACTTGACTAAAAAGACTAAAAACAGAATGAACGTGACTAAAACTAATAAAAATTTAAATGACAGCTTGACACAAAGACTAAAATTAAAACAACCCTCGTGATCACAGACCGAACACCTGCGAATCTGGAAAAGTTGATGGAAACATCACGAATGTTTCATC
The DNA here is from genome assembly GCF_036924035.1 of Leuresthes tenuis. NCBI lineage: Eukaryota > Metazoa > Chordata > Actinopteri > Atheriniformes > Atherinopsidae > Leuresthes > Leuresthes tenuis. Next base: position 4,068,085 of record NW_027325368.1, on the reverse strand, counting down.
AGAATATTCTAAATGTTTGGATCAGAAAAGGTTACTTGTTCCTGTTTCCTCAGGTTCAAGGGGAGTTAAAGAGGAAGTGGAGGAGCATGTGTCTGAACTGCCATCTGAGCAGAACTCAACACCGTTTCAACAGCACCTTCACCTCCAGGAACGGGTCAGAGCAAATGATGCAGTTTCACCGCAACTCCAGAACGCAGTCCATCCTGCAGTCAGAGACCACCATGCTGTGAGAGCACAGCCTGCCAGGTCCCAGGTGGGGGGGGCCTGCAGCGTTTCAGCAGATTTTAAGCTTTACAAAACCTCTGTGAGCCTTCGAGTCTCCCAGGTGGATCAAAAGCTGGTGGGATCCACCACGAGGTGTATTTGCAGCTAACAAAGACGCATTGTTGTTGACTTCTTTTTAATGTTTTGTTGGCTGCTTTGAGCTGACAAAAGGTACCTGGAGTTTAGAGTTCAGGCAGTTTTTCCTGCAGCTGTGGGCATGACTGAGGTAAAAAATGTAAATATTTGAATGTTTCATACAGTAAATTCAGTATTTTAAAGAAATACAGTTACCAGGCACAACTTTGGACACATCTGCTCATCCAGAAGTTTGTCTTTTTTGTTTTAAACCACTTCTGCATTGTAGAATAATACCGAAAGTATGAAATAACTGAAACACCATGCCTTTTCAAAAGATTTTAGCAGAACTTCTTAATATATTTGAGACCGTCATGAGTAATGCATATTAGGTAAAATATAAAAACCACTCAACTAAATAAAGAAAAAGGATCATATTTACTTTGGATATAGAATTTTGCTGCTACAAAAATGGCTTTGAGGACCGTCCCAAGACAGAAAGACCAAGACTTTCTGACTCAGCTGTTGAATTATCGGTCTCACAAATCACCAGTTAACTGGACCTCAGAATAATGCTCATGGATGCTTCAGAAGATCTCAGCATTATCTGTTCAGGCTGCATGAATCAGGCCTTCAGTCGGGTTAGAGGAGAAATCTGATTAAGATTTTTTACCTCCAACTGTTCAGATGAAACGAAGTGGATGGTTTCTGCATGTGTGGTTCCCAAGGAGAAGGAGGAGTGATGGTGACTGGGTGCTTTACCACTTAAGGCACACTTAACCAGCGTCAAACGCCACAATATTCCATTTGGTTCCCTCTTAATCGAGCCCTGAGAAGGGACATTTAGCCCTTAGAGACCCGAAGAGGTGGCTGATTGTTCAAAGCTGTAATCAAAGCAAACAGTGGCTACTTTGGTTAATCTAAAGCATGAAACACATTTTGTTTAATGCACAGTATTGTTACACAGTGTGGAAAATAAAACCGGATAAAAGAGAACTTTTTAATGAGTGTGTCCAAACACTGTGTGTACAGGTGAGAAATAATGTGCTGAATAATGAGCTGTCCTTGTCATATTTAACAGAAAAGGTAACTTTATCGCTGTATCACCTGTTCGTGTACATGAGGCAGATAGCTGCTGGCTTTAAATGCTGTTGTTGTATGTGACAGATTAATGCAAAAGGTAATAAATAAATAATTACGACTGCAGCAGATTGGCTACAAACACAAATCTTGCATCCCTTTGCTTTGTGCATCACTGTAAGTGACCTGGAATTCATCCAAGCTGTACAAGAATAATATTTCCATAATGCGTCAGCTGATTATAGCAAAGCTAGAAAATGAATAAATGCATTGAAATGTCAGACATTAACATGGCAGAACAGCTTTTTCCTATCAAAAAACACGTTCTTTTTGCACCTAAACCTTAAAAAAAAACCCTGATCTGCAGCAGAGGCCGATCATAAACATCTTTAAAAGCATATGGTGTCTGCAGCCAGGTTTAGTTCACTTTCAGACACCATGAATAAGAAAAGGTTAACTTGGTTTAACAAACAATGATGTAACATCAAACCTGATCTAATGCTCCAGATAGGCCCAGAGATGGATTCAGTTTTCCTCTTCTGGATGTCCACCGCAGTTTTGTTTAATTTCTCCCTCCTCGAGATTTATTTCTGGTTCAGGTAATTACTTCTTCTGTTGGATTTCAACCACCAGCAACATACGATTTAACCAAACCCAGAGCTAGAATTGGGGAGATTGTTGCATTGACCTTGGTGTAAAATGCTGTCTCTGTATCATTTGTTTTTGAACAGAAAACCTTGGTTAGCCAAGTGGATAACTTTAACGAAGCCCTTTGGACTTTGGGTCCAGCCCATCAGGCCTCACAAAGCAAAGAATAGAGACGTCATTTTATATTCCAAATAGTCCACAATGCTCACACCCACCATCTGATTCTTAATAATTGACTTAATTTGACGAGGTCAGCACATAGGCTCCGGTTGTCTGAGCTTATGCTGCAAACACCAGTGAATACACGGTTGTTTTATACCAATTCAGAACCTGTTCTGGGAAATAATATGAATTTAATGTACATTTAAGGAACTGCTTTTCTTCAGAATAGTTGTGCACGTATGCTTGGATGGTTCTGACAACGCAGGCGTGTCCACAAGGCTCTTGTGTTTTCTTTGGTTTGACCTCAGCTGTCATCCCCAGACTGCATCTGTACTGATCTTTTCACACATTATGGGAGCTTCTGCTCGGGGAGCAGAGGATTTATTTGACATATTTCCAACCTGCTTTTTGAACAGACCGAGGCTGTGGTGGGAAGCCGGTGTTGGATGCACTCGTCTGTTTTCTGAAGCACAAATGGAACAAATTTCTCACTGTAAATTACTGAAGTGGAGGTTTGTTTAGACCTAAAGAAGGATATCCATCCTTTCTCACTTGCTGATGTAGAGATTTTGATCACAGCCACCCACAGCACTGCAGAAAATCCTCTCTGTGACATCCCACAGTTAAATACATGCAGCCTGCAGTTCTGTTTTATTTGAAGAAATGCAAATGCCCCACAGTTGGAAGCCAAATCCTAAATACTTGAAGAGAAAACAATATTGAAGGAGAAAATATCATTTTACATCTCAAGAAATGTGCTCGACGTGTCAGTAAAACCCTTTGAATAGCTGTTTTCAGGTTAGTTATTTTTGAGTTTATTGAATGGATTCGTGTTTCATTTGCAGGTCAGAAGTACATTTAGTTTGCTGCTGGTGCTGCAGGCCAACAGGTTAATTTCAGCTGAGTCTGACACACAAACGTGGTGTGAAATGGTTATTCACTCAACATCCAGTTATTATCAACAGAGTAACCCCTTCCTGATTGTTTCTTTTGTTCTTCACAAGCCTTAAACCAGGCTGGAATGTACTGATTCAGTCCATGATAGTAATGTTTCATAGCAGCGATTTTAAAGTACCGCAAGAACAAATACAGTTTATATGTAAATTGTATCACCGTTTGGGCTTTTACAAGGTTTTATTTTCCAAAAATAACCTTTTTTTTTTGTGCTGTGGTGTTTTAAAATGGTACTTAATCTAAAAATCTTGTTCTTACTTCAGTGTTTTAACCAGTTAACATTCACCTTCGCTTTCACTGCAAAAATGACCCGAAGCATTTTGTCTATTAGACTGGAGGCATCAGCTGCCTCTACAGGTGACAGAAAAGGTTGAATAAATGCTGCCGTCTTCACGCTCATCTTACAAACTAACAAAGCACCGTCGCTGTGGTGCCGACTTCTCGACAGTTTGCAAAAAAAAACGTGTTTTCATGTGATTTTCCTCTCACAGAAGCAGAGTCTCCAGACATCCAGGCAGTTGAATTAAAGGTGGCTGGTGGATGCTGGTAATTGCTTATTAATGGGAAGCATGTTGGCTTTATTCATGCAGCCATATGTGCAGCTGTTGCATGATATTCTCCGTGTTTGGCTTATTTAATTGCTTTATGTAAATGGCAGTAAGTGTAATTCTTCTTATTATAGATTGTATTCCAGTGTAAAAATTAAAAGCTCACTTTTGCAGATTCTTTTACATGTTGTGTTTTACTGTTGCCAGGATACAGAAAAACTGACTTAAGGCATACAGAATATCATCATACTTTGAGTTACGTTTCATAGATATTTTTTCTTTTTTTATATATATATATTACTCTAAACTAAAATCCTGATCAAATCTGGTGGATAAAGGTTTATACAGTCCAGGGACATAGTTTCCTTGTTTTATAGATGAACCTCAGCATCATCTGTAATAACAGAGAATATTACCATTATACTCACAAATTACAAGTTACAGGGGCCTGTGACAGGATCGTGTGGAACGCCACATTTCAGATTAAGTTTGGAGAAAAACTGAACAAATATACAACATAAAAAGCTTGCAGAAGCAGGTTTAAATGCCCCGTTTTAGTTTGATTTGCTGCTCACAGTCAGGATCATGTAATTGACGGCAGATCGTAGCTTTTTTTTGGCAAAAGATAATAAACAAACAGCCCTTTATTCTGCATTTTAAGAGATAAGCTGCACAAACCGCAATGAGAATAAGGTTTAAAGAAGCTGCATGCCTTAAGACGTTTTACCAAAATCTTGCAACAGTGTCACCGTGTTACGTTGTGTGTGATTGGATGTCTCAGTGAGTGTATATACAGCCATTTAGTGTTGGCGTGTTGAGTGATTTCATATTTGATGTTGACTGACGTTATGCTGAGTATTGTCTTTATTAAACTCTATAAATATTTGTATTGAGACACCATGAATGTCATGCAAAAGATGATGATAAAGGCTATCTTTGCAAGCAGCGCACTGTGTGGATGTGATTTATTTAAAATTACAATTAAAATTCAAACCTCAGATGCAACGAAGACCTCATAAAGACGCAATCTTTGGGGTTCTTTGCAATCTTTGCTCCCTTGAATTAGCGTTTGTAGTTAAATGAAAGCATATCCATCCCATTCAGACACCCTGAACACAATATTTGATGATTACAGTAACATCATAATCAATAATCTCCAAGAAGTGTGTTCCTTTGCAGTGTTTTATCATATTCTATTTTTTCTTTTTGTTTCGAGACTTAAATTAGAAATAAAGACCTCACTGAACCTCAAAAAGACAGAAACCGAGTTCCTGAACCACCCAAAAGTTCCCAGTGGAAATGTATTTCTCTAATTCGCCTCCCAAACACTCCTTTGGTGAGAAATCTGGCTTTTCCATGGCTGTGAGATATAGAAGTGAGAGGATAAAAAAGTGATAATAATGTGCCAGTCAGGACTAAATCCCAATTTAGACTCCATACACTTCAATCACGCCTCACATGTGAGCTGGAACTGGCATGAAAGCATTAAATAAAGTACTTAAAGAAGGACTGTGCAGGTTTTAGTGATTCCAGGTGAATTAATGTTGCCCTCACACACAGTTTATGCCCATAAAGACTCCACAGCAGGCTGCAAAATTACTCAGCAGGTAAATCCTTCTGCCACTGAACTGTACAAAGTCTGTTTCAATCAGAGGCTTTACAGTTTAAACTGATTAGAGGAAAATTAAAAAAGTAGATGAGTTTGCATATTTCGTTGTTTTGGATTCCCAATTAAAATCTGAGGCTCACATTAGGAAAGTGTCCAGAACCATTAAAACAAATCCCAATTGTTTCCATCCGATAAGAGAATGTTTTCAGTTCTCCATGCATACTGACGGGAGTTTTTTTTCCACACTTTTCTTCGAGGGTCACCATTTGGGGCCAAGAAACCCAATCGACCTTGAAATCCTTGATGTCATCATACAAACCAGCTTTGAACATTTTGGATCGAAAGCCAGTGAAATAGCACCAATGTGAGAAGTAAAAATCTTTGATGTTTGATCATTTTGGATGATTTTTCACTCGTAAAATTAGTGTTAATGGCCTTGCTCTGGAGCTAGTTAGATTATCTATAAATGTAACAGTGCAGAAAAGCAGAATGTAAACCAGGGACGTATAAAACGTTCTTAAAATGACACTTTTCACACGAGACAGTGGTTTAAAGATGATTCTGTGAACACATCTCAAGGCAATGCTTATATTACCTCGCCACATTGGCCGCTTATTCTGTGCATTTTAAGCTTTTGTCCTTTCTCTGAGGTCAACAAATCAACTTTTGTTGGAAGTGTTCAGGTCAAAATAAAAGCCCTGGGGTGACCGAGCCTTTTCTGTTGCTGCCCCCAGGCTCTGGAATAAGCTCCCCCCCCAGATGCATCTTATTTCTGACCTGGGCCTCTTTAAATCTAAGCTTAAAACATACTTATTTCAGATGGCTTTTAATACCCAGTAGTATGGAGACACTTTTATATTATCTTATTCAATTTTGCTGTATTTTATTGCGTTTACTGTTATTTTATTGTTTTGTACTTATTCTTTTCTTTATTTATTATCTGCTGTAAAGCACTTTGGTACCGAAATGGATTGTTGTAAAGGGCTGTAGAAATAAATTACCTTTACATTTACATTTAACATCCTTCAAATAACAAGCCAAATGCTTCAGGTAGAAGTATTATGGTCTGACACGTAAAACTAACTAAAAGTTCACTCACATTACATTTTGTCTCCACTCGCGTGTCTAATTTGCTCTCTGTATGGTGTTGTCAATGCTTTATTGTTAGTTTATTGTTGCCTTTTTTGTGTGACACATTGTTCCTTTTAAATAACCCTGAACAAGTCCAACAGGTTCTGCTTCTGGGTTCCCGAGGACACATAAAAGCCTCACATATTCACATATTTCTGCACCATGAAAACATCTAAAGGTGATCTGGCATTTCTGTCCACAGGTCCCTCTTCATGTAGATTTAATTTAACAAGAAAAAACTAATTTACAGGAAGTGCAATCATAAAGAGCAGCAATATAAAGAGTTTAGAACTTGTACAGCAACTCAGCACCAGGGGAAAACTGAGATGGTCCAGCTGCACTCTCTGTGTGGCCCTAATACCGTCCTGCAGGTTTTAGACGTTTCCCTGCTTCAACACACCTGATTCAGATCAATGCATCATTAGCAGGCTGCTGCAGAACTTCTGAAGAGATCCATTTCATCTGAATCAGGTGTGTTGAAGCAGGGAAACATCTAATCATCCCAGGGAAACATCCCTGCCCTAATATCAGCTGGGATGGGCTCCAGCCCCCCCGTGACCCTGAGCTGGACTCGGTTGGGGTCGACACACCCTCCTTGTTTAAAGACACTGACTGCTGTTCTGACTCCTCTGCTTGTTAACAGTTAAACCCTCTCAGGATCAGGATCTTTCTGATCAGAAGGCGTTTTCATCTCATCTAAGCTTTGTAGAACCTATTTTCCAGCAGGCAAAGCATTTAGTTTTGTTTGCTCTCTGTGTTCGATGTTTGCTCACTTGAGCCAAGAAAAATAGTCCATTTCTCATCCTGATCTTAAATGTGTTACAGATGTTTTAATGAATGGGGAGAATTATATCATCATGAAGCCATTAAAACAAGCTGAATGTATTTGATTCTGCCTTATTAAACAGTGTTGTCGAACATATATCCTCCAGTGCTGTGAACTGCTCTCTAATTAGGATGATTTCACTCATCAGTTAAGATTACAAACAGCATGAGCAGTGAACTGTATATCTCACTCTGCAGGTGATTCATGCAACTGTCACAGGGGGAAAAACTGTTTTAATGTCATTGGAAAATGTTAGACTTGCATAATAAAGCACTGCAGACTTCAGTCTAAAAAAGAAAAGAAACTTATTTAAAAAAAAGGGAAAATATTACAATGAAATATTGTTTCTGATGCAAGCATTGTTGTGTGTTTGTGTTAATGTGAGCCACTAAAAAACATCAAAGTACGCTGCTACTTTGAGGCTGAGAAAACACGTTGTTGACCGAGCTAAGAAAATATCGCAGTTGAAATGAGGAAATGAAGCTTCAGCTAAAACAGACCTGACGCCAAAACAGTTTGACTCTCCAACTTCACCCGCTTCACTTGTCACTTCGGGCTCTAAAAACGACAGTGACAGCCAAGGCTTGGAAATGGCAGCGAACAAACTAAAGGCAACATGACAGAAGCCGCACCAACATCTTTTATGCAGTATGCTATCTTGAGGGTGTGATTAGTGGCTATGAAGAGTGAAGAAACGCAGCCACATTCAGCATTTACTGGATCAAATCATTACCAGCTGTGTAAAGTGCTGCAGCCTGGAAACTGACACCAGCAGTGCAGATTTATCCGGGAACAGTTTGCCTGATGCTTTGTTTAATAAGTTATGTTACAGGACAAGTTCCAGTCTGTTAATTAAACATAAGGGACCGTCACTGGCTGTGTGTCAAGCTGTGGTACAATTCTAATTTTAGCTGCTTTCTGATAGAGATTGGAGGCAAAATAAGGTTGTTATATGTAGATGAAAACAACCCCACGTTGCAAAATGTGAAGAAAAACAGATGCAATGATTTATTTACAATAGAAGATGTATGAAAATGTTGAAAACGAGACACGTCTTTATGAGAAATATGCGCTCATCTTTTATTTAACGGCGTCAACACGTCTCAAAAGCAAAAGACTGGAAAAGCAAGTTGTACAAAAGGGAAACAGCTGAAGGAGCGAAACTAATTAGGTTGAGTGGCAACGGGTCAGCAAGGTGATTGGGTTTTAAAAAGAGCACCTTAGAGAGGCAGAGTCTCTCAGAAGTAAGTATGAGCAGCGGTTCGGCAATAAATCAACGTGAAATTATGAAGACACTGAATATTCCATCATTTACGGTGCATCATTGTCATGATTATGCCTGTCTGTGGTGTTGTTTTGTGTTCCTGGGCTCCTGCTTGCACACCTGAGCCTCGTTCTGCCTCATCAGCCCTAAACAACGACCAGCAGCTGCAGCCAGTCTTTGCAGATTCAGGTCTCTCTCGTGACAAACCCTGAATCCTAACTGGATCTTTGTCTTACCTGCATTTCCTTCTGTCCCTCGGCTTCGTCCATGGAGCCCGACGCTGTTTCCTGCCTGTTTCCATCATGTCGTCCCTGTGGAGATATCTTGGAAAACTCACCTGTCTACTCACCCTCCAACGGCTCAGTTCCTCTTCACCGCAGCCAGTGCCTTCCCCCTTAAGAGGCAGACTTCTGAGCTGACAAGCAGGCAGAAACTCATTTATTTATCTCAGCAAACACCTGGAATTCTTCAGGGATATAACCAAGCTTGGATTAAGGTTCAGACCACCCACCTGGATCACTTCCTTGACCCCCGGCTCAACCACCTGACAAAATAAAACACTTTAACTCACTTCCTGGAGTTGCTGCTGTAGACTCCACCTTGCATAGGCTCTCATGAGCCGTGACACATAATATCAAAAGAATCTGAGAATCTGGAGGCATAATTTAGCTCAGATGCCCGTGATCTTCATGCCTCAGGTGGTGCTGGATTAAAACAGACTTGATTCTGTCATGGAAATCCCTGCATCCCCACCATCCACAGGTTAAAGCTGGTTACCGCTGCCTTCTCCGGACCAAAGCTGATTTAAAATGGACCGAAGCAAAGTGGAAAACTGTTCTGAGTTAGGAAGTCCTTCAGACTAAAGAGGGGAGGGACCATCCAGCCCAGCTCTGGGGGTATGTCGGTGCAATTTCAGGGTAAACTGAACATATCTGAGATAAAACTGTGACGTTCTACATCAATTAGAACAAAGAGTCTGGGTGCTGGACTGGCCTGCCTGCAGTAAATGTCATTAAACATGAAATACAACAAAGAAAAGCAGCTAAGAATGGGACAACATCCCTCTCCCAAAGGTCCAGCAGCTGGCCTCCTCTGTTCCAGATGTTGCCGTTAACAGAAGAGAAGATGCTACACGGTGGAGAAACCTGTCCCAGCCTCTTTAAAATGAGTATTTGCTGATATTTTTCATATTCAAATGTCTCACTTTCAACATTTAATGTGCTCTCTATGTTCTGCTGTGAATAAAATGTTGATTTAATTCGGTTTTTATTCATGTTTAACAGTGTTTCAGTTCCTGTGTTGATGGAACTTCTGCTGAGTCACTGTATGAGACATACAAAGTATTGATTAAGAAAAATATGACAATGAGGTGAATCGTCAAACTCCTTTGTACTGCTAACATGAAAGTACAGCAAACTGTGTATTCAGGAATATCTGCAAATGGGTCGAATGCTGAAATGCCTTTGAGCCAGGCACTGAACTGTATGCCAGCTTTATCTGCAGTGTGTCGCGATTTACGTCCTGTTTCCTGTTTTATTTTGAAAAATAACTAACTTTCCCCTCTAGTTCCAGGTATCTTGCCCTTCCTCCATGTCAAGCATCTGATTGTCTCCCCTGATTCCAAAGTGTTTCCACCTCTTCTCCCAATAATAGAGTTGTCTGTAATAATAGTCTGTCTCCCTTGTCTCGTGCCAGGATGTTGCGTCCTGTTTCGACCTGCATTACTCGCCTCCTGAATCACAGTCTTGCCTCGATCCTGCAGTCGAGCGACTCTCCTGCAGAGCATATTTATTTGTAACTTTTTTTTAATCATTATTAACCTTTATTTATACAGGTAAAATCTCATTGAGACCCAGGGTCTCATTTGCAAGAGAGACCTGTTTTAGGCAGCAGCAAAACACAAAGTTACAGATTAACTGAACGTACAAGAGACAAAAACAGGAACATATGATAATTAGTAATAATAAAATTAAAGAAAAAAGGAACTAGTTAAGTACAGAACATGTGCAGACCCCCACTGACTGTCTCACCAGCCTTCCTACAAGTAATTTGTGTCACATTGTTCCTTTTAAATAACCTTGAACAAGTCCAACAGGTTCTGCTTCTGGGTTCCCAAGGACACATAAAAGCCTCACATATTCACATATTTCTGCACCATGAAAACATCTAAAGCTGATCTGGTATTTCTGTCCACAGGTCCCTCTTCATGTAGATTTAATTTGACAAAAAAAAAAAAAAATTTACAGGAAGTGTAATCATAAAGAGCAGCAATATAAAGAGTTTAGAACTTGTACAGCAACTCAGCACCAGGGGAAGACTGAGATGGTCCAGCTGCACTCTCTGTGTGGCCCTAATACCGTCCTGCAGGTTTTAGACATTTCCCTGCTTCAACACACCTGATTCAGATCAATGCATCATTAGCAGGCTGCTGCAGAACTTCTGAAGAGATCCATTTCATCTGAATCAGGTGTGTTGAAGCAGGGAAACATCTAATCATCCCAGGGAAACATCCCTGCCCTAATATCAGCTGGGATGGGCTCCAGCCCCCCCGTGACCCTGAGCTGGACTCGGTTGGGGTCGACACACCCTCCTTGTTTAAAGACACTGACTGCTGTTCTGACTCCTCTGCTTGTTAACAGTTAAACCCTCTCAGGATCAGGATCTTTCTGATCAGAAGGCGTTTTCATCTCATCTAAGCTTTGTAGAACCTATTTTCCAGCAGGCAAAGCATTTAGTTTTGTTTGCTCTCTGTGTTCGATGTTTGCTCACTTGAGCCAAGAAAAATAGTCCATTTCTCATCCTGATCTTAAATGTGTTACAGATGTTTTAATGAATGGGGAGAATTATATCATCATGAAGCCATTAAAACAAGCTGAATGTATTTGATTCTGCCTTATTAAACAGTGTTGTCGAACATATATCCTCCAGTGCTGTGAACTGCTCTCTAATTAGGATGATTTCACTCATCAGTTAAGATTACAAACAGCATGAGCAGTGAACTGTATATCTCACTCTGCAGGTGATTCATGCAACTGTCACAGGGGGAAAAACTGTTTTAATGTCATTGGAAAATGTTAGACTTGCATAATAAAGCACTGCAGACTTCAGTCTAAAAAAGAAAAGAAACTTATTTAAAAAAAAGGGAAAATATTACAATGAAATATTGTTTCTGATGCAAGCATTGTTGTGTGTTTGTGTTAATGTGAGCCACTAAAAAACATCAAAGTACGCTGCTACTTTGAGGCTGAGAAAACACGTTGTTGACCGAGCTAAGAAAATATCGCAGTTGAAATGAGGAAATGAAGCTTCAGCTAAAACAGACCTGACGCCAAAACAGTTTGACTCTCCAACTTCACCCGCTTCACTTGTCACTTCGGGCTCTAAAAACGACAGTGACAGCCAAGGCTTGGAAATGGCAGCGAACAAACTAAAGGCAACATGACAGAAGCCGCACCAACATCTTTTATGCAGTATGCTATCTTGAGGGTGTGATTAGTGGCTATGAAGAGTGAAGAAACGCAGCCACATTCAGCATTTACTGGATCAAATCATTACCAGCTGTGTAAAGTGCTGCAGCCTGGAAACTGACACCAGCAGTGCAGATTTATCCGGGAACAGTTTGCCTGATGCTTTGTTTAATAAGTTATGTTACAGGACAAGTTCCAGTCTGTTAATTAAACATAAGGGACCGTCACTGGCTGTGTGTCAAGCTGTGGTACAATTCTAATTTTAGCTGCTTTCTGATAGAGATTGGAGGCAAAATAAGGTTGTTATATGTAGATGAAAACAACCCCACGTTGCAAAATGTGAAGAAAAACAGATGCAATGATTTATTTACAATAGAAGATGTATGAAAATGTTGAAAACGAGACACGTCTTTATGAGAAATATGCGCTCATCTTTTATTTAACGGCGTCAACACGTCTCAAAAGCAAAAGACTGGAAAAGCAAGTTGTACAAAAGGGAAACAGCTGAAGGAGCGAAACTAATTAGGTTGAGTGGCAACGGGTCAGCAAGGTGATTGGGTTTTAAAAAGAGCACCTTAGAGAGGCAGAGTCTCTCAGAAGTAAGTATGAGCAGCGGTTCGGCAATAAATCAACGTGAAATTATGAAGACACTGAATATTCCATCATTTACGGTGCATCATTGTCATGATTATGCCTGTCTGTGGTGTTGTTTTGTGTTCCTGGGCTCCTGCTTGCACACCTGAGCCTCGTTCTGCCTCATCAGCCCTAAACAACGACCAGCAGCTGCAGCCAGTCTTTGCAGATTCAGGTCTCTCTCGTGACAAACCCTGAATCCTAACTGGATCTTTGTCTTACCTGCATTTCCTTCTGTCCCTCGGCTTCGTCCATGGAGCCCGACGCTGTTTCCTGCCTGTTTCCATCATGTCGTCCCTGTGGAGATATCTTGGAAAACTCACCTGTCTACTCACCCTCCAACGGCTCAGTTCCTCTTCACCGCAGCCAGTGCCTTCCCCCTTAAGAGGCAGACTTCTGAGCTGACAAGCAGGCAGAAACTCATTTATTTATCTCAGCAAACACCTGGAATTCTTCAGGGATATAACCAAGCTTGGATTAAGGTTCAGACCACCCACCTGGATCACTTCCTTGACCCCCGGCTCAACCACCTGACAAAATAAAACACTTTAACTCACTTCCTGGAGTTGCTGCTGTAGACTCCACCTTGCATAGGCTCTCATGAGCCGTGACACATAATATCAAAAGAATCTGAGAATCTGGAGGCATAATTTAGCTCAGATGCCTGTGATCTTCATGCCTCAGGTGGTGCTGGATTAAAACAAACTTGATTCTGTCATGGAAATCCCTGCATCCCTACCATCCACAGGTTAAAGCTGGTTACCGCTGCCTTCTCCGGACCAAAGCTGATTTAAAATGGACCGAAGCAAAGTGGAAAACTGTTCTGAGTTAGGAAGTCCTTCAGACTAAAGAGGGGAGGGACCATCCAGCCCAGCTCTGGTGGTATGTCGGTGCAATTTCAGGGTAAACTGAACATATCAGAGATTAAACTGTGACGTTCTACATCAATTAGAACAAAGAGGCTGGGTGCTGGACTGGCCTGCCTGCAGTAAATGTCATTAAACATGAAATACAACAAAGAAAAGCAGCTAAGAATGGGACAACATCCCTCTCCCAAAGGTCCAGCAGCTGGCCTCCTCTGTTCCAGATGTTGCCGTTAACAGAAGAGAAGATGCTACACGGTGGAGAAACCTGTCCCAGCCTCTTTAAAATGAGTATTTGCTGATATTTTTCATATTCAAATGTCTCACTTTCAACATTTAATGTGCTCTCTATGTTCTGCTGTGAATAAAATGTTGATTTAATTCGGTTTTTACTCTTGTTTAACAGTGTTTCAGTTCCTGTGTTGATGGAACTTCTGCTGAGTCACTGTATGAGACATACAAAGTATTGATTAAGAAAAATATGACAATGAGGTGAATCGTCAAACTCCTTTGTACTGCTAACATGAAAGTACAGCAAACTGTGTATTCAGGAATATCTGCAGATGGGTCGAATGCTGAAATGCCTTTGAGCCAGGCACTGAACTGTATGCCAGCTTTATCTGCAGTGTGTTGCGATTTCTGTCCTGTTTCCTGTTTTATTTTGAAAAATAACTAACTTTCCCCTCTAGTTCCAGGTATCTTGCCCTTCCTCCATGTCAAACATCTGATTGTCTCCCCTGATTCCAAAGTGTTTCCACCTCTTCTCCCAATAATAGGGTGTCTATAATAATAGTCTGTCTCCCCTTGTCTCGTGCCAGGATGTTGCGTCCTGTTTCGACCTGCATTACTCGCCTCCTGAATCACAGTCTTGCCTCGATCCTGCAGTCGAGCGACTCTCCTGCAGAGCATATTTATTTGTAACTTTTTTTTAATCATTATTAACCTCTATTTATACAGGTAAAATCTCATTGAGACCCAGGGTCTCATTTGCAAGAGAGACCTGTTTTAGGGAGGCAGCAAAACACAAAGTTACAGATTAACTGAACGTACAAGAGACAAAAAACAGGAACATATGATAATTAATAATAATAAAATTAAAGAAAAAAGGAGCTAGTTAAGTACAGAACATGTGCAGACCCCCACTGACTGTCTCACCAGCCTTCCTACAAGTAATTTGTGTCACATTGTTCCTTTTAAATAACCTTGAACAAGTCCAACAGGTTCTGCTTCTGGGTTCCCAAGGACACATAAAGGCCTCACATATTCACATATTTCTGCACCATGAGAACATCTAAAGCTGATCTGGCATTTCTGTCCACAGGTCCCTCTTCATGTAGATTTAATTTGACAAAAAAAAATAAAAATTTACAGGAAGTGTAATCATAAAGAGCAGCAATATAAAGAGTTTAGAACTTGTACAGCAACTCAGCACCAGGGGAAGACTGAGATGGTCCAGCTGCACTCTCTGTGTGGCCCTAATACCGTCCTGCAGGTTTTAGACGTTTCCCTGCTTCAACACACCTGATTCAGACCGATGCATCATTAGCAGAACTTCTGAAGAGATCCATTTCATCTGAATCAGGTGTGTTGAAGCAGGGAAACATCTAATCATCCCAGGGAAACATCCCTGCCCTAATATCAGCTGGGATGGGCTCCAGCCTAAACATCCCTGGGATGATTTGTGATGATGATGATGTTTGTGTCACAGTCTGCTATAGAAGTTTATGTTATGTCACAGTTTGTTTAATCATGGTTTCAGTTATGTTCTAGTCCTGTTTTTCCCCGGCCACCTCAGTTCACTCAAGTCACCTGGTTAATTGTTCACAGCTGCACCTCATTCACTGATCACTCCCTCCACAGTATTTAGCCTCCTGGTTTCCTTTCAGTCACTGCAGAATCCTCACCTCACTTTATGCCTTGCCACACAAATAAGTCTCGGTTTGCTGATCTCAGTCTTGTTTTGTGTTCCTTTGCTTATTCATAGTCTCGTTTTTGTTTCATTGTTAAGTATTTTTGATCCGGCTCTGCCGCGCTTTATGTTTTTTTTGGCCTTGTCTTGTTTTTTGTTCTTGCTCCCTGTTTTTGTTAATAAACCTTTTGATTTTGGAAGAACTGCATCTGGGTCCTACCTATCCGAACCGTGACAATTTGAAGTCCTCTAATGAAATAATAAAACTGGACGGCTTCAGCTTCTGTTGGAGCCTGTTCCATATTACAGGAGAACGCCTTTTTGCCAAGTTCAGTACGGACTGAGGGGATGAAATGTGATGAAATCCAGGGACCGGAGGCTATGATCAGACTGTTTCTGTGTCAAGTCTGTGGACAAATAGGAGGGGAGTAGTCCAATGATGGATCTGTAGATAAACAGATACCAGAGTACAAAGTGCAGTGATGTGTGAGGGGTTTACAACCAGTTCTGAATCTCAAAGATCCGTGATATGCAGCATCCAGTAGATGCAGGGAGTGAGCAGAGGCATTCATATAAACAACATCACCATAATCCAGGAGTGGCAAGAAAGTGGCTGCAACAATACGTTTTCCTGCATTAAAAGAAAAACAGGCTCTATTTCTGAAGAAAAACCCCAGTTTTAATTTAAGTTTCTTCAGTAATTGGTCATTTATGGCATTTAAAAGAAAGGCTATGGTCCAATGTTATGCCAAGGTATTTATAAGTGGCCACAGACTCAATATGGGTGCCCTGAGCATCTGTTATGAGGTGCGAATGGCGATCGCCCTTCATCACGGGCCCAGGTGTTTGCTGTCCGCCACTCCACCTCCCGGTGACCGGGTTCAGCGTCACCGGAATAACTCACAGACTTTTTCTTGGTGGAGCTATTTATTGTGCCCCCTTTGCTCCCCACATGTGTCCCCAAATTACTACAGTCTGTACATATCTTTTTTACCAATCAAGCCCACATCAGCTCCAGCTTTTACATCATTCCCAGCCATTTTTCGCTCCTTTCTCCACCCGTCTTTCTCCATTTAAAGGGCTCCCTCTCTTAATTGAACTCCTCCCCCATAATCATCAACCTCCGGGTAACAGGTGCTCCTTATCACCTGCAGCCGACA
This sequence comes from Leuresthes tenuis, assembly GCF_036924035.1. Taxonomy (NCBI): domain Eukaryota; kingdom Metazoa; phylum Chordata; class Actinopteri; order Atheriniformes; family Atherinopsidae; genus Leuresthes; species Leuresthes tenuis. Next base: position 4,051,492 of record NW_027325368.1, on the reverse strand, counting down.
TAGATTCCCCCAATACACAGAAATACTCATACACAACCACCAACATAACAGATTTTAGATTAGCACCCATCAGTGCCAGTGATGTCCCAGTCTCCATACTGATCCAACCCCAAACCCACAGACTAGTAGGTGTGCACCCCTAATAGCCTGCAGACTACAGATCAGGTCCTGGAAAATAAGGGACGGGGTCACTCCGTCACACATTCATATAAACAACATCACCATAATCCAGGAGTGGCAAGAAAGTGGCTGCAACAATACGTTTTCCTGCATTAAAAGACTCTATTTCTGAAGAAAAACCCCAGTTTTAATTTAAGTTTCTTCAGTAATTGGTCATTTATGGCATTTAAAAGAAAGGCTATGGTCCAATGTTATGCCAAGGTATTTATAAGTGGCCACAGACTCAATATGGGTGCCCTGAGCAGACATAATACAGGGTAAAACAGCAGGCACCTTCTTTTTATTTGAAATATAGACTTAGTTTTACCTGCATTTAGAACTAGCCTGAGATGAGACAATAGTCCATGGTTTATGTATTTATCAAATCCACAGTAAGTGTTTCATGGCCTGCTTTGTTCCTCCCGTTTGGGGAGATCTTTGGTTTGATAATATTTCATAGAAACCTCGGCTAGCGGAGCGATTTGTGTTTGTTCGTAAAGATCTTTGTTAAAGGTGTGCCTGTAGTCAATTGTTACGTTTCATAGTGCCTCTCTTTATGAGAGAGCATCTTGTGTTTGAATAGGAGAGAATGAGTTTATTTGGTTACCGTTTCATAGCTTTTCTGTTTTCCTCCCACTGTGGAGAGTTTATTTTAACTTTCACAGCTGCACTCATCCTCAGACATATTTACTGAGGAGAGTGCTTTGGATCTTCACAGCCCTGTTCTTTTGCTCTGTGAGGAGATCCTCCTCCTGCCTTGCCTTGCTGTGCTTTGGTTATTTAACAAACATCTTTGAACCTGAACCGACCCTGCACCTGTGTCCTGTGTCCCGAGGCCGTGACACGGTGACAAATACACGAGTCTGGTTGCCACAAAAAGCTGCTGGAATTTGTAATATTCAGCCATAGCAACAAGCATCTCTAACAGCAGCCTCAAGAACACACACAGCTTCAATATTTCCGCTCAAACTTTACAACAGAAAATCCAAGACTAAAGCAGCACTTTTAAAACTTTCTGAGAGACACATCAGAGCTGGAATATGATACATTTCCCTAATTTCCCTTCGCCCTTCACCTCTCCAGTGTCCTTTTCCATGTGTTGGCTGCTCCCTCCTCGGAGTGTGGCCTCCAGGTGGTGACATGGGTGTTCGTCATCTCCGAGAAGACAAGACTGTGTTGATCAGAGCTGACAGAGTGACTTTAGGCAAAGATGCCACTAATTGGTAGGGAGAATATGTGCTGGGTTAGGGGCTCGTGTTAATGTAATGACTGAGCACTTGGCTCCGCATCACTGGTTGTTGTGCGTGGAAACCACAGTCCTCCAGGGGGAAGTGATTCTTTAACAATGTTCCTTCAACAGCTGCCAGTGAAAACAAAGTAAAGATGTGTCGTTTTCCGAGAGAAAGCAATAAAAACCCAGAAATAACTATGAACTGAGCTTTCAGGTTCAAGAATCTCTTGAAGACCCGTCTCCCATGAGAACTTCTCCTCCCAACTCCTCTAATTCGGTGAAACTTTTTAAAGGCTCTTGCTGAGGTTATGTCAAATAAAAATGGAAAGAATCTTGTTTTACGAGCATGTTGGAAGGTAATAAATGTTGAATATCTTGCTTTAATGTAAAAGAGGGAATGATTGTTGAACAGCATCTTTAAATGGACTGGAAGTGCTTTTAAAGGGAAAATCAATGCGTTCTCATCACTTTCTGACGGATGGAGAACTGCTGCATATTACCAGCTATCTCTTTTACGGCAGTAGGTGACACATTGGTGACAGGAAAGCATAGTTATATGGTGTTAAAGGGTTTAAATCCAGGCTTAACACTGCTGTTTTTGACATCTCGTCTGTATTTTGTCTTGATTCACTCTGCTGCTATACGACTGCATTATACATTAAAAGCACCAGGTTAGGAACATGCATTAAGAATGTAGAACAAAAGTCCTCGGTTTGACATTTCTATGGACTTTGTTGAGTTTTAGCTTTTGGTTTTGGCTCTTCTTGGTTTCTAAGTGTTCTTTGCCTTTGTTCAGGTCCCGTTGCACATTTAGTGAGTATCTGGTTAAGTCCTCGTGGCTTCGGGTTCGTCTTTAATCTTTGGTTCTGGTCAGTTTCTCAGTCATTTCTTCTCCTTCGCTGCCTTTGTCCAGACACTCCAGCACCATGTTACCACATGTTCTTGGTACTCACCTGCATCCACCCAGCCTGCATAGTTTCTATTTGATCCTTTTTTTAAAGTAATTTATTTTTGTTTGCATCTATATTTCGTTTTTATTTTCTTTCTTCTTTAAAAAGCAGTTTTCTTTAGTTTTCTTTTACTTTTTTAAGTGACCAACCAGAAGCACTTAAACCTCCAAAAGTCCAGAGAAAGTGTAGTTTCAAAGTAAAAAATGATGTTATGTTGAAGTGACACTGTGTAAAAAAATAATAAAGTAGTTCTTGCATGAACTGGTAGGATTTTTTAAAAGTTTGAGTTGTTTTAGGTTGCAAAAAATAACTAAATGTGCTCTTCTTGTGGCCCTGCTCTGAGTAGCTTTAGCTCACTGGTCAGGAAAGCCTCCGATATCCCAAACTGAGAGCGTTCTGACTGCTGGTGAGACCCTGAATACTCAGTATTAGATACTAGATACTAGATGCAACCCACATAGAAATAAAAAGAAAAAACATCCCTTCGTGACACAGCAATAAAGTTCTTCCTTAAGTTCAGGTTTTACAAGAATTTGGTCACATATACGTTCAGTTCCTGGTGTTGGGCATTAAATGCTCTTGTTTAAGATCCAGAACACATCTTGGTTATGTTTTAAACTCAATAAAACACATTTATTTGCTGAAAGCTTCTGATATTTTCCACGTTGGCATGACAACACAGGAGTGGGCTTGAGAACAGTAGAGAAAATAGCAGCAGGTGGAATCCTGATTATTGTCCTAGCTTTATTTGCAAAAACAATACAGTTATAGCCTCTTAATTTTACTGTTGTGCTCCACAGAGACGTTATATTTTAGCATTTCTGCGGAGGGCCACGTGCCTTTAAAACACTCGTTTTCCTGTTGTGTTTGTGTTCTGCCCTTTAAATACATGTAGAACTGAAAATGCAAACCACAGTTTCTTGCTTTACTGAAGCTTGAAAGTTACTCCCCACTTGTAAGTGTCAGATGTGTCTTCTAATTGATCACATGTAGGTCAGTCAGGCATCAAGACTGTTGGAAAAGCTCCACGTACCACCTTGAGGGTGAAAAGCTGTTATCAAAGCAAAAACACCTTGTCCTGCATTACTAAAACCTTCTCAAACCTTGCAAAAACTGTCAGCCTTGTCAGCAATATTAAAAAGAAAGTCGTCAAATGATTGTTTTCCTCACATCTGTTTGACTTCAAGCCACAGCGCTGTATCTGTGATGGATGTGATAGACAGTTTGGTTTCAAAGAGAAGGCAGAAAGGTGGCTAAACTAAATTAATTTGCGATGTGATGGGAGAGTTTCACAGAGCTAACTGACAGATTCTCCCTGCAGCTCATCAACTCAGGACTCTACACGTCCTCATTTTTTACACCAAAATCAAACATAAACAGTGACTAGTTCATTTAAAGGGATTCAAACGCAGACATTCACATGTTTATGTTCTTACTTACGTCTCAACTTCAGTTAAAAACTGTGATGTGGGTAATTTTAGGCTGCTGTCACTGACTCCCTGAGACGTTTTCATCTGGCTTGACTCTTTATATTTTGGCTTGAAAAACATGGATAGGAACCTTCCGGCGGTCTTTGTATGATTACTTTGATTAATACTGTGCTGCGATGTCCCACAATTCATTGTGCGGTCTGTAAAAAGTTGGCTTCATATGGATTTGTGCTGTTTTCAAAGCTTCAGGCTGTATAATACCATTTTTCGCTCCTTCACTGAACACATCACACATGAATTCTCCCGTGGCCACTTTGCAAACAGCATTATTTGAATGAGCAGTAGGATAATCTGTGAAAATGTATTAGTAGGCATGGAGAGGCGTCTTTGGCCATCTGGTTGCTCCATCTGTTAGTCACAAACTTTGAAAACAAAGTGGTTACTGATTCATAAACGCTGTCTGTCACAGTGATCCACCAATAATTACGACCACCCACAGCTTCCCATCGAGCTGCATTCACTGTTTTATGGAAGTTGGACCTGAAAGTTCACTTCACTTGAGAAAAGAGTTAACACTAGTGTTTTATTAGCTGAAGAATAGGAGATGAAGGGTTTTAAGTTAACTTTGAAGGCTACCGGGGGGCCAGGGTTTACTGGAGTTCACAGCTTAGAAATCAGACATCTTGTTGGTGTGCCGGTTTGATGCATGACTGGAGATTTTGCCTAAAAGAGGCAGGGCTCTCAGGTCTGAAACACAGTGAAATCTTTTCACTTTACGCGTAGATTTATATCAGGTATTGAAGATAAACGAAGGGAGGTAAATTTAGGAGGGTCTAAGGTGAAGAGAGTAGCAATTGAGTTTGTTCAAGAGGGGGAGAAAGTTAATAAGGCATTAAGGAGGAAAGGCAGCTTAGAGGGTGCTTGTGATTGGGAGATGCAGGTAGATTTAAGAGGAAAGCTTGTTGTTCCCCAGGAAATAGCCTCTACAAATCTAAGGCCTGATATAGTCTTGTGTTCTAGGGGTAGAATAAATCTATTTCATAGAGCCGACTGTTTCTTTGGAGAACTTAGTAGTAGAAGCATATGAAAGGAAAAAGCTTAGGTATGTGGAGTTGGGGGCAGAAGCAGAGCATGGAAGGATGGAAGGTTAGGATCTGTCCAGTGGAAGCAGGATGTAGAGGATTTATTGCAAAGTCTGTTGTCTAATTGTTGGGGGAGTTGGGTGTAAGTGGACAGAATGTGAGGAAAGTAGTGAAGGAAATGTCAGATGAGGCAGTAAAGTCCAGTCAGTGGGTTTGGATCAGAAGAAGCAATAGTAGCTGGGGGCCCAGCAGGGGGAACACTTAGGATAAACAGACTCTGGGAAGAAGCAAGGAAGAAATCCAGGATGTATTTAAGTGGAGGGTGTGGCGCAGGTGAGCCTTTTGAAACCAGGCGGCCATTTTAGGTGAGTTGGCCGGTATGGCCTTGTTTTTGCTGGCATTTTTAGTGACTATAGAACTGTTTAGGTGAGTTTTTCTGCTGAATCTGTGGGTGTTTATTGTCCTGCCTCCACCTCCGACACCCTCTATACTTTCATTACCCCCGACCCTAACCAGGGTCTCTATGACAGGTGTGCAGGCTGGGGAAGCTGATAATAATGCTAATCTTGTGGAAGAAAAGATGGCAAAGAGGAGCAGTGACGGCTGGCATTAGGGGAGTGACTCTGGGACCCCAGTGATGACTGTCTAGCCTCCTGGCGTCGTGTCGTGGGCCCAACTAGATGAAAGGTTCCCACTTGATGACCCCAATGACATGTTGGTCAGCACTGCTCACTGATCTATAGGGATTATCGAGAATTATTCACTGAGTCTGGTCCATTTTTTCTTTAGCACAAGTTTCTTGTGTCTATTTTGAATCTACGAATAAATCATTTCTATCTCAAGAGGTTTTTCCAACCTGAAAGACAAACTCGACCCACAACTCAGCTGAGGAATAAGTCGCTTTAAGGTCAAAGCATTTTAACCTTGTGGAAGATGTACTAGAAGAGGTTGATGAATCATCCAGGTCATGGTTGAATAAGAGCTTCAATAAGAGACTTTTTCTTGGAAGAGGACTCCAGCAGCCCTTATCCAAGCTCTTATGACACACTAGAATATGTTAAATCTATTATTCTTCCTTTCCATAGCTATGTCCTCTACATGTCATTGAATATTGTGAGGCTCGATGTTGTCAGGGATCGAAGGTCACTGGCACAGCATGATGCTTAAGTGATGCCCAGAGGGTTTCGGGAGGTTGAGCTGTCACTCCATTTCAGCAGTTGACCACTCAGACATGTGTCTGAGACTGAGGCTGAACCCGTAACTATCAAGCCACTGTCTGTCGTCGGCGCCAACGCTTTACCTTGTCACCTTGGAGGAAGTTGAAACAAATCGATTCAAATGAAAGTCAGATTTATTTCCTGATGCCTGTGAGCTTTTGTTGGCCTTAATTCTGTAAACTAGTGTTAGTTCCTTTCCTTCAAGGATCTCTGTCAGCTTTCTGCAAAGTGAACAGAATTTCGAGTCTTAACAGTTCAACTAGTTTTCAAAACTCTGTTTTGACTCAGCTGTTTTTGAACAGCTGGGAAATCAAGTCACTCCCATGCTTCATTATTCAAAGTAAGTTTGAGATGGTGACAACTGGCCCAACCACTTTTCCATGAGGTGGAAAGATGGAGGGATTGGTCATGTGGCAATAAAACAGCCTTAAACCTAGATCCTCAATGAAATGGGAAAGTGACTGCATAGCTGGGCGTGAAATAGTCTCATTAGGTAAGATGTTGTGTTGTATCGACACATAAGAGACAACTTAGCAAAGAAGCCATTTTAAATTGTATCTTTGGGGACTTTGTTACCAGCAGCCTGTCACAAAGACACATCATTTGTTCCCATTTCTTTAGTTGCATATATGAAAAACAGCAAAGATAACACAGTTTGACAGACAGAAAATAGGATTTCTGCAGCAACAAGGTGATTCCCAAAGAGCTATTAGCTGAAAACTTGGCATATCTCAGCATGGTGTGCAGTGTGTCCTTAAAACATTTGAGGAAACTGGACAAGTGGAGGACAAAAGAAGAAGAGTCAGGCCTAAAAAACTATCTACAGCAGGTGAACAGGATCTGAAAGTGATGTCCTTAAGAAAGAGGAAAAAATCCAGCTGTGACCTGACAGGACCTGAGAGATGCATCTGGACCTTCAGCTGATCCATCTACTGTTGGCCCAAGCCTCATCAGAAATGGTCTCCATGGAAGGGTGGCTGTCAAGAAGCCATTCTTAAGGAAGGGAAACAGGGAGAAAAGGCTGAGCTATGCCAAATGACACAAGAAGTGGACTGAAAACCCATTTCTTTAGTTGCATCTATGAAAAACAGCAAAGAAAACACAGTTTGACAGACAGAAAATAGGATTTCTGCAGCAACAAGGTGATTCCCAAAGAGCTATTAGCTGAAAACTTGGCATATCTCAGCATGGTGTGCAGTGTGTCCTTAAAACATTTGAGGAAACTGGACAAGTGGAGGACAAAAGAAGAAGAGTCAGATCAAATATGTCAGTAAATCTCTGCAACTATTTCCAGTTTTCCTGGTAGTTTTTAAATAAATTGTCTAGACTAATGCCCACCAGTACCCGACCAAGGTTCTGAGCGTGCTCTGGGTTTGCATTCGCTCTATATCAAAACTCTGCTTTTCAATCAGTTAAAGTTCAAGCTGCTTTTCAGCAAACAGTCTGTGTCAGAAGACTGAGTTGGATTAATTAAAACAGGAAGCTGTGTCACCGTCTTCCAGTTGGTTTCACAAGTTCAATAAAAGGCGCCCACTGGCATTATTTTTATCTTCTTTTCCTCTTCTTTCTTTTGTTTAATTCATGAGCAGTGAGACAAATGTGTCTATGGTGATAAATCAAATGGAGATGTATTTTTTTTTTTACTCGGATTGCCCCAGATTTAGACTTTTGGAGAGTTTACAGACTCACTTTTAATTATAAACATGCAGATGTAGCAAGATGATTAAACCCTATCTCCAGGAAATATTAAAGGGATCTGCACATCATGCTGTATGCTGATCTATGCCTGATTAAGAATAAAAACCAGTGAACCCTGACAGACGTGCTCTGTTCTGATCTCCCACTGACCGTGAAGCTTTAGAGAAGTCTAGAATCATTTAGATCCAGTATAACAAACTGGGAGCCCAGGTCACCATCATCATGCTACATCTTTAATCTGCTAAACCTACTAGGAAATATAAAATAGGATTCATTTGATATGAAGGATATAAGCTGTGTTTAGCTGTGTAACTCACAAATTACATGTTGTTTAAATGGTTTTAACCCAAGTTTTGAATCCAGTGGTTTGTTTTTAATAGCACGGGGTCCCTGAGGGTTGTCCTGCAGGTTTTAGACGTTTCCCTGCTTCAACACACCTGATTCAAATCAGTGCATCGTTTGCAGGCTTGTGCACAACTTAACAATCTTTTAAAGAGATCTTTTTCATCCGAATCAGGCGTGTTGAAGCAGGGAAACGTCTAAAACCTGCAGGACAGCGGCCCTTGAGGATCTCGCACATAGAGCACTTTGCTGAATCAATGATGCAGCAAACTGAGCAGATAGTCTGAGTTTTTATGTTCTGAAGAGTCTCCCTCTTACTGTGAATAATTCACAGGTTTGCAAATGTTCCAGCTCTATTTAATAGAACCTATTTTTCTCATTCCTCATGGTAGCCTCCATGACTGTGAGATTGACAGGATGTCATCACAGAGCCATTTACCAAATCTGTCAGTATAGAAGACTGATAGAAACTTGTGAGTTTACCTCAGTGAATGCAAATTAGGATGTGCAGTTGTCACTGCTGTCAGTTGAAATTTAGCTTTCCAGCTGCAGCACAAAGTTTGTAATTGGATGGTGGTTCATCCAGAAAATAGTGTGACTGACTACGAGACAATTTCGCTGCTATCGAGTTTTAAATTAGCTAATTTTTCTGCCGTTCTCATCTCAATTAATTCTCCTCCTGTTTTGTGCATAGGGATAATAATTGTGAGGTATAGTCAAGGTTAATCTTTAGGAGCAGAAGAAGCTGATTGTCCATGCAATGAGCTGTGAGTAAAATGTTTGTATGTCACAAGCTGTTCTCAAAAATTGTTTCCATCTCTCTCTTATGGTGGATCCAAAGCCGAGACTCACAGATGGGAGGCATGTGGATGAGAATTAAATCAACTTTTATTTCTAACAAAAGCATTCCAGTTGCAGGCAAAGCAAATGGAAATGCAAAAACATGAAAAGCAATGGTACAGATCTGGCAGAGAACAAATAAACCAAAGGAATGTATATTCTGAAAGTGATAAAGACACTATATGATAAAGATGATACGTGACTGCTGTGTGGCAATCAGAAAACTGAGACCAGGTGAGCAACAAGGACAGGAAGCAAAGCTAATGAAGCGCAACTAACAGAGGAAGCTCTGCAAAATCAATCAGGAAGCAAAGCAAATTAAGAGAAGAAGGTATGTCCAGAATGAGGAAAGTAACAAGCAAAAAAAAAACACACCCTGTGACACTCTTCATGTCCATCAACCTTTCCTGCTGCAGCCAAAATGCTGATTCAAGATTCTAAAAGTACTAAATAAAATGAAATAAAACAGACAAATAAGATCAAATAAAGCTAACATGAAATACTTTTAAAAAAACTATGATGAAGACGTGCCATAAGATCTTATCTGATGGAGGTTTCTGTTGGATTTATTAAGATATCAAACTTTTATATGGATGGTTTTTATTTGTAAACACTGCTCAGTTTAAGGCATTTAGTGTTGTTTGCATTTTACTCTGAAACTCTTGTGCTTTTTCTCTCCTGTGTTTAAATCCATCCATTTTCTATACCTGCTTAGTCCTGCCTGGAGCCAATCTCAGCTGTCATTGGGCGAGAGGCAAAGTGCACCCAGTCCCTCACAGGGCCACACAGAGACAAAGGAGCTCATGCACGCTCACTCCGAGGGACAATTGAACCTAACATGCATGTTTTTGGATGGTTTGGAAGCTGGAGAACATGCAAACTCCACACAGACAGCTGGGATTCAACCCAGGAACCTTCTTGCTGTGAGTGGACGGTGCTAACGAACTCACCGCTTTGCAGCTCCTGCTTCAACGAACACACAATAATTACCTTTATGTCAGTTAGCTTTCACACATTTTTCAAACAGCTGGAATAAAAACTACCAGGCTCTTTAAAGTGACGACTGTCTGAACAAAGGCACTTTGAGAAGCTTTCGAAGGGCACAGCTTTCCACAGAGAACGGAAAATGTTCTCTTTCTTGTTTTTCAGGAGCTACTAATTTGCTGTTGGGAAGCTTTTAGGGTTCCTTTATTCTCAGAGGGAGACGTTTCTTTCATGTGTGATGGCAGCAGTGAGTGGTGATGTTATCCTGAGGATGTCAGCCAGACGTATGAGTGATCTGAAGACACCGTGACTCTAACGCAGACTGACACAAGAATCCAGAAGGCTTTGCTGCCACTGCAGCAGGGGTTTCATGTGCTGCTCTGAAGTGTGCGATTGTCTGCTTACACTGATTGATGCAGTTTCTTCAATCCAGCATTCAGTATCCAGGGGAAAAAAATTAACAAAATGTCTACTTGGTTTAAAGATTCATCAGACATTTTTGGAAACACTGCTGTCAGCTCCCAGCAAGAAGGTTCCTGGTTTGAATCCCGGCTGGGATTTGGGTTCTCTGAGTTCTCCGGCTTCCTCCCACCGTCCAAAAACATGCCTGTTCGGTTAAATTGCCCCCAGGAGTGAGTGTGAGCATGCATGGTTGTTTGTCTCTGTGTGGCCCTGTGATGGGTGGCGACCCGTCCAGGTTGTACGCCGCCTCTCGCCCAATGACAGCTGGGATGGGCTCCAGCTCCTCCTAAACTGGATTAAGCAGGAATAGGAAATGGATGGCAGGAAGGATATAAACGGGAGATTCCATGTTTTTGTTCAGTTTGCACATAAATCTTAGCCGATGTGTTTTGGGTTTTCCTTTGTTCTGGTTCTCCTTTCGGTCTTCAGTTTTCTTCTTGCTCCTCAGTTCACTTCCTGCTTTATTTTGTAGATTTTCCCCCTCGTCAGGTCACACCTGTTTGCCATTCCCTCATTACTCCCTCTGGATAATACTCCTGCTCCTTGTCAGATATTTTCATGCTGTCTCCTTTCACCTCCCTGAGGTCTTTCCCCAAAGATTCTCAGTTTGTTTTCCTTGTAGTTTTTTCAGTTATTTATTAATAAATCTACAAATCTTTTCCATTGTCTGTACTTCTGTCTGCTTCCTCCACCACCCCTGACAAATAAAAAAAACAGGGAGGATCATCAAATCCACACAAATGGGGAGAAAAAAGGGAGTTTTGTGGCATCCAGTTTGATTCTAGTCACAACTCTCCTTCAGAGTTTTTGTCAGACATCTAAAGCATTAAAAACCAAGCTAACACTACACAGCCTCTCCACCAAAAAGCAGAGGAAAGACCTGCAGACGCAGCGGCTCAAGGGCCGCTGTCCTGCAGGTTTTAGACGTTTCCCTGCTTCAACACGCCTGATTCGGATGAAAAAGAACTCTTTAAAAGATTGTTAAGTTGTGCACAAGCCTGCCAACGATGCACTGATTTGAATCAGGTGTGTTGAAGCAGGGAAACGTCTAAAACCTGCAGGACAACCCTCGGGGACCCCGTGCTATTAAAAACAAACTACTGGATTCAAAACTTGGGTTAAAACCATTTAAACAACATGTAATTTACACAGAGTTGCACAGCTAAACACAGCTTATATCCTTCATATCGAATTAATCCTATTTTATATTTCCAAGTAGGTTTAGCAGATTAAAGATGCAGCATGATGATGGTGACCTGGGCTCCCAGTTTGTTATGAGCCACCGCTGTTTCCTGTTTATATATTGGACGGCTAATGCATAAAGTGTGTTTGTACAAGTCTAACAAGTTTGAAAGACAACGTTTGGTATGAAACGGATGCTTTCCTTGGGTAAATCTTTCAGATTCCGCTGGAAAAATCTGTCTTTTTTTACTCTAATTGTGTTACTTTAGTTGTGTATAGACAGTATTTCTGCCTGTGACCAACAGGAACATTGTTCAAAGAAAGAACTGTGCTCCTTATTGGTGGAAAACTACATCGTTTAGTTGGCTGAAAAAAGGGTTAAGTGTCCATTCTGATGGTTTCAGTTTTGGTTTAATTCCAGTTTAATATTCGCACAAAGACACGAGGTAAAGCAGAGCTTTAAAACAAACAGGAGGTAGTACTTTTCAAACCTTAATTCAGCAGCGAAGAGCTACTTGCTTTGTTAAGACATCACAGCAAATCGATGCTCTTCCCAGAATGTGCAGCCTCTAATTTTTCCTCAACCGATAAGACATAGGATCTAAGTCCATATAGATTTGTTTTCACCTACCCTGTGCTTTGTATTGCTCTTCAGCTTGTTTTCATTCATCAGTGTGTTGTACCGACGAAGTTCACTTTTCCTTAACCGAAGAGCAATCCATCAAAAGACCCTGCAAAATAAGTCCATATAGATCTGTTTTCACCTACCCTGGTTCAGCTAGTTTCAGCATGCAGGAGAGCTCACGCTGCCAGACTTTCTGCATCTTTCTATTATTATAAATTAGTACTTTATTGATATGGTTTTGTGGGTGTGGAGAGAAGACGGCAAACCGAAGGCTCCTGGAAACTTAACTGGAGGTTTATTTAAGAACTGAAACCAAAAAACGTGGCAAGGCAGGAAAACCAGAAACTAAACTGTGGAAACAAAAACTAAATAACAGATGAAACAGATGAAAAAAAAACAGAAAAGTATCTAACTGAAATAAACCAAGGAGAGTAAATACTACCACCTAAAATCCCTCTTTGTTATACCTTTGACCTTATCAAGATTTTCTTATGGTGTTTTGAACAGGACAGAAGAGAAAATTAGAAAAATCTTAATTTTTTGTGGGTGTTTTATTGTAATATGAACGCCTTAGATGAGTTTGAGTCCCTTGGTTTCCAAGTTCAACATTTAATTGGTCCGGTTCTGGTCTTGACATGTTCTTCACCTCCCAAAGACTCTGATCTAGATATGGAATTGGTCTCGGTTTAGGCGCTCTTTACTACAGCGCTTCATCCATCCCGGAGGTGTTTCGCTGCGTTTTTAGGTCAGTTGCATGAGCAAAATGGTGAAATAACTGTCCGACGCTGCCTTCCCCAGAGTCACGGCAGTTTGACTAAAAATAAAATGAAAATAGACTTCAGAATATCTTAATTTCTGTAGAAGTGCGCCTTGTCTCATGATAATGGAGCACCAAAGTGTGTCATACACGTTGCTCAGCAGCAAGTCGAGTCTTCCGCCTGAGGTCATCGGAACTGTTGGACGATTAAAAATGGAGCATGAGGTAGTGATACAGTCCGACAGCCTGTTTTTAGCTGTGAGGTAATTTCAGTTTCATTAATATTGAATAAACTGATTAGTATAATTTTCTCTCTTTTTTTAAAGTTCGCCATAAGGGAATCCTGATAAAGGTGTCACTGCTGCCCTTTAGACTGAGCCCAGAACGCGCAGGAGGGATCCGAATTCATCATTTTACTCACGGAGTGTGTTATCTTTGCCCGAGTCCACAGGAGTTCAGAGAAAAATGTTGCTGTTTCTTAAAAAAAAAAAAAAAACAAAGAAGGCTACCGAAGAAAGTTAAATTAAGTTAAAACTTTCTCCAGGTGCATTCAGGTTCTGTAGTATTGTAGAAAACTTGTTTACTCCAGCTGGTTAAATGAGAAGATTGATAACTGTCTTTGTTCCTGCTTTATTTTGGTAGTCACTTCCTGTCTTATTGTCATCATCCTGATTGTTTTCACCTGTGCGTCATTGTTTAGTGTATTTATACCCCGGCCTTCGCCTTGTTTGTCGCGTGTTCGCCTTGTCATTTGTCAGTCGTCCCAGCCTTTATACCAAGTCTAGTTTTCACGTTTCTGACCCCTTTTGCCCGTTTTACGAGCAGAGATTTTGCACCTTTGTCTTGTTTATTCTTACCAAACCGTCAATTGATTAAACCGATTTCGGTTTGAGGGATAATAACAGCCTTGTGTCAAAGGTTTTGCTTTCAGAGAGACAACAGAACACACTGACTGCAGCTACATTATGTTTACTGTAAAGCATCTGATGGAATCGATATAATTCAATTATCTGCAAGAAGAGTAAATGTCAGTGTGCTGGAGTTTAAAGCCTGCAGGGATTTAATAAAGTGCAAGTTATCCCACAATGAACAGCTGTGAGGAACAAACATCAGGTGGCATATCTGTAAAACTCTGGATTATATCAAGTAGATCAGATGGTAAATGTTGAGCTTTATAATCTTTTAATTTAAAAAGTGATCGAAGACTGTTTCTCCTGAGTAGTTTGTAAATGAAACCTAAACCTATGCTTTATATCATGCTTTATTTAACAAAAAACACTCCCGTCCATGTTAAAAAATCAACAAAAACATACCAAAGACTTTTGTTAAAACGCTGGAGAAGTTTAATCTTTGTATTACTGACTCCTTTCAGAGTGCACTGACATTCACTGTGAACATTCCTGAGCATGAAAATACCCCGAAGCACCCAGAGGCTGCACAATCGCTGTTTACAACTTTGGTTTCCAGCCTGGCAACACACCGTTCGGCTTTGTGGTGCCACATCACACTTCAGCAGCTAGATAACAGCTCAATTTCACCATGATGAATTAAGTTGGAGGGGAAGAAGTGTCTGTGGCAGATGCAGAGAACAGGCACAAAACAAGGAAGTGTGGAAAATGAGTTGGTGTGTGCAAGAAAGTCATGAGACAAGGAGAAACTGATTGGATTTTATTGCTGGAAAGAGCTTTCATGCTAAACACAAGATGACAGACATTAGCCTTGTTGCTGGAGACGGATAATAAGCGATTAGCTCTCTTGTTCTGTGTTGTGTCACGTTTGAATCTGTCAGTGAAGTTACTGGAATTCGGCTTTAAAATCATTAAAATAATACAGTCATTTAGTCCTTTTCTCTGAGGAGGCTGTGAATCAGAGACGGATGCAGACATCGGTCGATTCCAGTATGAAATCAATAACTTTATTTGTTGCGATCCATGGCTGAGGAGATGGTGGTGGATCCAAATGTGGACGGGAGGATGGTGAAAGGATGTATTTACTGAACAAAATCAAACTAAAGATGCTGCAGAAGAAGATGTCCAGAAAACTCAGGAACCTCCAAAAGAACTAAATGTAGATCGCAAAAGAAGAAGAGAGACGGATAAAAGAAATGTCTGTGCAAACACTGTGGGACGGTGGATAGAAGACTGGAAACAGGTGTGAAAGTGGAAGGAGGTGATGGCGAGATGAGGAGCGAGAGAACGAATCCACATGTGAAACTGTGCATGTGCAGGGCTCAGAAGGAGAGTTGTTTTAATCTCTGAGGAAGCCAAAGAGCAAAAAGTACTGTTACTTTAGTAATCTATGTACCTAACTGTGTAGTTCTTCATTTTTAAACCAAAAGTAACAGAAGAAAAGACTGAAAACAAAACAAAACAATACAACAAGTTTAAAAACTAAAGATAGAAAGTTGATGTCCTGTCAGACAGATGTGTTACTCTGGCCTCCAAACTTTTACCAGCATTTAAAAGCAGGAATCATTCTTTTCTTTTCATTGCTGCTTTACGCTGAATTGAAGATGCTCTTAGGCACCTACAAATTGTTGGGAATATCACTTGAAAAAGTTGCTTTATTTCAAGAGTTTGGTTGATGAAGTGGCTGACATTGTTAGCCTCGTTAGGAAGTTTTTTTAACTCAAAGGCTGGGTTCGGTTTCTTTGTCCTCGTCAGACCAAACAACGAGGAGCAGTCATATAATTGAGTTCTCACAGAGCGTCAAGAGGCAATCTGCCCAAAGAATAAGTCAAAAGAAAACGAGACCAAATTAATTCTGTGCATATCCTTCCGTTGACTTTCGTGCTCACATACACTTTCAAAGTTGAAACAGATTTCTGACTTCTGTATTAATGCCAGTTCGTTTTCATGTTCTGATTTTAGTCTGTCAGGTCTGTAATGAGTGAGTTCTCTCGTTCAAACACTGCGAGTCTTCTTTCACTCTTGTTTGCTTCCCCATAGCTGAATTATTGATCACAGCAGAGAAAATGAGCCGTAGACCTCATGGTCTGTCAGCTCATTTGGGACCTGATTATCCACTCAGGTACAAATTCAAAGAAGCCTTGACTCGTCTTTGCAGAACTCTTGTTTCATGTGAATATATCAACATTGACTTATCAACAGCCATTTTGGGCTTGTGTGTCCAGTACATTTTAAAGTTTAACTAAACTGACAGATGCCTCTTTTCCGCTGAAGTGGTTCCAGTGTTGGTTTGGAGCCATCTTCATTTCAAATGCCAAAGAACAAGCTCTAACCCCCTAAAAACAATACCCTGAACTCTTATCAGTTCCCTCAAATCATTCCTGAACACTTTTTGTGAAGTGGAAGGGCACAATATGTCCAGGTTCGGTGGAGAGGTAGGACCCAGATGCAGCTCTTTAGGTTAAAAAAAAGGTTTATTTTCAAAAAGACAAGGAGCAAGAACAAAAAGCGCGGCTGAGCCGGATCATCGAAAATACTCAAACTGGGTTAGCAAAACAAGGCTATGGCTGAAATAAAACCAGATTTATCTTCAGTGACTGTGGCATGAAGGGTAAGTGAGGATTCTGCGATGACTGAAAGCAAACCAGGAGACTAAATACTGTGGGAGTGATCAGTGAACGAGGTGCAGCTGTGAACAATGACAAGAACATAACCTGAAAACACAAGACTATTAAGACATAAACTGTGATCTGAAAAACAAACTGTGACAGAACAGACTGTGACACAATATTCAGCTAAAAGAGGCCGCTGCCATTAGCATTAGCATTACCTTGAAGGACTACAGTACATGGTCTGCAACAATGTGGTATGAGTCAATGTGGCTAAATAAAAATGATTACCTCATGAAGAATAATGCCCACAAATGTGCATCCAGCCATGATTCAAAATCAACACATTTAGACCAATTGACCCCTCATGGTCCAGTTCTGCTATCCAACTTACTGTGGGCACTTGGGGCGGTCAACAGAAGTCAGCAGGAGCTACGTGTGACTATGCAGAACCATATGAAATGAAACTGAGGCCTTTCTATGACAGCCAGCATCAACATTGTGCTAAAGCGGCGCTTCTGCTGGAACAGTCCACACAAGTCAGCTTTTGTTCCCCACATGCATCATTGAGTCGTTCCCATTAGTGCATACCAGAATAACAAGTGAAACGATCATATCTATCATTTGTTTAAACCCTCGAATGTGACTCATGATTCTGTCCCGGAAAGTACAGCTCGTGTGTGGGAAATGTGCCGCGAATAAGCACTTTTACATCTGAGCTTATGTCTATTAATTTAACAAGCCACAAAGTCTGCATAATGAGGAAGCAGGTGGTGGTTGGATGGAGCAGCTATATGCTGCGCTGTGTTAAAAAAAAAAAAAACTCTTTTTACAATGTGAATGTCAGCTTCATGGATGACATTTAAAAGGTTGCCATGGTTACAAGTAAACACGATAAGTTTAGATGAAACTTTGTCATTTATAGGCTGGCTTTAGGCTGGCTCCCCCTGGTTAGGGTTATACGTGTATCGGGATGAGGGCTAAAGTACCTTCTTTTGGACGTCATAGACAGCATTTTTACATCTTTTTTTTTTTACATTTGATCCATAGTTTCTCGCCCAAACACACGAGGTTGCATACATTTTTAACACAATAATATGTCTATGTCCACCTGCATGACCATACGCCACATTCGCATCTCACCGTTAAACATCCTGCAAGATGAGCGGTTTTGTCAAAGTAGCTGAGACACTTTAGCAACAGCATCTGTCTGTTCATCTCAGGTTGAACACGTAGTCATGGTTTCCAGCTCACTTCCTGTGCCGACCTTCACGCACAGATCTGCAGCTCTTACCTGTTGCCGGATTCTACAAACTTCTTCTCCAGCCTTAACCGCCGTCTTATTATCTCGAGTTATGGGACCCCGGGCCCCTGATCGGGGTTTTTTTTTTACCTCTCTTGACCTTTCTTCTGCCTCTTGGATTATACCTTTTTGGATTGTATGTTTGGATATTTCTGGAACCTTTGGATCGGACCTGGATTTGAGTCTTGCTTGCTCCCTGAACTTGTAATTAATTAGTTTTTTTTCTGTTCAGTGTGGATTTGGACTCCTGTGCTTTCTAAATCATTCTGTGTTTGGATAAAGGAACTTCGACTCCCCTCACCTGCCACCTACCTGCACCAATAAACCTTTCTGAACTCCCCTCCTCTGTCAGCCCTATTATCACTTAATCGCTACAGTATTGTGCAAAAGTCTTCAAGTCCCCTCATTTATTTATATTTTACCTCAAGCAGCCAGACTTTCTTGTTATCAAGGCTTTCTGAAGATCATTTAAAGTTTAGCTTTTTCATTGTAGTCCATCTACAAAACCATTTTCAGAGGGTTTTCATCAGAGCATTGTCCTTATCGTGATGTCCTTAGGGAATAGGAACCTGAGAGATGCATCTGATCCATCTACTGTTCATCAGAAAAAGTCTCAGTGGAGGGGGGTGAAAGTCAAGAAGCCATATATACCGCACTACCATTTATGTTGCCACATAACTTGCACAGATTCCCTGTTTTTCAAGGACATCTTTAAAGAAATGAGGCTGGTTCAAGTGTTTTATAGAGAAATAAAAAGACCTATGGAAGGAGTGATACTCTCTGGGCATACAGCTGTAGAGGTGGTACCAGGGTTATTATGGCTGGGATAAATGTTCCATTATCTCCACAAATGGTGCTCATTTATTATTAATTTTCCACATATTCTTTTGTAAAACTTCTTTATTATGTTTCCTCAACACAAAGTCTAAAACGGGGAGAATTTAATCAGCTGAGCTGATATTAAACCAGAGGCAGAAGATAATCTTTGCTTACAGAGGAGTAGCTTTCTTCTTTTGAAAGAGGAACTCATAAACACGTGTTTTTCTGCCTGTCACAAACCTTAAATCACATACTGAATAACAACATGATGATGGTGAAGAAGAAAATAGTGGCTAACCTTTGCAACAAAGAAAATAGACAAAACACCAACTCTGCCGCATGTGAAGACACAGAAATGAGGCATCAATGCTGTATTTTTCACTCATTCCAGGCAGTTATTTGTTGAATAAAGCTCGACTCCATCTTTGAAAAAATGTCCAGGTCGGTATCTGTTAACATTAGCATGTGATAACAGACACCAACCAGTCCGTTTACTGAGCATATTATTCAAATCGCACTGTTTCAGATTATACTTTGTTTCCCAAGCTCAAGGAGTTCCTTTAGGGATATCCTATATATCCTGTCACGAATAGCAGAAATGTTCTCCTTTCAGTTCCATAATAAGTCCAGAATATCACTATGTGAACTGGAGTAATGAGGAATAAATTATGCCTCACATTAGAGGTTAATTGTGGTTCCCCAGCATATGAAGCCCGACTCCACCGAAGTTCTATGTCATGACAATTACTTTATCCCCACTGATTTGACTGCTTACATGTCTCAGCAGGGAATAACAAACTCAGAACATATATAAGTGGCACATAAAGGCTCAGAGGTCACTGACCTCGTCCACCATATTCTGGGAACTAACCTCGTTCTCCAATTAAAGCATACAATGCAGGTCCTGTACAGTGGCACAGTGCTTTGTGTTGTATGCTGGTGAGCTGATTGTGGGACCCTTTTGGGTGCCACAAAGCCAAAGGCCGGATCTTTTGTTTGAATATGTAGTGCACATGCAGCGGGCTTTTAATCACGCATCGATGGAAGAACAACAGCTGCTCTCCAAATAGCTGTTTCTACCAACAAAAGCAGCGTCTCCAGAGGTTTGCTATTTTCCACAGAGTTTCTTCTTGAAATCTAAGTCTAAACAATTCATTCTACAACCAAGTTCCTGAGAAAGTTTGCATCACCGCCGCTGCAGCACAGTTTATTCACTCCGGCAAGAACGTCCATCTTACTCAAAGTCATCGTCCACGTCGTCAAAATCTGATAAATATCCTGCCATGTTGCACAAAACTATCAGCAGCAAACTCCGTGTGAAGTTAGCCGACTGTCACAGAGCACGGAGTGAATAAACTGTGCTGCAGGGGGGCGTGTGGATGAAGTGGTCCCAGTAGAGTGCCTGTGTAGAAATCCCTCCGTTAGCTCTCCTATAGCTGCAAGTAGCCACATAACAGCAGCTATGAGCTAACAGAGCTATAGCACACGTTCATTCATTCATTCTTCTTAAAGTATTGGTGAAATAAAGACAGGCACGCATCGATGGAAGAACAACAGCTGCTCTCTAAATAGCTGTTTCTACCAACAAAAGCAGCGTCTTACTGATCTCCAGAGGTTTGCTATTTTCCACAGAGTTTCTTCTTGAACTCTAAGTCTAAACAATTCATTCTACAACCAAGTTCCTGAGAAAGTTTGCATCACCGCCGCTGCAGCACAGCTCATTCACTCCGGTAAGAACGTCCATCGTACTCAAAGTCGTCGTCCACGTCGTCAAAATCTGATAAATATCCTGCCATGTTGCACAAAACTATCAGCAGCAAACTCCGTGTGAAGTTAGCCGACTGTCACAGAGCACGGAGTGAATAAACTGTGCTGCAGGGGGGCGTGTGGATGAAGTGGTCCCAGTAGAGTGCCTGTGTAGAAATCCCTCCGTTAGCTCTCCTATAGCTGCAAGTAGCCACATAACAGCAGCTATGAGCTAACAGAGCTATAGCACACGTTCATTCATTCATTCTTCTTAAAGTATTGGTGAAATAAAGACAGGCACGCATCGATGGAAGAACAACAGCTGCTCTCTAAATAGCTGTTTCTACCAACAAAAGCAGCGTCTTACTGATCTCCAGAGGTTTGCTATTTTCCACAGAGTTTCTTCTTGAACTCTAAGTCTAAACAATTCATTCTACAACCAAGTTCCTGAGAAAGTTTGCATCACCGCCGCTGCAGCACAGCTCATTCACTCCGGCAAGAACGTCCATCGTACTCAAAGTCGTCGTCCACGTCGTCAAAATCTGATAAATATCCTGCCATGTTGCACAAAACTATCAGCAGCAAACTCCGTGTGAAGTTAGCCGACTGTCACAGAGCACGGAGTGAATAAACTGTGCTGCAGCAGCAAAAAATACCAGAGTTCCTCTTTAAGTTCAGTGCTTTAAAGAATTTAAATGGTTGGCGTAACCATTAGCATTAGCATATGGTAGCTAACATCAGCTTTTTGATCATGAGATCATGCGGGCGTCGATGACGTCATCCCAGTAAAGAGTGTGTAGAAAGCCCTCTATAAGCCCCCCCGATAGCCGCCAATAACAACAACACAGCAGCTATGAGCTAACAGAGCTATAGCACACGTTCATTCATTCATTCTTCTTAAAGTATTGGTGAAATAAAGACAGATAATGCCTTATTTAGAGGCTGCATCCTCTAAGCCCCGTTCACTCCGTTATATGGATCTCCAGTTATCTAAATATCTTCTGAAGGACGCCGACTTTCAACAAACTGTTCTTGGTGAGCAGATGAACGTATTTCATGCCAGAAATAAGGTCCAGGTTTAAAAATACCAGAGTTCCCCTTTAAGCTGCATCACTGTAGAAAACTGGGCTGGGGACCAATATACGGCAACTACTTCATGATACTTCATCTGTCATGAGATCAGGTAGAAGTCACTTAACACTGATGTAATTATACCCATAACTAGGTTTTTGAAGAGGAAACCGAAACAGCAAAAAAATCAGACGCTACTTGCCACCAATTTTTGTTTGACCGGCGCTTTAATCAGAAAAATGATTGCGAGATAAGACCTGTCAAAGTTTGAAAGCCTCAATCTTGGCAGCCTGTTGGAATTAGTCAGTTCGTCTTTTTGCAGATAATTGACAGTCATCTTTCATAGCTTACTTGAGGTTGATGTTATTCAGTTTTTCCATCATGTGTAAATATTCACCACAGGGCCTGTTTGAATCAGGCAGTGACTGAAACCCAACATGTATAACAGACTGACAGGAGACGGTGAGCCTGCCAGGTGTTCATTAGAGTATCTGGTGATTTAATTGGGCCTTACTCTCGAGACGGTGTGTAACAAGATGAGGTACGAAGACAGGTGTAAATAGGGATAAACAAAGTTGAGCCGAGGACTAACATTTGAATTTAAAATTGCCTGAGGAGCTCAGTGAATCCCACGAGGACTGTTGACGCTCTCATTATAAACCTCCACGCACCACAGCGCCGCTGTGGGGTCGAAATCGCCCGACTGGAGCGTGGTTGTCCATCTGTGTGTATGGTGGGCTGACCAAGTGTGTTCCTCAGGTATTTAAAATCATTTAATAGGCGAGCATTTTACAAATGAATGCTGCAGCAATAGAAACGACCCAATTGATTATCTTATGCAAAGGCAGTTCAGGCAAACTGAATTTTCTCTCTGACATGCATCTATAACAGCTTCAAATCAACTGTGATCCTTAAATCCTGAAAACAAATCCTCAAAAGCTCTGTGGAGCTGTATTTTTTAGCCATATCGATTGGTTCTTACAAAAAGATTTCTACAATCACTGGGCGACAGTTATTTCCAGATGTGGATTGAAATACATCCCAATTCTAAAAAAAACACTATAATAAATAAATAAACATGTAACGAATGCAATGTTTCATAACAGCTGAACGTTAAAAAACGCACCAAATTTAATGGTATTGGTTGACAGGGGCAAACAAAAGTCTGGAAAACTCAGTTGCATGAAAAAGAAACAGCTGGAGGAACATAATGGAACTGATAAGGTTAAGTGGGAACAGTTTTGTGACATGATTTGGTATAAAAAGCACCATAAAGAGGCAAAGTATCTCAGAGGTAAAGATGGGCTGAGGCCCAACAATCTGCTAAAAAATGCTTCGTTAAATCGTAATTTCAGAATAAAGTTCCTGAAGACTTTGAATATTTCATCATCTCCAGGACATAATATAATAATAATATATATAAATAAGATTCTGAGAGTCTCTATTATTGGATTAGATCTGATTCTGTCCTGGAAATCACTGCTTGGGCTCAGGAACACTTCAGGAGAGGGACCATCCAAAAGCTGCATCTCTGATGGTGTGAGGTCGCCTTAGTGTCTATTGAACTGGAAACTTGCACATCTGGAAAGGCTCCATCAATGCTGAAAGGTTCATACAGGTTTTAGTTCAACATCAGCTCCCCTCCTGAACACGTCTTCTTCAGGGAAGGCCTTGCATATGTCAGCAGGACAATGGGAAACCACAAACTGCATCTATTCCAGCAGCACGGCTTCATCGTCGAAGCGTCCGGGTGCTGATCTGCCTGCAGTCCAGATGTTTCAACACCTGAAAACATCTGAAATAAAGCAAAGAAGACCCAGGACTGCTGAGCAGCTAGAAGCCTCTGTCAGAGAAGCATTTCCTTCCCAAAGGTCCAGCAGCTGGTCTCCTCACTTCCCAGATGTGTGCAGATGTTGCTAAAAGAAGAGGGGATGCTACACAGTGGGAAACATTGCTGCCATCTTCTTTAAGAGGAGCTAATATTTTTCATTAATGGCAAAATGTCTCATTTTCAACATTCATATGTTTCCTATGTTCTGTTGTGAATAAGATAAATCGTTATAAGCTGCTTTTTTTCTTTTCTTTTCAACATTTTTCACTTTAGTTGGAATTGGGGTTGTCCATTGAAAGTCAGCACGTGTTGTAAAGACACCAGAAAACATCTGAACTGCCAGGAAAACAGGAATACGATCAAACACACACCCAGAAGCAAAGAAAAACTGCCTGGAAGCAAGTGACAAATGACAAAAGAAACAAACTTCTTTTCTCATCTCCCAAATTCCACATATTTGATACCTCTCTTCATGTCTTAGTGTCTGTTACCAGAGAGGAGGCAGGACAGACAGACGGATGAGTAGAGAAGAAAGGAGGTCAGAGAAACGTTTTAAATGAAGACATCGTGCTTTGATGCCGTCATTTCAAACAGAAGCTTCGCTGTCTTTGTCTCCTTCAGAGCCTTGAAAATGAAGCAGCAACTCTTTTTTGCCCAAAGCTGGTTTTTACTCTTCAGTGACCTGATTTTTACCTCTGGCTTAATCCTTGTGACCTTTACAAACTGCACATTCATTGCACTCCTTTATTTGTTTCCAGCAAAAGACACACGCTTATATGTGCTTCAATATGATTACAGTGAACCACATTTGGTCCCATTCACAACAGAGCTGAATGGCTTCATTAAAGCTGTCGAGATCATTCTTTTTTTCTCTCATGAAATCTGATTTAACCAACAAAATGAGAAAACGGAAACGGGTCTAAGAGCAGAGGCCGGAATGGGTTTCCTCCGCAGGGTGTCCCTTATATAGGGTGAGAAGCTCGGAGTAGAACCGCTGCTCCTCCGCATTGAGAGGAGGTGGCTCCGGCATCTGGTTAGGATGCCTCCTGGACGCCTCCCTAGGGAGGTGTTCTGGGCCCGTCCCACTGGGAGGAGACCCGGGGAAGAAGAGAATGCGTCTCTCGGTCGGCCTGGGAACGCCTCGGGGTCCCCCCGGAAGAGCTGGAGGAAGTGGCCGGGGACAGGGAGGTCTGGGCTTCTCTGCTCAAGCTGCTGCCCCCCCGACCCCCGGAGCATGATGGATGGATGGATGGATGGATGGATGGATGGATGGATGGATGGATGGATGAATGATGGATAAATAGATGGATGGATGGATGGATGGATGGATGATAGATGGATAAATAGATGGATGGACGGATAGATGGATGGATGGATGGATGGATGGATGGATGGATGAATGATGGACGGATGGATGGATGGATGATAGATGGATAAATAGATGGATGGATGATAGATGGATAAATAGATGGATGGATGGATGGATGGATGGATAAATAGATGGATGGACGGATGGTGGCTGGATAAATAGATGGATGGATGGATGGATGGATGGATGGATGGATGGATGGATGAATGATGGACGGATGGATGGATGGATGGATGGATGATAGATGGATAAATAGATGGATGGATGGATGGATGGATGGATGATGGACGGATGGATGGATGGATGATAGATGGATAAATAGATGGATGGACGGATAGATGGATGGATGGATGGATGGATGGATGGATGGATGAATGATGGACGGATGGATGGATGGATGATAGATGGATAAATAGATGGATGGATGATAGATGGATAAATAGATGGATGGATGGATGGATGGATGGATAAATAGATGGATGGACGGATGGTGGCTGGATAAATAGATGGATGGATGGATGGATGGATGGATGGATGGATGGATGGATGAATGATGGACGGATGGATGGATGGATGGATGGATGATAGATGGATAAATAGATGGATGGATGGATGGATGGATGGATGATGGACGGATGGATGGATGGATGATAGATGGATAAATAGATGGATAAATAGATGGATGGACGGATAGATGGATGGATAAATAGATGGATGGACGGATGATGGCTGGATAAATAGATGGATGATGGACTGATAGATGGATAAATAGATGGATGATGGACGGACGGATGGATGGATGGATGGAAGGAAGGATGGAAGGAACAGATCTACTGTTCCTAACCAGGAATGCTGTGTCTATCCCTAACAAAAAGGGACAGAAGTGAAGTTATTTTCTACAGTTTTCCCATCAAGTCAAAGTGTGAAATATTTCGACTTTTAGAACAGAACTTAAGGAAAACTTTCGCATATCCCTAAAATTCAGCTGCCAAAGCTACATTTGATCAAATCTGAGTTAACCATCACATCAACAGCTAACAACTGCGAACGACTCCAAGCCTGACAGATTTGTGTGAAACAAAAGCTATTTTGCTGTGACATTCAGCTGAGACTGAGCCTGTCTTGTTTAACAAAGAGTCGATGCCTGCAGCTACAATTACAGGAAGTCTAAGCCATCTGATGGCTTTTGGAGAGCAGCGAACTGGGGATGGAGATGTACAGAAGGTGTGGAAGACTTGAGGCGCGGTTAGTGTTGAAGAAACGGGTCTCAGAGTTCATCTCAGGCAGACGACTCCAGAGGGACGAAGAGCATCGCGATACTTTTTGTTGCTGGATGCTGCGGAGACGAAGCGTTTCCCTCCCGTCTTATTATCTCACTTAAAGCTGAAATCTTTATCTATAAAGAGTTCGAATTGGTTCGCTATATCTAATTTTCTCTTTCTTCGATGAAGACTCTAATTTGGATAATCAGTTAAGAAGCAGAAAATTACTCTGCAACCATTTTAATGAGTTTATTGTTTGAACCGAACCTCTTCAGTCGTCAGTGCTGCATTGTGTTTCCCTTTAATGTATGTGATGGGATTTACAATTTCGAGCCGAAGATCTCTCCATTTGAATGATTTTTCACTGTTTAATGGAATAAATCTGCAGCATGCAAAATTTCGTGCCTATTTTAGCGCAGGACGAGCCGTGCTTACGGGGTTATTTCTAAAACCTACATGTAATTAAACAGTAAGTAAAAGCTCATCTAGACCAGTGTCATTCCGACAAAATGCTCTTTATTATCTAAATATTTCTGTACAATTATCCTTTTAATTCATTTGAACTGGAAATCAGAAGCACTGAGTCTGTCCCGCTCATTATCAATTAGAAAGAGGTCGTGGATTATTTCTGATTTTCATGCCTTTTTGAACAGTTTAACAAAACTGGGACTATGTTCACGTGTGCTCTGAATTTTGCAATCACTTATGTGAAAAAAAGTTGGCAAAGCTATAGATTACGTTTCGTGGCAGCTTCTCAAAGCTCTCTCAGGCCATGTTGCACATTCACAGGGGAAGAAAATATGGTTTTCAAAGACAGGAAAGAGGTCGGGGGTTGACGAGTAATCGTTTGTTTGTCTTATTAACTTTTAAACAAGCGCACAGTATGAAGGTAGAAGAAAATGAGTGGCCATTTGTGCAGGAGACATTCAGCTTCAGTGAGTCAGCTCTCTTTAGCCTTGGATACCAAGGATCCAGTCTGTTAGGAAGATTAACAAAGATACTGTCTGAACTTCACCAGCAGAGGACGTTTAATCAGTTTACACACAGAGGCCGTGATGCAAATGTTCAAAGACACAGACAAAGAGTTCTCGGGTAACTTTCATAGGGTAGAGAAGTGGGATGTTCCCTTCTGGCTGCAGGCAGTTGTACACAGAAATGAAATGATTATGTGGGCATAAAGGACAATCATCTTTCAATCACAGTCTCAGCCAAAGCTTGGCGTGTGGCTCTTCGTTAAATTGAGGCAGAATCTTCCGATGGGCTGACTTTAACAGTAAAGGATATTGCAGCCTGAAATAGGAGCTCGTGCTGTTCCCCGAATGTCATGAAACTGACTCAGTCGTGTCAGAGTTATTAAAAGTTTGATAGAAAATGTAGCCGTTCAAAACCTCATCACAGCGGTTTTAGGGGCTCCTGCATGCTGGGGACTGAGGACCCCCCCCCCCCCCCCCCCCCCCCCCCCCCCGGATCACGGAGCATTCAAACTGCAGATTGGATCGCCTCAGTGAGATAAGGTTAAGAAGAGTCTGCGGCTCCTCCTCTGATACTGGCTCAAACACACTGGACCTCATAGTCGATCCATTTTTCTGAGCTTTTTCATTTCATCCTAAAAATAGTTTGAATGGCAGAATTTTACTGATGTTTCAATGTTATTTTTTATTATTATCATTCATTAGGCCTAATAACAAAGCGTCAACCTTCACTTACGTCACCAATAGTTAGTCTTGAGGTGGGAGATAATAGGTTCTGTTGCCTTAGAAATATTGAAAGTATACATGTGAGGCAGGGGAGGGTTGACACAACGTAGAAAACTGTCACACGTGCATGTAGGCAGATCACGACTCCCCCAACAAGCGAATAATCCGACACAGATGACCGAAAGCACCAAGAATGAATGAAAGAAAAGTCTTTATCCAGCTGAAGATCTGTTGAAAGAGATGAAACTAACCACCAGGTAACCAGCTCAGAAATCTCTTACTGGGAGCAACACAGTGACCTCAATCTCCTGAAATAGACCAAGCAATTTTGAACATGTATTTCACCAAAAAAAAAAATGCATTTATTCACTTCTTTTAGACCGAAACGTTTGAAACGCTTACGTCTGGCCATCAAACTTCATTTAATTTTTTATGTGAAACACTGTTAGAATTCTTTTCTAGAGTTTTTCTGTTTACTTTGCACTGAACAGCCTGTTCCCTGTTTTATTTTGTGCTCTTATTGTCTAGTTTCAGGCCTCTTCACTTCCTGTCCTCCTGTAATCAGCCCTCGTGCACTTCACCTGTGACTCTGTATTAAACCTCCTCCTTTGCGCTCCTTCCTTGCCAGATGATTGATGTCTTTCATAGCATCGCTGTCAGTCCCTCAGTCAGAATAGAAACCTGTTTGGCTCTGCAGAACCAACAGGAAACCCTGAACAGAGCTGCAGAAACCAAAGTAGACTCCCCTGCATGTAGAGACGTGAGATTAGATCAATGTGAGGCAGAACTGTAACCGGTCTGACTTTACAGGTAAAACGCTCTTGAGAGGGCAGAGCAAGTGAAAACTTATTCTTACGGGTTTTTTATGGGTATAGGGCGTGTTTTAAGTTCAGAGACGGTTGTTTGGTTGAGAAATTGACACGAGAAGCATTGAAGTGAACTAATGTGGACTTTAAATGGACAAATACTCAGCGGTAATTATTTCCAGAGCGAGGCTTAATGCAGATATATTCGTGTTTAGTTGTTTTTTTTCTACTTCAGAGTGTTTTTGTCACATAAAGAGAAAGCTCACTTTGGACAGCTGGACTGAGTAAATGTGTGACTATCTGATCATTAATTAAGTCACAGAAATGGTTGTTTTTAATGTCCCTCGCCAGGATGTGGAGTTGTTGTTGTGAAGGAGTTTGTCCAAGTTTGGGGTTGAGTTAATGTCTGAAATCGTGGGGGGTGGATGGCAGCATCACCGTCCTTTTGTCTTTCAGATCAGTGCAACTTATTCAGGTCTTTGGCTGCATGGATGTGATCATCATGCAGGACTCTTCAGGTCAGTTTGTGATGTGTCTGAAGCCTCTTCTGAAGAAACAGAGTCTGTTGATTACAGCTTCTATCACCATCTGGAGCCTCCACTTTTTGTCTCTTTTTTTTTCTGTCCCCACACAGGTTACATTTCAAAGCTGTGAAACATCTTCTGCTTCAGATACTCATCACAGATAGAAGTTCTGAAAGGATCTCCCACTCCTCCATTACAAATATACTGAAATCCCTGCAGTGCTTTAGAGAGTACAGTCCCATTATTGGAGCTTAAAATATTCTTTTTTTCTTTCAAGTTCATCCCTCTGTCCAGATAAAAATGATGCTTTTCTCCCCCAAGCAGCTGAGCTTCTCAGAAGCAATCATCAGAGGTAAATTTAAGTCTGCCTCTTTCGTTGAAATGCTCCTCGGTGAACAGAATCTATATCCATTTAGCTGCAAAACATCATGGTTGTAAAATAAATAAAGACTTTATCAGCTCCTCAGACTGCTGCCTCCCATGAAATGTTATCTGAGCCACACAGAAATAAACATTTATTGCTCATTCAGGTTTCTGAAAGCTGAAAATCTCTAAAATATGCACCTAAGAACAGCACCTTTAAGGATTTTCTACTTCAGATCCGTCAATGTGACCACAGCCTGACCCTCCACACTGTAACTGGCTGTTTGTGACACCAAGCATCTTCTGTTCCTGAAGTTTTATCTGTTCACGTATTTCTAATGCTGACAGATCCAGTGATAAAACACAGCTGTTGCCATTAATCTGTATTTATGCAGATTTTATCCGAGGAAACGCTGATCTGCTCAGCTGGGTTTTCTCACTTCTGAACAGATGTTTGCTGTGAAGTGTTTTGTTGTTTCCTGCCAACTGAAAAGGGCCTAAAAAGAAGTCATTCAGCTGTTTTATGTTGTTTGCGTTTTCAGTGTGAACGAGAGTGGATAAAACACCACAGGAACTCCATCTTAAGATGCAGCTTCTTTTATACAAAGAGACAAAGAGGGTTTCTATCAGGCTCAGCCTGAAGACGCCAGTCAGTACACAGAGCTCGATAGATAATGATCAAACATGTCTGATGCAGTCTTAAAAAACCTTTAATCAGTAACATCCACATGTGAACTAAGAGCTAATATTTGACTCTTCTCTGGACTCTGTTCCAGCCACCCGGGAGTACAGAAAGTTTGCAGGTTAGGGGTCAGGTTCAGGTTTTAGGCAGCTCAGCTCTGCAGGTTTTTACCTCTTCTGAAGCCTAACAGCTGTAAGAGAGTTCCTGTTTCATGTCATGCACTCGAATGCATCAGACAGAACATTAAGATGAGCATTTCTGCAGATCAGGATTCATGCATTTCAAGTTGCTGCAGAGCAGGGCTGATTATATAAATATGAATGAAACGCATGAAAATACTAAGAAACATAGCAACATTTGCATTTCATGTACGTTTCATGCATCAGTCGGAAGATTCAGATTCAGCACAAGATCATGATTTATGAATTTCAACCTGCTGCTGATTATAGAAATGAAAGTAGAAAAAGAAACTGCTGTAATTGGCTTTGTATTCATATTCTGTGTTTTTCTAAATAATCTCTTCCTGTCCTGTACTTGTCCACTCTGCTCATACTACACAATATATGGTCCAAGACTTTAAGATAGGGTCAGATGAATCTTCTCCATCTTATCAGACAGGTCTGTTACATTAGATACACGCCTAAAACACACGCGCGCGCACGTTGTTTATCACACCCAAACAACACCACGTGGACAGTGGTTGGCCTGCTCATTTCACGAATAATTGACCAATTCTACTCCAACTTCTGTGATAAGAAGATAAATGTGAATTACTTCCGGATATCGGGGCTCAGGCTGTCAGATGTCCCTCCGAGTCCAGCGCTGCCAAACTTTACCTGCGACCAAATAAATACTTAGTTTGCTTTAAGATCTCTCCGGTTTGTTCTTGGGCCTCCAATGAAAGAATCTGGCGAACAATAGCAAAATTTCCATTCCCTGGCCAGCTGCCTGCTAAAAGTATCTGACAGTGCAGCTCTGACTGATTCAGAGAAAACAGATTTCCACGTTGAACTCAGTGGGACTCTGGCGCCTCCTGGTGGCTGTACAGTTAATTACAGACTGAATCCCCTCTGACCGCACGAGCAGTCAACATTTCGCACAGTATGTGGCTTTTTTTGTTAAAAACACATGAGAAATAACCTGTTTGACTTAAATTGATAAGTATGAAACTTAAAATTCCAACCCTTACTTTTATCAAATGAAACAATAAAAGTGAAAGTCACCACATAATCTCTGGCTCTTTTAGTTGATTTTATAACTTTATTGACGGCTGTTTGTGTGTTTTGTTTCTTCAAAGCACAAAATACCATTTCAAACTATTTTTTAGCGTCATAACAACTGCTTTTGAATAAATGTCTGCATTCCCCCGCCTGGGATCGGCTCCAGCCCCCAAACGGTCACTGTCGCTTTAAAAAAGGGAGGTGAAACTATCACTGTCACTTTCAATGAAGGAAACTTCCTGGTTCCCTCCCCAAACTGATCTGAAAGTGGGAGGATGTTGAGCCCCACACGGTGAAGATCAGCTGCAACAAAAGGAGGTGGAGTTAGTTTTAGATCTTCTGCAGAGTCACACACTGCTCTGCCACGTGGGGGAATGGCTCAGAAAGGAGTTCAACTGGACATGAAAAGTTTCTCTTGTTCGGTCTGTCTGGATCTGCTGAAGGATCCGGTGACTATTCCCTGTGGACACAGCTACTGCAGGAACTGTATTAAAGGCTTCTGGGGTGGAGAGGATCAGAAGGGAATCCACAGCTGCCCTCAGTGCAGGAAAACTTTCACACCGAGGCCTGTCCTGGAGAAAAGCACCATGTTAGCTGATTTATTAGAAGAGCTGAAGAAGAAGGCTGGAGGGATGAAGAAATTCTGCTCTGTGGAGGAACATAAAGGCCACGACACAGTGTCAGCTGCAGCAGAAAGGACTGAGAGGCAGAGAGAGCTGGAGGGGAGTCGGCAGCAAATCCAGCAGAGAGTCCAGGACCGAGAGAAAGATGTGAAGCTGCTTCAGCAGGAGGTGGAGGCCATCAATCAGTCTGCTGATAAAACAGTGGAGCACAGTGAGAAGATCTTCACTGAGCTGATCCGTCTCATCCAGAAAAGAAGCTCTGAGGTGAAGCAGCAGATCAGATCCCAGCAGGAAACTGAAGTGAGTCGAGTCAAAGAGCTTCAGGAGAAGCTGGAGCAGGAGATCACTGAGCTGCAGAGGAAAGATGCTGAGCTGCAGCAGCTCTCACACACAGAGGATCACACCCAGTTTCTACACAACTGCCCCTCAGTGTCAGCACTCAGGGAGTCTACACCCTCATCCAGCATCAAGATCCGTCCTCTGAGGCACTTTGAGGCTGTGACAGCAGCTGTGTCAGAGCTCAGAGAGAAACTGCAGGACATCCTGAGAGAGGAATGGACCAACAGCTCTCAGATGGATGTGGAAATGTTTGATTTCACCTCACTGCCACAACCAGAGCCGAAGAGCAGAGCTGGATTCTTACAATATTCATGTGAAATCACACTGGATCCAAACACAGTCAACACATGTCTGTTGCTGTCAGAGGGGGACAGAAGAGCTACACTGATGAGAGAAGAACAGTCTTATTCTGCTCACCCAGACAGATTCATCCGGTGGCGTCAGGTCCTGAGCAGAGAGAGTCTGACTGGACGCTGTTACTGGGAGGTGGAGTGGGCCAGGAAGAGAGTAACGGTGGCCGTCGCATACAAGAACATCAGCAGATCAGGCTCAATGGTGGAGTGTGCGTTTGGATTCAACAACCAGTCGTGGGCCTTAGAGTGTAACAGCAGCAGTAGTTACAAATTCATTCACAACTCTGTGAAAACGCACATCTCGGGTCCGTGGACGTCCCGACTCGGAGTGTATCTGGACCACAGAGCAGGTGTTCTGTCCTTCTACAGCGTCTCTGAAGCCATGACTCTGCTCCACAGAGTCCAGACCACCTTCACTCAGCCGCTCCATGCTGGACTTTGGTTTAGTGGCTACAACGGAGCCACGGCCCACTTCTGTGAGCTGAACGACGGATGTTGATGAGGATCTTTCAGTGTCATTCCAGGACATTTTCCAGGTCTTTTTTTTGTTTTTCCATGACCCTGTGACCCATCCTCCACTTCTTTAATCATGTCTGCAGTTCATCACACGCATCCTTTATCACTGCAGAGTGTCTCAGCTCCTCAGGATGTGCTGCCAGAAGATCCCTTTTAAAGGAACAGTACAAAGAAAAAACTGGTGTTTAAAGGGAATATTTTCCCTCAGAGATACAGTGTGAATGATGAACAGAAAATGTTCCCTGTGGTTGATATGCTACTACATGACATTAATAGTTTGTTAAAAAGGAAGCATGAATCCTCCTGTATTATTTTACTTTCTGCATCTGCTTTACACTCTGTTGGACATCCAGATATTCTCAGCCTTGAAGATGGTTCTGAAAGAGCTCACATGATGAATCTGAGGGGTTGGGAGATGATTAAAGGAGGGGAAAAGTTCTGAAATACAAAAACGTCTGTTTCTTGTACCGTTTTGCTGTTTGTTGGGAATTTTTCTGTAATTTGACGTGTTCTGGACTTTGATGAGAGAATGGAAATGTCTTCTTTGTTGGATCTGCTGACGGCTCACCTCCATCTGACATGTGATAGAGCTGCAGCTGTTTGTCTGAAGCATCTCAGATCAACACGTTTGAGAAGTTTTTTTACAGTAAAGTTTAATTAGAAAGCTTTTGGGTTACTCCAGTCATCAGTATAGACGGTTAATAGCTGTCAGCTTGTGTTTCTCAGCCAGGCCTCCTTTTCATGTCGCCTGCATCATGTAACCCTTTACTTCTGTCTCCTAAGTCTTACATGAAGTGCTGCACCTTGGACAGACTCTGAAACTGAAGGAGCATCTTTAAAAAAAAGGATACAGTGAATCTGAAACGCCAGCTTTTTGTGATGTAAAGAGAGATCAAACGTGAACTTTTTCCTCATTAACTGTAAAATTGCAGCATGTGAAAAGAAAGAAAACGAATCAAAACTGTTGTTGGAAACATGAAAAGCCGACGCATCTCTGTAGAAATTGTCATGAAAACAAGATTAAAATTACAACTCAGAAAAATCTCACCTCATTTTCATGGTTTTTCTGTCTCAGAAACTCTTTGTTCATGATCACTCACTATGTTGGGATAGTTTCATCTTTCCATATTTGTTAGTTTTCTGAGTCATTCGGATCACGGTTTTCCAACAATGTGTGAATCAGGAAGTCACGATGTAGACTCCTTCTTCTTTTTTTATGTAAGATGCACAGAGAAGCACCGTCATCCTTCATGTGTAAACTGTGCTGAGCTGAAGCTCTTTGAGGGTGGACTGAAGGGGGAACCCGTGCACATTTATATTAGCACATCAAAGTATATTCCATTTGATACTGAGATGATTTGAACCCAAACTGTGATATTTTTCTGAACATAACTAACTTCTGACACGTCATAAAACCGATTTACTGAGAAAGTTAAAGTGTTTCTTCTTCTTTTTCCTCTTCCTCTCCGGCTGGTTTATTGATGTCACATGTTAGAATAATGAATGTAAGCATGGATCTCTGCTTAAGCTTTAGCTTTAACTGCTAACCTTCATCAGGTAACTGAGGACAGGAGAGAGTCTCTGAAGCTGAACAAAAAACAGCACAAGAGGCTGGAAAGAGAAGTCGAAATGTTCCTGTTCTGACCCTGCACTGATAACACAGCAGAGGCAGGACATGTTATTCCTTTTTAACAGCTAAACTGTTGCTTCCTTATGCTTCACTGACGTGTCTTTCACCACGGCTCTATGGGAAGTGTTGTAAATCACCCGTAACACGCCCTGCCTCTCTGTGAAAAAGCTTTTAGGCCTTCCTGTGAGATATTTCTTTGTTCCCGCCCCTCCACAGATCTCTCTTCATAAGGATGGGTGTGAGCGACATGCAGCTGCTGTTAAGCCTCATTTCCTGGTTTGTGTGAGTATCAGCAGAGATCTGTTACCCTTCAGAGCACACGGATCGTTTCTGTTCAGGGAAAGTGAAACTGTTTGACAGTTACTGTGAAGAGGGAAATGGCGCAGCAGGAAAATCAGCTGGAACAACTAAAATTCTGCTGTTCGATCTGTCTGGATCTGCTGAAGGATCCGGTGACTATTCCCTGTGGACACAGCTACTGCATGAACTGTATTAAAGGCTTCTGGGATGGAGAGGATCAGAAGGGAATCCACAGCTGCCCTCAGTGCAGGAAGACTTTCACACCGAGGCCTGTCCTGGAGAAAAACACCATGTTAGCTGATTTATTAGAAGAGCTGAAGAAGAAGGCTGGACTCCAAGCTGCTCCTGCTGATCACTGCTATGCTGGACCTGAAGATGTGGCCTGTGATTTCTGCTCTGGAAGAAAACTGAAAGCCATCAAGTCCTGTTTATTCTGTCTGGCCTCTTTCTGTGAGAAACACCTTCAGCCTCATTATGATTCACCAACATTCAAGAAACACAAGCTGGTGGAGCCCTCCAAGAACCTCCAGGAGAACATCTGCTCTCGTCACGATGAGGTGATGAAGATGTTCTGCCGCACTGATCAGAAGTCTATCTGTTATCTCTGCTCTGTGGAGGAACATAAAGGCCACGACACAGTGTCAGCTGCAGCAGAAAGGACTGAGAGGCAGAGAGAGCTGGAGGGGAGGCGACAACAAATCCAGCAGAGAGTCCAGGACCAAGAGAGAAAGGTGAAGCGGGATCAAGAGGAAGTTGAGAATATAAATACATCAGCTGATAAAACCGTTGAGGTCTGTGAGAAGATCTTCACTGAGCTGATCCGTCTCATCCAGAAAAGAAGCCCTGATGTGAAGAAGCTCATCAGATCAAAACAGGAAACTGAAGTGAGTCGAGCTAAAAAGCGACAAGAGAAGCTGGAGCGGGAGATCACTGAGCTGAAGAAGGAAGATGATGAGCTGAAGCAGCTCTCACACACAGAGGATGATGTCCAGTTTTTGCAAAATTACTCTCCGCCGAAATACAAACTTGGGTTTCCACAGATAGATTTGAAACTTCCTGTATTCTACAATCGGTACCTTGAGGATGTGAAGGCAGCTGCATCAGAGGCTGCATCTACAGTGGAGGACATTCTTCAAAATGGGTGGAGGGACATCTCACTGGCAGAGGCTGAAGTGGATTCCTCATCATCAAGTCCACAAAAGGGGTCCAAGACCAGAGCTGAACTCCTAAAGTTCTCACAGGAAATATCACTGGATCCAAACTCTGCAAACGAGTACTTATCAGTGGATTTAGGGAACAAAAGGGCAGTGAAAAAAAAAGATGCACAATCCATTTCTAAGGGCTTAGAAAGGTTTGAGTCTTTTGGCCAAGTGCTGAGTAGAAAGACTCTGACAGAACGTTGTTACTGGGAGGTGGAGAGGTCTGGTAGATGCACTGTAGCAGTGGCATACAAAGATATCAGCAGACGAGGCAGACTGAGCGCATTTGGACGCAATGAAAATTCTTGGGCACTGGAGTGCTGTCAAATTATGTATCTATTCAGGCATAACAACACCCTGACTCTCATCTCAGGTCCTGTATCCTCCAGAGTCGGAGTGTACCTGGATCACAGAGCAGGTGTTCTGTCCTTCTACAGCATCTCTGAAACC
Source organism: Leuresthes tenuis (assembly GCF_036924035.1). Lineage (NCBI taxonomy): Eukaryota > Metazoa > Chordata > Actinopteri > Atheriniformes > Atherinopsidae > Leuresthes > Leuresthes tenuis. Next base: position 4,014,913 of record NW_027325368.1, on the reverse strand, counting down.
ATGACTCTCCTCCACAGAGTCCAGACCACATTCACTCAGCCGCTCCATGCTGGACTTCAGTTGTATGAAACTGGAGACACAGCTGAGTTACGTGAACCTGAACTTGATGCATAGTCAATATTATCTTTTTTAAGATGTTATTGCTGGGTCAGGTTCATGATGCCATTTTTGTTGCTTGGATTATTGTACAAATGTCTTCTTAACTGCTAAATCTGTGACTATTTGGAGGGATCTTAATTTAGTTCTTAACACATGAATCTTCCTTTTCAGTGAAACAAATATCCCAAATGTGTGTTGATCATGCTGTGTGAGCTCAGAGTAGTTGTGATGCAAACAGGATCTTCATAACGGAGGAAAGCTTGTATGTTTAATCCACAGAGTACCTACAAGTTAATCGACGGTATGAAGAGATTTGTGATTTAAAAAATGATAAAACGTTGAAAGAGGAGTTTTTTTCTGTGTACACTTTCAAATCAGCTCTTGGCCTTTTATTCTGAAGTGATGCAGAATCTTTAACCATCATTTCCAAATCCAGACCTCTACATTCATAAAATACTGTACTCCAACAATAGCACTCAATCGTTTTCTACAGGAAATATTAACCATACTGTGTTGATATGGTGCGGGTTTAGGTAGAGTTGGTTTGTCTTATGTTTAGTAATTCACATTCATTTGGTTTAATTTGGTTTGACTACATCAGTATATGTTTCCTTCATGTTTCTTTGTGTTTTTATTCAGATAAATTTGTTGATTTGGTTAAACTGGTGTTAATTCATCTTATTTTGAGAATGGTTATATTCAAACTGATGTCTTTTATGGATCCATTTAATATTCTTCTTAAGGTTTTTGTAATAATTTTGAGTTCTCTTGGAAAATAAAAACTTTGAACATATTTGCCTCTGCCTTCGTTGGCTAAGTGCTTTGGATTTTTAAAAGGCTTGGCTGATCACACTTTGGTTGAAACCTCATCTGATTGGTTAAACATTATTTTGTTATTTCATCACTGGATACCGACTGGTGAGGCCGACCTGACATTTATTTAGGAGAAGTGCAATGAAGTGTTTCACCACACAGGGGCGCTGTTTCATTCCTTTCAGAGTCGGTGATGGGAGGATCAGTAAATGGGAATCATCTTGTCTTCACTCTTGAATTAAAGATGTTTTTAAAAAATCATGCCACAGTCTGAGAAAGAAATAAAAAGAAGATGTTTTGCTTTCCTTGGCCTCTGGAAAAAACGCCCCACTGCCACAATTTAACCATGGTAAAATCGAGCCATGGGAACTCTTCTTTTATAAGAACTCTTTTATTTTATTTGTCTATGCCCTCATAAGAACTATCAGCTGTGTAATCATACAATACTGATATGTGTGCCTCAAACAAACAGTCGCTGTTCGAAAACTATAAGTCATATTTAAAAGATTCTTCAACCGTGAGCACCAGAATGGACTGCAGAAGCCACTGGTGTCATTTTTATTCTGCTCCTATGTACGGTATTTTTTTAATGGCAGTTTTAAAAACAGCCATCACATTGATTTGATAAGGATATGATGCAACATCGCTAAAATGGCCGTCAATGGCAGCCCGAGTGGTCGCTCTCTGCGCTCAAAGGTCATTTGAGAGAAAACTGTTTGGCCGGGCACAATGACAGTGACATTGGGTGAAAGAGGACAAAAATACCTACATTTTGAAGTATAATATGTCTTGGTGCAGCAGACATGTTAGACGTGAGAGAACTTTGTTTGAGTTATTTTGGTATTAATTTCGAACTTGTCAAAATAGAGTGTGAGACCCCAGGACAGCAGAGTGAGAGGAGCCCTGATTTTTCCTAAAACTTAAACTGCCATTGTGTCAAAGCTTTGAAATATATCAACAAACCCTTTAGTTCAGGTAAGATTGTGTCCTTCCTGACCTGTTTAAACTTTGAATGATGTCTCTATGACGACGTATGGCTGAGTTATGAGGCCCCCAAATAAAGCTATTTTTGTCCCATTATATATGAATTTTAATGCATTTCCAATGGGCTGAAATTCCCAGTTTTTCCCAGTTATTCGGGAATCCATTCAAGTAATGAGAGAGAAAAATCATAGCACACTATTCCCTATCGATGGACATGCGGGGGTATGCTTTTTATCCCGTTCGGACCAACCGTGCAGGACTGGTTCCGTGCCGAAATTCGTGACGGAAACGGGAGAATAATAAGTATGTACAATAGTAATATGTGTGCCTTGATGACTTTGGCAATGGTATCCATGATAAGAGCTCAGACAATGTTCTTGTCTCAGTCTTCATGATGTCATGAGGATTTCTGTCATTTGGAAAGTGCTCAGAGTGGAGTTGCTGCTTCTCTGTGTTGAAAGGAACCATTTGATGTTCGTTGGTTCATTTTCAAGGATGTCTACTAGATATCTTGAAAGTTAAATATTTTGGGCTTGTTAAACCTGGGGGAGATATTTGGCTGGACTTTAGAAAATCAATTAATTTATCCATGAATATATGTTGTTATTTTATGTTTCTATAAACAGGAGATACGTACAACGTATCTTTTTTCTCCTCGTTTTACCTTTGATATGGCTCTTTGAAGTAGTGGTAAGTCCTTTCACTGATGACTTTCCCATCTTTTTTAATTCCCTTCGGTTTTAAATTCATGCCAAAGCAATCACTAAAATGTTGGACATAAAGTACCAGAAACGTAAAAGGTCAGCATGTTTTCTAGAGGACTGAGTTTAGGACTCTGTGGAAAGACTGTTTCTCAGTTATTTTAGACATCAGCCACGATGAGCATGCAGATATGGATGGATGGATGGATGGATGGATGGATGGATGGATGGATGGATGGATGGATGGATGGATGGATGGATGGATGGATGATTCACTTTTATTGCTCATCTGTTTTGAAACTATCACATGTAAATGTTCCAACAGCACCAAACCCTGGATAAAAATTACACCTTGACTTACACCTCATAAAATTAAGAGGAAACTAACTTTGATCCACAGAGCTACGTGTTACTTTGGAATGTGGAAAAACTTGATAACACTCCTTCTTCTTTCTGCTCTCAAAAGAACTTCACTCTGTCCTTTCCTTGTTTCCTCCCCTTCTGATCTGCAGGTTGATGATTGGTGAGATAAAAGCTGACAGACAACATTCTCTGTACAAACACGTGATTCGTAGATCAGAGCAAAGATAAGATTCACTTTTGAGGAAACAAAACTCACTCAGTCACTGTTGCTGAGAGGAGAAATGGCTCAGAAAGGACATCAGCTGGACCGTGAAACCTTGTCTTGTTCGATCTGTCTGGATCTGCTGAAGGATCCGGTGACTATTCCCTGTGGACACAGCTACTGCAGGAACTGTATTAAAGGCTTCTGGGATGGAGAGGATCAGAAGGGAATCCACAGCTGCCCTCAGTGCAGGCAGACATTCACACCGAGGCCTGTCCTGGGGAAGAACACCATGTTAGCTGATTTAGTGGAGCAGCTGAAGAAGACTGGACTCCAAGCTGCTCCTGCTGATCACTGCTATGCTGGACCTGAAGATGTGGCCTGTGATTTCTGCTCTGGAAGAAAACTGAAAGCCAACAAGTCCTGTTTAACCTGCCCAGCCTCTTACTGTGAGAAACACCTTCAGCCTCATTATGATTCACCAACATTCAAGAAACACAAGCTGGTGGAGCCCTCCAAGAACCTCCAGGAGAACATCTGCTCTCGTCACGATGAGGTGATGAAGATGTTCTGCCGCACTGATCAGAAGTCTATCTGTTATCTCTGCTCTGTGGATGAACATAAAGGCCACGACACAGTGTCAGCTGCAGCAGAAAGGACTGAGAGGCAGAGAGAGCTGGAGGGGAGTCGGCAGCAAATCCAGCAGAGAGTCCAGGACCGAGAGAAAGATGTGAAGCTGCTTCAGCAGGAGGTGGAGGCCATCAATCAGTCTGCTGATAAAACAGTGGAGCACAGTGAGAAGATCTTCACTGAGCTGATCCGTCTCATCCAGAAAAGAAGCTCTGAGGTGAAGCAGCAGATCAGATCCCAGCAGGAAACTGAAGTGAGTCGAGTCAAAGAGCTTCAGGAGAAGCTGGAGCAGGAGATCACTGAGCTGAAGAGGAAAGATGCTGAGCTGCAGCAGCTCTCACACACAGAGGATCACACCCAGTTTCTACAGAACTGCCCCTCAGTGTCAGCACTCAGGGAGTCTACACCCTCATCCAGCATCAAGATCCGTCCTCTGAGGCACTTTGAGGCTGTGACAGCAGCTGTGTCAGAGCTCAGAGAGAAACTACAGGACATCCTGAGAGAGGAATGGACCAACATCTCACTGAGAGGCACTGCAGTGGATGTTTTACTGTCAGAACCAGAACCAAAGAGCAGAGCTGACTTCTTAAAATATTCATGTGAAATCACACTGGATCCAAACACAGCAAACAGACGTCTGTTACTGTCAGAGGGGAACAGAAAAGGGACCGTAATGGATCAACCTCAGTCTTATTCTGATCATCCAGACAGATTCACTGAATATTCTCAGGTCTTGAGCAGAGAGAGTCTGACTGGACGCTGTTACTGGGAGGTGGAGAGGGGGGGGAAAGGAGTTGGTGTAGCAGTTGCATACAAGAATATCAGCAAAACAGGGGATGAATGTAGATTTGGACGAAATGACAAATCTTGGGCATTAGATTGTTACCAAAACCATTATGAATTTTGGTACAACAAGATAAAAACCTCCATCTCAGGTCCTGTATCCTCCAGAGTCGGAGTGTACCTGGATCACAGAGCAGGTATTCTGTCCTTCTACAGCATCTCTGAAACCATGACTCTGCTCCACAGAGTCCAGACCACATTCACTCAGCCGCTCTATGCTGGAGTTAGGATTGGATGGACTGGAGACACAGCAGAGTTGTGTAAAGTGAAATAAATGTATTTAGTCAGCTTGTTGCTGTGATGTCTCTGCGCTGCTGTTCTGCTGCTTATTTGCTGCTTTTTCCTGTGTTTGTGCAGCCATGGAGGATATCACTGCTAATGATGAGTTTTATTCACAGAAATATTTCTCCACATGAAAATCTAAACTTCTCTGAGCTCTAAATGTTAGTTGGATGCTTGTGTTGATGTGTCTGTATGTTGTTGTTTCTCTTCCACTTCATGGAGCCCAACAGAGAGATCAGCAGACTCTGTTCATATCTCATCACTTTGTAAATGTGAAAATAATTCTGTAGTTACACTGACTTTGATTTGTTTCAGAGATCAAATGTTGTTGCTGTTTTCTAAATCAACCAACAAATGAGGAAGTCTATTCTGAGGCTTTCAGAAACTCTCATTTCCAGGATCAGAATAAATCAGGAGATCAGTTCTCATGTTTAATGTGACAACAAATTAAAGTTTTTATAAGAAATACCACTTTATTGTTCTGACATTTATTCTTTAACAGTGAGGAACTATTTTTAGATGACTCATAAGAACAAACAGCAGGGACACTATAAACTAACATGGTTCAACATAATTACAATAAAACACATAGATATATGTACTAAGGAACAGCTCTCTCTCTCTATATATATGATCTTTATGAATATGTGATGTTATCTAATGAGAGCTGGGGAATAACGAGGTATTGATCTTCACTACCGGCTGATACGCATCAGTCAAGATAAAGAGAGGATCACAAACTCATTGAAGTTAGCTTGAGGGAACAAGAGGAACATAATGTCAGCAGACATGGAAAAAAACATGTCATTATGTAGCGTTCGCCTGTGGAGATACTTCAAGAAGCTGGTGTAACTCACACAATGTTATGAGCCATTCAGTCCCTCCCCAACCAGAGCCACTTGTATACCTGCAGATGGTCACAAACTGGGCAGTGACAGAAGGAACAAGAACATTTCTGAAGAAATTTTGATGGGTGCCAATAGAGCTACTGCCCGCTGAGAGACAGAGGCTGCCATGAGACCTTGGTGTTCAATACTGATATGTGTGCCTCGAACAAACTGGCTCTTTTCGGAAACTATAAGTCATATTTAAAAGTTTTTTAACCGTAAGCACCAGAAGGAAAGGCAGAAGCCACTGGTGTGATTTTTATTCTGCTCCTATGTACGGTATTTTTTAATGGCAGTTTTAAAAACAGCCATCACATTGATATAAAAAGTAGATGAGGCGACCTCGCTGTAATTGCCGTCAATGGCAGCTCGAGTGGTCGCTCTTTGTGCTCAGAGGTCATGTGAGAGAAAACCGTGAGGCCAAGCACAATGACAGTGACATTGGGTGAAAGAGGACAAAAATACCTACATTTTAAAGTATAATTTGTCTTGGTGCAGCAGACATTTTGGATGTGAGAGAAGTTTGTTTGAGTTATTTTGGTATTAATTTTGAACTTGTCAAAATAGAGTGTGAGACCCCAGGACAGCAGAGTGAGAGGAGTCCTGATTTTTCCTAAAACTTAAACTGCCATTATGTCAAAGCTATACAATATGTCAACAAACCCTTTAGTGCAGTTAAGGTTGAGTCTTTCCTGGACTGTTTAAACTTTGAATGATGTCTCTATGATGAAGTGTGGCTGAGTTATGAGGCCTCCAAATAGGGCAATTTTTGTCCCATTATATGTGAGTTTTAATGCGTTTCCAATGGGCCGAAATTCTCAGTTTTTCCTAATTTTCTGGAAATCCATTTGAGTAATGAGAGAGAAAAGTTATAGCACACTATTTCCTATTGGTGGAAACACGGGGAGGTGCCTTTTATCCCAGTCAGACCAACCATGCAAGACTAGTTATGCGCCTAAATTTGTGACAAAAACGGGAGAATATGAGTATGCACAATAGTAATATGTGTGCCTTGATGCCTTCGGCACTTTCTGCTGCTGTCAGTGATGGACTGCAGATGGAGATGAAACTGTGCTGTTTAGTCTTTCACTTATTGATAAAGTTGAAGTTTACAAAAAACAAACAATAACAGGAAGAAGTTCCCTGAAAGCAGCATCAGTGTTACAGGTTGTGAGTCCTGTGAACAAACTGACACAGTGTGATATTACACATTTTTAAATCTCTCTTTCCTCATGTTGTCGAAGCTGCCAAAGGCTCAGTGAAGCTTTCTCATGTCTTCTTGCAGGTTCACATCTGAATTCTGAAAACTAACACAAGAGGGCGCCTTCATCCTGCTCACAGGGATGTAGAGGAGGTTAAAGCTCCTGTTCTGTTCATTTAGACTGATCTCTGCCTGTGTTCTGGTCACTTTGACACAGAACATCTTAGTTGATTTTAAATCCGTAAAACATATATATTACCTAAAGTCTCTTTCAACTATTCATGGCTTGTACGCCTTATTGACCTGAGTTTACACAAATAATTTCAATAAACCCAGGAACACCCTCAGACAGAGACTGGTTCACCCAAAGGATTAAACACCCAAACACAAACTGGGTGGTGTCGTGTATGCAGTGCAGCAAAGACTGTGCAGACCTCTTTATAGGAGAGACCAAACAACAGCTCCACAAGCGCATGACCCAGCATAGAAGAGCCACCTCTTCAGGTCAAGACTCAGCAGTGCACCGACATCTCGAGGAGAAGAGACACTCTTTAGAGGACAGTAATGTCGATATTCTGGACAGAGAAGACAGATGGTTTGAGAGAGGAGTCAAGGAAGCCATCTGTGTAAAACTGGAAAAACCATCCTTGAACAGAAGAGGTGGTCTCAGGTTTCACCTTCCCAGCACCTACAATGCAGCATTGTTTCTCTTCCCCAGGCAATTTCACAATCATTCACACCTTGGATTCTGTGACCAAAACTCACCCTTTCAGGCAGGTAGACAATTCAGAGGCGATAAAGACTCTAACGACATGCACATTGGTGGGGGTTCAATGACACATACGACTGTAACGACCCTCTCTGTGTATAAACTGATACTCCCCACCATCGAGTTGGGACTAAAGAAACCTTTTGGATGAGAGGTGAAAGGTCTTCAAGATCCAGAAAGAATTTTTCCTAAAACTTAAACTGCCATTGTGTCAAAGCTATACAATATATCAACAAACCCTTTAGTGTAGTTAAAGTTGAGTCTTTCCAGGACTGTTGAAACTTTGAATGATGGCTCTATGATGAAGTATGGCTGAGTTATGAGGCCTCCAATTATGGCTATTTTTGTCCCATTATATGTGAGTTTTAATGCGTTTCCAATGGGCCGGAATTCCCAGTTTTTCCTCATTTTCCGGGAATCCGTTCGTGTAATGAGAGAGAAAAATCATAGCACACTATATCCTATCGATGGAAGGGCAGGGATATGCTTTCAATCCTGGTCGAATCAACCGTGACGGACTGGTTACGCAGCAAAATTTGTGATGGAAACAGGAGAAAAATAAGTATGCACAAGAGCAATATATGTGCCTTGATGCCATCGATCCTTGATAAATCCTTGATCAATCCTGCCTTTACTGTAGGATGGAGGTGAAACTAGCACTGTCACTTTCAATGAAAGAAACTTCCTTGTTCCCTCCCCAAACTGATCTGAAGGTGGGAGGATGTGTGAAACCATTGTGTGATGGTAGAGGAGCTCTTAAATGAAGATCAGCTGCAACAAAAGGAGGTGGCATTTGTTTTGTAACACAGCACAGACGGTGTTTCTGCTCTGAGAGTCACACACTGCTCTGCCAGATGGAGGAAATGGCAAAGAAAAGGGTTAAACTGGACCTGGAAACCTTCTCTTGTTCGATCTGTCTGGATCTGCTGAAGGATCCGGTGACTATTCCCTGTGGACACAGCTACTGCATGAACTGCATTAAAGACTACTGGAATCGAAATAATAAGAAGGGAATTCACAGCTGCCCTCAATGCAGGAAAACTTTCAGACCAAGGCCTGTCCTGGAGAAAAGCACCATGTTAGCGGATTTAGTGGAGCAGCTGAAGAAGACTGGAGACCAAACTGCTCCTGCTGATCACTGCTATGCTGGAGCTGAAGATGTGGCCTGTGATTTCTGCTCTGGAAGAAAACTGAAAGCCATCAAGTCCTGTTTATTCTGTCTGGCCTCTTTCTGTGAGAAACACCTTCAGCCTCATTATGATGTGGCTCCATTAAAGAAACACAAGCTGGTGGAGCCCTCCAAGAACCTCCAGGAGAACATCTGCTCTCGTCACGATGAGGTGATGAAGATGTTCTGCCGCACTGATCAGAAGTCTATCTGTTATCTCTGCTCTGTGGAGGAACATAAAGGCCACGACACAGTGTCAGCTGCAGCAGAAAGGACTGAGAGGCAGAGAGAGCTGGAGGGGAGTCGGCAACAAATCCAGCAGAGAGTCCAGGACCGAGAGAAAGATGTGAAGCTGCTTCAGCAGGAGGTGGAGGCCATCAATCAGTCTGCTGATAAAACAGTGGAGCACAGTGAGAAGATCTTCACTGAGCTGATCCGTCTCATCCAGAAAAGAAGCTCTGAGGTGAAGCAGCAGATCAGATCCCAGCAGGAAACTGAAGTGAGTCGAGTCAAAGAGCTTCAGGAGAAGCTGGAGCAGGAGATCACTGAGCTGCAGAGGAAAGATGCTGAGCTGCAGCAGCTCTCACACACAGAGGATCACATCCAGTTTCTACAGAACTGCCCCTCAGTGTCAGCACTCAGGGAGTCTACACCCTCATCCAGCATCAAGATCCGTCCTCTGAGGCACTTTGAGGCTGTGACAGCAGCTGTGTCAGAGCTCAGAGAGAAACTACAGGACATCCTGAGAGAGGAATGGACCAACAGCTCTCAGATGGATGTGGAAATGTTTGATTTCACCTCACTGCCACAACCAGAACCAGAGAGCAGAGCTGACTTCTTACAATATTCATGTGAAATCACACTGGATCCAAACACAGCAAATAGACATCTGTTACTTTCAGAGGGGAACAGAAAAGTGACATTTATGGATCAACTTCAGTCTTATTCTGATCATCCAGACAGATTCACTGAATGGTTTCAGGTCCTGAGCAGAGAGAGTCTGACTGGATGTTGTTACTGGGAGGTGGAGATGATTGGGAAAGGAGTTGATGTAGCAGTTGCATACAAGAATATCAGCAGAGCAGGAGATGAATGTGAATTTGGATTTAATGACAAATCTTGGTCATTAAAATTTTACCAAAACAGTAAGGAATTTTGGTACAACAAGATAAGAACCTCCATCTCAGGTCCTCGGTCCTCCAGAGTCGGAGTGTACCTGGATCACAGAGCAGGTATTCTGTCCTTCTACAGCATCTCTGAAACCATGACTCTGCTCCACAGAGTCCAGACCACTTTCATTCAGCCGCTCTATGCTGGAGTTAGGATTTGGGGCTCTGGATCCACGGCTGAGTTGTGTAAAATAAAGTAAAATAAATGTATTTAGTCAGCTTATTGCTGTGATGTCTCTGCGCTGCTGTTCTGCTGCTTATTTGCTGCTTTTTCCTGGGTTTGTGCAGCCATGGAGGATATCACTGCTAATGATGAGTTTTATTCACAGAAATATTTCTCCACATGAAAATCTAAACTTCTCTGAGCTCTAAATATCAGTTGGATGCTTGTGTTGATGTGTCTGTATGTTGTTGTTTCTCTTCCACTTCATGGATCCAAAGAGAGAAATCAGCAGACTCTGTTCAGATCTCATCACTTCTTAGATGTGAAAATAATTCTGTAAAAAAAAACTTACTTTTACTTTCAACCCGGAAACTAAATGTTCTGATTCTGGATTTTTTTTTCTGTAAATAATAAATTGTGGATTCATCCTGATCATTAATTGTGTTTCTGTGAAAGTTGGGAGTGAGGCTGTCACACCACCAGTAACTGCTTTGTTTCAAAGATACTTGTTTAAACCCACCATTGAACATTCAGTGCAGACTCAAAGTAACACCAGTTATTACGGTGGCCATTTAACGCATCGCCAGAGAAGACGTCATATGACGTATTAACGCAGCAGCGTCAGAGTTGGGCTGTGCGCTCGGTTCATCTAACCCGGTGTAGGTACCAGATGTCCTGCAGGTTTTAGATGCTGCTTCAACACACCTGATTCAGATGAAATGGATCTCTTCAAAAGATTAAGTTCTGCTCATTGATCTGAAACGAGCCTCCAGACAGTCTCCAGTTTAAAGATGCATTTTTATGCCTTAGCTTTAACCCCAGAGTGATTTTTATTCTTACCTTTAATGTTTTATCACTTTTTGTCTCGTGTCCACTTCTGTGTCTTAACTTTGTTGAATTTGACTGGATAAAGTACAGCGCTTTGGTTTTCCCTGTGGATGTTTGAAGAGCTATTGTAGATAAAGTGGCGTGCCTTAAAACTTTAGATACAAGTGGAGTGACCAAAAAACAGTCGCCTTCATTTGGTGCGAAACAATCGGTGGCAACGCGCATGGAAATCGGTGTTTACGTTTGTTCCCGTTGACTCTAAGCATATTTTCCTGGTGGCTCCTCAGTCCAGTGGCAGCAAGAACAGCAAAAATAAGTCAAAATAAGTAAGTCAACTCATCTAACTCGCATGATACGATGAATAATTCAAAGCACCGCTGTTCATGCATTCATTTAATTTGATATTTAGTGCAGGATTGAAAGAACAAAGACACGAAAATTAAGTTTTGGCTTCTTGTTTTTTACTGTTTTTAACATTTATTAACATTGTTTCGTTAACTTTGAATAAAGTGTGTTCTCGGCACTTGTGTTTTGGTGTTTATTCATAACAGTTCTCATCAGCAACACCCTAAAGTGAATATTCTGTCTATTACACGTTAACATGGGAATGTCATTTCGAAATGGACGCGTCCGGTGGCCATACCTTCAAGTCCGGTCGCATGTGGCGGCCATCAGGGACAGTGTCACGTGTCACTGAACCCCCACCAACGTGCACGCCGCCTGAAAGTTTCAGTCACAGGATCCAAGATGTGACTGAAACAGCCTGGAGAGGAGAGACGATGCCTGAGACCATTCAAAACCTCCGTTCAAGGTGTTTCCATGACCTGGAAGACTGAGAGTCTTCCTCAGCGTAAAGTGCTGTGATTTTACACCATTTTATTAACCATTATAACCATTAAACCAGTTGAGTGCAACAGAATCCAGTGGTTGCTCATTGAAGCGTTCAGCAGGAACTATAAAGTGTTGTTTCATTGATTTTTACTAAATACGGCAAAGTTTCATTCACTTAACTGAATTAAGTCAGTATGAAATGTTTTTATGTTGGCTGTAATCAACCCTGTTAAGCATTTAGTTTAATTAGTTCAGTTATTAATCATTCAGAATTATATTGAACACAAATTGTTGACATAACTGGATTAATTAAATTGAACAAATGACTTTTCTTTCCTCCGTCTCTCACTCAAAGGTTTGATCCACGTGCTTCAGATGATTAGTTATTATCCTGTGTTGTTCTGAGTGTGGAAACATTTTCTAACCTAACAAACTTTAACATGAGCACAATAACAGGAGAACAAAAAGGACTTCTTCAGGCTCGCCTTTAGCGCCTCCTGCAGTTAGAAACTTGAATCTTTTATTTTTTATTCTGTTAGCAGGAAGTTCACATTGAGCTGATCAAAAGTCTCAATCATCCCTCATTTCATTACGTTTCACTTTCACGCCTCAATATATATAAATATAGCAAATTTAACGGAGATTCTGGCACAAAATCAACTTATTTCAGCAGATTCCCAGACTTTGGTTGACTTGATAAATTCATTCATCTAATCTTTTAAAACCATGTTCTGCATTGTTAAATTAGCATAAACTGCTGAAATTATAATTTACACACAATTATTGTGACGTTGTGAGCTTTAAAGTGAATATCTGGTCTGAGCTCCTTTATTCTCCAACACAGCCTGAACCCTCTGAGACCAGCTTTCTGTCATTTCTTTAAGGAGTCTTCAGGAATAGTTCTCCAGGCTTCTTGAAGGACATCCCAAAGCTCTTCTTTGGATGTGGGCTGCCTTTTGTTCCGTTCTCTGTCAGATGATCCCACACTGCTTCTATAATGTTGAGGTCCGGGCTCTGGGGAGGATTCATCCCTCCATCTGAAGATGGTCGGGTACAAAAATGGGACTGAAAATGAGCGAAAAAGCAGAAAATGTCCAAAGAAAAACCCTGAAAGACCTTCAGAAAGCCTGGGGAACAGCAACAGTTTGAAATGTTCTACTCAACACTGACTTTTCCTTTTAAATCACTTTTTATGTACAAAAATAAGGTAAAAAAAGGAAATAAGTGATTCAAAACTACTTCTGAAGATGTTTTATTGCCAAAACTGCCTGTTTTTTGTTGTTTTTTTACTGTACACTCTTATTTTCACAGAGTTTACTCATTTTCACCAGCAGAGGGCAGCAGTTTTAGTCTGGTGGGTGTTTCTATGAATGATTTGGTCTTTAAAAAGGTTGCTATGTACAGAAATGACATCTTTGAAAGCCTCGTTGTCCAAAAAACACACCGAAACTCAATAATCTACAGTTTAAGGTTGATTATCAAAACTTCTTCATATATTAGGGCAGGGGTCGGGAACCTATGGCTCGCCAGCCAGGTGCGGCTCTTTTGATGATTGCATCTGGCTCACAGATAAAACTAAATATTCTCACTTGTTTTAATCCATCCATCGATTTTTCATGTCCTGTTCAGGGCTGCAGGAGCATTATTTTAATTGGATGATACTGGACTACGTTGCAGCGTAAAACAGGTAAACGCCCCCTTTTGAATCAGTCTGCTCGGTCATTAGCTCAAAGCTAACCCTTCGACGAAGAAAAAAAGATGACGAGTATCGTACATTTCAGGCCGAATGGACTGAAGAATTCGCCTTTGTGGAGAGAGCAAATTCTGCGGTGTGTCTAATTTGCAAAGACAAAATTACATCGATGAAACGGCACTTCGACACGCGCCATGCTACCTTTGCATCAAAATACCCGGCAGGAGACGGCAGAAAGAAAGCGTGCCGAGAGCTACTGAGCAGGCTAGCCAGCAAACTAGCAAGCTAGCCAGCCTGATTCACTTTTAAAATATATTATATGGCTCTCATTGAAATAAATTTCCAAATTTTTTGCTTTCATGGCTCCCTATTTCCCGACCCCTGCATTAGGGGATCAGCTGACCGGTAAAGCGGTCTCTTAACGCTGGAAACGTCCATTAAAAGTCACTCTGGAGGGACCTCTCAGGTGTCGGGGTGATACTTCTTCATGTGTAGCTTGAGGCTGTAGTTGACGATGAAGCTCTTGGCGCAGACCGTGCACACGAACGGCCGCTCGCCCGTGTGGACGCTCAGGTGCGACTTCAGGTGCGCCGACTGCGTGAACTTCTTGCCGCACTGCTCGCAGGAGAACGGCCGCTCGCCCGTGTGGATCCTCATGTGGACCTCCAGGTTCTGGGTGTTGGCGTAGGTCTTGCTGCAGATGGAGCAGATGAAGCGATTCCTGAGGGAGCCGGGACTCGGCGGCCCGTCGGGGAGCTGGGATCGGCCCGGCTGGTCGCCGTAGAGCCCGAAGTTCATCACTTCGCCGCCATCTTCGTACTCGAAGGTGGCGCTTCTACTGTTGGAGAGCTGGCAGTCCGTGGAGGCAGAGCCAGAGATGCTTATCAGCTTCAGTCCGAAAGCGTCGCCGTCCACGCTGTCACTCTGCTGAAAGGCGAAACTCATCGGATTGTTGGACTGTTTGTTCCAGGCCAGGTCCACGTTCAGGTCCAGTTCTGCTCTGCTTGACGGGGACTTGGCCTCCATCATGGTGCTGCTGATGAAATACACCTGCCTGCTGGAGCTGGGAGGAACCAGGTGGACGTCCGGGTCCATCTCTGAGGAGTACGAACACACGGATTCGCCGGCCTCGCCGGGCTGAGGCTCGCTGCGAGGAGAGTCCAGCGTGTAGACGGACACTTGGGCCTGCGTCCCTGAACCCGGTCTGGACCTTTTCAGCGCCAGCTCCTCAGGGGACTTCCCAGAGGCTTCATTTCTACGACTCTGTCGTCTCCTTCGCCGGCTGAGTGGCGCCGACGTGACGCCTTCACTGACGACCGACACCCCCCCGTCAGCGGCTGACCCGGTACCTGACGGGAAAGACCACAGTTGTACTTCTGCATCTGAAGCTGAAAAGTTGCTTTTAAGCCACAGAACCTTTAAAAAACAGATTTTGACATGCGGTTTGTTGCTCTTTCTGAAAAATTAATGACTGCAAAATGATTCCTTTAGTAGAGCCACAACTTCTTATTCTGTTAGTCAGAAATGTGGAGCAGAACCTGCTCTCTCACCTTCCTCTTCGGCGTTGTCACTCTCACTGTCGGAGTCTTCGTCTTTGATCAGCACCACATCTGGAAGCTGCAGAGGCCACAGAGTAACAACATCATCGCCAAAGAAGCCCGAGACGAAAAGGATTTAATGTCAAACGACCGCGACAGATGTCAAAACCGAGATAAAGTAAATCACAGGTGTTTAAAGACTTTAAAGGGTTAGAGGAAGGGATTGTAACGGGAATAACTTCAAATATTAACGGGATCGTGGAGCTTCTCATAGAAGCTCTGACTCCAGTTTCTCAGGATAATGAAAATGAGTCTTTCTTCCCCTGCAACGATTCATCCATCCATCTTCTTCTCCTTCTGGCTCAGCCTCCTCTTCAACACAACAGACCAGAGCAGCGCCCTCATTACTGCTGATGAAGCACCTGAACATCTCACGCTTCAACCTGCCGTCACTCATGAACAAGACCCAGAGATCCAGAGACCCTTGAACTCCTCCATGAGGCATCCCCCAACCCACGGAGAGCTTTCCGCCTTTTTTTCTGAAACCTTTTGTCTGGGCTTGGAGAAGCCAACAGAACCACATCATCCTCAAAAAGCAGAGATGCGACCCTGAGGTTCATAGACGATGTGGCCTTCTCTCAGCGACTATACCGCGAAATCACAAGCAGGATCGGAGAAAAGGGGCATCCCTGCAGGAGTTCAACAGGTGCAAGTTCGACAGCTGTTGCTATTGTGAGTGGGGATAGCCTTATAAGGAAATATCATGTATAACCGGCTTGCTCATTTCCGTGGTTGCAAAACAGCTTTATAAGGAGATATCTCTGAGAAAGACATGTTGTGAAACTAGGAACTTTACTAACTGAAACTGAAACTAGGTTACTTTCTTCTGAAAGTAACGCCTTAAACAAGTACACACACGCACACACATAGAGGAAGAGACAAGATATTGACGCACACACATCTCATAAGGCGGAGACTGAACTCAAGTCTATATAACATCACACCCCTAGACAAAGACAGAGCTTTTCCGTACTTTGTGCTGTTCGCATGTATTGTACTGAACTGTTCTCCGCACTTTGCAAACTGCGCAAATAAAACTGTGTTGATTCTTATATCGTCTCCTCTGTCTTCCTCCTTCACTGCATCAACGGACTCGGAAAGAGGTACAGGTTGACCTCAACAGTTTTGGGGGCTCGCCCGGGATGTGGTGAGGAGAGGACGGAGTTCATTCGGATAAAAGATTCCTTCACGGTGACAGAGACGGGACGTTAACACAGAGGTAAGCAGAACCTGTTTTATCAAACTCTGCACATTGAATATCTTAAAACAACGTGTCCTGTCCTGAAACTGGTGATTGAATCAGCAAAAGACGATAAGAATTAATGTCGAGAACTGCGTAAAACTATAAGAGAAAAGTGAATATAAAAGAGGATAAAACAGACTGTCTTTGGTCGTGGCGGACCCCACCGGTTGCCTGACGAGGAACCGGAAGCCTGAGAGGCTGCTGGGTTAGAGTCCCGGGGAGGTGAAGACACCCCGAATTCTACTGGGTTTGAGTCCCTGGGGTTAGAGTCCCCTAAAGTAGTATACTCTACGGAGTTGGGTTAGAGTCCCTTGAGGTTATACTCCTCATAAATTCTTGAAGTCTGTTTGGGGCTAGAGTCCTCTATACTAGAGTACAGGAACAGGGTTCCTGAGGTATTTTTCTATAAGTGCATTTTGAAAAAGTTTGTGAAGATTTTAACGTGCTTTGTGTGTTTTGTATTTGTTTGAGAGAGAGAAGGAGAAGTGGGCTGTGGGAAGAACAAAATTCTGAGGTGTCTAAAGGTGAATGGTGCATAAAACGGTGTCTTGACAAACTCGACAATCAGACAGAGGAAACCTAACGGTGATAACGTAATCTGTCTGAGCCATTGAAGCCTAGCGGTGTTAACACAAGTGGCTTGGTTTGTCAAAAGGGTCAGTTGCTCGGGTGTTATGCCATACAAACTGACTGGCCGTTAATAAACCATCACCTTACAAGGCTTGTTGCTCGGACGTACGTCATACAAACCGGCTGGCCTCAGAATTTAGAAAAAGAGAAGTAAAATGGAGGGAGAGTTTGACAGGGAAATAGATGATGGGGGATGGGGCCCAGGTATGGGTGCCTGGAGGCCCCTCGAGCTGCAGTTAGAGAATACGTTAAAAGCAGCAGGGGCAGTGTTACCTAAAAAGGGTAGGGACAGGAAATTAGCCGACATGAAGGGACAAGTGGAACAATTGGTGAGATATAAGGGCAAGAAAATGTCAGACCCCGGTCCGTTAGGGGCCTGGTTGTAGGAAAAGGAGAAAGAATGTAAGGTGAGGAAAGAAGAGCTGGCAGAGCAGGGACAAAAGGCAGGTGTGCTGCAACGTTCAAAATTAAAAAAGGAGGCGAAAGAGCAGGAGGAGCGACGACGGGGCTGGTCTGAGCTGGCGGTCTTCTGGCAAAGTGTGAGACATCTCCATGAGAACGCAGGAAAACCAGGAGGCAAACAAATGGTAACTGCACCTGACACTCCTACATGCCCACCTCCATATGCACCGCCTGCTGCACCGACACCAGGGTTATATCCCACACTATATGTGACTAGTGGTACACTTCAGGTTGGAGCCTCAGAAGAGACACTTGTAAGTGACAGTGTGACTGAAGCAGGT
Organism: Leuresthes tenuis; assembly: GCF_036924035.1. NCBI lineage: Eukaryota > Metazoa > Chordata > Actinopteri > Atheriniformes > Atherinopsidae > Leuresthes > Leuresthes tenuis. Next base: position 3,997,073 of record NW_027325368.1, on the reverse strand, counting down.
GCAGCCACTCCTACAGCATCAATCTCTGAGACTTCAGTAAGGACAGGGACGACGTCCAAATCTTCTTATAACCCCTTCACAGGTGATAACCTCTCGGCGCCCCCAGACCCATTCTCGCAGAGACGGGCAAGGGAACAGGCTCCACAGCCCACGGTAAAATGAGAAGTCACACCACAGCCACGGAGGCAGGTCAGGAGGGGAAGTGAGATTTCAGATTGTGAGGAGGAAGCAGAAGCAGCAGGGACAGCTTCTTTTCAAGGAAAGGGACAGTGGGAAGGTGAAAGACAAGAAGTACCAGTAAGTTTTAGCTTGGCAGGAACATGGAGGGAGGATGATGAAGATTCAGCCGTCAGGAAAGAGAGAGAGCTAGATGAGTTATGTCGGAGAGAGATAGAAGAGCTCTGTCAAAAAAGGGACGGACTGGTGAGAAGTGTAGAGAAAGGAATGAAGGTGGCAGAGGAACTGACAGATACGATAGGCAGAAGAGTTAGCCAGCGCCGACGTGGTGGGACAATCCTTCCGGTCACAATGTACCCACTAACAGCAGTACCAGGACAAGGTGACCAGTACCGACCATTTACTATAGGGGACATACAGGCCATAGTGGAGAAATTACCACCTGTAGCCGAGGGTGGAAATTTGTGGCTCAGCAAATTGGATTCTCTGACGGCAGGACAGAAATTGGCATTGGGGGACTTTAGAGCTATTGCAGGACGATGCATGACGGGTGGGGACATGAGAGAAATTGAGACTATCGCTCATACAGACAGGGTGACAGATGACACCCCTTTCACGCATCATAGCACTGAAATAGGGAAAGCTATGAGAGAAAAATATCCCCTACCTAACGCCACCGTAATGCCAAAGATGAGATGGGACCCCAAACAGAATCCAAGGGAGTATGTAGATCAGAGCAAGGATTTATGGTTGAAACACACAGGATGCCACCCAGGGAAAGCTGGAGCTCAGAGGGAGTGGTTTAGACAGGCTATACTGGAAGGAGTGCCGGAGAATGTCAAAACAGCCATGGTAAATAACCCGGACATGCTCGGTAGTGAATCACATGTCTGGGAGAAACACTTAATACACCACCTCACCCGTGCTCAAGATAATACGCAGAAGGAACAGGATGACTTAAAAGAATTGCAGGTTCAGCTGTTAAAATTACAGTTAACGGAAGCTAGACAGAAATGTAATGATAAAAATAAAAAACAAAAAGGGGAAGCTGCGAAGGTCATGTTAGCTGCCGAGCCACCACAGGTTCCTGATTTATTTCCGGTCCCACCATGGGTACCGCAGCCCCCATCAGGCGGGAGAAGACATGGGGGAGGACCAATGCGGGGTGGAGGCTTTGGGGGAAGAGGTCGGGGACTAAGGGGCGGTACAGGAAGAGGACAGTCAGGGGAGACTCGTTGTTGTTATCTCTGTGGAGACCCTAATCATTGGATAAGAAACTGCCCACATAATCCAAGAACACAGAAAGGTGTGGATAGTGGTCCTCCTGGGAGAGGCAGGGGTCGCGGCTCCGGACCTCCTGTTACTGCACCTATGTATCCTCAGCAGCCTTGGGGAGCAGCTGCTGCTGGTCAGTTCCCATTGTGGGACAATGGGGAGAACTCTGACCAGTCCGGTCAATATTGACACACCCCACAGAGACTCTCAGACAGCATCACTACGGCAGAACCGATGCTGTCAGTTCAGATTGAGAAAAAAGATCTGCCTTTCTTGGTTGACACTGGAGCCACATGTTCCACATTGAAAGTTGTACCATCTGGTTCCCTGTCATCACGTACCATCACGCTTATGGGCTTCTCTGGGGAGAAAAAGACACTGCCGTTCACTAAGCCGCTACTCACCCAGGTGGGAAAACAGACTGTGACACATCCATTTGTACATTCACCTTCTGTACCGATGAACTTGCTGGGAAGAGATCTCCTGATAAAACTGGGGGCCACGATACTCTGCAGCGCCGATGGCCTGGTTGTTGTCATGCCTGATGGATCTCATTTGCCGTGCTCTGGACCGATGGAGAACATCACTGGTCAATATCTTGTGCAGCCAGTGAATGAACAATACGCGGACATATACTGGGGTCTATTACAGCCGGAAACATCTGAGCGGCGTGGTATCCTCTCGGCTTACCTCCAGTGGAAACCCTGGATTTCCCAACTCGAACCCTATGTCTCACCTCCAGATTCCCCCCATGTTACTCTATTTTATGATGGGTTACAGACAGATTGGTATCAGGAAAATTTTCAGGACCAACTTGAAGGTCGAGATTGGCAAATTAAGACACATAATATTTATGTGGCGCCTGAAGGCGTGGCGGCAGGTGTTGCCCTGACCTCTGCACAACTTCCCTGGTATATGATGGCAGAAGAAGCGGCCCCACATGTATCATTGGCATTACACCCACAGCATCAGGCAAAAGAGCTAGGGAGTATTGTTAAACGGGCACTCCTACAATCCGATTGGGTAAATACACAACTTCCACAAGTTCAGTATTCTGCGCAAGCTTGCACATATCGCATTCAGGTTTCAGGGGAAGATACAGTCACATTAGAGCATGCACAGATCTCTAGACATCATGGCCGTGAACGTACAGATCACGTGGAGGCGGCAGCTCTACTCGCCAGCCTCCCTGAACACCTATGGGCACAGGGTCCGACAGATGTTGGACAAGTTAAGTACAAGCCCATTACATTCCAGGTGCGTGAGGGTCCTCCTATTTGGATAAGGCAGTATCCTCATAAACCTCAGGCGGAAGAAGGACTTAGGGACACTATTGATGGCCTGTTACAAAAGGGGGTGTTAGAACCCTCGTCCTCAGAGTGGAACACACCCATTTTACCTATTGAAAAGAAAGGGACAGGTAAATATCGCATGGCACATGACCTACGGGCAATCAACGATATTCTCCTCACTCCTACAGTTCCTGTTCCGAATCCATATGTGGCTCTAACCAATTTGGATCCTAAACATGAGTGGTTTACCTGCATTGACTTGGCTAATGCATTCTTTTGTCTTCCCTTGGCGGAAGACTGCAGGCACATTTTCTCGTTTTCGTATCAGCACAAGCAGCTACAGTACACCAGGCTGCCACAAGGGTTCGCTTTGTCCCCAGGGATTTTTAACCAGGTTCTAAAAGATATCCTGAGTGATTGCCCACTACCAGAGCAGGTGACTCTCGTTCAGTATGTAGATGATTTGTTGTTGGCAGCGCCCACTGCGGCTCTGTGTTTGGAAGCAACTAAAAATGTCCTTTTACATCTTGCAAGAACAGGGTTCAAGGTCAGCAAAGCCAAACTTCAGGTTGCACGGCGGCAGGTAGCGTTTTTGGGCAGGCAAATTTCCCAAAAAGGAGCAGGGCTCTCCCCTCAGCACAGGTCTACTATTCTCCATCACTCTAAGCCAGTGAAGGTAAAGGACATGTTGTCTTTCTTAGGGTTGACGGGCTATAGTAGGACTTACATAGCCAATTACACCGGCTTAACTAGACCTCTGCGGGCCCTAGTGAAAGAACAAGGCATGCGCAACCTGTCAGCGACCCTGAATTGGACTCAGGAGGCGGAGGAAGCCTTTATTGCACTAAAACAGGCCCTCTCCACAGCAGCAGACCTAGCTATACCCGATTATAGCTTACCATTCTACTTGGATGTCTCTGGAACAGAACTTTGCACTAATGGCGTCCTGTTCCAGAGAAAAGGGGGTGAGAGAGTAGTACTAATGTATATCAGTGTGATGCTAGACAATATGGAAAAGCGCCATCCTATGTGTACACAACAGGCAGCAGGGATAGCAAAGCTCATTCAAAAAACTGCACACATTGTCATGGGACATCAACTGCACATTCTGACCACACATAGCGTTGTGGCCTATGTGAACTCACAGACTTTTACGCTGACTGCTCTGAGACAAAGACGACTGAGCAAAATTCTCGAGGCACCAAACCTGACTTTCACTCATGAAGGCATAAACATGGCAGATCAGCTAGGAACAGGTGAGCCACATGAGTGTACGGACAGAGTGCAGAAAGAGGAGAAAGTACGACTGGACCTACAAACAGAACCGATACCAGGGGCCAGAGAACTGTACACAGACGGCTGTTGCTTCAGGGATGAACGAGAAGGACTGAAAGCAGCATATGCAGTTGTAGAGGACGTGCAAGGGGAACTGATCACACGACAAACAGAGAGACTGGAAAGACAGCAGTCAGCACAAAGAGCAGAAGTACTGGCAGTAATAGCAGCACTGAGGCTAGGGGAAGGGCAGGAAGTAAACATTTACACAGATTCAGCCTATGCAGCAGGAGCAGTACATGTGGAACTGAAACAGTGGTTGAGGGCTGGATTTCTAACCGCAACAAATAAACCCATCAGACATGAGGCAGAAATGAAAGAGCTAGCGGAGGCCCTACTACTCCCGAGCAAAGTAGCTGTTATCAAATGTAAGGGCCATGAGAAAAATGACTCACCTACAAAAAAGGGAAACGACGCAGCAGATATGGCAGCTAAAACCGCGGCAGGATATGTGGTGAAGGCGATCCTCATGTGCGCTGAGACAGAGAAAGACACAGACATGACCGCACTGATAGCTGAGCAAGCTGCGGCCTCTCCACAAGAAAAGACATTATGGAAAGCGAGAGGGGCGACAGAAGTACACGGCCTCTGGAGGGGCCCAGATGGACGACCTATACTACCTCCAGGGATCAGACAGACAGCGTTGGCGGAGGCACATGGAGTGGGACATGTGGGGGTAGCTCAAATGATGAGAAATCTAGAGCACTGGTGGCATCCATACCTAAAGGACATGGCCAAACATTTTGTGGGGTCATGCGAGGAGTGTCTAAAGTACAATGTCAGACCAACAGTGAAACCACACCCTGGACGTTATCCATTGGAGGTAAAGCCAGGGAAAGAAATCATCATTGATTACACAGACATGATCACACCGGTGAAAGGGTATAGGTATATTCTGATGTGTGTGGACGCATATTCAGGATGGCCTGAAGCATGGCCTACCAAGAAAGAGGATGGTAAGTCGGTAATAAAATTTCTGATCAACCATTATATCCCCAGGCATGGATTTCCAGAAAGGATCAGGTCAGACAACGGCACTCACTTCAAAAACCAAGAGTTGCAACAGGTTGAGGCCATGCTAGGGCTAAAACACAAGTTTGGTACTGTCTACCATCCACAATCACAGGGTAAGGTTGAGAGAATGAATCAGACAGTGAAGAGCAAATTGGCTAAAATCTGTGCACAGACCAAAATGAATTGGCTAGATGCGTTGCCCTTAGCCTTAATGTCCATCAGGAGCTCTGTTAATCAGTCCACAAGGTTTACACCACATGAGCTCCAGACAGGGAGAGCTTTTCCTGGACCTCAATCTAAGTTGCCAGGAACAGGACATATTGAACAACACCTAACCCACAAAATGTATTTCCATGAACTCCAAAGTCTCGTTGCAGAATTTTCAAAGCAGGTGGCGAGTAGCAGAGGAGAGGGCCAACCAGCGCCGGCTCCAGAGGCTGAGTGGGTATTGCTGAGGGTCATCAAAAGAAAGTGGTCGGAGCCAAGGTGGACAGGGCCCTATCAGGTGACCGAGAGGACCTCCCACGCAGTCCGAGTCAAAGGGAAAGGTGATACGTGGTTCCATTGGAGCCAGTGTGCGGCAGCCGAGGAACCTCAACGCTCCCTAGCAGCGACTCACCAGGCGCTGAAAGATTTGCACACTGTACCGGCTGGTACAGAGGAAAAGACCACCAACCAACAAGGGGCAGAATAATCCCCTGGTGGCATTGTGCAGGCAGCAGTAGTACACTTCTGCCTCCTTGCAACGACATCATTGACGAGCAGGACGGGTGTTAGACCCGGGCTCCAACTCAACCCTCATCTGGAAACGTCAGCCCTCACCCTCTTCATATTACCAGCGACTGACTTTCCTTAAAGAGCACCCGGAGTTGTGCTTCTCAGAAGAACGGGACCAGATGACGTCATCGCAGTTGAATTCTTTTATTTTTGGATTTGTTATACTCATAATCGTGTTTGCTGGGGCTTTGCTTAAACTTGCTCTTACAGGTCATACCAAATTATAATCATTGCAGTATCACCCTTATGTTATCTTTTAATAATGTGTGCTATTTGCTAAGGAGTTGGGTAATGTTGACAAACTATAAGGTTTTAAGCTCCTCTAGGGGTAACCCCGCCTAGAGCACCCTGACGGATAAGGTCTGACTTACCAAGAAAGTTTTGCTTGCTATTTTTATCATACTTGAGACACAGTGAAACATATTAGAATGTTATTGTTTGGGAGTTGGAAAATTCTCACATGTTGTGCAGCCATCACGTGCGTGATTGTCCTCCTGATCTTCTGGTTATGTGAACCCAGTCCTGAACACATACGACCCAAAAGACACACTCAAAAACAAGATTTTTGTTTGAACCAATATGGCGGCTTGGAGTTGAATTACACAGTAGGCTCCACCACGGCGTTTCAATTCGATTTGTGCGACGTTATTAAATGCGGAGGCAATGCAGCGAGTTGGAGAGGATATGATGTTTATCTCTGTGCTGACTCCTTTGTAAGTGAAGATTGCGCAAGGCGCCGAACGCCAGGTGGCTCCACGTGGTGGAAGCGTCTGTGCCACTCGTGGGGTCAGGCGGTGGGTTATACAGGGCCATGGACGCCCACTTATACGTATGGGAATGCAACCAAAGCTGCGAAAGTCGCCTTAGCCAGAGAAGGATGGGTTAATGATAAGCAAGGTCTGAACCCTCTCATGTTATCAATTGATAAAATGACAGGCGGATTTCACCCGGAAGGGCAAAATCATGACAAAACAGTGTATTTCATTCTCGGGGTGGAGACCTCAGGTAATGACCCTCAGGCTTTTGTAAAAGTCAATTTCATCACACCACCAGTCAATTTAACTAGCACCCCTTCGCCAGACACAACTGTAAACCCACCAGTTGGACAGGATAAGAAACTGGCCGAATCGGTAATCCAAGACAGCAATTCTAAGTTTAAGGTAATTGACTTTTCTCAACTGAAACCCGCAGATGTAGTGCGTATGGCCACTGGCGTCTCAGAGGAAAATTTATGGCTATCTTGGGTAGCTCAAACTGCTCAGGAAAATAGTAAAGGAGATTGCGTGGCCTGTGCGTCTGCGCGCCCTAAACTGGTTACCGTCCCAGCTCCTCTAATTACTAATGACACATCAGGGTATCAATGTATGATGAATCTCACTTGGGGCAGAGATACAAGCTGCCAGACTCTGGGCAGTCTTTTCCCACCAATTAGCAACAAGACTATAGTTGGCCCATTTACGCCAGAGAAGGGTAATGGGTCTTATGTGTGCTTTAACATTACATCCCCGCGCTGCACGGTTAATCATACCAAGCCATCACCCGATGTTCAGTTAGGCGCTATAGATCCCTCATGGTGTCGAGGGATGAGGCCAGGTAATGAATTAGGAGGGTGGGCGAGAGCAGGATTGTATTTCTATTGTGGTCAACCTAAATTACATGTCAGGGTCCCACCTCACAGCACGGGGGTTTGCGCGATGGTCAGATTACGTACTCCTCTTATCCTGTTAGGAGATAGGTTAAGACATTTACATGGGGAACGGGACAGCAGTGCGGCTTTGACTAGCCGACGACGTCGCCATATTCTTACACGGCGCAGCACACACAATTTTGATTTATCAGTGGATAACCCCACCTACATGGATGCTATAGGAGTACCACGTGGAGTTCCTAACGAATTTAAATTGGCTGATCAAGTTGCGGCAGGATTCGAGAGTATTCCTATTATAGCGGCCTTCTTTCCGGTGACTCCGAATAAAAATGTGGATCGGATTAATTATGTACATTATAACGTGTTGCGACTGACCAATTTGACCAGGGATGCTGTTGCAGGTTTGGCAGAACAGACAGCTCCCACCTCGCTCATGGCGGTGCAAAATAGGATGGCCTTAGACATGTTGTTAGCGGAAAAAGGTGGTGTTTGTGCCATGTTTGGTGATATGTGTTGCACATTTATCCCCAATAATACGGCTCCAGATGGTTCGGTATCGAAAGCCCTACAAGGTTTGCGCACGCTCTCTAAAACGATGCATGAACACTCTGGGATTGACAATCCGCTGGATGAATGGCTGACCAAGGTGTTTGGGAAATGGAAGACTCTGATAATGTCACTTTTTGTATCTCTTGCTATATTCGTCGCTATTTTGGTGACGTGTGGTTGTTGCTGTATCCCATGTATCCGTTCACTTGCCATTAGACTTATAACTACCACTATAGAGGGGAAGGCTCCCTCCCCTTTGGTAATGCCACTGCTGAACCCTCCCGATCCTGATATAGATGAAGACGATATCATCAGAATGTCAGAGATTGTGTGATCACCTTGTAGTGATCAAAAGGGGGCGTGAGGTTTTTCAATTTCTTTTTAGTCATGTATTGTTACTCAACTATTTGTGTGATCTCTTAAAAGAGATCAAAAGGGGGTATTGTGAGTGGGGATAGCCTTATAAGGAAATATCATGTATAACTGGCTTGCTCATTTCTGTGCTTGCACAGCAGCCTGATAAGGAAATATCTCTGAGAACAACAGGTTGTAAAACTAGGACCGCACCCACAACGGTCTTCTGAAAGTAACGCCTTAAACAAGTACACACACGCACACACATAGAGGAAGAGACAAGATATTGACGCACACACATCTCATAAGGCTGAGACTGAACTCAAGTCTATATAACATCACACCCCTAGACAAAGACAGAGCTTTTCCGTACTTTGTGCTGTTCGCATGTGGTGTACTGAACTGTTCTCCGCACTTTGCAAACTGCGCAAATAAAACTGTGTTGATTCTTATATCGTCTCCTCTGTCTTCCTCCTTCACTGCATCAACGGACTCGGAAAGAGGTACAGGTTGACCTCAACACTTTGGTAGTGAAACTGGAAGCTGACCTGAGAGATGCATCTGGACCTTCAGCTGATCCATCTGCTGTTGGCCCAAGCCTCATCAGAAATGCTCTCCATGGTATTAAATCAGTTTCCGATGACGAGGATCAATAAACACACTGTTAAACTGCTTTTTACTCACTTAACGGAGCTGAGGATGAACGGTGTGCTTACCTCCTCCCGGTCAGCCCCGACGCGTCCTCTGTCTCTTCCGGCGGCAGCAGCGGCTTCTCCCCGGTCACCGTCCCGCTGCTGCTGCGGTGTTTCCGGCTCCCGGGCTCTCTCGGCGGCCGGTGCGATCTCCGTCACCCCCGGTCCGACCAGGGCCGCCTGCCCCCCGCCGCTGCCGCGGACCACAATCGACTCGATGAGTTGCAGCTTCTTTTTCAGGTCCTCGTTCTCCTTGTGGCTCCGGGAGATCTCCATCTGTAGCACGGCGTAGCCTTCATCCACCAGCTCGCAGATCTCCACCACGGCCGCTTTGGTCAGCGCCCCCATGATGACGGACAGCTGCTCCCGGAGAGCCGTGTTGCTTAAAACCGACATCCCGCTACTCGAAAGGAACTGGGACCGAACCGAAATCCCTCCTAATGGACCCGAAGCGGCCCCGGAAACACTAGCTGACATCGGCGGCTGACCGAGCTACCTCAGACTTCAAGTTGTCTAAAAGAACTACAAAGAAAATAAACGGCTTTCCTTTGCAGTGACGTCACTTCCGAAACAACACGCTTATTTCAAAATAAGAGCTTATTTTTTGTAGAACAGCGGAAAAATAAATAAAAACAGGATTAAATACTTTAAACTATGATGGAGTTTTAGGGCCACATTATTGGAATTAATTACGAAATTAAAGTCGTTATCAAATAGGGCAAGAATAAAGTCGTAATTGGTAGGCTGTTCTACTTAAAACGGAAAAGGCCAGAGTGAAACAGCATATAAGGCTAATGTAATGCTACAAGTTAAAAGTTAATTAAACGGTTCTGCTCACTGATATATTTTAGACTTTATTCTCGTAATTTATTCTCGCCATATTTAATAACGACTTTAATCTCGTAATTAATACCATTTTTTTGTAAATGTGGCCCTAATACTCCGTCGTATTAAACTGATAGATAAACAGTAAATAATATCAAAATAACAATATATTTTTAAACGACATACATATATATATATATATATATATATGGTCTTAATTAAATCTAAAAGATCTCAAAACCAAATAAAATTGGATAGAATAATTACTTAAAAATGAAGTAATAATAAAATAAGTTCTTTCTGTGTACGTATGTGTAAAATAACCAAAAGACGATAAATTCGAAGCAGTTCTATTGTAATGTTTTAAGATGTTTGAAGCTAATTTTTCCTCATAACTGTGACTAAAATATGTCTCTTGACTAATTTATTGAGAATAAAAGTCCAAATGTCCAAAGAAAAACTTTGCAAGACCTTCAGAAAGCCTGAAAAACTGTTGATCTAGAACACTTTCTGAGATAAGAAAGTCTGACTAAATGGAAGGAAAATGTAAAGAAATGGGGCTGGATCAGAAGTTTGGTGGTGAGGTTCAGCAGTAAAGCAGTTGCTGAAGTCTTTTTTTGAAGGATGTGAAAAACAATAGCAGATCGATTTGAACCTGCGAGGAATAAGTGCAGAATTGATTAAATGGCTGAAAAAGTCAGAAAAAGTTGAAGGGTTAAAAACAATGGAAGTAGAATGGAAAATAAGTAAAATAAGTAAAAAGAGTGAAATGTAAAGTATATGTCATCTTAAATTTAATTTAATTCAAAGCAGCTACTTTGAACAATGGTCTGGAAGGAAATTTTGCTTCTAGATTCAGGGAGAAATGAGTTTGACACTGAAGAAGTCCAACATGACTGAAAGAAAAGCAGTGAAACTGAACATCTGAGCCTCTCAGTGAGCTGGAGCAGTTTTTTATGCTCACTTTGTCCATGTTAACCAAGATAAAACTGCTACTCTTTGGTTTGTTCATCTGAGAACAGGAAACGGCAGCAGCCATAAACTGCTCGTTCATTTATCAGAATTTCTTCCTGGTAACAGAAAATCCTCGCCTCCGATTGGCTGACAGGGGCAGCTGAGTTCTTATAAAACATTTTAGCTGAAACACATTTTCCTAAATGTTTCCACTTAGGTTGAGTTATTTTAACGAAATTGTTTTAATTTAATCATTTAATTTAAACTTTATTCATCACTCCTCATCTTCTTTCATTTATGACAGAATCTGAAATATTTTTACTTAATTTTCAGTATTTTTTCTTTCCGTAACTTTGACAAAACAAAAATAAAAGGACCTTTTTCTAATCTTTCCTCATAATTCTGGCTTATTTATTTCGACTCCTCAATTTTGACCATTTCTCTTCATTTTTACCCTTTTTGTTGCAATCCAGCAGGTAAAAGTAAAACAACTTATCCACGATGGAATGACATTTTTTATTTATCGTGTCTCCGTATGAAAAATCTGTATGAAATCAAATATTGATCCATGATCAGCAGATAAATCAATAATAATTATAATAATAATGCTTCTTTTAAGAGTTTTAGTCTGGCAGCCTGGTCCCAAACCCAACAGAACCACATTAAAACGTGGGTATGTGGTACCGCTCTGACTCAGTATCAACAAACACGTCAGTTCATATGGTTGAATTCATCAATCAGAGGTATTGATCCGTTATAGACGGACCTTGAAGGAAAAAGATCCCAGTGATCAGTTCAGTGCCGGCAGTGAGGTTCTGGCTGCTCGTGCTGCCGGGTTAAAGCGGGGCTCTGTGGTGTTTCTGCTGGTGGATCCGCAGGTTCTGCTTCCCGGCGAACCTTTTCCCGCAGTGCTCGCAGCCGAACGGCCGCTCTCCGGTGTGGACGCTCTGGTGCGTCTTCAGGTGACCCGACTGCGTGAAGCGCTTCCCGCACTGAGCGCAGCTGTACGGCCGCTCGCCCGTGTGCACGCGCATGTGCGTGTCCAGGCTGCGCGAGGACGTGAAGGATTTACCGCAGTAGCTGCAGGAGAAGCGGCCGTCCCTGCAGTACCTGCTCACAGAGTCAAATCTGGGTCCACGCAGGGCCAGAAGCGCGGTCCCGTGGTCCGGTTTCAGGTACGGCTGATGGTGGACGGACACCAGACTGGGCACGCTCTGATTGGTCCACGAGGAGCTCAGATCCAGATCTGTGTCGTAGGGGACGGAGCTGATTCGGGCCGAGCCTCGATTCAGCGAGACCGGAGCTCCTCTGCAGCCGAGCAGGAACGGCTTGCTCCTCTGGGCCGATGGAGCGTCACCGTCCGACACCAAGTCCAACACAAGTTCCGCAGAGCTGCTTTCAGCGGCCCCCGCGGGGGCCGGAGACCCTGGCGCACTGTGGGACTCTGACAGCCTGTTGCTGTTCTGGTCCCAGGCCCGCATGACGCCAGCAGAGGGGGGGATCTTCATCCCAGAGGGCCCCTCCTCACCATCAGCTGCTTCTGACAGCGGCGCCTCAGTTCCTGGAGACACAAACATCAACAAACGACCTATAAAATATATAATAATATATTATAATATATTAAAATATAAAGAAATGGGGCTGGATCAGGAGCAGCTGCTTGCATTGATTCCATCTCCTCAGGGTGAGCGAAACAATGACATCATGACTTTTTGTCCTGTTGGTCGAACGCATCAGACTGAAATGAACGTTTCCCTGATATATTTTGAAAGTGTTAGACTGAGGCTTACTGTTCTTGAATTGTTAATTAGTGTTTCTTGAATTAAGTTGACAGAATTCCCTCCGACATCTTTCTCTGAGCTGTGGAAGCTTTCAGCTGGAACCCAAAGTAAATCTGTAAACTCTGAATGAGTTTTATCTGAACTTGTCCTGCCTGTCCTGTAGCTAAATGAGCTGAAAGCTGCTGCCATCAGCCCGTTTTTCTGTTGGTGAACAGCTGTAATGACAGCCTTCCTGCTCCCTGCCTTACCGTCTTCGTTCAGAAGCAGCTCGTCTGCGTCGACCTCGTTCGTCACATCCTCTTTGATCACAACAACATCCTGATGGATGCTGATGGGCTCCTCTGCAGCCAGAGGATCCTGACAGAAAGCAACAAGAGGGAACACTTTACGACTGTTTTCAAACCAGTTCACACACAGAGTCCATCACCTGATTTTTCAAAGGGAAAAGTGACAGTTGCAGCCTATTTTAAACAACTAAATTTCTTTATTTCTCATAGAAAATGTGGTAAACATAGGAAAAAAAAGTTTATTTTTAAGTCTGACCGTAAGACAAAGAAGTTGGGCTCAAACTAAATGTAAAAGTCAAGAAAATTCAAAGAGTAACTATATATATAATTACACATCATGCAAAAGAAGTGACTTTAAACACGTCAATGCTTGTTTTAATGAGTTCAGTCGAGGCTTTCTTCTCTATTCCAAGTCTGCATTGCACTTTAGATAAATTATGCTATAATTCTAATGTAGAAATGTAAAGAAGTGACTCTAAACTCTGCTCTGCTGTATTAATAAACCACAATCTTAGTATCATCACAACACATCCTGCGTTGGCACTGAAATCAATGAGAGACGCAGGATAAGACCCGATATGCTTCCAGATCCAGTAGCAAAGCTGCTGTAGCCCTTTTGTTACCGTTCTTCTTCTTCTTCTTCTTCTTTCTCTGGTTCCTGTTCCTCCTGTTATTATTAGCAGTGAATCAGATATTCAATTCATGTGTTTAATTTACTTCCAAGAAGCGCTTATGCAGCAAAAATGTAAGATTTTTCCGATTATTTCAAGGATGGCAGATCCTGGGAGATCATTTAACGTATTTCTGACATCATGTCGAATCTTCAGAAACGTGGAGAAACCAGAAGTCTTTTTTTAAGTTTAACTGCAGGAAACATCTTTCACATATCTGCTTCACCATAGAGGCCAGAAAAAATGACATCACCGTGTCATTAAGCTGGAAATATACCAGCTGTTTCACCTCCTGTTCACATACTTCCTGTGTGGTGCGCTTGTTACGGCGTGATTCCACAAGGGGGCGCACCTGATCACTTGGACCGGAGTTTACAGGATATAAGCAGAAGCACTCAAACATGGCATCAATAGAAGAGGTGAGCATTTTGCTGATCTTAAAGGGGAACTCCGGTATTTTTAAACCTAGACCTTATTTCTGGATTTAAATACATTTATCTCTACTGGTCCCAGTAGAGAAATCCCTCCGTTAGCTGGGGGATTAGCTAACAGCAGCTATGAGCTAACAGAGCTATAGCACACGTTCATTCATTCATTCTTCTTAAAGTATTGGTGAAATAAAGACAGATAATGCCTTATTTAGAGGCTCTAAGCCCCGTTCACTCCGTTATATGGATCTCCAGTTATCTAAATATCTTCCAAAGGACGCCGACTTTCACCAAACTGTTCTCGGTGAGGAGATGAACGAAGGTTTAAAGGTTTAGGTTTAAAAATACCGGAGTTCCCCTTTAAGATCTCGACAGAGAAAGCGGCAGCGGCGGTTTCCTTTATGGTCGACGAGGTCCCAAAACTCAGCACGTTACAGGAATTTGATGGAAAATTCCACACGCCATTTTCTGACGTTAACAGCAACTATATCTCTATATCTGATCCTGCAAGGGAGGCAGGATCAGAGGCGTATCGGCAATGGATCAACTGAAATGACCTCGCTCCACCTCTTTACTTACAAACACGACACGAAGTGCAACAAAGGCGCATCGGTCGCGGCTTGGAAAGGTTTGCGTTTCGTAGAAAGTTAGCAAGACCCTTAACAACAAGTCATTTCGGCCCTCCGGTCGGTTCCTGAGCTTCAATCCAGACCCGACAGTCTGCTAACTGCAGACCATTTTATTGGTTAAACTCTGGGCTGATGTTCTGTTTTTTCTCACAGGGAGATGATGAATGATGTCAGCTGGGTACCATGAGAGGGCTGAAGACCCCCTCAGGACTCTGAAGGTGCCACCGTTGCTTTTGCAGACTATTCAGTTCCTGTAAAACCAAACTAAGCTGTGTTCCCATTCTTGGTCGAGTTTGTTTGTTGGACTCCACCAGGGCTGCCCCAGTTTGTGCTTTTCATGGCCAGGATCTCAAGGCGTAGTCGTGGAGAACCTCAGGATTACATCTCTGCTTTCTGAAGATGTTGTGCTTCTGTTTTCTTCTTCTTCAAACCGTGACCTTCAGCTGCACTGGAGCGGTTCAGCTCTTCCAAATCTGAGGCCATGGCTCTCCACCGGCTCTCTCCGGGTCGGAGACGAGTCTCCGCCTCAGGCAGAGGAGTTTATCTCTATGGCAGGTTGGAGATGCTTCGTCAGCAGTGAAGAGGGCGCTGCTCTGGAAGGAGAAGCTTTCATTTGTTCCAACCCTTGGATTGGGTGCCATGATTGATAAATATGAGACAGAAAAAAGAATGACTTTGAAGTAAATTGTGAAGCTGTGTGTAAAAAGGTTCAGCAGCAGGGAAACTTTCAGTTTGGTCGCACCATAATGACCACGTTTACCTGCTTTCATTGAATCACTTCTGTCTTTTCATTTGCCATCATGGTGAAACTTATTCAAAAGATAATTTGACAGTTAAATGGTCCATCGAAGCACCAGAGCCACAGCTTTTCTAAAAAAAAAAAAAAGCATTTTTCTCATGCGGTGGCTGTTTAGTTCAAGTGTTTCTACTTTGTTTTAAACTTTATGGAAACACCCAGACAAAGACAGGTGCTAACAGGTGTCTAAAATAACGAAGCATCAACCAGGTGATAATGGTTCATAGAAATGTGAAGACTTCATGTTTTGGGGGCTGAAAACGGCGACATTTCCTCTCTGGTTCAGAGATAATGTGACCGCAGATGTGCTGCACTGTTGCTCTCACCTCTGCTGTGGCGTGAGTCACCTCTGTGGTCTCCAACACAGGAACCAGCCCATGTCCTCTGAGGTTTGAGGCTTTCGGCTGATGGGAGCGCAGTTCGGACTGTAAGCTGCATTCTGGGTCAAAAACACAGGAAACCTGCTGCTTAACTGGGTTCAGGGAGGGTTTAAGTGATCTATTTACCATTCATCAGCTGTTTCTCAATCTTTTCCATAAGTTTTCACATAATTTTTGGCATTTGTACAATATGCCGAATTTAATATGAGCCACAAAAACATATATTGAGCAGATAAACCGATCAGAAACATGTCTCTATGACTAATAAAGCGAATTATTCTGAGTTTTCTCATGAAGTTTGGTGCAAACATGGAGAAAAAGAAGTTATCTGAGACTCTGCTGGTCAGATTATCCATCATCTGTGTCCCTGGTATTAACATGTCGCACAGACAGATGAACCACCGCCGGTTCTGTAGGTCTTAAAGCCCCGAAACTCACCGGCAGTGAAATCCACCAGACCCCCACCGCCCTCCTCCACCGGCCGGAAGTAGTCCAGCATCCCGCGGTCTCCCCGGCCGATGATGGACTCGATGAGCTTCAGCTTCCTCCTCAACGTCTCGTTCTCCTTGTGGCTGCGGGTGATCTCGAGCTGCAACACGGCTTGGCTGCCGTCCACCAGCTCGCAGATCTCCGCCACCGCCGCTTTAGTCAGCGCCTCCATGATGGACGTCAGCTGAGACTGGAAAGCCTTGCAAGTCGTCATTCTGACCCAAAAAAAAAATCGCGGAAACAACCACAAAAACACCAACTTTACGCTTCAGAGAGGAGGGAACACCATCCAGGGTCGCCCAAGGTCTCGGTCCTTTTTTATAAACCGGGTCATGTAGCGGTTGAACCGCGGACGGATGCAGCCGTTGACCGTTGTTCGCCCCTCTTCAGTGTGACGTTCAGGGATTTCCGTAAACCACCTTCATAATAAGATATCTGAAATAATCACACGGTGCTGCGTTTAAGTGCGCCTCGTAAACACGAAATATTTGTGTTAATATTAATACTGCGAATCAATAGGCTATAAAAGTAGGCTATTTGGGAATCACCTACTATTTTCTGTCTGTCAAACTGTGTTTTCTTTGCTGTTTTTCTGCGATGCAACTAAAGAAACGGGAACAAAGGATGTGTCTTTGTGACAGGCTGCTCGTAACAAAGTGCCTAAAAATACTATTAAAAACTGGTTATTTGCTAAGTTATCTGTTCATCACTCGAGTTAGGAGCCTTTCTTATGCTTGAATGATTCATAAGTCAGAGTTAAGTGGCTTTACAAAGAAAAATGTCCAAGGAAAACTTTTGAAAGACCTTCAGAAAGCCTGGAGAACTATTGCTCAAGACCATTTTAAAAGGTTGTAAGAACGTCTGGCTGCTTGGAAGGAAAAAATAAAAACTGAGGGCTTTTCAGGAGTTTTTCACAGGACCAAATCACAACAAATGTCATTTCAGGGCACTTTAAAGATACTGTCCAATTCAAGCCAATTTTTACTCCGGTTAGTTTAATATAAATAAAATATAAATTAGTCCAGTTGTTACTTGTCATTCAGCTTAGGATAAGACCATCATGTATTTATTATATAGTAGAGTGATTCACCTGTGTTATTGTATGTTTTACTAACTATTTATTTTCTATTTTCAAGATATTGGGAAGGAAATTGTTGGCGAGGACCAAATCTACATGAATAGCTTCATGTTTTTCTGTTTCCGTTGCATGAATTTATATCAGTAAATAGGAAAAAATATTCTTAATAAAGCCATAGAATATGTTATCTAACACCATTAAGTCAGTTTAATAAGAATCGCTTTTAATAATACAATTCCAGCCTTGTGCTCTGAATGAAGAAAGAGTGTATAACTGCCTTTAAAAGCATTTTCCCACTTTAGAATCGCCCAAACATATTTTCACACCTTTTTGTTAATGTAGTTAAACATAAATGCGTAATTTCATGCGTTTCTATTGATATACACTCAGCGCTGGAAAGTAATAATTATTCAGTACAAGTTTACATCCCTCATGGTCTATTCAGCACCTGCCCAGGACATTTAATTTACATCTTATCTAAATCTGTTTGTATTTACATTTAGTGTTAAGGGATATCTCTATTTGTTGGTTTCAAGTTAATTCAGATGTAATTAGGAACATTTACCACACAATATGTCAGTTATTTTCCTGATTAGGGTCGATTCTGAAAAACAGTGATATTTTTCCCCTATAGTCCTCGAACGCAGCAGGAGTTTTGTTTCCACAGCAACGGTTGACAACAGAGGAGGAAAACATGGTTTACAGTAAGTTAAAAAAATGAGACTGAAAAATATAACTATAGCGCTTCGTATTTAACAGTTTTACTCTGTATCCCTGTTGTGAGTTTTATGAATTAGTAGATTTAAAGATTTGTAGCTTTCTCGCGTCCTTTTTAGAACGTTACGTAGCAGTTTGGAAACCGGAAGTTACTTATTCGACGTTTAAAGACGTTTTCTTCCACTTTAAACACCGTTAGTTAACGTATGCTTAGTAAAAATTACACAGTCTCCGTAATAACCTTTTAAATACAAAGTGACTTTACACTATTCAGTTTTTTAACTGAATTAATTGGTCATCTTCCTCTTTCCTCTACTCTAAAACGGGTTTTTTGTTGTCTCAACAAGCCTTATGTGGTGGTTTTCTTAATGTAAGATTAAGGCAAATGTATTTACATTACTTAATTCAACAACAAAATGATACGGAGTTGTTTCCACAGAATATAGGAAAACTAAAACAAATTTTAAAGTTTTAAAAAAAAGGTCAACAGAGTCCAGTATTCTCAATACAAAGTCATAAATCAGAGTTATTTCCTGCAACTAAATCAGTGAATTAAATGCAGTGAAAGTCTTCAGGTTTGATTTAAAAGAAGAAGAACTGACACAGATCTTCACTTATCTGGGAGCTTTTTCAACATAAATGGTCCATAAAAACTGAAAGCAGCTTCTCCGTGTTTAGTTCCAACTCGGGGGACGGAAAAGCAGTTGAAAGCAGCTGTTCTTGAGGGTCATAATGTACCAGAATATCTTAAAGGCAGTGTTCTGAATCAGCTGCAGCTGTCTGATCCATCTATTTAGACAGAAAAGGAAATACACTGTTTACATTCGTCAAGTCTACTGAAGATAAATGCACGGAGCAGTTTTTCTAAATGATAGAAGGCTGACCCGATAACTGACTTGATAACACCCAGATTTCTGGCTTAGTTTGTGGGTTTTAACATTACAGTTTGTCTTTGTTTAACTGAAGGAAACTCTGAACCATCCGGTTTTTTATTTGTTTGAGGCACTCAAGGCGAGTTTGTAAGGTATTAAAATGCCCCAACGATACAGTGACGTAGATCTGTTGTAGTTTATTTTGTAGTTTTGCATAATCTGAGCAAGCAGGACCATGTAAATGTTGAATAAAAGAGGCCCCAGAACTTAACCCTGAGGAACCCATGCTCAAAGATGCAAAGTAGTCTGTATTTTAGGTAGGAAAACAGACTACTTAAAAGACAGGGAAGCACTTACCCAAATAACCAGCTTGGAAATTCAGGTTTTGTGGCATTTTGTGTGATTATTTATTTTTTTTTAAAGGTGGAGGTTGAAAAGTCTGAGTTTTCATTGAATTTAGGATAACAGCAGGGTGTTATGCAGAAATAAAACACAATCAATTGATTCTTTGCAGCTTTTTATAGTCTAAAATGCACATTAACACATCCACACCTTCACACAACCGTGTGGAACCACATCTGTTTGCTAGTTTTAAATTTTTTATTTTTAGATATTTAGGAAATAATTTGCCTTTAAACAACAAATCAAGCTGCTAATAATAAACATTTGACAATGTGAATTTAAGCCATCATCTCTGGGGTGAAAATGTGTCACTTTTTAGTAAATTTCTTTTCATAGTTTGAGCCCAAAGCTGCATTTTTAGCCAAAGCCTTTGGATTCCAAACATACAACCTCCATATTTCAGCAGAAACCAGGGTAAAAAATCTTTTTAACCCCCCAAAAACAGGAGCATTATCCTCCATCTTAAAATGAAATAGTAACTGTGGTGATATATTTTGTTTCACTGCACAATCTGAGCAAATATGAGCATGTAAACATTGAATGAAAGAGGCCCCAGAATTTAACCCTGAGGAACTCCACCTGCCAATTTAATCTGATCAGCTGTATGATTGCCCATAGACACAACGTTGTATCTGTCTTTTAAGTAGAATTGCAAGCAGTTTCCTTTCTTTGGATCAATGTGTTGTGGTTGACTGGGTCAAATCCACCACTGAGATGTAGTAAAACTAAGACAGAAACATCATTGGATGATGTTTAATGTTATGTTTATGTATTTAGCAGACGCTTTTATCCAAAGCGACTTACAAATGAAGATATAATCTAATTTTTAATCTAACTGTTTGTTATAATTGGCTTTGATCTTAGACATTATAAATTCATATTCTGTATTTTACTAAATAACCTCTGTTCCTAGCTGGTACTTTTCCACTCTGCTCATACTGAACAATAGATGACCTTAAATGGTCCAAGACCTTAGAATGACATAAACAACTGGGTCAGACAAAACATCTCTATTAGGGCAGATAGGTCTGGTACATTAGATCCACGCCTAAAACAGTTTCTCACATCCAAAGAACACAACAAGGACAGCAGCTGGCCTGATCATGCCACTCAAAACTGGCCAATTATACTCAAGTGTGAATACAACCTCTGTGAGATAAAGCTGAATATAAATATGACATGTTTCCGGATATCGGGGCTCGGCCTGACGGAGTCCAGCGCTGCAATATACTCTACTAGAAAACACCTCTGTTTTCGTGTAATCGGCACACGTTGTGTATTTTTTGTACGGTCAGTCACGGAGGACATGGTCCGAAGACGGGCTGAACACAACGATTGTGAGATCTTCTCCCTGGAGGAAGTTTCCCTGCATCAGCAGGACATCGAGCGGATCGAACACATTGACAGGTGGTGCCGGGACCTGAAGATCCTTTACCTGCAAAACAACCTCATTCCTAGGATTGGTGAGATGTGACCCAAGAAACAAACACTGCTGATTTACAGCTTAGATAAGATTCAAACTGGGACCCCGCACTCTTTATTATTATGTTCTATAGACCAAATAGTTGCTTATCTTTTATGTTTTTTATTATTCTTTGTTCTTGTGTTTTTTTATCATTAATTCTAAGGCACTTTTGGTTACATTTGTGCTTTAAAAGTGCTAGATACACATTTTTTTGTTGTTTTTTCCACCGTAAAGGGATTACTGTGTATTCTAATTTGCTGAAATATTAAAAAGCTAAACAACAGTTATATGAACACAAAAATAACCTCAACACAGAAGTGAATGGGATTGAAAAGTCCCTGTAAAATCTTCATTATTCAGACAGTTTCAGACAGTTTTCAGACATTATTAGACAGTTTCCACTGATGCCTTTGGGTTTTGTTTCCTCTTGTAGAAAATCTTGGCCATCTGAAGAAGCTGGAGTATTTGAATCTGACCTTGAACAACATTGAAGTCATTGAAAACCTTGAAGGTTAGTGCATGGAACTGAAATAGCTGCATTTGTTGGAAGAATATTATACTTTAGTTTTAAGCTGTTTGTGTTACCTTTTGAGATTCCTCCTCCAACCACCAAGTGGCGCCACCTTGTTTCGCTTTAGCATCAGCAGTACACAGTGATTTAAAGCTGCATCTCAGCAACAGGAACCTTTTCCAGGAGCTTGGATCATTTGTTACACAGCAGGAATCACAAGCTAAACAGTGTTCTGGGGTCAGTGTTTTACCTCAGAATCAGCCCTGGTAGGGAGATGGTACTTTTGAGATGTC
This sequence comes from Leuresthes tenuis, assembly GCF_036924035.1. NCBI lineage: Eukaryota > Metazoa > Chordata > Actinopteri > Atheriniformes > Atherinopsidae > Leuresthes > Leuresthes tenuis. The sequence goes on along the minus strand of NW_027325368.1, from coordinate 3,975,382 downwards.
CCTGATGTGGTGGAACATTTCTGACTGGTTGAGTATTCTCAGCATTTTATTTCAAACCTTTTGTCTCATGTTTAATGTTCCAAATAGCTTGTAAAATCTATCAACTCTTGGTTGCACAGCAAAGATGTTTTACACGTCAGTTGACTTAATTTCCCTAATCAGGCTGGACCTTGAAGTTTAAACTGTACATGGGTCAGGAACAGAGTAAGGAAAACAGGAATCGTACACTTCCTGAACCCTTGTTTTGAAGGTGCATCACTTCGCGCTTTGGACCAACCCCTAACTGAGATTAACCAGGTTTAGTGATTTGTCATGAGTTCCAGTTGCATATTATCTGTATATTTAGTGTAATTTTAGCTCACTGAGAGTATCTACAACTGTTTCGTTCCACCTTCTCAACACTTTCTTGCATATTTATGCTCATAGATTGAATACTAAGCTCACAGGTGTGTTGAATGTTGATTGATCAAAGCAGAGTCAAGCATAGCGAGGACAGTAGGCAGAAGCAGTATAGAGACATATAAAACTCACAGCATATGACTCTTAAAAACCCCACTATTGAATTAATTTAAAAGTATTAAATTCATTCACTGTGATAAATTAGCCCAAAAAAGCAGGTCATCTTCTCTGGGATGTTACATGTATGTTTTTGTTGCCATGTCTGCCATGTCTCTATGTTTAAGGTGCAGTTCCCTGAGAGATGATTGACCTGCATGAAGCTGAGGGTGCGGCTTATATAAGCAGATCTTTCCTCCGCCCTCTCAAGATCCCATCCTTAGTTTGTGTTGCACTTCTTTTTGGTTGTAAATAAATGTTATTCTTTTCCACTCAGTATGGTTTTCCTTATTATGTTGTGACTTTGAGCTGGTCGTAACATAATGGGGGCTCATCCAAAGTTTAGTTTGGAGTCGGTGAGTAAGTGCTTTGTTTCCCTAGACCCACGTTTTCCATTTTGTTTGTTTGTTAGGAGGTCCATGCTTGTGTTGCCACATGAGGTAGGGTTTTTTTTCTGAGAGTTTGCCGGCGGGTGTTGGTGTGACCATCACCACTTTATTGTTTTTGAGCGGTAACCCTGGGGTGGCCCCCGGCGTGCCCAGGAAAGCTAGTTGAGTCCTAGTAAGTTAGGTAAACAGTCTTAGATGGAGAGGGAACCAGGTAAACTCTAGAATAGGTTAGTTAAGATAACTTCTAAGCTATTGATAGCATGTGGTGGCCTTTGTTTTCCACATGAAACCTTGTTGGGTGAGTATGGGGAGTTAGAGCAATTTTGTTTTGTTTTGCGCAGTAGATTTTGTCAAATGCTAGGCTGTAGTGGTGGTTATTATGTTGTGACTTTGAGCTGGTCGTAACAGGGACGATGAGATTTTCGAACAAAACAGCTTATTTATTAGCAAATCTTTCCTTTAGTTACACATTTAAATTAAGGTCCATCTTCTGTCTCCTTTTCTTTCTTAATCTCTTCCCTTTTCCACTAGATTTGACTGTTTTTAGACAAATAAAACAAAAACTAACCAGGGGGTTGTTCGAGGTAACGGGAGAGCGCTGTAACAGTGTGACATACCCTAATATTCTCCATGATTGTCGTCATATTTGGTTTTCTGTTGGATCCAGATACAAGTAAATGACACAGCATTACTCTTACTGAGATAACAATGACTGTTAGGAAAGGAAAAGTCTAGAAAATAACAAAAAGGACAGTTGATAAGCTGGGTGTGTCACGGCAAAGAGTTTTTATCCGGGCTGAGGTGGAAACAGGTGGGAGGAAAAAATAAAAACGTGATAAAAGGACCAAAACTACAGGCAACAACAAACACCAAAGTCATTGTGGATCTTCTCTTCTATGTTTTAGTTTGTGCTCCTTCCAGTTTGACCTGTAAAACGTGTAAAGGTGACGTTTGCTTCCTGCCTTCAGGCTGCGAGAGCCTCCAGAAGTTGGACCTGACGGTGAACTTTGTGGGCAGTCTGAGCAGCGTGGAGTCCCTGAAACACAACATCCACCTGAGAGAGCTGTTTCTGGTGGGGAACCCCTGCACTCAGTTTGAGGGCTACAGGCAGTTTGTGGTGGCAGCACTGCCTCAGCTCAAGGTAACCTCTCCCATCCTCCTGCAGGTTCATCAGGGACTCGTCATTCTAATATTATTCATTCAGTCCTTGGGAATTCTGCTGGATACTGAAACTGTGGGGGAAAAAAAGGTGTTTTACTGTCCAAAATGGATGGTCTTAGCAACCTTACAAGTGCATTTTCCTCTTTATTTTTGGACCAAAATGGGCCAGGAGTCAGTTAAATCACTCCCCAGTGTTTGCTGTTCTTCAGTTGCTGGACGGGATGGAGATCAGTCGGTCAGAGAGGATTCAAGCCTTGCAGGGCCTGGAAGAGGTAAGGAGGCAAGTCGGCGGGCAGGAGAGGGAATACCTGAGGAGGAGAGCCAAGGAGAAGCAGGAGGCACCGAGCAGGGCAACAGGAAATGAGAAGGAGAGGAAACCGGGCTTCGATGGCCGCTGGTACACCGACATCAACACCACAGCGTGAGTTTCTGCTGTGTTTCACTAATTCAAGCTTCTTACACCCCTTCAGTTCCCGTAAATCAGAGGAGAGCAGAACAAAACAGATGTGGACACATGTTACAAGTGGAATAAGTGAAACTAATGAAGTGAGGAAATGGCTAAAGATGGAACCAGTAAACATTTGTATCGTTATTTCTGTTTAAAAGGGACAATTCTGCTCAGTGCACCTGCAGTTCGGTCTGTAGTCTCTGTTCGCCCTCATTTATGTCATTTATGTGCAGATCGCTTTGAGATCAATAAAATACTGATCTGTCGAGCTGTCAAAAGTGACTGTAAAACAAATGTAAATGTAATTTATTTAGAGCCCTTTACAACAATCCATTTCGGTACCAAAGTGTTTTACAGCAGATAATAAATAAAGAAAAGAATAAGTACAAAACAATAAAATAACAGTAAACACAATAAAATAAAATACAGCAAAATTGAATAAGATAATATAAAAGTGTCACCATACTACTGGGTATTAAAAGCCATCTGAAATAAGTATGTTTTTAAAGAAGAATTTAATTTGGCTGAACGAATTTCTTATAAAGAAGTGACAGAAATGTTGAAATTAATGATGAGAAACTGCCCATTTCCATCTAAATCAAATGAATCCTCCAGTTGATACGATCACATCGGCGGTTTGTTCATACCCTTAAATATGGCGCATGATGCGGCCTGTAGGGACCGCCTCTTAAAGTGTCAGAAGGGAAATACGACTCATATGACCACAGACAAGGAGGCGAAGACGAACAAAGGTTTTCCAGGCATCCATTTCTTATGCCTGCTTAATCAAATTCAGGGTCATGGGGGTTCTGGGACCTATTGGGCGAGAGGTGGGAACACCCTGGAGGTGGGGTACACCTGGATGTGGGGTACACCCTGGAGGTGGGGTACACCTTGGAGGTGTGGTACACCCTGGAGGTGGGGTACACCCTGGATGTGGGGTACACCTGGAGGTGGGGTACACCTGGAGGTGGGGTACACCCTGGAGGTGGGGTACACCCTGGAGGTGGGGTACACCCTGGAGGTGTGGTACACCTTGGAGGTGGGGTACACCTGGATGTGGGGTACACCTTGGAGGTGGGGTACACCTGGAGGTGGGGTACACCCTGGAGGTGTGGTACACCTGGAGGTGGGGTACACCCTGGAGGTGGGGTACACCTTGGAGGTGGGGTACACCTTGGAGGTGGGGTACACCCTGGAGGTGGGGTACACCTGGATGTGGGGTACACCCTGGAGGTGGGGTACACCCTGGAGGTGGGGTACACCTGGAGGTGGGGTACACCTGGAGGTGGGGTACACCTGGAGGTGGGGTACACCTTGGATGGGTTGCCAGTCAATCACAGAGATAAATGCTCAGACTGGGTCAACTTAAAGTCACCATTTATCTAACATGTATGGTTTTGGATGGTGGGAGGTGGAGTAGCTGCAGAAAACGTGGAGCCTGTGCATCAGTCGGGATTTGAGCCAGGAAGCCTCCTGCTGTGGTGCAACAGAGCGAACCACCACACCACCTGGAGTTTTTTTATATTAACATCTTTAGTTTGTGCTTCCATGCTTCTTAAAAAGGTGGAGTGCTCCCTCCCTATCGGGGATGAGGCAAAGTTTAGGCATCTCAATGGTATCTGCTCCTCCACATTTAAAGGACTCAGCTGAGCTGCTTCATCTGGTTGGGATGGTTTATCTTCAACCCTGTGAGAAAAATAGCAAGATTATTTCCTCACACTTTTATGTCTTGTTTGGGAATTTTTCAAAGGCCAAAAAGTTAAGAAAATATACTTACAGATTAAAAACAAACTGAAGTTTTCATCTGTCACAGCCTCTGTGTCATTAAATCCCTCAAAGAGTTCAAAGCTCGGTCATCATCTCAGTCTCTGAGGTCTCTGAATCTTCCTCTGCAGTCCGGAGTCGGAGAACAAGGAGAACCAGGAGAACCAGGAGCTGGGTCAGAACATGAAGAACCTGGAGCTGGATGAGGAGGAACGGGAGCGAGAGTTCTGGCAAACGCCGTGTTCTTTCACCCCTGAGTCCCGTCTGGAGGCTCACCGCCACCTGGAGGACAAGAGGAGGTCAAAGGAGCAGTAAGTGCCCTCAACACTCATCATTTCTTGGCTTTATCGTATTTGGCTGGATGTGAAATTAGCTCCATGTGAGCTTAGTGGAGTCCTCCATCTTATGGCCTTGACCAGCAAGCCTGTGTTGTTGCAGTGGGAGAAATCTGAAGATGCAATTTTCTTTTATGAATTCACAAATCGGTGGGTAACAATGTTAGAAATGATTAGAAGCAACATTTTTGCCCTTTTCAGGTGTCTTTTTTCTGTCAAACAACCCAAAGATGTTGAGGTTATTTTTCATAAAATACAAAAAACTACCTAATATTAACAGATAAGTTACCAGATACCAGAGAATTATATAAAAAAAAGATATTTGATACCTGAATGGATAATTGTTTGTTTATAATAATGAGGTTATTAACCCATAAAATACAAAAAACTACCTAATATTAACAGATAAGTTACCAGATACCAGAGAATTATATAAAAAAAAGATATTTGATACCTGAATGGATAATTGTTTGTTTATAATAATGAGGTTATTAACCCATAAAATACAAAAAACTACCTAATATTAACAGATAAGTTACCAGATACCAGAGAATTATAAAAAAAAAAAGATATTTGATACCTGAATGGATAATTGTTTGTTTATAATAATGAGGTTGAGAAGGATTGTCACCAAATATTCCTTCTCCTGTAGCTCAATCTAGTCGTGACCTTAACAGTCAAACACGGGCTTTTAAAGCACCATAAAATACTAAACATGGTGAGAAACAGGTCAAATATGGTTAGAATATTATAAAGACTCTTTAAAAGTAAAGAAGTTTCTTCTGTGAGCATCAGTCAACACTGAGGAGGTTTGACTGCAGTTTACATATCAGCCACTAGGCGTCGCTGTGAACACATCACTGCTGACACCAACAGCAGCAAAATGCATGTGAACACGCTGGAAATTGAGGGAATACTGATGTGAAAAATGCCTTTTTGTGGGGAACAAACTCGGTTATAAAACTGTTGAACAGCTGCTCAGTTTGCTGATGAAGAACAACTGATTATGTTGTCTAAATCTGTATTTTCTTAGTTATACAAGATGCTTTAAAAAGGTGTTCCAGTTATAGTAAAAAAGAGAGTACACCTTCTTTTGCTTCAAAGATTTCATGTATCAGGACACAGAAGAGGAGCAGCAGCAGCTGGCTGCTACTTCCCCTCTTAATTCCTGTGGATCTGTAAGGGTTCACTTAGTTTTTCACACCCTGCTTCTGTGTTTTGCCTCAGTTTTTGCTCAGTAAACAGTGACACAGTGTAATATGTCATGTGTTGTTCATCTGAGGTTGGATTTACTGAATTTGAGACCAGATGATTGTTTAAACGTAATTTCCAGACCTAAACCCTTAGAATTGAAAGATGATGTGCTTTCTTTTCAAGACTTCTCAGTAAATCTGCTTCTAGATATCGATGAATCACAGTTTCCTGTCTTTTTATTGGCATCGCATCCATCTTCGGCTGCTCAGGCCAAGTTAAAACTGTCTTTTGCAGGGAAACGAATGGTTCAAAACAGGCTTCAACACTAAAAGAGGAAAGTTCAGGTGTGTTTCTGTAGTTTCTCACAATTCATTGAGTAAAACTGCATTAACACATCCATTAAATAAAGGGAAACTGTGGTGCTTTTGTATGTTTTTCTAGTTACGGTTAATAAAAAGGGACAAAAATCCTCTGAATTCTTCCCACATTGGGCAACAATCACTGAACGGCTTCATTAATCCTGCAGCAGGTCAAAAAGTCTTTCTTTTTGCCATTAAAGGCTGAGGAAATTTGGATGCTGTTAAAGAAAAACCAAGCTTGGCTGCATTGACACACCTGCTGGGAAACAAAGGCATTTATTAGAATACATTTAAACAGATTTACTGCAAAACCTCAGTCCTCCACAGGTTTGCAGCTTGATGAAATCATAAAAATATGATAGAAAAAGCCTTAAAGTCAGCGACTTTATGAACTCATCCACATCATGGCTGCTGTTTCTTTGGATGCAGATTTCCGACCTCTTTTTGTAAAACGCCCTTTAATCACCTCATCAGTCACTTTATTCTTTTAGAGGACGGCATGAAGCTTCAGCTGAAACGTCAGATGTGAATACGACTTCTGCAGGTCGGTTCTGAGAAGGTCCAGGTTCACCTGTCGGGTTAATGAGGAGCTTAATGAGCAAACTGTTCTGGTGGCGTCAGCAGGGTCAGACGCCTGAGAGGATTCTGTTTGTGAGGTTGCCAATAATCCTGAAAGAGGCAGGAATGACGTCAGTGATGAGCAGAGGGATGTTTGCTCTGGATCGGTCGAAAACTACCGGATTTAAATCATCCAAATGTGATTATATATGTGACAATTAGAGTTTAGTTGGAGTGGAAGGAAGTAAAAACCGTTCAATTAGAAGCCAACATGCAGAAAGTATATGAAACAGATGGAAGGAGGCGAAGAATCTATCATTTTAAAGGTTCGATACTCTGCAAAGGTCCTCATTTCTTTTTTATATCTCCAGTAAAATAAGAAATGGCTGCAGGGCTTCACTGAAACATTTGCAAACATAAATGTGAATTCACTTTAAAAACACTCTGGTCTGTTGGTCCATGGTCTTCACACCTTGGTTTTTGTGTCCTGCTGCTTTGAGTTGTTTGAATTTCCAATTCTTCGGCGCCCTTGGTTTGTTTAAAAGAGACAACTTTGGGCAGCATTTTGCTCCGCCTCCTTCTCTTTGACCATAAATCACAACAGTAATTCTGTTAAGTCTCTGAACCAATCAAACAGCAGCACTGGTCAGTTGTGAGTGTAATTATTTTTCCTACCATCCCCTTAATTAACGCTCACCTTTACGGTGACCCTCTTTCCTGGGTGTTAATTAAGTTTTTTGTCTCTAGAGAACTGATCAGTTTTCACCTCATCAATGACTGTAGATCTTCCCGCTGACGCTGGAGATCTCATAAACAAGCAGGAAGCAGATTCAAAAGAAATATTCAACATTTTAAGCTAAAACGCCAGTGAAAACCCAGCTTCTGACAGATTAACTTCTGTAAAGCCTGTCTGACGCTGTTTTAAATCCACTTGACTCCCTTTTGGGAGGCTGTTGGTTTTCCTCTGACAATTTAACGTAATGTTCAGTCAATAAAGCTGTGCAGCCAAGCCAACAAATCAGAGAAGAGTGATGTGAAATAAACACGTCTTCGCATGTCGGTCCATTGTTTGTCTCAGAGCGACACCTGAGAGTGCCGAAAAATCAAATACTGTCCCTGTTTTGGTGCACAGCCTAACAAGTTATTCAGAGGGTCTACATGATTAGATTAACTGGATTATAGCTACAGTTGGTTAAATGCTCCTTATCTGAGGGTAATTATCCTTGGATATATGAATCGAATCACTGGCACAAAGCATGTCATACCCCGGTACGATAGACTGATTTCTCACTTCTTTAATCCAATCTGTTGGTTTCCTTTAGCTGGGCAGCTTTCTTCTAATTGGTTTAAAATGAGTTGGACTAATTTGAATAAGTTTGATTTTATTGTATTCCAAAGAATTTGGCTTGAATTGATTAAAAACTGAATGATTTCCTCCACTTATTGATGTAACTTTGGTTTGACTCATGTAACGTGTGAAGGGGAGTGACTGAAATATGAGTGAAATATCCTGTTTTCAACTAACTTTATCAGTATAATTTTCTGGTTTAGAACAAAATGAGTTGTTGGAATAGCAGTGATGAGCAGCTTTTGAGGCTGAGCTGCTGTGTCCTTGGTTGAAAGCTGCATTTCTTCCTTTCATGAAGGCTGTTTTCTGGTTGTTGTCACTAAAGTACCTTGTCTGCAGCTGTGTAACTGTTATTTTCACTTTGTGCCGTATATATACTCTTCTGTTCTATAATTTGGGTGTCATGAAGCCAGGAGAGCAACTGTGATTGAAGAGCACACAAATAAAACCGACATGTAATAGATCTGAAGAATAATGATTAACCCAGCAAGCCTCCCACATTCACCCGGGTCCTCCGAGGCTTCAGGGTCAGTCTGGGATTCATTTTCTGTCCAAGGGCGATCTGACAGTGGAAGTGGGCTCCCGAGTCGAGGCATTGAACTCACGGCAGCATCTGATTATCAAACCATCACGGCTCCGATCGCAGGACAAACTGTCCATGTCCAGGTTTTAACTGTTTTTGAGCTTTTTTCAACAGGAACAGACTGACTAACTGAAAACAGATAAGAGGGTAAAATGTTTGGTGTCATAAAAAAAAACATCTTAGAACTCGTTACTTCAGATGATGAAAATTAAAAGTCATGGTAGTTTCCCACATTCTCAAAAGAGAAAGTACATAAATTCTAGCATTTACTTTGTAGATAATCATCTGGTCCTCATCAGGTGTTAAAATTCAGTGAATCCAACCTCAGATGAACAACAAAAAACAAAGTGAACCCTTTACTGCTTCCACAGGAATTAAGAGGGGAAGAAGCAGCCAGGTGCTGCTAATCAATAATTAACTGATTAACTGATCATCAGTCAGTGTGAGCAGCTCTATAAAAGCAGAAGTTCTGTCAGTTTAACACGATGCCAAGAAGGAAAGACATCAGCAATGATCTTAGAGAAGCAGCTGCTGCTGCCCATCAGTCTGGGAAGGGTTATAAGGCCATTTCCAGACTATCTGGAGTCCATCATTCTACAGAGAGAAAGATTATTCACAAGTGGAAAACATTCAGGACAGCTGTCAATCTTCCCAGGAGTGGACGTCCCAGCAAGTTCACCCCAAGGTGAAAAAGCCCAGAGCTACATCTCAGACTCTACAGGCCTCAGTTAGCATGTTAAAGGTTAAAGGTCACCCCAAGGTGAAAAAGCCCAGAGCTACATCTCAGACTCTACGGGCCTCAGTTAGCATGCTAAAGGTTAAAGGTCACCCCAAGGTGAAAAAGCCCAGAGCTACATCTCAGACTCTACAGGCCCCAGTTAGCATGTTAAAGGTTAAAGGTCATGACAGCACAGTTAGAAAAAGACTGAACAAGGATGGCTTGTTTGGAAGGGCTGCAGGAGAAAGCCTCTTCTCTCTAAAAAGAACATGGCAGCACAGCTTAGGTTTGCACAGCTGCATCTGAACAAAGCTCAAGACTTCTGGAACAATGTCCTTTGGACAGACCAGAGCAAAGTGGAGATGTTTGGTCCTAATGCACAGCAGCACGTTTGGAGGAAACCAAACACAGCATATCAGCACAAACACCTCATACCAGCTGTCAAGCACGGTGGTGGAGGGCTGATGATCTGGGCTGGTTCTGCAGCCACAGGACCTGGGCACCTTGCAGTCATTGAGTCCACCATGAACTCCTCTGGATACCAAAGTATTCTAGAGTCAGATGTGAGGCCATCTGTCCCACAGCTAAAGCTGGGCTGAAACTGGCTCATCAACAGGACAAAGATCCCAAACACAGCAGCAGATCTACAGCAGAATGTGTGAAAAAGAAAAGAATCAAGGTGCTGCAATGGTCCAGTCAGAGTCCAGACCTCAGCCTGACTGAGATGCTGTGGTGGGACCTTAAGAGAGCTGTGCAGAAACCAATGCTGCAAACCTCAATGAGCTGAAGCAGCGCTGGAGAGAAGAGGGCCGAGATTCCTCCAGAACCATGAGAGAGACTGATAACGTCCCACAGGAAACCATCACTGCAGCTCACTGCTGCTGAAGCTGCTGCTGAAGCTGCTGGATCAGGGTTCACTTAGTTTTCACACACTGCTTCTGTGTTTTGTCTCACTTTGACACAGTGTAACATGTCATATTAGGTTGAATTTACCTCATTTTATCCCCAGATTATTCCTTTTATGTCCTAATACTGTGCTTCCTTTTTCACACGACTCTCCTCTGAAATCCTAAAGCTCATAAATCACAAAAACTCCAAATAATGACACAGTTTTCAGGAAAAATAAGATCTCCTGCACTGACTGTAACAAACAGCCTTAGTCCAGGATTCGTCGCCTGTTCACACTTTATTTGTAAAGTGCTGCGTCATATTTCTGCTCTATGAAAAGCTTCTTCAGTGTGAGTTCACCCTCTGCTGACCCGAGGACACCCGGCTCTCACCGCCGCTTTACCCCCACGGGCCTGGAGGTATTCCAGTGTCTTTTATCTGTGCACATAGTGTTTCTGTCACAGTGGGTTCATCAGCCCTCCGTCTTCTGACAATCTGCCAAAAAATGAACCGAAATGAGCTCTTTCCGCCTTAGTGGCTGAGGAGTCTTGGAAGGAAATGACAAAAACACAATGAAAAACCCTCTCTGCTGATAAGAGGTGGGTTTGTGTTGATGGATTAGAGGCCAACCAGTGATGGAATGCTTTCTGAACCATATTACAGAAACATCCGAGGCCCGGATGCTGCCCAAGCATTAAAACGGGGCGATGTGGCGCTCTCCTTTTTATGGTCAGCTGTCAGAGCGCGTTGACTTAATGCATGCAGTCGTACCGTCACCAGAATGTCAGGGAAGATGAATTTCCTGCTCTTAAGGCGGAATCCGTGATAAGGTCAACGAGGAGACGGTTCTCCCTGTTCCTGAGAGGATCAAACCGTTCGCCTGTGGATCCGAACCGCGAACACAGCGAAGCTTTGAGGTCCGGGAGTCTGACAGGCTGATGAATGGCTGCAGTTAATCAAGTGGGCGGATGAGGTGGAGGCAGAGATTTTAATAAAAGGGTTGTCTGCATGAGATGGCATGTGGGAGTGTGTCGCTAAATGCTGAAATGAAAACATTCATTTTGAATATAATATCAAATGTTTTAGCCTTTTGTTTACAGAAAAGAATCCTCATAGGGGAGGACGGCGTTCCCATAGTTGACTTCCGACTGGTTGGATTTACTGAATTTGAGACCAGATGATTGTTTAAAAGTAATTTCCAGACCTAAACCCTTAGAATTGAAAGAGGTTGTGCTTTCTTTTCAAGACTTCTCAGTAAATCTGCTTCTAGATATCGATGAATCACAGTTTCCTGTCTTTTTATTGGCATCACATCCATCTTCGGCTGCTCAGGTCAAGTTAAAACTGACTTTTGCAGGGAAACGAATGGTTCAAAACAGGCTTAAAAAGTCAGGAACTCAGGTTTTCCTTTGATTTATTAACCCTGACCACAGAAAGGTTAATTACTAAGTAAATAAACATTTTTCCTGCTTGACTTAAATCGTTTGTCATAGTACTTTTAGAAGATTTTTGGCTCATTTCTTTCTTAAGTGAATAAGATAATTACATCTTAATAAAATATGTAATATTTACAGATTTATGTAATATAATGTATACATGAGATGTAAACATGAAATAATAGTGAAAATACATAAAAATTCCATCTTTTAAAAGAAAATGTAACTTAATTTCCCATTAGATTTATCAGAATTTCAGTAAAATGTGTTTTTTATGTGATGATAAACCGTTAAGTTCAAGTATAATACAGTTAACTCCTTTTTTTTTTAATGAACTGAACCATTTCAAAGGACCGCGGTAACATCAGAACACAGTGACCGTTAGCTTTAGCATCAGCGCCACACATCTGAGTGTCCTTGGTATGTGGTTGCTATGTAAAACTGTACGACACGGTTATGTGTCACAGGAATACACAGCAAAGCTACCTTCTGCACAGGCTGTAGATAAATCCAGAGAGGGTGAAGTTGCTAACTGAACGCTGTCTGAACAGATTGTCCTCAGCTCTGGACTCCACTCCAATCAGCAGAGGAGCCGTCACCCTGATGTCTCCATTACTCAGCTGACTGATGGACGACGTGTCACATCCCTTAGAGGAGAGAGTCACTCTGTGACCTTATCAACAGCCTTATAAAGCAGACTTTTATGCATGTAAACATGTTAGTCTGGTTTAAATCAAGCTTCTCGAATCATTGGGATATAAATGTAAACAATCAACCAGACAAAAATGGTCTTAGCTGCTCTGTTCATGCTCCAAATTTCCATCTTTTAGTAAAAACAGCTACATATAAGGGTATAATAATCCATTACTAACCAGTTATTTTACTGAAAATCAGCCCGTTCAGACTACTAAAAGCATTTTCAGACGGTCGCTCTGCTCTAATAAAATCCTGATTTTATAACCGCAGCCTCATCTGACAAAGTAAGACAACGTCTGTGCAGTGAATTCAGCTGTCCTTACATGGACCGTGATGTCCCACAGAGGAAGTTAGAAGCACCACTTCGGGGTCCCAAATGGAAAAAATGCTATAAAAATAACACACACTTATATTTTTTTCCACTTTCCAAGCTTAGATCTTTTAACCAGCTTCAGTCCAGCTTAGAACTATAAAGTTTTTATTCCTTTTTAAAAAATAGTTACATTTTTATGCCATTTTTGTCATATTACCCGCCATTTTCACAAGAAAAGGAGTTGGCTGTGGTGGACGTATCAAAACAATTTGTGTTGCCATGAGAAGGAGGCGACTTTGGACACATACACACAAAATTACTTCTCAAGCGCATTCATAGCACACCTTTACCTCACTACCAACTCATCCAGACTGTTTTTGTTGTGATAATCATTCTATTTCTCTGCAATAATACAACAAAAAAAACCCCAGAGGGGCTCCATTTAGACCCCTACATTCGCTCTGCTGCCAACTAGTGATTAAAAATGTAAAAAAAATACAATATAGGACCCAAAGGCTCAAATTGAAAGTGCAGTCACAGGTATCACTTTATGTGATGGCTAAATTAGACTATATACAAAAAATGTGGTTTGAATGGCTGTCAGTAGGGACCCAATGTGTGCACGTAACTTTTAAACTGTGAAGGTGTGACGAGAAATGAGGTTGCAATTTTAACAAAATCTCATATTATTAGCATTAACATAAGCTAAAATGTTGACTAATTAGGATTAAAAAGTGACTAAAAGGACCCAGTTGTGTCCTGGTGTTAAATGGTTAAATAAAAGCTGTAGCTCAACTCAATTGAGTTATAAATACGCAGCTGTTAAATATGCAGAGGGGCAAGGTTTGCATCAGTCAGAGTGAATTCACATGAAAATTACCAAATTATTAGCCAAAAATGTCTCCTTCTGGAGAAAAGTCTTTAAACTCAACTGGAAGGATCACAAATCTCCCACATCTGCTCATTCTGGTGGCTGCAGAACACGATTTACTGTTTATCATTCTCATATATGAAGTTAATTCAACTGTACTGCAGCATTTTCATTCATTTACTCAGGATTGTCCTTTTATTCTCGCATGCAGTCTGCAAACGTCATTCATTAAAGGTCTCAGATGGCTTCCCTCAGACAGTTTCCATGTGTCAAATAAGATGGATATAAATAAAAAGCTTTTCTGGAAAACTTCACTGCCTCTGAAGAAACTAAAACCATGAAATGAAAACTGTTTGAATGGGGAAATTCTTAAACTGCTGACTTTTTTGCCCTCCTATTGACCAAAATTCTCTTAAAAACTGATTTTTGTGTGTTTCGAACATGTTGAAAGAAGAATTTCCAGAGCAGCTCGAGTTTGTTTGTCCACCATCTTATTTGGTGCCTCTTTCTGAGCTTTTTTGGGGCATCTGAGGTTGTATTGACCTCAGATTTTGTCATTTATTTTGTGGAACAAAAACATGAGAAATGCTACTTCACTTTAAGATTGCCACCTTTCATGTGGGGGACCAGGGTTCAAACCCCTGCATGAAAGGTATTACCTCCAGTAGGGGTCTCTAGGCAAGACCCCCTTACCCTATCCACCTACCAGTGTAAGTCGCTTTGGATAAAAGCGTCAAATCCATATCCATAACTATAAATCTGGTGAAGCTGGACTCTCCGTGGCTCTAACAGGGATGAACATGGTGGTCATTAAGCTTTTAACCCAGGGAGCGCTTCGTTTCACCAGCCGGCTGCTCATCACGAAAGCTCATTCTCAGTCCGTGCAGCCCACCACTCTAATAAAAATATTAACTTAACATCCTGCGGTTAAGCAGATTGAAGGATCTTAGCTGTCACACTCCTCCTCTTCGTGGCTGAGGTCATGATGGCCGACCCACAGCAGAGAGCTAAACACTCATCTGCAGCTCCGTGGCTCTAATAGATGGATGGAAATGAAGTGGTTGTGCTGCTGATAGTAATGACTTTACAGTAAACCCTTTAACTCTGATGTGGCTTCAGCTTAAAAATATCTCCATAAAAAACATTACTATTCCAATATTAATGTACCGATTTATGACTAAATCAGTAAATAGCTTTGGTTGAATTAGAATTATATCGAATGTCAATGGAAGCTTGGTAATTTGAATCCTGGCCTGTGTCCACACAGAAGACACTGAACCTCTCAAAGCCCATAAAGCACCCTGTAAAACCTGGTTAAAGTTGAATAATTTCATATTTATCATATCACATGTATGTACTTACAGCTTCTGAACCCACAAAACTGTAATAGTCAATTCTACGGCATTACATATCAGGACATATCTGGTCTTTACCAGGTCTTAGAATGAGGGAAAAAACAACCTCCTGATATATTACACTGTCATTATTTGCAGAACAAAACACAGAAGCAGTGGGGAGAACTTGTTGTGTAGGCTTCTTGCCTGTCGGTGCAAAGCAAGGATGTGTTATAAACAGTTCTGCTGTCAGTGGAGAACGGTTATGGAGGACCCAAATGTAGGAAACAGTAGTCCGGAGGCACTGAAGTCTTTATTAAAAGAAACCAAAAGCACTGCTGAGCTGAGAAACCATACAAAAACACTGACAGGGAGATAAGCAGATAAAAGAGGAAGAGAAACACAAGGACAGAGATTAACAAAGGAGCAAAAATACTGTGGAGTTCACTGACTAGAGACAGGTGTGGAAAGGACCAAGGCAATGTCTACGGTTAAGGACAAGAGACACCGATCTGAACACTGAGCAAGAAAGAAAGCTTAAACAAAATGTCAACCAAGAACACAGGACAGAGAGGCACTAAGAAATAACCAAACCAGCGAAAAGACGAAGGAAACCAAAAGACAGAATACCAATACACAAAAACCATGGACCGTGACATAAACAGGGCTGAGGTCGTCATGGTCTATGAGTCTTTTCATGTTTTTTTTTTGGTTTGCTGATGTACTTTACCTGAGTTTGACCCCCCCTTGTGCAATTTGTTAGTATCTGTTTAAGTTCTTGTGAATTCTGATTAGCTTTTAGTCTTTGTTCTGGTTCACTATCCCCAAATGTACCCCATCCGTTCCCTGTTCTTGTAACTCTCCTGATCACCCGTTATACTACACATACTCCTTGGTTTTCTATGTTCAGTGCCAGATCTTCTTATTGTTACTCTGGCAGTTACATGAGCGCCATCGGATCGGATTAATGGCTAAATTACAATAAGACTGAGTTATTCAGCTCATGTAGACGCCTTAATCTGACAAAAGATCGGATCGGGTTACTCGCGATCGAATTGAGACCCCGAGATAACTCGATCCAAATGCCCAGCGAGTGCCTGTAGACGACAGTGGATCGGATCGAGCGTTCTGCGCATGCTCGAGACTTTTTCCCGGGGTCAAAGGAGACGATATTACTGTTGTTGTCGTCAGAAAGAAAGAAACAACGCGATGGAGAATGCGCCGTTGTGCATCGTCTGTGCCATAACCAGCTCATCACAGATGGAGAGGGACGCAGCTTCATCTCGCTCTGCGTTCGCCATCTTTCTGAATGCCTGAGTTTGTTGTTGTTGGCGGGGAAGACGTCAACAGGAAGTGGCTCTATTAGCGATAGCTGAAATGGGGACAGCGCCACCTATCGTACCGGGGTATGACATGCTTTGGGCCAGTAATTACCCTCAGATAAGGAGCAGAACCCAACTGTAGCTATAATCCAGTTAATCTCATCATGTAGACCCAGTGTGAGTTTCTTTAATCATAGCTTCCACCCATTAGTCAGTCAGTCCTGTTGTTTCCTTATCTTTAGTTTGTTAGGTTTGTGTTCAAATCCTTGGGTTTCCTGGCAGCGCCTTTTATTGTTTCAGTAAAGTCTTGGTTGCTTCGAACCCAAGTCCTGTGTTTAAATCCATTATCTTCATCAGCTCTGGCCATGAATCATGACCAAGGTTTCCTGTCTGATTCACAATATGTCATTCAAAATCAAATTGAGAGAATTTGTTTGGTGTAAATCACAAGAAAACAAGGTATCAAGAGCAAAGAGGTAAATTAACCTCATAAAATACATATTTTCTTGAAAGCCCTCATGTCGTATATTATTTCCAGTCTAAGGATTTTCTTGGAGGGCAGGTGCCATAACTTTAGTGCTGTCATCTTTAGAAACAAATCCACACCAGAGTTTTTACCCCACTAATGCCGTCCTGATTCCCTGCAGGGAGAAAGAGAAGAAGCCAAAAGCCCCGAGGACGCTGATCACGACGGATGGACGAGTGATGAACGTCAACGAGCCCAAGTATGAGCCCAGAAACGACAGTTTTCTAAAACTTTTGACAGAAAATGTATTTCTTTACAACTTGATTGACAGTTTTCTCACCACCTTTAAAGCTATTTTTAATGAGCATTAAAGAGTTTAAACAGCGGCTTACAGATCGCGAGCTTTACCCAAACCAAACAACATCTCTTTAATCGGGCCTTTTGAAAGTATTTTAAAATATACAGTTTTAGTAAAAAGAAACAAGAATATGAATTTAAACAAATGGGAGCAAACTACGATGAGCCAAATCAGAGAAAAAATGTTAAGTTTAGGCCCATTTCCAACAAAAGAAAGGAGAAAATACTGCAAAATGTGTCCATTGTGAAAGCAAATTAGCTTCATATTAGCATTTTAATGGAAATCCGTTGGCTTGTTAGCTGAGAAGGATGCTAGTAGAGAACATATCTGATTACCTATTACTGTAACCACCAGTTTCTACACCTCCAGAAGCAGAGTAACTTTAATAATTAGCAATTCCTGGATTTGAATCGCTAATCAGATCGAATCTGCTTATTTTTGTTGCGTTTATATAATATCAAGATAGGTTTGTGGTGTCTTTTTTGGATGTTTTGTGGCACTAAATAAGCATTTTTATTGACTGTATGTAAAATACAGACGTAGACCTCAGCTGGAGACGATCTTCCTCCTGAACGTTAAATTACCCCACACTCATTTGCTCATGCAGACACTAATAACTTGTAATTAAGTTAAAGGAGGCGTTTTCTGCCCTTTTTTCACAGGCTGAGACAATTTCCTGAGGTCTAAATTAGATATCTGCGATGTGCTTTGATCAAAATAACTCAGAGACAGCACAGCAGCTCCTTTTTAATCCATTAATTTACACCTTTGTTCAGATGGATCATTTTAGGTCGTAAAATGACCCAATGGAATCCATTCTGCCCACCTTTTCCCTAGGTTCTGTGGAGATCTTTTCGGATCTGTGGTTCTTCATAACACTTTCAGTACATTGTTAAAGAAAGTAACCTGAAAACTCAGACCGTACAACATAAAATAAAGAGAACTCGGTCAAACAGACCTTGAATTGAAACCTCTCGTGGTTTGAATGCGGATAAAACATATGAAACTCACTGTATAGACCCAGTAAACGGGTCTAATTTCACCAGAAACAGGACAGATGGAAGTCTCCGGTCTGATTCAGTGGGAGGATGAACAGTTTGTCTGTGAAGTTTATAAGAATCCATCAGGCTCCCATGTGTAATTTGTAATAATATCGCATTTTAAACTTCCCACTTCTAAGGTACAGTGAATGCACCATCATCTGAAGCCGAAGTTAGGATATATGGAGAAAGTTGGAGTGATAACTTTGTAAAGTTTCCCCTGAAAATATGAACGGCTCACTAAATGAAACCTTTCTAGATATACGAGGTCCAAAACAAAATGCCAGGGTTGAGTATTTCCTCAGTTTTGAGTTGACTGTGACTTCAGACTTTCAAATAAGGACATATTATGTAACATTGTCAAAATAATATATTTTATCCTCATTCTTTATCCTTTTGATTTCTAACCCTAGCAACTAATGTTATTGCTCTAACCCAACCAATAACAAGGGCATGAACAGACATATTTGGCTGTTGTCCAGTGCCTGGAGGTTGTTGTTAAAGTTTGGACTTTTTCTTTCTGTGTATCATCAGGCTGGATTTCTCTCTAACTGAAGATGAAGAAAACAACACGATTGTTTTGGACCTGGCAGTTTACAGGTGAGCAGAAAACGCTCCGTAGCTTAATTTCTAAAATATTATGTTAAACCTGGCTTGTGTTGTGTACAATTCTACCCAATGGATAACATCAAAGATCCTTCTTTGCAATATATGTAGCAGTTTATTTGCCGTTTATCAGGACAAGTCATTTAAATAGGTAGATTTTCTTTTAAAATTGGAACGAGCCAGCAAATGCACATAAATGACTTAAAGTATAAAGTATAAAGATGGAAATTTGGAGCATGAACAGAGCACCTAAGACCATTTTTGTCTGGTTGATTGTGTACAAAGTATAAAGACACATAAATACAGACAAAATACACTCTGAATGAGGTGCTGGTAGGTTGTACAGCATAGGACACAACATATAAAAGTAAAGTATTGCACAGGAATATAAATATACATGTCATGTTATTCCGCTGAGGTCATGAGGGGGTAGACGGAAAGTAAAACGGGTAAAACCTGCTCCTAAGACGAGTTGTGGTGTGTTAATAGTTTATGGCACGTCTTGGCTGATGTAGACCCTAAGAAATCAGAAGCTCTGGACCACCCCCTGTTCCCCTGTGCTTCTATTCTGCTGAATTTCAGGATCCACTTCTTAGTCTATTTGGAGTTCGGGGTAAGGTTGTTGTCTCGGCTTGTTAGGAGGGTTTTCTGGGCAGCCATCCTGATGCCATCTGGACCAAGAGTCCAAATAGGTGAGGCTGAACTCAATGAGACTAGAAGAAAGAGTCTTTAGTGGAGAATATTCTTTAATACTGTGTTGACAGGATCATACAGCTCACATGCATCAGATATAAGACATCGAACAAAGGTCCTATTTACTTTCACCATATGGTTTCTATAAGGAAACATACTGGCACCATATTGGCATGTCATATGTTTTCTATAAACCTACTGGTATAAATCATAATGTTGACCATTCAAAGGTCATACAGCATCAATCGGCTATCCCGGCTCCAGTTTCTCATCCTCTTCTCCGGCCAGACCTAATATGATTAGGTCATCTGCAAACTTAATGATATTAGAATCAGGAGGGGGGCAAGCACACAGCCCTGAGGGGCTCCAGTGATAAGGGGTGATGGAGGTGGGGTTACCTATGTGCACTGTCTGTGGTCCGCTGGTGAGAAAGTCCGAGACCCAGTTGCACAGATGTGTGTTCAGTCCAAGCTTGTTCAGTTTATGGCTGCAGCTTTTTCGCTGCTCCAGGTGAGGTTGACCTTCAGTTGACCTGAAGGCAAACTGCTGTTGGTCCAGGGTGGAAGGTTTTTTTTCTTCTTGACGTGTACTAAGACCTGCTGCTCGAAGCACTTCATAAAAACAACTCTTTTGTTGTGGTTGTTTACAACAAATCAAACCCATTCGGCCACTGATGCAGCATCAAATCTTGATGGAAATACTGGTAAATACTCAAGTTGGAAACACTGTGTGAAACTCTGCTGCCTCTCCTCACAGACACATGGACACCTCCTTGATAGACGTAGACGTCCAGCCAACATACACCAGAGTCGGCATCAAAGGAAAGGTACGCCTCAGAGCTTCTCATACCCGGATCAGTTGATGACCTTTTGGATGAAGTAACACAATATTTGAAGTGTGTCACCACGGTTTTTGGCTACACGCTTTTGACATGACAAATGTATTATTAATGCATTTTTCTAGCTTCTTAAAGGGCAGCAGCACAAACTGAAACTCACTCCGTCAATCTTTGTCCAAACATCGATAGGTCACAGTGTTGCTCAGCAAGTTGGTGCCGATTCATGGCTCATCTGTGCTTGGATTCTTGAAAATAAAAAGATAAGCAAGTGAATTAGATGTAGAGAATCAGAACATCTCTGAGAGAGTTTTCACACCTTGTTCATGAACTGCAGAGATGTTTGTGCTTGTTTCACCTGCTTTTCACTGAGAAGTTCTATTCCCTCTGGAAGTTGACCAGTTCAGCCACAGGCAGCTGCTGTCAGTCGTTGAAATCCAAGCTAAAGTTTATTTTTTTAATTTAGCAACATGTATGACAATCAGACATAGAAAAGAAGTGATCGGATTCATAAACAAACAAAACATTACAGTAAACATGTAAACTCTGTTTATCCAGATGATATCTGAACAGTTAGAAATTTAAATATGAATAAATATTAAAGGTGAAGTTCGGTTTTTTAAACCTGGACCTTATTTCTGGCATAAAATCTGTTCATCCACTCACAGATAGCAGTTTCTTTGACGAAAACCTTCCACATGGTAGTATTTAAGAATTGTCCCAGTCACCTGTAATGCTCCCCATTTATTGGCTGAATGAGCTTCCACAGAAACTTCTTAAACTGGTACTATGGCACCAGATGGGCCATCCTCCCATCTACTTGGGTGTTTGGCTCCTTTAGAGTAGCTTCGATGTGGGTACCTTCTCGACCCATCTCACCGTCCAAAAAGTGGCTCAGAAATCCATGCAGGAGCCACCAGGTGTCCAGGCAGGTAGGAACAGCGACAGTGTGGATGCGTTCACCACCAGCTGCCCTCTCCACTGAGTTGTATTGTTTTAATATCATCTGCCCACTACGGATTTTCCATTTAACAACTGGGAGAAACTGTTGGCTTTGAAACGTTAATGTTTTCAGTATTTTTACTTAGTTGAATAAAAGAGACCCTCAGAGGATCGGGGGTCTGTACTGGGATTATCAGGGTGCGTTCAGGTTCAGCTCCGGATTTATAGCATCGTGAAGCTTCTTACCAGGTTTCACCACGGTGACTTACCCTGGAAACCTTCAAGCTCTCCCAGGAAATGAAAACATAAAGCTGACCTGGGTGTGTTAACGGTGAGTCTGACTGTAACTGGAGTAAGTTTTGAAGGTCAAAATCACTACTCTATATCTAACTGTGGGAAGGATCCATTTTTTGGTGGATAAGGAGGGTACTTACAGACCACAACACAAACTTCCACATATTCATCTATACGCACCACCGTACACCTTCAACACACACCTGTCTTGGTCTGTTTTCTGTCCATATCTGTTGATGATTCTCATCCTCTCTGACTAAAGAAATATTGGGTTTTTTTTAGGAATAAAGCTTGTTAGACAAGATGATCAAAGCGGGCTGGTGAAGGAAAAAAAATTAAATTAAAATAAACGTTTTAAAGATTAATTTATATCAACAGAACACCCAAAAACCCTTTTGTTCAGCTGGATGGCAGATTGTGATTGGTCAGCTGATAACCAGCATCATAGCAGCGTTCAGTGAGATCTTCACTCTGTTAAAGATTAACTGAATATGTTGAACCTGCTCTGAGGTTCACGCTCTGATGACCTTTCTGAGGCACAATGATGCAGGTCCAACATGTTTAAAGACAGTGGGTTGCTCAGAAAATTCCTCCATGTAGTTCTGGGATAAAGACACTGTTCATGACCTGTACATCTTGGTATCATCTGCTCTCTTTGGGCCTTAAACCGGAACGTTGGAGATAACATGTCTGATGTGATTAAACATACGGTTTGTATTTAAAAGAAGGGGAAAACACAGGAATACGAATACAAAGACTTTATTCTCAGTTAAACACACAGATTCAGAAAGTTGTGGAGTCCTTCATCCGAATCTTCTTCAGAACTGCCGGTCCCGTCAGGTCCATTAAACCCAACTAGAAGTTAGAAATCAGAACAGTTCACATTAGAAAGGTAGAGTGATTATTTGTTTATCAATAGAAATTAAGCTCATATGAGAACGTTTTAAAACTTACACCCAGCAGCGACATCCTTATCCTGATGGAAGTGGGTCCGATGGTCCGCAGGTGGGGCCCGATGGTCCGTTCACAGCCCCTGATTACTCTGATTTCTGATGGCCCAACCGAGGCTACCAGACAACAGGTTTTACCCACGGATGGGTTTCTCACTTGCTCAACAGCAAGTATTGACCTTAGAAAAACTTACACTAGCAGACACACAAGGCTCTTTCGTTCCGTTCCGATACTTTCAGTGTGCTGTAGTGAGTTTTTAAAGCTCTTGCTTTAGTGAGAGGACCGCCCACCGAGAGTTAAACCAAGAATTGGTTTCAGAGAGGGGAGTGACCACCCGTTCACAGCCCCCGATTACTCTGATTTCTCATGGCCCAACCGAGGCTACTAGACAACAGGTTTTACCCACGGATGGGTTTCAGTCACTTGCTCAAGAGTAGCTATTGATTTTAGCAAAGAAACTTAGAAAAACTTACACTAGCAGACACAAAAGTCTCGATACACGCAGTTCCGATACTTTCAGTGTGCTGTAGTGAGCTTTTAAAAGCTCCTGCTTTAGTGAGAGGGCCGCCCATCAAGAGTTAACCAAGAAGTGGTTTCAGAGAGGGGAGTGACCGCCCGTTCACAGCCCCATTTCTCTGATTTCTGATGGCCCAACCGAGGCTACCAGACAACAGGTTTTACCCACGGATGGGTTTGGAGCACTTGCTCAAGAGTAGATATTGATTTTTACTGTACTATCAATAAAGGCACTAAAAAGACAAAAAGAAATGGAATAATATCAAAACCATTCACTCACTATTTTTTTACCTTATCTTTAGCAATAGGTCAGGATCACAATATCCAAGGCATCTGTGTTTTCCAGTTACATCACAAGATTAGCTCATGAGCAGATGAAATTTTATTGTACTTCCAGTCCACATCCAATTCACTGCAAGAAGCCATAAAGCTCATTAATCATTTCTCAAAATGATCAGATTACTCAATAAACTGGACTAAATCAACCATCCTGCCACTGAGTGGGGGGGAGGGTTGGATGGCTGCATCCCTGCATGCTCCCCCTCCCTTACCTGTTAGCAGCATTAAATACTTTGGAATAAACATTCTCCCCCAAGCTGTCAGAGTTGTTCAAATTAAATTTCACCCCACTACTAAAAACCATTTTAGACTGCTGGATGAACTTTATCTCACTGGTAGAACAGCTGCAGTCAAAATGTCAATATTACCCAAAATGATCCGAACCCAACCTTCTACCAACTGGCTTCAGCCACTGGACTCCATACAATGCAGCCTCTAAATAAGGCATTATCTGTCTTTATTTCACCAATACTTTAAGAAGAATGAATGAATGAACGTGTGCTATAGCTCTGTTAGCTCATAGCTGCTGTTATGTGGCTACTTGCAGCTATAGGAGAGCTAACGGAGGGATTTCTACACAGGCACTCTACTGGGCCCACTTCATCCACACGCCCCCCTGCAGCACAGTTTATTTACTCCGTGCTCTGTGACAGTCGGCTAACTTCACACAGAGTTTTCTGCTGCTAGTTTTGTGCAACATGGCAGGATATTTATCAGATTTTGACTTTGAGGAAGATGGACGTGTTTACCGGAGTGTTTCTATCTTTTGGTTTCTTTGTCTTTGCTCTGGGTTAGTTATTTTCTCGTGCCTTTGTTTGGGTTTTGGTATTTTTAGCTTTACTCCTTGTATTCTGTTTTAGTTTTCAGTCCTCGGTGTTAGATTCTGTTGTATTGGGACCTTCGGTGATGCAGCAGCTGAACAGCCACGCTTTGCTGGGACTCCGGCACATCCTACTGCTTTATAACTGCATGACATTATTCTTGACCACTTAATTAAGGTATTAATTAAAGTATTAACTCCACTCTGAAATGCCAAACTAACACAATCTCTTTTCGATGAGTCATTATTGGTGTCGAGAGTCTTGGAAATGTCTAAGATTAGCAACAAAATTGATTTGTATTTTTTTATGTCTCTGGTCGCCTTCGGGGCCAAAATGCCTCACTGACTATAAAGAAAAATAGTGATATTTGAATTTTTTACTGTATTCCAACCGTTTTTCCATTGAAGGCCGATGCAGCAGCAGCAGACCCTAAGACTGCTTTGTTTTGTTTTACACTTTTGACCATGAAGGTGTCCAGAGGACAGTAAATTTGAGGAGGTGTTGAAGAAATCAGGGGCCGGGTCGGAGAGGCTGATGGAAGGATAATGACGGTGGATAAGATCCCATCCGAGGAAGAAAAACGCATCGTTGGGCTGGATTATGAAAACCAAAGACAGCGAGAGAGTCTCAAAATCCTTTCGTGAAAAGCCAGAGGCTGGTGATGCAGTAAAGTTTATAGAGGTGAATCCCTCAAACAAGCTGGGCTGTGCTCACCACATGCCTGGTCCTGCCATATCGAGGCTACTCCGGGCTTTGATTGTCAGATTTCCAATGTCTCCGGCCAGCAGGTTATGGAGGCTACCTTACACTAAAAAGAGGTTCTCTTTGAAGGATGTAGAATATTTTTCTTCCAGGTCTTTGACGCTGAAACACTCAGATGGATTGTGCCATGCTTTACCGGCTCAGGTCACGGTGAACGACCAAAAGAAAACATTCCATACTCCGGATGAAGTTTCTGCCATAGATTCTGTTGTATTCTCGTTTCTTTTCCTCCTCCCTCAATGTCCTCGGTTGTCTTGGTCTTGCCTCTGGTCTCATTCTCACCCGTCTCCTGACACTCACTCACCTGGTGTCACTCGACTCATCAACCCTCCCGGTATTTATAGCTCTCCAGTCACCGCGGGCATTTGCCAGATCGTTGTTGTCCCTGGATCTACGCCATCATTTCGTTTTGTCTGCATTTGGTAATTTCTGCCTCTGCAGTGCCTTCATTTTGGAAGAAAGTTATTCTCAACTGCCCGTCTTTGCCGCCTCCTTCAGTTGTCCTTCATTTGGATCGTCCTTCTCAAGCTACAGCTATGAATCCTGGCACTATTTTAAAGATTGTGATTTGTTCCAGCTGCGTTTGATGTGTCGCCCTCAGACCTTTGGCTTCAAACCCCAAAAACATGAATGACTAAGTGTCATATTTAATTCAAATAGGGGAGTCTGGGTGACACTTGTGCCTACTGCAGGGATTTGCTGGCCTCTGATGCCTGAAGCAGAAACACTGACCGTGCAGAAAAGCCTGAACAGGGCAGCTCTGTTTTCTCACTGTGACGTCGAAGATCTTCTCCAGACTGCATCAGAAGCAGCTCCTACTTAACATCACACAGTGTCAAAGCACCATCACCCCCCCCTGCTTAATAAAGAAATATTCAACAAGCCTTGTTACAGAATGACAACGACAGATGTTCGTCTGTGCTTTCCTGAACTTTGTGAACTCTGTGGCTGTTGGAAGGTGACAGGATGTGAAAAGCAGATGACAGCGATGCATGCTTTGTAAGCCCAACTGTCAAACGTCTCTCTGGAGCAGCGTCACATGACTCCTGCCATCCTTCAGAGGGTGACAGACGACGTTCATACGACCAGAAGAGACCGCTGGTCAGGAAAATGTGTTACAAGTGTCTGATTAAATGGTAAAATCGGAAAGAGATGAGCTCAGTCTGTCAAAAACTGCAACAATCTGTTCATCAGGCTTTAGTTTTTTTCACAGCACATTCACTTTATCAATAGAGCCTGAATTTGTCACAAATCTTTGGATTTTCTCTTTGTTTTGTGTAATCCCCTGAATAAGGCACTTGTGAGATTTTTAAAGCACATTTATCCTTTTTTTACCCTCATTTTAATCTGTTTTGATAAGAAAGAGCTTTACCATCAACATTTTTATTAAGAAACGGAGCCTTTGTGTAACTTTTTGATCGAACTGCTTTTTCACACAGCGGTTCCCAGATGTTTTATCGTGAAGCTGATTTGAACAGAACAGCTTAGTTTACTCACACACTTGATTTGGTTTTCTGGCTAAGAAGCACCCCACGTGTCATGGCTGTGAAGCTCTGCTTTGTTCTCTGCCCCACAGCAGCATTTCATCACAGCTTTACACAGCCGAACACTTAAAAAGCCTGTAAAACCAAAGCTGTGCTCATGTCTAAAACTTGCTGCAGTCTCTGTCATCATAACATCATGGTGTTGTGTTTGCACCTCCATGTTTTCCCTCCCTCCCTCCTCCTGTGACGATTTGTGGACAGTATGGATTGATTCATATGATAAGTGGCTGCAGGGAGTTCAAGAGGGTGCAGCTTGTTGCTGAGTTGAGGCACACGATAGATTTAGAGCATATAAAGGCTGTCAGAATGTGCAGAATCATCACCGCAGTTTCTGACGTTGTTATGGCAGTTTATTACATCTGCTGGGAGGTCGTCTCTCATCGGGAACGGCAGCTGTCGGGATGAGACCGACACAATCGGCTGCTAAATTCAGTGTCAGCAAATAATGAGCATGTATTTATCTCGTGTCAGGTGTTTATATGCGGATGTGCACGATATCTGCTGCAGAATAGACTGTAGCTCAGTCCTACACGTTATCATAAGAATGGAGTTTATTGTGGGGACCATTTTAATCTCCCACAAGCACACCGCGGTCAACCTTTAAGCCTGATTTAACAGCTGTATAATTGTCCAAGAGCTGTAATATATTCTGTTTCCTTCCTCCTTACAAACTGTCTCATTACAGCGTGTACTCTATATTATGCTGAAGCAAGTAGGGACTGTGCAGGCCACAACATTCAGCTGTAAGTTATCAAGTTAGTTGTTATTATGAAGTAAAAAACGCATTGAAATACCGTGTTTTGTGCAGATTTACTACAGAAAGCTGATTATAA
This sequence comes from Leuresthes tenuis, assembly GCF_036924035.1. Taxonomy (NCBI): domain Eukaryota; kingdom Metazoa; phylum Chordata; class Actinopteri; order Atheriniformes; family Atherinopsidae; genus Leuresthes; species Leuresthes tenuis. The sequence goes on along the minus strand of NW_027325368.1, from coordinate 3,948,107 downwards.
AACATATTCACTAATGCAAGAACTAAAGTTTGAGAAGGCGCTGTGGGAAATGGGCTGATGGGAATTTCCCCAAAGATAAGGCCAAGGAGGGCTGCAGGTGCAGAAGAAATTTGAAATCAATTCATTTGGACCACATGACGTCACTGTATTTTCACGCCGCCATGTTTGCGTCCGACTGCAGCTCTCAGGTCACAGGTCAGAGGTCACAGCTTTGTCACGTTACAACAGGTGGAGTAGGAGGAAAGTCAGCGAGATACCGAAAGATGCCAGGAATATGTTGTGCTGTCGGCTGTGATATCAGTCAACAAAGAAACCCCGAAATGCAGTTTTATTCCATCTTAAAGGACGTAGACCGGCGGAATAAACGGTTGGCTGCAATAAGACGAGACCGCCGGCATGATCTGAGTTAACCACAAGCAGTTTACATGAAAAGTCGCTCATATGTTTCCCTCCATGGATGATAAAGCAGGGATAAAGTGCTAAAGTGGGAATCTAAACAGTTAGCTTCGGCGCTAACAACTAGCTAGCTAACAAACAGCGTACCATCAACGGTAAACTACTACTAAAACCACACTATAAAAACTTTTATTAAGTTATTTACATGTGCTGTGATGACATATCATTTCTTTGGCTCCAGGTGCCATATCCGTGTTTTTAATAAATAGTGAATAAAAGCCTGTACGGTGCAACTTTTTCCAGAAGGGACTCAGGTTTGTTCCTTTTTTCCGGAATAAGTTCAACTGCGTTGGATTTTTGGCTCTCTCCAGTCTTTTTTTTTTTTTTGGCTGTTTCTGACCAATATTCCTCTGGCATTTTTGATCAATGCAGGTGTAGAAGTCCAGTGTTAAAACTGTCCCTGACCTGGATAGTTTTAATAAAACCCCTCCAGTGAACTTTATCAATGCTGAGCCCTGCAGTTTTGGACTTTTTGCAGAGTCCTGAACGCCCCGGCTCCACTTCCAGTATTTATTAAGGTTGTTTGATGCCTGAGGTCTGGCTTATTGCACATTTGGGGTGATTTATGCAGCGATACATCAACTAAAGCCTTTAAAAATCCCTTTTAATATGAGCCCATTCGGGGACGAATCATCTGTGAGGAGTGTACATCACATCTGCCACATCTGAGTTTTCCTTCCTCACTGCCTCTTCCCTGCGTAACTTCCATTAAATACCCCCATTCAGTTGGAAATAAAAGTAAATTGAAAAATGAGAAGAAGTCTAATTTTATGCCCAATTTGTCCTCCTGTATGGTTGGCTTTAGTTTTCACAGGATTTCGCTCTGATGATTGATTGCCGCTGCTCTCATTCGGAGCTATTCTGGTCTCTCTCCCAGGTCCTTTCTGGAAAGTGTATCTATAAAAAGACCCGCTAATGATTAAAGTCATTTGACACACTGGGACAGCATCGGGACCAGATCAGCGCATTAATCTTGTTAATTAAAGTTTTGAATAATTCACTCTGCAGATATTTCAGATCGTCCTGCCGGCTGAAGTGAAGCCCGACAGCTCGACGGCCCTGAGGTCCCAAACCACCGGACATCTGGTGCTGACGATGCCCCGGGTACGTGCACACTCTGCCTACACGTGCACACTCTGCCTACACGTGCACACCTGAGCCAGGTACAGGACGCTGGAAAACTTTAAGAGGCCGACAGGTGACGCACAAGCTGGATTCGGGGTTAATTGATGTTAAATATCTTTAGTTTTATTAGTTTTATTTCCATTAAATGAGCTGAAGACATTCACAGGATAGATCTTAATCACTTAAGCTTAATATTTCCTCGGACTTCCTTTACAGAGGTACCTGTAAGCTTTCTGTAAGACGCTTATAAAGACCAAGAACATTTTTAAGTCCAGCTGCCTCTCTGTGCTCCACTTTGATTAAGGGACAAAACACCTTCAAACTACCTGAAAACATAAAACGTGTGACAGTGAAAGTGACATTTTCTCACATATAATGAGCTGATTTTTGCTGATTTCTGGTGGAAACATTGCAACAACAAACAGTCAGGAGAGTTTTATCAATGATAAAGAAGGATCTGTTGTGTTAAGCCATGTTTTCTGTTGTTTTATTTAGTTGTGAACGAAGCCGGTTCATCTTTTAGTATCTCCTCTTTGTGATGTGATGATTTTATGCCCAACGTTCCCTGTAAACACGAGCAAATGGACCTGGGTATTTACTGGAAAATTAAGCACGGCTTCACAAGAAGAAGCAAAAACTTGAACAAATGTAGGGTGTTGTTCACCTGCAGGTGGAAACATCAGAATGAATGAAATACATGATGAAAAACAGAGATTTGATACCAAAACCCTGATTTATTTTTTCATTCTTACAGACAAAGTTGTGTAAGGTTTACTGGAGGAACTCTTCAGTGTCTATAAAGAGACTCAGGTGATACTGCAGAGCTGCTGCTATTGATCACCCGTATGGCTTTGGTTACATCCCGAAGCGTCAGAGTGGCAATAAACAGCCCAGGAATCATAGAGTGAAGCAGTTTGCAGATAAAACTCCTGAACCGATTCTCCTCTGATGTTCTCTTTCAGGCTGAAGGGGAAATCAAAGTGATAAAAACCGTCACACGTCCACGCAAAGCGCATCGAAGCGGACGCAGCAGCTCGCTGGAGGACATCAACAGGTAGAGTTTTCTGATAGCAGCTGCAGAGCTGATGAGACGGAGATCTCCATGATGTGCAGACAGGAAGGGAAAATAAGAGAAACACTCAGACTGAGATGAACTGTGGGGTTTATTTACAGAAGGGACAGCAGCTAATCCCAGCTAACTAAAGACAGGTGTGCAGGAGAGCTGAGGAAACAAACCAAAGGAACTGATACAGCGACTGATGAAGACTAGAAACTAAACTGAGACCAGAACTGAAACACAAAGACTGCATCAGATTAATGTAAAACAAAAGCACAACAAGTGAGGCCCATCAAACAGAGACTAGAAACCAAGAAAAACAGAGTAATAACAAGAAAAAACGAAAAAAAACAAGGAACTCTGACAGAAAGTCACAAAATAAAACAGAAAAAGCACAAATCCTGACAAAGGAAAAACAATATTTATCTATATTTATATTTCCAACAGAACCAAACCAAACTAAGCCCGACCATGTAACAGAAAAGCACCATCAGATCTACATCAGCCTGTTAAGACAATGTTATATTTGCTGTTTCAACAGCAGCTAAAGTCTTAAGGAATGAGATGTTTGTAATATTAATGAGACTTAAGGAGCTGAAGCCTGCAGGCAGCCTCTTTGTGTTTGTATGAACTGATCAGGTCTGTGTTTGGCCTTCAGCTGAGTACACACATCTTTAAATGCCTCCACTTATCAAGTCCCTGTTGTCTTAATTACAGATGCTTGTTGTGTATTAAACTCCGTGCACGGTTCACGCTATCAGCCGTGTTGATGATGTCGCTCTCTGCTAATGATGCTGATGACCCTGACCGCAGCGTCACACTTAAAGGAAGCTGCTCTCACGGCAGTAAAACGTATCTTTCGCTGAGCTTCAGGAAGACACTCAAAGCACCAAACAGCTGCTCATTTTTTATGTCTAACCAATCTTAAATTTCAATCAATCAACATTTATTTACGTAGCACCTTAGAACAACCGGAGATTGACCAAAGTGCTTCACAAGTCCAGAAATAGATTGAAAAGCAGATCACATATAACACAAGACAACAGCAGAAAGGTGAGCCACAGCTTCAGTGAAAAGCCGGTAAGTTAAATAAAGATAAATAAAGATAAATAAATTTCGCGATTGCTCTGGCGCCCCTTCTTGTGCAGTGGAGCGGTGGGCAGCCAATCACAGAGCCCGGGTCTTTAAACCACAGTCTGTAAATGACAGAGGAGACCAGTGTGTGGGTATGCAGACACATGACTGCCCCCCCCCCCCCCCCCCCCCATTCATAACAATTCAATGATAAATTTACAATAATCAGATTACAGTAATCAAATTACAGTAATAAGAATACTTCGTTTACTGTAATCAGATTACTGTAATCAGATGACTTAAATCACTGTAATCAGATTACTGTAATCATAAACTTATATTACAGTAATCAGACTACTCAGATTACTGTAGTTAGATTACTGTAATCATATTATTTAGATCACTGTAATCAGATTACAATAATCAGATTACTGTAATCAGATTACTGTAATAAGAGTACTCAAGTTACTGTAGTTAGATCACTGTAATCAGATTACTTAGATCACTGTAATCAGATTACTGTAATTAGGTTACTGTAATCATAAACTTATATTACAGTAATCAGACTACTCAGATTACTGTAGTTAGATTACTGTAATCATATTATTTAGATCACTGTAATAAGAATACTTAGATTACTGTAATCACATTACTGTAATCAGATTACTGTAATAAGAGTACTTAAATCACTGTAATCAGATTACTGTAATCATAAACTTATATTACAGTAATCAGACTACTCAGATTACTGTAGTTAGATTACTGTAATCATATTATTTAGATCACTGTAATCAGATTACAATAATCAGATTACTGTAATCAGATTACTGTAATAAGAGTACTCAAGTTACTGTAGTTAGATCACTGTAATCAGATTACTTAGATCACTGTAATCAGATTACTGTAATCAGGTTACTGTAATCATAAACTTATATTACAGTAATCAGACTACTCAGATTACTGTAGTTAGATTACTGTAATCATATTATTTAGATCACTGTAATAAGAATACTTAGATTACTGTAATCACATTACTGTAATCAGATTACTGTAATAAGAGTACTTAGATTACTGTAATCAGATTACTGTAATCATAAACTTATATTACAGTAGTCAGATTACTTTAGTTAGATTACTGTAGTCATATTATTTAAATCACTGTAATCAGATTACTCAGATTACTGTAATAAGGTTACAATGACTTTCAATTATGTAGTCGTGTAGTGCGAGTGTTCTGTGTGGCGAGGGGGTGTGAAGGGGAGGGGGCGCCTAATCAATAACGTGCCTCTGTTATTGATCATATCATTTTAAAAATGCAGAAAAGCTGTTAAATAAGGCTGTTTTTAATCTGGCTTTGAGCTGAGGTCAGTGGGCAGAGTATTCCAAGATTTCAGACCCCCCCACTGCTTACACCTGGACTGGGGGACTCCGGCAGATGTTTACCAGCAGAGCGGAGAGTTCTGCCTCAGCCTCAGAGTTTCACTTATGTAGGGGGGTGCAGGGCCATTAACTGTGCTGAAAACAAATAAGGTTTTAAACTGGATCCTATTTTTTACAGGTAGCCAGCGGAGGGAGTAAAGCACAGGTGTGATGTGGTCGTGTTTACGGGTGTTAGTCAGGAGCCCGGCAGCAGCATTTTGTACCAGTTGTGGGCGGTGGACAGATGTTTGGCTCAGTTCGATGTACAGTGCATTGCAGTAATCTAGTTACTATAGTAATGTGACCCACTGACATCGAGAGCAGAAAGAAAGCAGAGTGAGAATAATATGAGATAAAAACAGTGCCTCACCGCTGATTTACTGGTGCAGGGATTCATGCTGCTGGGATCAGAGCACGCTGATGGAGGGACAGCGGCGCACGTGTTGTTGAAAACGCATAAAAAAGACCAAATACTTCTGATCATATTAAACAGGTTTGAGTTTGTCGTAACGTTAGTGCACGGCCAGCTTTACATGCATGTTTGGTGAGCGTAAGGAAGCCGGAGAACCAGGTGAGAACACATCTGGGAATCAAACCTCTGAGGCGACGGTGCCAACCAGCACACCAACAAGCAATGAAGCACGAAGGCTTTCTGGTTTGGGAACCTCAGGGTTAAAAGGAAAGGGTGGAGCGCTCCCTCTGGGTCGGGGACGAGTCTCCGTGACCTTCAGCCCTCCTTCAGAAGGTGGCTGGGCTCAGCCTCAGAGATCCTGATCACCTCGCTTTGAAGGCTTTTCTGGTTTGTCCAGGAGGGATTATATGTCCCCTCTGGCCTGGGAACGCCGCCGGATCCCCCAGGAGGAGAAGGAAGTCTGGGAGTAGTTTTTATTTCTAACCTTGAACTTCTTCCTGGAACCCAGCCAGGAAGAGTTGAGCTTCAACAATCAAATTCTAAGTGAAGCGGCATCAATTAAAAACTCAAAAAGAGGCTGAGGCCTTTAAATACAACCTCAAAATGTGCACAACCAACGATCCTCATCAGGTGACATCATAGCGGCTCCATCGGCCTGTTAAACAAAGTCTGTGGGTCTCACTGAGGTGTAGCTTTACCTCCACCCTGCTGAAGCCTGGAGCTGCTCTCATCACCTCACAATCACCATCCTCGTCATTTTATGACTGAGAATCGCTTCCTGTCCTTCAGCTGCCCCCATTAAGAACAATAAAGATCCGCAGCTCAATCCTGCACCCTGAAATTAAAGCGGGATAAAAATGCGAAGCTGCTCCCACACAGCAGTAAGATGCTGCTGGATGCTGAGTGATTTCAGCGCTGGGACTGATTAGGAGCCGCCTTTGACCCCCGAGCTTTCCCAAAGACTGAGTCGAACGTGGATGGAGAGAGAGCTGAAGGTCACAGTGAGGTTCAAATGGATTTTTCTGATGAGACAAAGCAGAGTGGAGTGTGGATTGATCTGTGAAATGATGAAATATCACACATTATCTAAAACCTGCAGCTAGTCGTGAGTGAGTTCGTCCCAGTCTGGATTCAGAAGGGTCAAAGTCGGGTGCAAAGTCTCTTATATTAGAAGCATTCCTATCCAAACACCTGGAGTAGCTCAAAACTAATCATTTTCCATTAATTATTAACCAGTAAACCCATTACATTTTAAGTCCATTATGACAGGATTAACTCCCTAATGTCTGGCGGTTGGAGAGACTCTTTTTGGCAAAAGTATCATTTCTTTTAGCATTAGCTGCCTAAACTGTGTGTGAGAGATGCTTTGGGGTAGATGGGCGTCCATAAATGTTCTGTTAGCTAAAGAACAGTCACTGAAACATCGAAAGGGTTAAATTACACGGTTCACACCAAGCTGATCCAAAATTTCTTTAAACAAGCAACAGTCTGACGTCAGTTTGTGAAGAAAATCTTCGTAATCTATTGATTCCTGCTCGAAAACACAACTTTTTTCTTCATGCCAACTGACAGACATGAAAGTAACTGGATGCAGAAGTGCAGCTTCACTGCTGCAGCAAGTGTTTACCAGCTCCAACAGGATACTGCAGCAGCAAGTGTTTACCAGCTCCAACAGGATACTGCAGCAGCAAGTGTTTACCAGCTCCAACAGGATACTGCAGCAGCAAGTGTTTACCAGCTCCAACAGGATACTGCAGCAGCAAGTGTTTACCAGCTCCAACAGGATACTGCAACAGCAAGTGTTTACCAGCTCCAACAGGATACTGCAACAGCAAGTGTTTACCAGCTCCAACAGGATACTGCAACAGCAAGTGTTTACCAGCTCCAACAGGATACTGCAACAGCAAGTGTTTACCAGCTCCAACAGGATACTGCAAAGTAAGTGTTTACCAGCTCCAACAGGATACTGCAACAGCAAGTGTTTACCAGCTCCAACAGGATACTGCAGCAGCAAGTGTTTACCAGCTCCAACAGGATACTGCAAAGTAAGTGTTTACCAGCTCCAACAGGATACTGCAACAGCAAGTGTTTACCAGCTCCAACAGGATACTGCAACAGCAAGTGTTTACCAGCTCCAACAGGATACTGCAACAGCAAGTGTTTACCAGCTCCAACAGGATACTGCTGCAGCAAGTGTTTACCAGCTCCAACAGGATACTGCAGCAGCAAGTGTTTACCAGCTCCAACAGGATACTGCAACAGCAAGTGTTTACCAGCTCCAACAGGATACTGCTGCAGCAAGTGTTTACCAGCTCCAACAGGATACTGCTGCAGCAAGTGTTTACCAGCTCCAACAGGATACTGCAACAGCAAGTGTTTACCAGCTCCAACAGGATACTGCAACAGCAAGTGTTTACCAGCTCCAACAGGATACTGCAACAGCAAGTGTTTACCAGCTCCAACAGGATACTGCAAAGTAAGTGTTTACCAGCTCCAACAGGATACTGCAAAGTAAGTGTTTACCAGCTCCAACAGGATACTGCTGCAGCAAGTGTTTACCAGCTCCAACAGGATACTGCAAAGTAAGTGTTTACCAGCTCCAACAGGATACTGCAGCAGCAAGTGTTTACCAGCTCCAACAGGATACTGCAACAGCAAGTGTTTACCAGCTCCAACAGGATACTGCAAAGTAAGTGTTTACCAGCTCCAACAGGATACTGCAAAGTAAGTGTTTACCAGCTCCAACAGGATACTGCTGCAGCAAGTGTTTACCAGCTCCAACAGGATACTGCAAAGTAAGTGTTTACCAGCTCCAACAGGATACTGCAACAGCAAGTGTTTACCAGCTCCAACAGGATACTGCAGCAGCAAGTGTTTACCAGCTCCAACAGGATACTGCAACAGCAAGTGTTTACCAGCTCCAACAGGATACTGCAACAGCAAGTGTTTACCAGCTCCAACAGGATACTGCAACAGCAAGTGTTTACCAGCTCCAACAGGATACTGCAGCAGCAAGTGTTTACCAGCTCCAACAGGATACTGCTGCAGCAAGTGTTTACCAGCTCCAACAGGATACTGCAACAGCAAGTGTTTACCAGCTCCAACAGGATACTGCAACAGCAAGTGTTTACCAGCTCCAACAGGATACTGCTGCAGCAAGTGTTTACCAGCTCCAACAGGATACTGCAAAGTAAGTGTTTACCAGCTCCAACAGGATACTGCAAAGTAAGTGTTTACCAGCTCCAACAGGATACTGCAACAGCAAGTGTTTACCAGCTCCAACAGGATACTGCAACAGCAAGTGTTTACCAGCTCCAACAGGATACTGCTGCAGCAAGTGTTTACCAGCTCCAACAGGATACTGCAAAGTAAGTGTTTACCAGCTCCAACAGGATACTGCTGCAGCAAGTGTTTACCAGCTCCAACAGGATACTGCTGCAGCAAGTGTTTACCAGCTCCAACAGGATACTGCAACAGCAAGTGTTTACCAGCTCCAACAGGATACTGCTGCAGCAAGTGTTTACCAGCTCCAACAGGATACTGCAAAGTAAGTGTTTACCAGCTCCAACAGGATACTGCAACAGCAAGTGTTTACCAGCTCCAACAGGATACTGCATCAGCAAGTGTTTACCAGCTCCAACAGGATACTGCTGCAGCAAGTGTTTACCAGCTCCAACAGGATACTGCAAAGTAAGTGTTTACCAGCTCCAACAGGATACTGCAACAGCAAGTGTTTACCAGCTCCAACAGGATACTGCAACAGCAAGTGTTTACCAGCTCCAACAGGATACTGCAACAGCAAGTGTTTACCAGCTCCAACAGGATACTGCAACAGCAAGTGTTTACCAGCTCCAACAGGATACTGCAACAGCAAGTGTTTACCAGCTCCAACAGGATACTGCTGCAGCAAGTGTTTACCAGCTCCAACAGGATACTGCAACAGCAAGTGTTTACCAGCTCCAACAGGATACTGCAACAGCAAGTGTTTACCAGCTCCAACAGGATACTGCAAAGTAAGTGTTTACCAGCTCCAACAGGATACTGCAAAGTAAGTGTTTACCAGCTCCAACAGGATACTGCTGCAGCAAGTGTTTACCAGCTCCAACAGGATACTGCAAAGTAAGTGTTTACCAGCTCCAACAGGATACTGCAACAGCAAGTGTTTACCAGCTCCAACAGGATACTGCAAAGTAAGTGTTTACCAGCTCCAACAGGATACTGCAAAGTAAGTGTTTACCAGCTCCAACAGGATACTGCTGCAGCAAGTGTTTACCAGCTCCAACAGGATACTGCAAAGTAAGTGTTTACCAGCTCCAACAGGATACTGCAGCAGCAAGTGTTTACCAGTGTTTACCAGCTCCAACAGGATACTGCAAAGTAAGTGTTTACCAGCTCCAACAGGATACTGCTGCAGCAAGTGTTTACCAGTGTTTACCAGCTCCGACAGGATACTGCAACAGCAAGTGTTTACCAGTGTTTACCAGCTCCAACAGCATAAAACGAGTCTTTGTTCAAAGGCTACATGGCCTCATCCAGTCATATCTGACCCACCTCAATCTAAACCTTAATTTCCTTCACTTACTAATTCAGCCTTTACTTACTGTTTGGCTTGTTGAGGCTTTAAGGACTATTTTGGGCTATAAAGCGTATTAAATTAAATTAAATAAAACTCAGATAAGTCAAACTTGACTGATAGCATTGAGTTTGAATCCGCTTCGTCAGCATGTCTCTGAACAGGAGCCATTTGTGGGGCAGCGGGTATAGAAAATGAATAAATGAATGCACCTTAATGTTCGTATTACTCCGCCAGGCTCGTGACTACGGTGGCCCGTAATGCTCAATCCATCAAGCAGTGCAGCTTCGCAGCTTTCCGAGGCCGTGCTAAAACATTTTGACAGATTTTTGAGCGCCGGGTACCACATAAAATCGGTTCTAGGTCAGAAAGCACAACCAGAATTAATCCATGCATTAGGCGCACTGTCAATTTATGAGGAAATTAAAGGATTTTAAGTGCGCCTTAAAAATAAGGTACTTGTTTTTGGCAAGTGAAATATCATGTCTTACTGTAAAATACACCCCTTCGCAACTTTTACCGCATGTTTTACCTCTCATTGAAACACAAAATATAAAAAGTTTTCTGTCTATCTGAACAGAAACAATGAGTTTTATCATTTTATCATCATTTTATAGCTATAAGACTGTACAAAGTAAAGGTATCAGAGACCCTAAACAAGCTTAAAGGCCATACATCCTGATCTGTTTACAGAGCACAAACCGAGACTCTTACGTGTTCGTGTCATCATTATGTTTCCATCCTGAAATGTTGCTGTTATTTTCCGTGACAGCAGTGTCCTTAAAGGCTCCATCTGCCTCGTAAGTCTCGGGGCTGAAATTATCTGCACATTTTCTATTGATTAAACGTTGGAAGATGGAGAAAAATGTCGGACAGAGTCTCCCAGAGGCTGAACAGAACTCTTCAGATGACTAAGCAAAAGCTCAAGCTCCCCACAGTTTCACCCCAGACACATGATACACAGAAAAGCTTCATATTCCTACATTCGAAACATGAGAATCAGCACTTTGACTTGAAACAATTCATCAGATATCAGAATTGTTTGGGTTTTTGTTGGGTTTCAGACATTTTTCACATTAAAAACTGCACATTGTGCATCTTTCAGGGTCAGTAAAGCTTCTTAAGGCCAACAGAAATCCCTTGATCCACATGAGTTGAGTCTATCCGTAACAAACAGACTCAGTGATCATGTCCCTGAGGACTTGATTGTTGATCTTTGTTCACAAAAGAATACCTGTGTTAGTTCTCTAACCTTTGACCCCTTCCCTTTGCCAACAAAAGACTTCGTGAACATGGCACCATGTGCCGTTATCCCTCTGAGGCTCTCATTATTACTCAGTCTGACAATGAGGTGTTGAACGCTCCTCATTACCTGAGAAACATAACGACCAGGTGGGTCTTTGCCTCGGGTCCGAACCAGAAAGGGCATTAGCTGAGGAGCTAACTAATGACTCCATCCATCTCTTATAGGGAGGTTTACCTGGAGCTAAGCTTAGACCTGCCAACTCCCATCCAGTCCACATCATTAATAACCTTAAAATTAATGGAGATCCCACACTGTGTTGTCAGTTTAAGGGATTTTATGAACATTCCTTTACATTTGTCATTGTTGTTGTGATTCCAGCTTTTACTTTTACTTTTATTTTATTATTATTATTATTTTATTGTAGAAATAATTAACTTTTATCTCACCGCCTGCCTTTTATCTGGTAATATACATCAATCTTTACATCTCAGGCCGGCAACACGTTCCAAAAAGTTGGGTCAGTAAAGCTTTCATCACTTTGTAATGGTTTCACTTCTTCTCAAAACACTTAAGACTTTCGGGCGTTAAGGACACCAAATGATGAAGAGTTTCAGGTGTTATTTTGTCCCAAGTTTTCCAACATCATCCTTCTCCGTTGGTCCAGTCCAGCACCTGAACCCTCTTCTTCCTCTTCTTCCTCAGCCATGTGTCAGAATGTGGTTCTGCATCGTCTGGTTGAACAATGCTGGGACGTCCCAGGAAAAGATGTGGCCCTGAAGGCAGCATATGTTGCTGTAAAATCTCAGTGAGCTTTTCTGCATTAATGCTGCCGTCACAGAAGTGGAAATGAGCTTTGCCCCCTGATCCAACCCCATACCATCACAGAGCCTGGCTGCAGGGACTGGCTGCTGACAGCAGGCTGGATGCTGCTTCTGCTCTTTGCTCCATTTCTTCCAACAAAGATGTGGAATACTGATGGGTCTGACCACAGCACACGTTTCCACCGTGTGACGGTCCATCCCAGACGCCTCCGAGCCCAGAGAAGTGGACGAGGTTAACATCAGGCTACTTCTCTGCACAGTAAAGCTTGTGAATGGAACTCTGTATTGTGGTGCTGGACAAAGGTTTCCACAGTAATCCCTTGTCCATGTGCTTCTATCAGCTGCTGATGAATGACGGTTCTTGATGCAGCGCCGTCTGAGGGGTCAGAGGTCACGGGGTCCAGCTTAGGCTTGCTCCCTTGTCCTTTACCCTGAAACTCCTCCAGATTCTCTGAATGCTTTAGGGATATTCTGCTCTGTAGAGGCAGAAATATGCAGATCCCTTCCAGTGTTTCCTTGAAAGAACATTATTTTTAAGCAGTTCAATGATTTTCTAACACATTTGTGGACAAACTGAAGATCTTCTGATCATCTTTGCACCCGAAAGACCTTTTGTGGATTCTTTTATTTGTACCAAATCATGATTACAGGGTTTTCTAACTTTGTGTGCAGGCCTGAAATGCAAAAATGAGTTCATATTAAACACAAAGATGAAGTTGTAGAGACCAAACGTGTCTGGAATTAAATAAAAGTCAAGTTTAATGTAATTTAATGTCCACTTTTTAAAATCTACATGGTCCATACTCTCGATGGAGTATGGACTCCTGTCATGGATTCTGCTTCTGAACCAAATTATGATTACAATCAGCTGTGTCTGCAGTCTATTCTGAAATCATGTGTATAAATAGTGTTTCTATTCTGAGTATTAAAGCGATTATCTGTAATTTCTCCATTTACGTTTGGAAGTCGCCCATTAGAGCTTCTCGAGGCATGAAGATCTTTAAATCATGTTTTTATCTTTGCTTCGACAAACATATAAAAGTCCTCATCAGGAAGGAACTCAGTATCTCAACATCAGACTCTCCATCCAGACGAGCAGAACATGACATCAACGTGACTTGTTTCGTCTGGTTCTTATCTGAGCATGAGCTGATGGGATTAAGATCAGACCTGTGACATCACCTCACAAACCTGATCCTCTGTGGATCCGTGGCTGCGGACACAAAACAGAACCTGCTGATGTTGTCGAAGCAGCCAGTGGCAACTCGATTACATCCCCATTACCGAAGTGAGAGCGATAACCCGGCAGGAGCTCAGTCCTGGGAAAAGCTTCGTCATAGTTGGACTTCTGCAGAGTTTCACACGTGCTCAGTGGCTCCTGCAGGGATTTTAATGGTGCTGGGATGTTAGTAACCTGGAGTTTGACAAATAGTTCTATTTCAGGAATATTAGGGGATTTACAGTTAAATGTACAGGTTGAATAATCAGCAAACAGGACAATTGAAGCATTTTAACTTTAAGAGACAGATCAACTCCACCTCCAAAGCCGTTTTGGTGGAGCTTGTTTTTTTTTGGTTACTTTAGCAGGTCAGCTTAACTGATTTAGATGTTTTGGATGTGTTTGGCTTCTCCTCTTGGCTACGACGGCAGCTTTCACCTTTAACGGCAGTGATGGAGCAACCTGTTAATTCCCCAAAAAAAGCAAACTCCAAAGGCTTGGTAATGTCATTGTGTAATGTCATCATTCGAGAAAAATGTAGGGCACCGAGGGATTGCATGATATCGTAGCTGGAGTGGTGATGTTGAGATTGTTTAATATGAAAATACGGCGAAGTGAAGAACCCCATCAGCCTGATTATTGGCTCGAGTCAGCAGCTCACTGGCTACCGACAGACTAAACAAAGTAAATAATTAACAAACTACCAAGCTTACATCACATCTCATTCACAAAGACACACCATAGTACACATTACATCGTGCTGAGAAAGTGGATGTCTTGTGTTCTTTACTGGAATAATCTGTGAGCCTGTGCTTCTGACTCGTTTTGAAGTACATTGATGTCTGTTATTCACATTTCTGGGTGGATTCGATTCGACAATGAATCGACCATTTTCTTACAATCAATTATTTGTGAATTTACACTTTAATCTATTAGCAACAGCTCTAATTCCAAAAGAGGGTTCCTTAAAAGAGAAAACTGTAAGGCTCAGTTAATCAGTTTGAAACTGAAGCTTCTGCTCAGACGAGCTGGTGTTAATGACCTCAGTCCTTTGCTAAAAGAGATCTAATCTTCACTTGTTGCTCTAACCCATTAATGTTAATATTTCACAACAAATCTGGGGTTTTCCTCAGCCTCCTTCTCTATTTACCTACACGTGCTATATCCTGTTGGAAAGCTAAAGTTCTTGAGATTTGAATGATGTGAAGTGGTCCATAAAGACACATAACTCCAAATGGTTCAAGAACAGATCATTTCTGCTAAAAAACCACCTAAAGATGCCTAAAAAGACATGCCCAGTAAATCTAAAGCTGTTCTTGAACCATTTGGACTCGAGGTCTGACAGAAACCGACTACGTGTATTTATGGCTGTAAGACTTGTTACATTCACTGGACCTTTGCTGATGTAAGGGACCATTTTTATTGGAGTTGTATCTGTTCTTGGAGTAAGGTGAGTGTTACCTTACTGTAGAACGTTTAGGGCTTAATAGAAGATGCAGAATCGCTTAAACTCCTGTTTGATCATCCTATTATGAAACTTTTCTTTCAAAAATAGACGCCACTCTTCTTTTCTATCAGGAGGAAAATTTGCCAAATGACTTCCCCGCTTGGAAAGCTGCAGCACAGTTAATTTTCTGCTGCAACTGAAGGCTCCAGTGTGCTTACTGTCCTCTGGCAGCTTTATTCCCTTCTCAATAAACTAGTGCAGAATGCAGAGTAATGAAGGACTTTTCCTCTTGTGTCCTGCTGCTGTTTATTGTCAGCTGCTGTGCAGAGATTAAATTAAAATATCCACATTCTTCATGGAAAATCAGCACATTTCATCCATTTTCTCTCGCCTGCGGGTCCCACTTTATGAACAGATAGCGTACAACAGTTACAGAAGGAGGCTTAATTTGCAGTGCAGACTGTGACGTGCTTGTGCTAAAGCTGAAGTGAATTACAGCACTTATTCATCAGGACATTTTTCATATGAGTTCAGGCAATTAAGCCATGTATTCTACTGCTAGTTACTTAGAGATTTGACTTAAAAGTATTCATTGTTATGGATTGAACTGCCTATTTATGCATTTATGCACACCCCTGCTTGTGTTTTTTAAACTCCTAAAAGCATTTAGCAGCTGTAATCAAGCTAATATCTGTGCAGTTTTATGATATATAGCAGCTCAGCCCTCAGGATGGCAGAGCACTTGGATTTTAAGAAAACTTTACATTTTGACAACAAGATTTCAAAAGGCTGCAGGGTAAAAGTGTTCAATCTGACCCAGAGGTCAGGGTATATTGAATCACCTAATTTGCATGTACTCACTCAGTCCTTAAGTCCTTATCTTTTTACTCAACAGGAAAAATAACGTTCCTGAGAAGCTGGAAGTCGATCCCAGCAAACGCAGATCTGTTGACATCGCCAACATCGTGCCACGGGACGGCACCAGACCGGGACCACTGGAAACACCCAGAGTGGGGCCACCTGCTGCCACGGATCACCTCTCTGAGGGGTTTGAGGACGACCCTGAGGTGCCGCCACTCATATAGGAGACCTGAGCTGTGTTCAGTTTCTAAGGTTCAGATAAAAACATCTACGCTCAGACTCTCTGCTTCACTAAAGCCGAGAAACAGGAACACGTTTGAAGTTATGGAGATAATGAGGACAGCACCACCAACTTCTTTAGCATGACAAAGCTCCTGACACAGTTCCTTAAGATGGAAAATCGAAAACTTATTTTCAACTCCTGAAAGTACAGAAAACTTCAAGCAACAGTGGAACCGTTTTTAATTAAAGTAAAATCCTGATGTTCAGCTGTTTGTTTCCAGTGTTGTTTCACATGAAAGAATAAAATAAGGGCAACAAAGTTCTCAAAGTCCAGACACAAAAAGCAAGGTTCTGTCTTCAAATTAAATTATTTCTGAAGATGGAAAAGTTTGGCATTTTTCTGGAGAAGACACGGTTTAATTCCTGTTTGGGTCACAAAATCTGCTGCGTCACCAGATTTTATATTACACAGGAAGTACAGTAAGGTGTGATCTTTCAGAAGTCTGAAATTATAGTGACGCTTGATTATTTTCATCCACTCACACTAACCATTCATCTGGATAAATATAAGGACATGTGACTCTAATCTGATTGGTCCAGAGCACCAGGGGGGCGGAACCAGACTGTGACTCTAATCTGATTGGTCCAGAGCACCAGGGGGCGGAACCAGACTGTGACTCTAATCTGATTGGTTCAGAGCACCAGGGGGCGGAACCAGACTGTGACTCTAATCTGATTGGTCCAGAGCACCAGGGGGCAGAACCAGACTGTGACTCTAATCTGATTGGTCCAGAGAACCAGGGGGGGCGGAACCAGACTGTGACTCTAATCTGATTGGTCCAGAGCACCAGGGGGCGGAACCAGACTGTGATTTTAAACCTGATTGGTCCAGAGCACCAAGGAGCGGAACTAGACTGTGACTCTAATCTGATTGGTCCAGAGCACCAGCGGGCGGAACCAGACTGTGACTCTAATCTGATTGGTCCAGAGCACCAAGGGGCGGAACTACTGTGACTCTAATCTGATTGGTCCAGAGCACCAGGGGGTGGAACCAGACTGTGACTCTAATCTGATTGGTCCAGAGCACCAGGGGGTGGAACCAGACTGTGACTCTAATCTGATTGGTCCAGAGCACCAGGGGGCAGAACCAGACTGTGACTCTAATCTGATTGGTCCAGAGCACCAGGGGGTGGAACCAGACTGTGACTCTAATCTGATTGGTCCAGAACAAACACTGGTAAAAGGTAAAAGACAGAAGCAGAAACAGACAAATGGATAATAAATAGAAACAAAAACATGCATAAATAAATTAACATATAAATGGAAACTTCAATGAAAAATCGATTGACTCTTTTACTTATTTGTCTTTATGTTTCCACATTGATCTTTATTTTATAATTTCTTACTTTTTTCCATATTTAGATGAGATATTCCAGTCTTTTAACACAAATGTCATCACTGAAACTCTTCTTCTAAACTCAGCATGAATCACTTTTCGTGAACATTTCTGCCTTCATACAGCAGCTCAGAGCTTATTGGTATTAACCTGATCATATATTTGATCAGCATCTGTATTCAGGTGTCATAAATGATGCTGCTGGTGAACAGAAACTGATTTTCTTGGAGAAAGCTTCTGCTGTTGTTCCTCCTTTCTGTTTTTCCTTTAAACTTTGGCTGCTGAAGGACAGAAAATCAGTCGGCTGAGCTCTGCCCTGCTGCTTCATTTTGGCTGCTGTTGCACTTTTGTGTTTTCTATTTTCTTTTGCTCAGAATCAGAAACTCTGCCAGACTTTGATCGGTCGGAGAGGCCCAGAGGACATCGGTCCACACACACTTTGAAGTGAATTCATCTTTCCTTGAATCTGCACTCAGGTCTCCTGGGTCTCCGCTTCCCTCTGTGTTGTCACCTCGGAAAGCTCGGAGGTCAGGACTCCTCCTCCTCCTCCTCCTCCTCCTCCTCCTCCCTGCAGCTCTTACAGCGGCAGCGCCTTGAGGTTTCAATCAGGTCCTCGCTCTCCTTTTATCATCCATCCATCTATATTTGTGCTGTGCAGCCTGCACCATCCAGTAGATTTGGATGTTTGAGCCTCAGATGCTTGTCCTGAAATGAGCCATCTTTAAATGTGAGGATTTGCTGTTGTTCTAATGCATGTAAAACATGTGCACTGTCAATCTCCTGCTCCCTTCTCCCCTCACCCAGAGATTCTTCAATTTCTCCCCTTGAGGCAGCAACAATCCACCTTTTTCCAACTCAAACAAAGCTGCAATCTGAGGCCGATCGAACCAGAAACCCTCCTATTACTGGCCGATAAATGTTGTCCATCCAGCTGGAAGATGCAGCGTAGACTTCAGTCTGCTGCAAACGTCAGTGAGTCGCACGATGACGCAAACATGGTGATGTAATGCTGTTTTCTTTCAGCTGAACACGCACCTCACAGGGGAGCATTTGTGGATATTAGGAGGCTTTTCCAGTGTTGTATTTGAACAGTTATAAACAACTACCAGCGACAGGCTGCGGCGCTCTTATTCCCAAACTACTTAAGTTTTAGTTCACTCATCAGGAGGAAGCAGCTTTTCATTAAAGCATCCCATCCCATTAAAGCCAGTATTCATGAGACTAACCACATGGAGTAATGCTGATGAGATGGATGGCTGAAGCAGGAGATTACTTCATATTTTAACTTGCTGTCCTGACTTTCAGTAACCTAGACATGAGTTTTCTGCTGGGTTTTGTCTCCACAGGTTGTATCACTGATGTTCAAAGACAGAAACAGTTCAGATTTATCTCCTCAGTCCTCATTTTTGGGGGTTCTGGACATGTTAACAGCAGCTCAAGATGTTCAAACTGTCAGGAGCGACGGTGGAAGGGAGGACCCAGATGCAGACTTCAAAAGTAAGGAGATTTATTTAAAAAAAGGCACAAAGGCAGGAACGAAGGACGCGGCACACCACAGATAAAAGGATCTTCTGGCACAGAAATGCACAGAAATGTTGGCGCCGTTTCCAAACCGGAGACGAGTTTCGGTACCTTTCTGAGACTCATTCAACAGAGGTTCTTTGCAGACGATTCGATGTCTTTGATGTTGATTAAATTCCCATTTTCCTCAACTTTTGGTCGTGGTCCAAAGTATTTGGAGGCATATTGGGACCCAGATGCAGAACCAGATGCAGAATTTAAAAAGCAAACTTGATTTATTGCAAAAAACGAGAGGCAAGAACAAAAAGCGTGGCTGAGCCGGATATAAAAAAACACTAAACTGTGAACAAACAAAACAAGACAAGACAAGGCAAGACTATGAATAATGAAACAAGACTAAGAGGCAAAACCTGACCTGACAAAACGTGACTTGAACCATGGAAAGTGCGGTGAGGATTCTGCATTGAACAGAGGGAAACCTGGAAACTAAATACTGAGAGAGGTGAGCAAATGTGAACAAGAACAGGTGACGTGAGTGAACCTAATGTGACAAAAAACATGACCAGAACTGAGCCTAAAACCTGGAAACAAAACAAAACAGAACTCAAAACGTGACGTGACAGAGCAAGACTTTGTTTAAAAGGGTTAACACCAGGAATCAGGAGGATGCCGAGCAACAACAAAGACTAAAACAAGTCCTGAACGAGCCGTTTTAAACATAATCAGAGCTTGGACTCAAAGACAGAAGCAGGTTGGCGTGACGACGAGGGAACAGCAGATCATAAAAAAAACCCACACTGACATCATGACATCAGAGTGATAATAAATAGGAGTTAAATGACCTGTTAAATATCATTAATGAAGCATTTCCCACTGATTGCAGCCAACTCTAATAACAAATTGGGGATACGTTCAAACTCCCAGACGCAAAAGACTCAGTTAAATCAGTGCAGACACATGTCAGAGCAGGAGATTCTTCATTAATAATGACTGAGGAAGAGACGACCACTCATCAGTTTCTAGGTCAAAGTCATTCTTAAAAATATAAATCTGGAGAAGCGTCACATTTCAGCAGGAGAAAAAGGTTTCGCCGCACAGCTGAAAAGTCCAATATTCATGTTTTCAGCTCATCTGGAAGAGGTTTGTGTCACGGTTTATGTTCTGATTATTGTGATGTTTCAGGTTCTGTCACGTTTTAAGTTTGATCTTCATGTTTTATTTATGTTTCTGTATTTATCAGACGCTTTTATCCAAAGCGACTTACAAATGAAGATATAACAGCTGTATAAAAAGCTAACAATAAGCTACATAGAAGGAACCCAGGAGTCTGACTCTGTCAGAGGGGACAGAGTAGAGATAGGGTGCAGGCATAGAAGGAAGTGCAGAAAGATAAAGTGCAGAGATAGAGGGGGTAGGGAAGTACAAGGTAAGTGCTGGGATAGGAGATGCTCTCTGAAGAGCTGGGTTTTCAGGAGCTTCTTGAAGATAGACAGGGACGCCCCTGTTCTGGTAGCGCTCGGTAGGTCATTCCACCATCGTGGGACGACACATGAAACCTGAATGTGGATTTATTGCAGATAGGATTTATTCTCACGAGTTTCTGTAACAAACGCAGGAGAAATCAGTGGATATTTCACTCTGAGCTGATTAAACGGTAGTTGGTGTAAAAGTAAAACTCAGGGATCAATGAATGTTGTCACGTCTGTTGGTTTAGTTCTTGGTTTTTCTGTTATGACTTTAGGTTTTTCATGTTTTAGGTTTCTGTTTAGTCATTAGTTTTATCTTCAGCTGCACTCCATCACTAATCACCTCCCTTCAGTATTTAGTTTCCAGCCCCCCCCCCCCCCCCCCCCCGCGCACTCTGTCAGATCCTCACCGTCATTCATGTGTTCAGGTTGGTCGTGACAAGTTTGTTTCCATATTTATTAACCATAGTCATAGTTCACGGTTTTGTTTTCCAAGTATTTATTTCATACTTAAGCTTTTTGTTGTAAATTTTTTGTCTGTATTTAAATAAATCAAGTTTTTACGTTAAAATATATCTGCATCCAGGTCCAAATCTCCCCCACACAACGCACACCACAACCACCAAACCTGACAAGTGTGGATTTATTGCAGTTAGGATTTAGTCTCACGAGTTTCTGTAACAAACGCAGTAGAAATCTGTGGATATTTCACTCTGAGCTGAAGCATTAAACGGTAGTTGGTGTAAAAGTAAAACTCAGGGATCAAAATAATCAGTTGGATTCCTTCTCTAGGGCCCAGAAATGTCTTCAAATGTCATTTTGTACAGTTTTTAATTGATTATTTAACAGATATCCAACAACAAGGCAGAAGACAGTCGTGAGGATTCAACATTTCCTCTCATCCACTTGGTTTAAAACATCACCCAGCAGATGTCTGTCTGCACTTCAGTCATCATCACTTTACAGCTTTTCTGGCTTTTAAAGTTCGAACACGGTCTGTGATCATTAAAGTGGCTTAAGTTACCCAGAGTCCCTTTAAAGGGAGAAATTCTCTGTTTTTATGGACTGAATGGATTTCCAGGCTCATAATTCCCATCAGTGATGAAACATTGCTCAGCAAAGCTCTTATGATGGACACTACAGGAAGCAAGTCGAGCATTTCAGCAGTCATGTGATCAGACAAACTGCTGCTTGGCCAATTTTCCATCCTCTCAAACGTATTTATGATATTAGGAGGCTCTGACCTTTTTAAAGTGACGTCTGACCTCTGGAGTTTGCCACTTGTGACGGATCAGATAAAAAGCTGAGTCCTGTGCATGCAGGTCTCTCCCGGGGGATGATGGGAGCTTCTCTCTGACCTGGTGTCAGTAACAGTATGTGAATCTGAGGTAGTAACAGCTTAGTTTAATTAACGTTGCACCAACACTGCAGGGTCCCACGCTGTGAGAACGCCACACAGCTGCATGCAGAGCCCAGAAACCACATGGTGAAGATTGGATCCCTGCTGCTGGGGAGAAAATTTCACTCCAGATGGGCTTTTTATGGATCCACATGAAGGAAATCCAAAGACATTTAGTTTCCTGAGAGGACTTTCCTGTTTCTTTTCTGCTGGACTCTCCATCTTCTCTCTCTTGGCTGCGTTATGTAACCTTTCTCCCCGTGGCAACGCCCTCCTCTTCATCCTCCTGAACATCTCTGCTGGGCTGATGCATTTCGCTCTGCAACAACACAATCTGAGGCAGCCCACTGGAGGCTTGTTGTTCCTGTGAGGAAGCTGCTTTAAACCTTTAAAAACTACCTAAATATTGTTCTCATACATCTACCCTTGGGTTCAGGTGATGATGGGCTTGGTCTGATGCATGATTTTGGGACAGTTTTGGTTCTGGTAGCATTCAAAGCAGCTTTTGTTAAATATTCTTTATTAATTTTCTCCTCAACACTTTCCGCTTTGCCACATGAGCTAATGGCCGTCGCCGACATGGCGTTTTATTTGATATTTGGAATGAGAAGACACCTTAATTTGGGGGGTTTAATTCAAATAATACATGTCTACCACCTGGTGGTAGTGAGTAGAAACAAGATTGGATGCGTGATGTGGGACTTAAAACCTGTGTTATTCAGTGTGGTGGCTTGTAGTAATTCTGCTGTGACTTGGACTCCAACGACCGCACGATGTGGTCAGCGAGGACGGTGTCCAGTAAACGGTGTCGGGCCCGTAGATTCTTCTGGTGCAACCTCAGGGAAGAAGTCTTCTTTGCTGGGGCTGCAGGTTATGTTATCATCCCCTCAGCACTAACACCAACCATGTTTAAACCCCACACCCCTGCTGTCTGTTCATTGATTGGCTAGTGCTCAGGACGTAGATCCGAAGCTCAAAAAACATTGGATGCAAAAGTCAGGCTGCTTTTTTAAGACTTAAAACAATAGATCTCTGTGAAACTTACTGAAGTGAATTAGAAATAAGTTGCTGAGTGAGCTTTTTCCTTGTTGACCGTTGGTGGTTGAATCCTTTCCACCCTTCTGCCTGTGAGAGGTGAAGCAGTTGAGAAAATCAATATTCAGTCCTGCAGCTCTCCCAGGGGTGCCTGCTTTTGAAAGATTCATGACCCAAGTAAAAATTCATCTGAAACAGCTTCCTGTCTGACATCAGAGAGATTTTAGGGGATTTATTCACCCCCAAAGTGATCTAAGCAGCAGTGTTTCCCTATTTCATCACAATGAGCTCAGGTTTGGCCTCCGGTAGGCTCTCAGGCGCCCGTGGATCTAACGCCACACCACATGTTGTCCTACGTTGGGTACCTGCCTTCCCGTTAGCAAGGTCACATGGTGATTTATGGTGAGATTGATATGTTTATTTTAGAATTTATGCTGAATCTTCATATCTGTTGAGCGTCAGACCTGCAGCAGCTCGATCCTCCAGGGGTGGACAGCTGGAGTCATTTGTCATGCAGCCGTGAGCGGCTTGATTCATGAAGGCTTTAAGTCAGCGGGTGTTTCCACACAGCAGCCTACAATGTTCATCTCATGGAGGTTAACGCACACCATGACAGCTTCACCTCTAGTGAAGGAAAAATTGCATCAGTCTTTATCGAACAAATTTATTTGTAGCTGAAAAGAAAAATCTGAGAGTTTTGATTAGTATTTTATTCGTGATAGAGCATAGAAAACAAATAAAATGTTGCTGCTTTACCCCCTTTTCTGCAGAGAGGAGGTTACCTCATCGTACTCCCAAAGAAAGGTAACCTCAGCTCTGCCTGTAAAAGACCAGGAAAAGTCAACAGAGAACTGCTGAACAGGACAAAAGACACAAGAGATCCGTCTCTAGTAGACCAGCAAGCCGGGTTTCAGAAGGACAGATCAAACACTGACCTGATCGCAACACTACGCACAATCCTGGAACAATCCTGGAACAATCCTGGAACAATCCCTGGAACAATCCCTGGAACACTCCCTGGAACAATCCTGGAACAATCCTGGAAGAATCCCTGGACCAATCCTGGAACAAACCTGGAACAATCCCTGGAACAATCCTGGAACAATCCCTGGAACAATCCCTGGAACAATCCCTGGAACAATCCTGGAACAATCCCTGGACCAATCCTGGAACAATCCCTGGAACAATCCTGGAACAATCCTGGAACAATCCCTGGAACAATCCCTGGAACAATCCTGGAACAATCCCTGGAACAATCCTGGAACAATCCCTGTAACAATCCTGGAACAATCCCTGAAACAATCCTGGAACAATCCCTGGAACAATCCTGGAACAATCCCTGGAACAATCCTGGAACAATCCTGGAACAATCCCTGGAACAATCCTGGAACAATCCCTGTAACAATCCTGGAACAATCCCTGTAACAATCCTGGAACAATCCCTGAAACAATCCTGGAACAATCCTGGAACAATCCCTGGAACACTCCTGGAACAATCCTGGAACAATCCTGGAACAATCCCTGGAACAATCCCTGGAACACTCCAGGATAGTTTAATCAACATATTTGACAGCGTTGATAGACAGACCCTCTTTGAGTGCCGGAGAAGTTCACAAACATCATAAGGAACTCCTACGAAGGGCTTATCTACAGGATAGTCCAAGGAAAGCAACTCACAGGGGCCAGTGAGGCTGGGGTCATGAAAATGTCCACACAGTGGACTCCCAGGACTCAGTTGGACGACCTTGACTATGCAGACTTCTGTCCAAGACCCAACAAGAGATGCAGGAAACAAACAGCGTGGTCACCGCCAAACTGGGCCTCAACCGAGAGAAGAGCAAGGTGCTGATGTCCATGATGGATTCACCTGCCTCCGCAGCATCATCGACAGACCTGGAACAATCCTGGAACAATCCTGGAACAAACCTCGAACAATCCTGGCACAATCCCTGGAACAATCCTGGAACAATCCTGGAACAATCTTGGAACAATCCCTGGAACAATCCTGGAACAATCCTGGAACAATCTTGGAACAATCCCTGGAACAATCCTGGAACAATCCCTGGAACAATCCTGGAACAATCCTGGAACAATCCTGGAACAATCCCTGGAACAATCCTGGAACAATCCCTGGAACACTCCAGGATAGTTTAATCAACATATTTGACAGCGTTGATAGACAGACCCTCTTTGAGTGCCGGAGAAGTTCACAAACATCATAAGGAACTCCTACGAAGGGCTTATCTACAGGATAGTCCAAGGAAAGCAACTCACAGGGGCCAGTGAGGCTGGGGTCATGAAAACGTCCACACAGTGGACTCCCAGGACTCAGTTGGACGACCTTGACTATGCAGACTTCTGTCCAAGACCCAACAAGAGATGCAGGAAACAAACAGCGTGGTCACCGCCAAACTGGGCCTCAACCGAGAGAAGAGAAAGGTGCTGAAGTCCACTGAAAGAGTCGGACGGATTCACCTGCCTCCGCAGCATCATCGACAGACTGGGTGCAGCTGATGCAGACGTTCGATTCCATACAAGCAAAGGGAGGGCTTATGGTTAGGTTGCCTCCCTTTGGAGGTTTTTTGGGTACATCCACCTGGGAGGAGGCAGATCCAGAGCTCATTGGAGGGAATGCCTCGGGATCCCCAGGAGGAGCTGGGGAGAGGGATGTCTGGGTTCCCCTCCTGAACTCGACTATTTCAAAGCTAAAGATTAGAAAGACCCTGTATTTTATCGATTCGGTTCGTATAAATTACAACGAAATGCTGTTGGTATAGTTTAAACTATAGTTTTAGTATTGGACTTTCCGGGTGAATATCCCAACAGTTTACAGCAACTTTTGATTTTTCTTTAAATTATGAGGAAAGGTTCAGGTAAATTCGATTTTAGGGGGGGGGGGGGACGTTGTTGGATGACCTGGGAAGCTCCCAGCTGGGATTAAGTAAAAGGTTTTACCAGAGAAGGAAAAAAAACATCATCTGCTTAAATGAAAACGTAGATTTAGCACCTCATGGCCTGCCTTTGTGTTTAAAGTTGTGTTAAAGTCGGATGAGGCAGATGAATAAAACATGCTGCCCCAGAGCTGGCCACATCGTGCAGGTATAACACAACGTTGCCTTTAATTATTCACCAGCTGGATCTCTGACAAAGATCACTCCCTGTGCGAATAAACAGGAAACACTCCAGTTTACATATGTGGCAAACGTCCAGAATTTCACTCCAACTCAGCAAGTCATCAGTGTTTTATAGGAAAGTGGACTTTTATCTTCTGTCTTAAAGAGGATTTTTCTATAAGAGACAGTTGTTGGATTGCTGAAGAATGGTATTAAAAATACTTTTATGAAGGGAAGTACAGATATAGATCAAAATATGAAAGAGTTGGCCTGACTAAATTAATCTGAACTAGTCTAAATTCTAACTACAGTTATCTGTCATTTTGTCTATGAATTGCAGTCACTGTTGTTCTGAAGCCATTCTTGGTCAGGATAATCTCACAAAAGAGATTTTTATTCAAAGCAGCACCAGTAAAGTTTGTGAACCTTAAAGTGCTTCTGACTCATTTTGAAACCTTTTTTACGTGCATTCCAGGGTCTCAAATTGCCATAAATTGGTCGCAGACTACAACACAAGTCAAGTGATTTCAAAGTTGCAGACAAAGTTTCCAGAATTAAATCGGGAAGAATCTCACGAGAGTTGTGGCGTGCTCCCGTGATCTGTCGCCAAAGGTGGTCATAAAACTCAGTCCAGGCTGTTTTAAGGCGGTCTTTCTCACATCTTACGACAAAAATCTTATCTTCAGTTTTGTTTTATTTCAATTGTGTCCTTCTGTGTTTTCACCCGATAACGTGCGCTGTTCTCACTTCCAAACAGGAAGCAGGGGAAGCCGCGGTAACCGCGGTAACCACTATATTGAGTTGAACCGAACTGAAAGGAGCTAACTGCATTACGGCAACAGCCCTAATGTTTCTGCGGCGTTTCATCTGCAGTTGTGGTTTAAAGCTGCTGAACGGTCGACTTCATTGTTGGTAAGAATTTCCACAAGATGCATGATGGGAAATAATCCAGTTGTGGTCTTACAAAAAGTGACCCAGCAAGTCTTTGCAAAATCTTTAGTCTGTGAATTAAAACTCAGTGGCGTTGACTTTAGATGTGAGAAGGTGTCGGGAATTAGTTTTTTAAACATCTTTTTGAAGCTTTTTCGAAGTGTCGGAGGCTTCAGAATGAAATACTGCAGTTCACTTTCCCGCCGTGCACGTCAACGTTTTGGCTTACAATCACTTGACATTTTTGATGGCTTTTGATGGCCTCTTTGTCCTCTTCGGCATGACAACAAACGCTTGCGTACAGCTGTGCTTGTTAAATAAATAAAGGCTTAAATTCACAAAAATAAGATTTCGTTATAAATTTTGGGGTAAAATAAGTTGCTGGGTGTAGTGATTAAATCTTAAAAACACTTAAAATCACTCCTCTTTGATCGAATGACCCAAGAAATTGGTGTTATTAGGATCTAAGGAACAGTTTTTAAACCAGTGGGACTGCATTTTTACAGTGTTTTCAGTCGTAAAACAAATGCTTTTTATTGTCATTTCAATCAAAAATATCCTGGTTCATCGGGCAGATTCTCAATAATACGAACTGACTCTTTACAGTTTGCGGCTCCAAGATGAAATTATGTTTTGTAATTTCTATTCCAGCGTGACCACAAACAGAAAAGCAGTTTTTTCTTCTTTCACTGTGTAAATACCTTGTTTTGTATCCTTTAACCTTGAGCTCAAAAACTCGAGCTGGAGCTCGGCCAAAAAAGTCTTGGCACAGAGTAAAAGGATGAAAACTGATTCAAAGCTCATTCAAACACCTTCTTTGTCCAATCTTTGTGTAATGAAGCTGACCCCCTCCCTCATGTCATTAGTCATGATCTACAGTCCCTCTGGGTGGAAGGCTGCAAGTGCAAATTACCCCAAAAGACAAAGCGTCCTCGCTTGGAAGTCACAAAATCAGCTCATATGCAGCCTCTTGGGGACAGATGAACGTTTATTATCATTAACACGACTGATAAAATGCAACACTGCTGAATGTGGACTGTGCACTGTTTGTTTTGGTCATGAATAAGATTTATTTGGCTTAATTTAATCAGGCAAATGTTTTAAATTAACCTTTGCATTTCTAAAGAAAATACCTCAATTGTGCTGTTTCAGAAACCTTTTTTATTCCTGACACAATACTCCAATCCTACAACCAGTTTGAATAGGGCGAAATGGCCTTTACAATTTAAAGCAAAGCCACATTAACTCTGAAGCAGGTCCCATTCAACGGGGCTGGGATGAAAGAAATGGTCCCCTGCAGAAAAAGATGGAAATTTGGAGCATTTGCAGGTTCGGGGTTGTTGTAATTCCTTCCTGATTCTCCAAACCGAGAACACAAAAATAAAGAACTTTTCTGAGAATAGCCTGTTTTTAACCAAACGTGATGATGATATTCAGGAAAAAGCATCATAAGTCTGGTTTTACTTGGTCTAACAACACGATTTAAAAACTGGGAAATAGTTCAAAGGCCGGACTTTCAACTCAAGTCGAAACGGAGACAGCGAGGCTTCGCATTGCTGCCACCTCATCTCAAAATGGTCGTGTGATTGGTCCGTCGAGTCCAGAAGATTAACTATGCGCACGTGTGTTTATCACGGCTGCCTTGTGTATCCATCGTTCTTTTGGTGCGTTGGTCCTCAGACGGTAGGGGTGTAAAAAGGCTCATTTATCCTCACTTTACGTACGTAAATAGGCATCTGCGTCACTGCCCACATGCTCCGATGCGAGCTTCACGTTGGTTGTTACGCAATGCATCCACCAGAGGGCAGTGCACAGTTAACTAAAGTTCCGGCATCAGTTTCGGACGATAGCAAAGATGGCGCCGGTGGAGGAGAT
The DNA here is from genome assembly GCF_036924035.1 of Leuresthes tenuis. NCBI lineage: Eukaryota > Metazoa > Chordata > Actinopteri > Atheriniformes > Atherinopsidae > Leuresthes > Leuresthes tenuis. Next base: position 3,919,440 of record NW_027325368.1, on the reverse strand, counting down.
CATGATGGTGCACCTTCATGGAAGGTCTTCTTCTTTGTTCCTTTCGCTGGTCGCCTGTGAGCTATGTGGCGCAACACTGCCCCCACGATTTCTGGTGGTACTGCTCCATTTGCTGGGTACGCAGCCGCAAGATCTCTTAAAAACGTGCTAAAATATGCACGAAATGAACACGGGACAGAGAGAAGACTCCGTATGTTGTGCCTGTGCATTTAACATTGAGCATAAATGAGCCATCTGCTTACTTTTGACGTTTGGTATCAGCAATTTTTTACCCGTGCTTGGTTTGGGGCCTCGAGTACAATCTACAATACCTCCCCGGTCATGACCTTAGGATCAGTAAAATGAAGCCTTTTCTGTTCACCCCATACTAACCGTTTATCAGTGAGCTTCTGCTTACATCCTGTAAGTCCGGCAGCAGCTGTGCCCCCTTGTGGAATCCTCCGGTAACACATGTACGAAGTGGACTGTGTTTTAAGCCTAAATCTTTGGTTCTCAGATGGAGATTGAATTCTACATTTAACTGAGGTCTGGAAATGCAGTTTCATGTTTGATCACTTACCAGATTAAACAATTCAAGTTCTGTTACATCTGCTGGTAAAGATATTGTGTTATGGTCAAAAGCTTTCTTCAGTGAAAGAAGCGAGAATTTCCTGGAAGTGTCATTTTGGAGGCTTTTTAGCCACTTTGTCTGAGTGGTTTCATAAGAGAGGGAAGCAGGTCCATTCTGGAGGTCAGTGTGGACTTTGAGTGCTCCTGTCACCCTGCTGTCTGGCTCCGCCTCACTGCCTGCAGCACTCAGCCATGAAAGTTTTAGGAGAGGTTACAGAATTAAATATTGAGGAACCTTCTGTCGCACCTGACAGGTGACGAGTCCTGGACACTGGAGGACCTGGAAAGACCTGGAGAGACACAGGAAACACCTGCTGGTGAAATCAGGTTCGTCTTGAAACACAAAGCTCAGGAAAACAACCTCCAAGTCAGCATGTAATTGGTTTTATATTAATATTATTGATTAAATTTGCCCTGTGGAGTTTTTAATGCTACAAACGGTTATAATCTGTGCTTTTATACAGAGATCCCTGCAATTAAAATGTAAGTAAGTTTTTGTTTGGCCACCCAGAGTCACATTGGTGGAACTGTTGAATTAGATTAGATAAAATATAATTAAATGAATAAATAAGGCTAAATACTCTGAAAAGTCACAATTTCTCTGGGTTGAAGTCACTGACATAAAAAAAACAATAAACATAGTAAAACATGAAATATCCACACAAACTATGCATGTTTGTCTTTTGCAGGTGGGACTCATCACCTGGTAAGTCGGAAAAAAAAAGGAAAATACATTTGCATGTGGTAGGAGTCTCTGCTTTAACATGAGCCGTGATGTTTTCCTAAACCTAACCAAGTCATTTTTAATGCCTAAACCTTATGACTACATTTGGAAACAAAGGGATATTTTTAAAGTCAAACCACAGCAGTTTTTAATCTCCTAAAAGCTTGATATTTGATACAACAAATGCAAACATAATAAGCTATTTCTCCTTTATTTCTAAAAACACTAAAGCTCCACGTGGCAACAATAAATAGTTGAGGTTGCAGAAAGGTCTTTTTTTTTTCGACGTGACATCGAATGTTGATGTGTTTTCTTTTTCAACTGCTTGTTTCTCCTTAAGTCCTCCTGCTTTGTCACAGTCTCATGAACTTTAGAGAAAACGTGCTGCAAATACAAATATTTCCATCCATTCATTATTTTCCGCTAATCGGAGGTCGAGTCTTGGAGGCAACAGGAGGGGAATCCAGACATCTCTCTCCTCAGCAACACTCTCCAGCTCCTCCTGGGGGATCCTGGGACGATCTCAGGCCAGAAGGGAAATATAGTCCCTCCAAAAAGTTCTGGATCCTCCCGGTTAAACCCAAAAAACGTCCAAAGGGAGGTGACCAGGACCCCGTCTCTAAAACCTAGACCAGCGATGACGCATTTCTGTTTCATTGGTCAGTTGTACTGATTTTATGTGTGTGAGGAAACAGTTTTATGTTCTGATAAGGACATAAAATGTAATGACGTGTCCACATGACCTGAATAACTCGGTCTTTTTGTGATTTAGCCATTAATCCGATCCGATGGCACTCATGTAACCGCACTGACAGACTATTAGCTCATCAGAGGCACTGGGACACCTGCTCTGCTGCTGCTGCACAGTGAAGCTGCAGTTCTAAGCTTTTGATTTTCCATTCTTATCCAGTGAAATGTTTAATTTACCAGGGAGGGGGGGGGGGCACTGTTCACAAGTCACATCCTCAGCAGGGTCTGATTGCCTCTGATGTTCTGACCCCTGCAACCTGTGGATGTTTCTGTATTTATCAGACGCTTTTATCCAAAGCGACTTACAAATGAAGATATAACAGCTTTATAAAATGCTAACAATAAGCTACATAGAAGGAACCCAGGAGTCCGACTCTGTCAGAGGGGACAGAGTAGAGATAGGGTGCAGGCATAGAAGGAAGTGCAGAAAGACTTTATTATTCACGTTTTAGCAGTTATTTGGTTAATTTAAGTGCAGATGTTGTCACAAAGGCGCATCATCAACCACATCATTGTGAAATGTTGGTTGACAAATCCATTTTTAGACAAAATGTGACCTTTCCTTGTAGAATTTTGGCTAATTTTCGGGTCCTACTTGCACCGAGGATTTTCTTTTGTGTGCCAGGATTCTCAATATTGACCTTAAAGTCAGAGTAAAACTGAAATAAGTGCAGAAAATGTGTTATGAACTATTCGGTCAAGCATAGAGTTTATATTTCTGTATCTATCAGACGCTTTTATCCAAAGCGACTTACAAATGAAGATATAACAGCTTTATAAAAAGCTAACAATAAGCTACATAGAAGGAACCCAGGAGTCCGACTCTGTCAGAGGGGACAGAGTAGAGATAGGGTGCAGGCATAGAGGGAAGTACAGAAAGATAAAGTGCAGAGATAGAGGGGGTAGGGAAGTACAAGGTAAGTGCTGGGATAGGAGATGCTCTCTGAAGAGCTGGGTTTTCAGGAGCTTCTTGAAGATAGACAGGGACGCCCCTGTTCTGGTAGCGCTCGGTAGGTCATTCCACCATCGTGGGACGACACATGAACAGAGTTTGGATTGTCTTAGGCGTGGTGTAGGAGCTGCTAGACGACAATCCTGGGACCAACGGAGGGACCGAAGCACCGGGATGTGCTTAAAGCTTAAAGGAAATCTGCGCGATCAGGTTTTGTGAATAAAACAACTACAAAGAGATTCAAGATGTTTACAAAGACACACAAATGACATCAGTAAGACATACAATTAATAAAAGAATACACAGAAATAACGATCTGAGGCACAAAAACACAAAATTACCTCTTTGTGGACAACTAACAAACACAATGTCTGTATTGAATGACGAACTGGGGGAAAAAAGGGCACAAAAGACCATAAAAAGTCAAGTCAAAGATACTTAATAACCACAAAGTAGCACAAATCATGTGCAAGAAAATTATTGGCACCAAAGAAACAAAAAGAACAACTTCCTGAAACAAACTAAATTTTGACAGGTCATATATAAAGCGTTTATATGTAGGACCCAGACACAGTCTGACCTTTTAAGGAGCTAAAGAAATAAAAAGACTGCAGGTACAAACACGTCCTCAGAAACGGCAAAAGGAAACAAAACATTTACAAGAAAAAGGTAACGTACCTAGAGTAGAGATTTAAGACTCGTCTGTAATGTTGTCTGTTCATTTATTTACTGGATAGTTTAAGGTAAAGATAATGTATGGTAAGATTTCCACCTTTCATGTGGGAGACCTGAGTTCAAATCCCCTGCATGAAAGGTATTACCTCCAGTAGGGGTCCTTAGGCAAGGCCCCCTTACCCTATCTGCCTACCTGTAAGTCGCTTTGGATAAAAGCGTCTGATAAATGCATAAACATAAACAAACATAAACATTTAAACTTGAATGTGATGAAACACAAAGCCTGATGAGCAGAACTGTGTATGACGAAGAAAGCACTCATGGGATGGGATTTGAAGCATAGATGCTGTCAGCTGGAGGCCTCGATGTGACCCTCTCAGCCTGTAAACTTACACGCTAAATAATATATAATAAATAAAGCCAGTTTCATACATGGACACGAGTATTGAGCCTCTTCCATCACCAATCACTTTACACCCACATATTGACATGCAGAGAGCTCCTCGGAGCTCCATCAATCCAAACCTGCCAGAATACCTCGCTGAGTGTCAGAGAGGCAGGAATCAAACCCGCGCTCCCAGCCGCATCATCTCGACACTTGACGGCGACTCAGGATTACGGAAAGCTTCGTGGGCATTTTTAAAGAAGAACAAAGCTGCTGTGAAGTCTCTTCATGGGAGGATTACTGCAGCTGAGGCTAAAAAAAGAACAACCAACAGGAGGATCCATTTTATGACATGAGGAAGCAGCTCTGACTCTGATTCCCATCTGTGAGGCGAGCCGGAGCTGCCGTGACCTGCCGGACCGTCCTGTGCGGCAGCAGACAGCCGGAGTCAAATTATTGCTTTTTCAATTACAGACTCGTTCAGCCGTTTTTCATCCAGATAATTAGTCAAATCCACCAACCGCCAGCGATTAAGTAGAAATACTAAAGGCCACTAAGACACACAATCAATCTATTTTAAGATTGCTCTGTTCTGTTCCTCTGGGTAAATCCTGTTAGGCTGTGTGTGATGATGCTGTCGACTTCTTCCTGAAAGACATGAATGAATGAACGTGTGCTATAGCTCTGTTAGCTCATAGCTGCTGTTATGTGGCTACTTGCAGCTAAAGGAGAGCTAACGGAGGGATTTCTACACAGGCACTCTACTGGGACCACTTCATCCACACGCCCCCCTGCAGCACAGTTTATTCACTCCGTGCTCTGTGACAGTCGGCTAACTTCACACAGAGTTTGCTGCTGATAGTTTTGTGCAACATGGCAGGATATTTAGCAGATTTTGACAACGTGAACGACGACTTTGAGTAAGATGGATGTTCTTACCGGAGTGAATGAGCTGTGCTGCAGCCATGCGTGTCGATTCCCTCCGTTAGCTCTCCTATAGCCGCAAGTAGCTATGTGCTAACAGAGCTATAGTATAGGTTTTAAAATACCAGAGTTCTCCTTTAACAAATTACACAGAATGACCTTAAAATATAGGCACACAAAACAGCTGCAGGTGCAAATATCATCACAAAGACGCACACGTTTGTTTTTATGTACCTTAACCCTAACCACAGCTGAATGCCTCAACCTAACCCTAAAACCAAGTCTTAACTCTCAAAGATCACTTCATACCCACAGGGGCTGAAATTTGGTGCCTAAGTTTACAGGAAATCCCCTATAAGTTGGTGTGCTGTCAGGTTTTGTGTGCCTACCATGACATTTAAACACTCATATCCACACACAAAAGAAGGAAAACTAACACAAACTGGCTGTAAAAGGCAGCAGATCTAAAATTACTACAAAGAGACACAAAATGTTTACAAAGACACACAAATAACGTAAATAAGATACGAAATGACTGAAAGAAATCACAGATACAACTAACCAACCGGTTCACAAAGAAGATAATTACAAACACAAAATAAGTATTTAATAAAATGGCTATAAAAGACCACAAAAAGACAAAAAAACGTGTACAAAAAAACATAGAGTAGCAAGAAAAATAGATAAAATTACCACAAAGGGACACAGAATTACAGCAAAACTACATGAAAAGGGTATTAGTGGTCATGAAATTACAACAGAGACATATAAAGAGGGATAAAAATAACAAAATGATGCAAAGTATTTACAAGGGAAATATAAAATGACTATAAAAAAGAGACGTAGCCTGACTTTAAGAAGCTGAAGATGTAAAATGGCTTCACATACAAAAACTAGAAGTACAGAAACCCGTCATGACTCCAGAGAAACAATGAGACTCAAAAACTGCAAAAAGACACAAAACATGGACTTGAAAAATGTTAAAAAGATGCATCACTACTAAAAAAAAACAGACAAAAGGGAAATGAAACAGACACAATACACAAGAGAGGATTTAGAGAGAATAATCACACAAAACATTTATAAAGAGAAGAAAAATTACAATAAAAAAGGACACAGCATAACTATTTAAAAACAAAAGACACACAAGATATGGAACAAAATGACTAGAACAGAAAAAATATAAGAAGCAGGTATAAAACCTCCTGACTCAGAAACAAAATGGCTGTTAAAGACAATAAAAAGACAGAAAACATGTACAGAAGAGGCACACAGTAGCAAGAAAAGTAAATAAAATGACAAGAAATTTGCACAAATCATCTACAAAGAGACAGAAAAGGAGAAGTAAAGAGAAACAAAAAGACTTTAAATCAACTTGATGCAAGAAAATAACTATAAAAGACCAAAAACATGCAAAAGACAGGCACACGCAACCACAAAGAGACACAAAAGTACAGCAAACTGATATAAATGGGTATTAAAAATCAGAATTACTACAGAGACACAACAACTATAAAGAGGCACGAAAAACTAAATTTACTATTTACAGAGAAACGACTGTAGAGACACAAAATAACAAAAAAAAACTCACTAAAAGGATATAAAATAAATCAGGACACAGAAACAGGCACTAAAAAGACACACAAAACACCTGCAGATACAAAAATGACCACAAGGAGGCAAAATGAGTGTAAAAGAAAAAATATAGTTAGAAGATATAGAAGAAAATCATGAAAAGACTCAAAAGTCTGTCCTCGGTAGCATATTTAAGGCTGGTGGTGGGTGTTATTTTATCATCCAGCCACAGATTAACCACCTCTGGGACTCTTCTGTGTGTTCTTCTGTCTGGTCTCGTTGCAGCAACCCTGCAGCTGATGTAATATTTACTCTCTTTGTGCAGCTCCTGGCCCTCTGGGTTCTGCCTCAGACACCTGCAGGAACATCGATGTTCAGTGATATTCGGTTTCCTGCAGTTCAGTTCAGCCGCTTCAACAATACTTTAGTAACTGGCAAAGAGAAAAATGGGAAAAATTTGTAGAAAATATGAATCCGTCGGCAAACATTTAGAAAGTTGAAGTGTAGCAGAGAGGAAGGCGAGTTGGAAATCTTCAGAGGTCGCCATCAGTGGGTTGGGGTGTTGTAAAAACTTAGCTGATGATGTCACACTGATGATGTCACACACAGTGTCAGCAGGTCACACAGGTGATGTCACGGTTTATGTTCTGTTCCATGTCTCGTCAGTTCCTGTTTTATTTTGAAAAATCACTCACCTTCTCCTCTGGTTTCAGGTATCTTCCCCTTCCTCCCGTGTCAGACGTCTGATTGTCTTCCCTGATTCCCAAAGTGTTTTCACCTTTCCTCACTTTGCTCTCTTTTCCTCCTGTTTAATTTCTCAAATGATTTTATGTCCATGTGACATTATTGTGGTTATTAACTTGTGTTTCCCTGTTCCAGCAGGTATCCTTTGAATGGTGTTATGGTGTTTTTCCCCCCTCTTTTCCCTCTTTTCTGTCTTCTCAAACCCCAGCTGGTCGAGGCGGATGGATTCCTTCCTGGTTCTGGTTCTCCCAGAGGTTTCTTCCTGGTTCTGGTTCTGCCAGAGGTTTCTTCCTGAGTCTGGTTCTGCCAGAGGTTTCTTCCTGGTTCTGCCAGAGGTTTCTTCCTGGTTCTGGTTCTGCCAGAGGTTTCTTCCTGGTTCTGGTTCTGCCAGAGGTTTCTTCCTGGTTCTGGTTCTGCCAGAGGTTTCTTCCTGGTTCTGGTTCTGCCAGAGGTTTCTTCCTGGTTCTGGTTCTGCCAGAGGTTTCTTCCTGTTAAAGGGAGTCGTTCCTTTCCACAGTCCCTCAGGCTCAGGACGGGAGATTGGACTGAAGACAAGTTTCGGTCCAATCTGTTGGTTTCCTTAGCTTGGATATTATTTTTGAATTGGCTCCATATGAATTAATTGGATTATGATTGGCTTGAATTGGACTATATTATATAAGTGCCTTGAGATGACAATTGTTGTAATCTGGCGCTATATAAATAAATTAAATTGAATTGAATTGTTCCCCTTGGTCCCTCATGTGTTTAAATAGTCTGTGTTTCCCTTGTCTTGTGCCAGTATGTCTCCTTTTGAGCATCATTACCAGCCGTTCGTCTTGTCCCTTGAACCCACGAGCCTGCAGTGCATCTTGTTTTGTAATTTATTCTTATTCCTAGTCATAGTTTATTTATTCCAACACTGTTAAGTTTCATAGCTTTGTTTTTCCTCCATTTTCAAGGAGTGATTTTTCGTTGTTACCATTCCTAGTCGCCTCCGTTAAAGGAGAGCTTTTAGTTATCGCTAAAGTTTCATAGAGCCTCTGTTTTGTTAAGAGTGCGCCTTTTGTTTTATTCCGCCTCTTTTTCAAGTGATATTCCCAACAATTTGTAGGTGCCTAAGAGCATCTTCAATTCAGCGTAAAGCAGCAATGAAAAGAAAAGAATGATTCCTGCTTTTAAATGCTGGTAAAAGTTCACATTTGGAGGCCAGAGTAACACATCTGTCTGACAGGACATCAACTTTCTATCTTTAGTTTTTAAACTTGTTGTATTGTTTTGTTTTGTTTTCAGTCTCTTCTTCTGTTACTTTTGGTTTAAAAATGAAGAACTACACAGTTAGGTACATAGATTACTAAAGTAACAGTACTTTTTGCTCTTTGGCTTCCTCAGAGATTAAAGCAACTCTCCATCTGAGCCCTGCACATGCACAGTTTCACATGTGGATTCGTTGTCTCGCTCCTCATCTCGCCATCGCCTCCTTCCACTTACACACCTGTTTCCAGTCTTCTATCCATCCTCCCACAGTGTTTGCACAGACATTTCTTTTATCTGTCTCTCATTTAGTTCTTTTGGAGGTTCCTGAGTTTTCTGGACATCTTCTTCAGCAGCATCTTTAGTTTGATTTTGTTCAGTAAATACATCCTTTCACCATCCTCCCGTCCACATTTGGATCCACCACCATCTCGTCAGCCATGGATCGCAACAAATAAAGTTATTGATTTCATACTGGAATCGACCGATGTCTGCATCTGTCTCTGATTCACAGCCTCCTCAGAAAAAAGGACTAAATGACTGTAATTTTAAGAGCGTGTCTTTGCTTTGTTAAGTGTTCATAGCATTTCTGTTTTCCTCCCAGTTTGGAGAAATTTTATGTTTTGTAACTTTCATAGCTGTGCTCCTCCTCCACGATACGGAGGAGAGCGCTTTTCTTCTAGGGCTGCAGGAGAAAGCCTCTTCTCTCTAAAAAGAACATGGCAGCACAGCTTAGGTTTGCAAAGCTGCATCTGAACAAAGCTCAAGACTTCTGGAACAATGTCCTTTGGACAGACCAGAGCAAAGTGGAGATGTTTGGTCCTAATGCACAGCAGCACGTTTGGAGGAAACCAAACACAGCATATCAGCACAAACACCTCATACCAGCTGTCAAGCACGGTGGTGGAGGGCTGATGATCTGGGCTGGTTCTGCAGCCACAGGACCTGGGCACCTTGCAGTCATTGAGTCCACCATGAACTCCTCTGGATACCAAAGTATTCTAGAGTCAAATGTGAGGCCATCTGTCCCACAGCTAAAGCTGGGCTGAAACTGGCTCATCAACAGGACAAAGATCCCAAACACAGCAGCAGATCTACAGCAGAATGTGTGGAAAATAACAGAATCAAGGTGTTGCAATGGTCCAGTCAGAGTCCAGACCTCAGCCTGACTGAAATGCTGTGGTGGGACCTTAAGAGAGCTGTGCAGAAACCAATGCTGCAAACCTCAATGAGCTGAAGCACCGCTGGAGAGAAGAGTGGCCGAGATTCCTCCAGAACCATGAGAGAGACTGATAACGTCCCACAGGAAACCATCACTGCAGCTCACTGCTGCTGAAGCAGCTGCTACAGGCTGCTCATCAGCTTCTGTTCAACAAATAATGAAACTGAAATACGTAGAGAGATTTTATTTTTGGACTAGATCATTTTTGGGTTCAGTTTGCAGTCCTCTTGTCGTGATTCTGTTTTATTAATTCAATTTTTCGGCGCTTTTTACTCTAAAAATCATCAGATTTGAATGTTTTTGGAACACTGACGCACGGACGTGTTGTTTCACTGTTGAAAAACTGAGTAAAACGGCTTCTTATCTCCGCAGCATCAAACTAATAATGTACCTACACATGTTTACAGCCCAGCGTGCATGCATGTGCATGTGAGCATGCATGTCAGCATGTCGCGCGCTCTGCTCGCCACAGTCTGAGCTGACATGCGTGTTTTCCTCCCGAATGCATCAAGGTGTAAGCAATCTTCCCGTACGTGCTTGCGTAAGGGGCGTGCATGCAGACATGCACACGTGTGTGAGTGTACGCGCACGTCACGTCCGCGCTGCTGCTAATGAAAGCCCGGTCCTGCTTCTCTCCCTCCTCCTCAGTTTCAGTATCGACCTCCCTCACGCAGCATCTCTGCTCTTCATCCTCGGTCTCCACCCTCCTCCTCCTCCTCCGTCGCCGCCTCAGCGCCGCTTCCTCTGCAGGTGGATGGAGGCTGGAAGCCCCGGGGACACGCGCCATGCACGGGATCCGCCGCTGGTAGGGCTCGGCGCGGCTGGTCGGAGCTGCCGTCTCCTCCCAGAGGTATCTGTGTTTTCTGCGTGTTTGTGAGCGAGGATGCGCCCCAGTGCTCGGTCTTTGTCTCATCGGTTTCTGTGGGGGGTTTTGGGAGGATAGGGCTCTTTGGGAAGTGGGCATCTGTTTCTTGGTTCTCCTTTAATTGATGAATATGTCGCCAGGCTTCAGCGGGGTCTGATTCCAGGTGTGTTTCGCCTCTTGTTGCGCAGAATCTGTGAAATATTCCTGTAAAGGGAACTAAAACCGCGCTGTGGTGCGCAGGAGTGAGTTTACCCGACTTTGTGGTGATCTCACCTCGCGCACTGAACCGATCACCGTAATGCTCTCGTGTTGCTCTCACCACGAGGGCGTGTTTTAGGTGCGTTTTTACGCACATTTGTACAGTTTCATGTCGGATTCTGCTCATAAATGCCGATGGTTTCTCCAACTAAGAGGTGTAACGCTCCTTCTGTCTCTCTCCTCCTCCCCGACTCGCTCCATCACTCCTCCTTCTGTTTTCCAGTCAAACTGCTGAGCACCTCCCTTTGCACATCCTTAAATGACCCGCGGCTGAGGACTGGGTGTCTCAGGATCCAGCGCCCGGATCATGGCATGCTGCCCACACCGGGCTTCCAGCACTGACCATGGGGCTCCGGTCCAGGACCGTCGCTAGTGGCTCGGAGGAGCAGAAGAAGACATCCGGCGCTCCTCCCGGGGATTTACTGGACCAAAGCAGCGGCGGAGCGGATAAGGATGGCGCCCTGCTGCTGGTGGGTCCGGGCCGGGAGGATTTCAAGCGGGGCACTCAGGGCATCGGCATCGGGCTGCTGGCCAAGACCCCCCTGAGCTACACCCGGCCCATAAAGAGGAATAACATCCGCAAGAGGAGGATCCAGAACCTGATCTACGACACGTTGGAGAGGCCGAGAGGATGGGCGCTGCTGTACCACGCGTTCGTGTGAGTACCCGAAACAGCACGTGCGTGGTGATTGATGGCTGCTTGTTGGGATTGAATGAGCTTGAGAGGACCGAGTCTCGGGAAAAGAGAGGTGTTGCAGTCCGTTTATTATGCCTGGTGGTTGCAACTGCTGCTCCGTTACGCAACTTCACAGCAGGAATCTGTTTCCTAAAATGTCTCTGGTTTGTTTGTGTGCGTGCGTGCGTGCGTGTGTCTGAACTGAGGCTTCAGCTCCGCTGTGGCGCGCGCGCGTGCGTCCTGGAAATGTAAATTCATCCGGTCGTTGTGTGGATTGTTGTGCTTCTGAAACTTTTAAACCACTCAAACCCACCAAAGTTACATAAGCGGCGCTCCAGCAGATGCTGGAGTGAGAGCCGCGTTCACTCCTCTCTGCTCAGCTGTTTTTAGCTCATGATTCTGATTGTTTCTGCCTTGATTAAGAGCTCATTGAATGAGTGGGCTGTGCGATTGTGAAACATCCGACTGAGTGCTGGATTGTTTTGGTTTAAAACGTTAGAAAGTCGTGGAGAAAAGTCAGTGAATTGCTGCATTTTAAACAGCTGCCACTTTTCTTTGCTGGATTTTTCCTCTTTTCTTAAGGACATCACTTTCAGATGCTGTTCACCTGCTGGAGATAGTTTTATAGATCAGCAGATGAACAGTTGAAAACATTTCCAGCAGGTCCTTTTTGTTCTCCTATTAGACTGCTATTGTATCCATGGTAAAGCTGTTAAAGAAAAACATCAGAACAACAGAGCTCACAGGATAATAACTAATAATCTGAAGCTTGTGGATCAAATCTTTCTGAGTGAGAGACGCAGGAAAGAAAAATTCAAAGAAAACTGGACAAATTTCTCTGTGATGAAGCTGTTTTATTGAAGAAAGTCAAATATTTTCTGCTCTGAACTTTGTGCTGTTACAGGAAAACTGCCTCAGTTATACCCTCACATCAGTTTGACATTTTCTCCGTCAGATTTCACGAAGTGGAAGAGAAACAACAACATACAGACACATCAACACAAGCATCCAACTCATATTTAGAGCTCAGAGAAGTTTAGATTTTCATGTGGAGAAATATTTCTGTGAATAAAACTCATCATTAGCAGTGATATCCTCCATGGCTGCACAAACCCAGGAAAAAGCAGCAAATAAACAGCAAATAAGCAGCAGAACAGCAGCGCAGAGACATCACAGCAATGAGCTGTCAGGATACCTTTATTTCACTTTACACAACTCTGCTGTGGATCCAGAATAATAAAGATAAATCCCAGCATGGAGCGGCTGAGTGAATGTGGTCTGGACTCTGTGGAGGAGAGTCATGGTTTCAGAGATGCTGTAGAAGGACAGAATACCTGCTCTGTGATCCAGGTACACTCCGACTCTGGAGGATACAGGACCTGAGATGGAGGTTTTCATGTTATTGTACCTAAATTCATAATGGTTTTGGTAACAATCTAACGCCCAAGATTTGTCATTACGACCAAATCCACATTCATTCCCACCTCCTGTTTTGCTGATATTCTTGTATGCGACTGCTACACCAACTCCTTCCCCTCTCCTCTCCACCTCCCAGTAACAGCGTCCAGTCAGACTCTCTCTGCTCAGGACCTGAAACCATTCAGTGAATCTGTCTGGATGATCAGAATAAGACTGAGGTTGTTTCATTACTGTCACTTTTCTGTTCCCCTCTGACAGTAACAGACGTCTGTTTGCTGTGTTTGGATCCAGTGTGATTTCACATGAATATTTTAAGAAGTCAGCTCTGCTCTTTGGTTCTGGTTCTGACAGTAAAGCATCCACCTCAGTGCCTCTCAGTGAGCTGTTGGTCCATTCCTCTCTCAGGATGTCCTGTAGTTTCTCTCTGAGCTCTGACACAGCTGCTGTCACAGCCTCAAAGTGCCTCAGAGGACGGATCTTGATGCTGGATGAGGGTGTAGACTCCCTGAGTGCTGACACTGAGGGGCAGTTCTGCAGAAACTGGATGTGATCCTCTGTGTGTGAGAGCTGCTGCAGCTCAGCATCTTTCCTCTTCAGCTCAGTGATCTCCTGCTCCAGCTTCTCCTGAAGCTCTTTGACTCGACTCACTTCAGTTTCCTGCTGGGATCTGATCTGCTGCTTCACCTCAGAGCTTCTTTTCTGGATGAGACGGATCAGCTCAGTGAAGATCTTCTCACTGTGCTCCACTGTTTTATCAGCAGACTGATTGATGGCCTCCACCTCCTGCTGAAGCAGCTTCACATCTTTCTCTCGGTCCTGGACTCTCTGCTGGATTTGTTGTCGCCTCCCCTCCAGCTCTCTCTGCCTCTCAGTCCTTTCTGCTGCAGCTGACACTGTGTCGTGGCCTTTATGTTCCTCCACAGAGCAGAGATAACAGATAGACTTCTGATCAGTGCGGCAGAACATCTTCATCACCTCATCGTGAAGAGAGCAGATGTTCTCCTGGAGGTTCTTGGAGGGCTCCACCAGCTTGTGTTTCTTGAATGTTGGTGAATCATAATGAGGCTGAAGGTGATTCTCACAGAAAGAGGCCAGACAGAATAAACAGGACTTGATGGCTTTCAGTTTTCGTCCAGAGCAGAAATCACAGGCCACATCTTCAGGTCCAGCATAGCAGTGATCAGCAGGAGCAGCTTGGAGTCCAGTCTTCTTCAGCTGCTCCACTAAATCAGCTAACATGGTGTTTTTCTCCAGGACAGGCCTCGGTGTGAAAGTTTTCCTGCACTGAGGGCAGCTGTGGATTCCCTTCTGATCCTCTCCATCCCAGAAGCCTTTAATACAGTTCCTGCAGTAGCTGTGTCCACAGGGAAGAGTCACCGGATCCTTCAGCAGATCCAGACAGATCGAACAAGAGAAGCTTTCTCGGTCCAGCTGAGCTCCTTTCTGCGCCATTTCTCCTCTCTGACTGAATAAGTTTCACTTCCTCAGAGCTGAAACTCCTCTGAGCTACAAATGATGTGTCGGTACATGTTGGTTTCACCCGTCATCAAACTGCAGATCTGAAGGGGAGGGAACAAGGAAACATGTGGGCAGAGCGGAGCTGTGAGAGCAGGAGGTGTGTTTTACACCAGTCTTCATGGTTTAAATACGGCTTTATTCTTGTTTCAATCACTTTGAAAAGAAGTTTAGCTTCACTTTCACAATGAATCATTGTGTTAAAGCTCCAGTTCCTCGTCAGTTTCTTTCTTAACAGAACTTTAAATGAAGCAGACGAGCTTCTCCTGAAATAATGGAATCAGTTGCTGCTTTGGATCCTAAATTTAAGATGAAGAATGACCAGATATAGGCTCTGGGGAGGATTCATCCCTCCATAAGACCTGTTGCCACTGATTTTCAGTCCACTTCTTGTGTCATTTGGCACAGCTCAGCCTTTTCTCCCTGTTTCCCTTCCTTAAGAACGGCTTCTTGACAGCCACCCTTCCATGGAGACCATTTCTGATGAGGCTTGGGCCAACAGTAGATGGATCAGCTGAAGGTCCAGATGCATCTCTCAGGTCCTGTCAGGTCACAGCTGGATTTTTTCCTCTTTCTTAAGGACATCACTTTCAGATCCTGTTCATCTGCTGTAGATAGTTTTTTAGGCCTGACTCTTCTTCTTTTGTCCTCCACTTGTCCAGTTTCCTCAAATGTTTTAAGGACACACTGCACACCATGCTGAGATATGCCAAGTTTTCAGCTAATAGCTCTTTGGGAATCACCTTGTTGCTGCAGAAATCCTATTTTCTGTCTGTCAAACTGTGTTTTCTTTGCTGTTTTTCATAGATGCAGCTGAAGAAATGGGAACAAATGATGTGTCTTTATGACAAAGTGCCTAAAGATCCAGTTTAAAATGGCTTCTTTGCTAAGTTGTCTGTTCTGTGTCGACACAACACTGGTTCATCCCTTGAGTTAGGAGCCTTTTCTCTGCCTGAATGATTCAGCCCAGTCCTTCTGCCAATGTCCAAAAAGAAACTCTGAAAGACCTTCAGAACAAGAAAGTGTGGCTGATTTAGAAGGAAAATGTAAATAAACGGGGGCTGGATCAGAAGTTATAAACAGGACTTTAAAACCTAAGATTTCCAGAATATTTAAGAAGACAGTCCATAAAGCTTTGTGCTCATGAATCTCTGTCTGAGTTTGAGTTGCATAACTTTGTCTGTCAGCTGCTGCCAGAAGTCCTCTCGTCTCCCAGATTACAGTTAAAGCTCTGAAGGCCTGTCAGTCTCTGTCCTTCCTGTAGTAACCTGTCATGAAACCAGATGAATCCAGCCAGGTTTTACATTTAATAGCACAGCAGGTAATTCAGAGCCGTTCCCTCCATTTGGCTCTCAGCTCGTTTTCAGATGCCTTCGTTATGATGCAGTAGTTAATATTCTCCATCTGTACCTCAGAGCTGTTGACCTTTTCCTCCTCCAGTTCTTATTGGGTGTATTTCAGCTCCTCTGTGATTTATAAATGTCTGCTCTGTCCGTCTGCCTAAACGACAGCTTATTCCAGTGATGAAAATCCCTTTTTGTTTGTTTGATTTTCACACTTCTTTACGTTCATCGTTGCAAACAGTCGGCAGCAGCAACAAGAAACCACTTCCTGTCGTCTTGTTTTTTATTTGTAATATCATATTTCAGCCAGTATTTACTCATTATTGATGTTTTGATTCATTAATTCTACCCTTTTGACATTTTGTCCTCAAATGATGACTGAAAAGTCTGTAAAAAAAATCTCTGAATTTGGCTTTTTAAATAGGCCTTTTATCCACCTTTAATTTAAAAAAAATTTGCTAATTCTATCATTTTTTAGCCTGTTTGCATGGAAAATGACCAATTTTTATTCTTTTTCTGCTGATTCTTTGGTTCCAGGTTCAGTTTTTGTTGGAAATGTGGATAAAATATCAGCAACTGGACGCAAACTCATCAGCTGCAGCAACTACTGACAAAAAATCACCTCCTTTACTCATTTTTTTCATTTGTACGTCCTATTTCAGCCAGTATTTACTGGAGATCTTATTTCTAACCTTTTGACATTTTCTCTTTAAAAATTTACCAAAAAGTCTTTAAAAATCTTTGAGTTATGTGTTTTGAATAGGATATTCATCCAGTTTTATTTAACTGTTCTCATCATAAACAAAACACATTGCAAACTTATTCACTTCTTGTAGCTAAAACTACATTTTTAGGCTGTTTTCATGCAAAATTACCAATTTTTCTTCCCTTTTCTGCTGGTTTCTTTGGGTCCAGGTTGACTTTTTGTTGGAAATGTGGCTAATATATCAGCTACTGGTTTCCATCACACATAGAGCACCGTGATGGTGCAATATTAGGCCATTTACATATAATTTGTGATTCAAAATAGTTTGAAATCTTAGATTTTATTCACAGATCCACTTCATCTGTCGTTGGTCTCGCTCATTCGGTCTTTTTGGCTAATTTTTGGTGAAACGCGCTGTTTTCAGCCAGGGAGCTTTGAGGGAAAACACCCGCCATCATGGTCAGGTCGACTGGCCGCACGCGTGTTTTCTCATCAGCACGTGCAACTCCCAATATGGCCGCTCCATATGGGCCGCCGCTGGCGTGGCAGCGCGGCTCTTTTGTCAGCTGACATCACACAAAGTGCAGCTCTGATAGAGAGGAGAGCCTTTGGCAAATTATCCTCAGGTGTCGGGTTTGGTGTGAAACTGTTTCGGCTCGCGGCGGGTGAACAACGCACCGCTCGCTTCTGATGATGTCATGTAGTGTCCGCTGGTTTCTGAGCTGCTGCAGTCTTTAAATCAGAAAATGTGCCTAAACACGTTATTTTACAACAGTACACTTCCTCTCTTAAGGCAGTCGTCTGATTTTGTGTGACTGTATGTGATTTTATCTTTCTGTAGAGCTCCACCGTCGCCCAAAAGCACGTTAGTTCGAACTTGGCGTTGGTTAATCCGCAGCTGAAAATAGTCCCCCACAGGTGCACCGTTTCATACTTTTAAAAGCTTGTCTTTTATAAAAGTTCTTGGTTTGGAGGTTTTCTTTTAAACATTCAGCGCTGGGCTATCATCTGTTGGATAGTTCCTGTACTTTTAGCTACACCACAAACACGTCGCAGATCATCAGATGATTATTTTTGTTGATTAACCTTGAGTAAAGTGGGTGAAAATATCACTTGGTTTGTGCAAAGGGCGCATTTAGATTGAACTTAAAGTTTCACTCCGCCAGAGAAAAAATGTTCCTTTTAGTATGTCCCTACAGATTAGTGTCGCATCATTTCCAATGAGCCTCATCTTTAATATATATCAGCATTTCTTGATATATTGACATAATGATTTAATTGATGACTCGCCGGAAAGTATCGGACCTTCCTTGTCGTGTTTAAGGGCAACAAAAACCTACAAAAGTCAGTGTTGTAGGAAGGTACGGGTCCTTCTGCCGTGTGATTTCATTGAGGACTGAATAGCTAATGAATTTCTGAAAATGTTTAACTTTAAATGTTTAATTTACCAATTTTATTTATTTTTCTGCTGCTGCTTTGGGTCCAGGTGGAGTTTTTGTTGGAAATGACTAAAATATCAGCGGCTGGTTTCCCATCACACTTTAAGCAGCACAATGATGCAACATTGTGTTCATTTACATCTAAAACTGGTTTTAAATCTGACATTTAACTTACAGAAAGCCTTTTATCTCTGGTCGGTCTTGTTTATCCGGTGTTTCTGGCTAATCTTTGGTTAAACAGACAGCTACACCCCTTCCTGCAGCCGTGCAGATAGCGACAAGTCTGAGGAATAAATAACTAACTAAGACAACATTTCTGTGAAGCAATATTTTTGGAAAGCTCCTGTACATATCTTCTAGAAAAGGCTGTAAAATATTCACTTTTGTGCTGTTGTTATTGTCATCTGGCTGAGGCGTGATCGTGTTTTCAAGATAATAGCTAGAAGCTGAAGTCATCTACATGCCTGTGTTAACAGAAAGGCTTCAGACGGACATAAGTCTTACCAGTTTGTTCAAACATCTGTAACTCAGTCCCAGCATATTCATTTACAGAACAAGAAAGAACTTATATGATATAGTAGCTTTTAGTATCTGTATTTGTAAAGTTGCTCATGGTTTTGTCATATATTGCACCATAGTAAAGAAAATAAAATATAAGGCGGCATAAGAAGGAAAAAAGGACTTGATTCCTACATGCGTTTGATTACTTTTCTATTTGAACTATTTGAACATAAAGACATGATTTCCGGAACTGTTGTTAAAGAATCTACATGAAGCAAAGGTTTAAATTGTCAGAGTAGCTGCAGCTGTAAACTGCAGCTCACTGGGTGTCTTACTCGAGGGCACTTCAGTGATTCCTACTGACAGCAGGCGAAGCATTATTCATGCTCTTCACCCACAGATTGGGATGCACAGGCAACACTTCAACGTGACATATATGGGAAAGAGGGAAAAGTGTGATGAGGATTAAAGAGCCGAAATGGTTTGGAAACGACCGCAGATGTAGATGCATGAAGATGAGGACAGAATGAGTTTCTGTCACGAAAAAAGATGTGAAATGTATATAAGTATCTCTATTTAAACCTTAAACAATGTGAAAAGTTGTAGTTCTTTATGTTGACCTGAATATAAGATAAAAAGTGTAATTTCACCCTTCTTCAGTCAGGCTGGCACAGTGAAAACCCAGATAATTGAATTTAAGACCTCACGCCGCAGAGGTTGTTGTTATGAGCTGGATGACTTCGGCTCTCTTTGGTCCACCTGTAATTCAGGATGCTCTGACACCACCTGAGGAAGTTTGAAACTGATCAAAACCTGTCTGGAACGAGTCCAAAACTACCTGAAATGAATCGAAACCTGTCTGGAACTAGTTCAAATCTACCTGAAATCAATCAAAACCTGTTTGGAACTAGTTCAAAACTACCTGAAACCAATCAAAACCTGTTTGGAACAAGTCCAAAACTAACTGAAACCGATCCAAACCGGTTTGGAACAAGTCTAAAACTACCTGAAACCGATCCAAACCTGTCTAAAACTACCTGAAACTGATCCAAACCTGTCTAAAACTACCTGAAACCGATCAAAACCTGTTTGGAACAAGTTCAAAACTACCTGAAACCCATCCAAACCTGTTTGGAACAAGTTCAAAACTACCTGAAACCGATCAAAACCTGTTTGGAACAAGTTCAAAACTACCTGAAACCAATCAAAACCTGTTTGGAACAAGTTCAAAACTACCTGAAACCGATCAAAACCTGTTTGGAACAAGTTCAAAACTACCTGAAACTGATCAAAACCTGTTTGGAACAAGTTCAAAACTACCTGAAACCGATCCAAACCTGTTTGGAACGAGTTCAAAACTACCTGAAACCGATCAAAACCTGTCTGGAACAAGTTCAAAACTACCTGAAACCCATCCAAACCTGTCTAAAACTACCTGAAACCGATCCAAACCTGTTTGGAACAAGTTCAAAACTACCTGAAACCGATCAAAACCTGTTTGGAACAAGTTCAAAACTACCTGAAACCGATCAAAACCTGTTTGGAACAAGTTCAAAACTACCTGAAACTGATCAAAACCTGTTTGGAACAAGTTCAAAACTACCTGAAACCGATCAAAACCTGTTTGGAACAAGTTCAAAACTACCTGAAACCGATCAAAACCTGTTTGGAACAAGTTCAAAACTACATGAAAACGATCCAAACCTGTTTGGAACAAGTTCAAAACTACCTGAAACCGATCCAAACCTGTTTGGAACAAGTTCAAAACTACCTGAAACCGATCAAAACCTGTTTGGAACGAGTTCAAAACTACCTGAAACCGATCAAAACCTGTTTGGAACAAGGTCAAAACTACCTGAAACCAATCAAAACATGTTTGGAACAAGTCTAAAACTACCTGAAACCGATCCAAACCAGTCTAAAACTACCTGAAACCGATCAAAACCTGTTTGGAACAAGTCTAAAACTACCTGAAACCGATCCAAACCAGTCCAAAACTACCTGAAACCGATCAAAACCTGTTTGGAACAAGTTCAAAACTACCTGAAACCGATCAAAACCTGTTTGGAACAAGGTCAAAACTACCTGAAACCAATCAAAACATGTTTGGAACAAGTCTAAAACTACCTGAAACCGATCCAAACCAGTCTAAAACTACCTGAAACCGATCAAAACCTGTTTGGAACAAGTCTAAAACTACCTGAAACCGATCCAAACCAGTCCAAAACTACCTGAAACCAATCAAAACATGTTTGGAACAAGTCTAAAACTACCTGAAACCGATCCAAACCAGTCCAAAACTACCTGAAACCGATCAAAACCTGTTTGGAACAAGTTCAAAACTACCTGAAACCAGTCAAAACCTGTTTGGAACAAGTTCAAAACTACCTGAAACCGATCCAAACCTGTTTGGAACGAGTTCAAAACTACCTGAAACCGATCAAAACCTGTTTGGAACAAGGTCAAAACTACCTGAAACCGATCAAAACCTGTTTGGAACGAGTTCAAAACTACCTGAAACCGATCAAAACCTGTTTGGAACAAGGTCAAAACTACCTGAAACCAATCAAAACCTGTTTGGAACAAGTCTAAAACTACCTGAAACCGATCCAAACCTGTCTAAAACTACCTGAAACCGATCAAAACCTGTTTGGAACAAGTTCAAAACTACCTGAAACCAGTCAAAACCTGTTTGGAACAAGTTCAAAACTACCTGAAACCAGTCAAAACCTGTTTGGAACAAGGTCAAAACTACCTGAAACCGATCAAAACCTGTTTGGAACGAGTTCAAAACTACCTGAAACCGATCAAAACCTGTTTGGAACAAGGTCAAAACTACCTGAAACCGATCAAAACCTGTTTGGAACAAGTCTAAAACTACCTGAAACCGATCCAAACCTGTCTAAAACTACCTGAAACCGATCAAAACCTGTTTGGAACAAGTTCAAAACTACCTGAAACCAGTCAAAACCTGTTTGGAACAAGTTCAAAACTACCTGAAACCAGTCAAAACCTGTTTGGAACAAGGTCAAAACTACCTGAAACCGATC
This sequence comes from Leuresthes tenuis, assembly GCF_036924035.1. Classification (NCBI taxonomy): domain Eukaryota; kingdom Metazoa; phylum Chordata; class Actinopteri; order Atheriniformes; family Atherinopsidae; genus Leuresthes; species Leuresthes tenuis. The sequence goes on along the minus strand of NW_027325368.1, from coordinate 3,897,875 downwards.
AAAACCTGTTTGGAACAAGTTCAAAACTACCTGAAACCGATCCAAACCTGTTTGGAACAAGTTCAAAACTACCTGAAACCGATCCAAACCTGTTTGGAACAAGTTCAAAACTACCTGAAACCAGTCAAAACCTGTTTGGAACAAGTTCAAAACTACCTGAAACCAGTCAAAACCTGTTTGGAACAAGTTCAAAACTACCTGAAACCGATCAAAACCTGTTTGGAACAAGGTCAAAACTACCTGAAACTGATCAAAACCTGTTTGGAACGAGTTCAAAACTACCTGAAACCGATCAAAACCTGTTTGGAACAAGGTCAAAACTACCTGAAACCGATCCAAACCTGTTTGGAACAAGTCTAAAACTACCTGAAACCGATCCAAACCTGTCTAAAACTACCTGAAACCGATCAAAACCTGTTTGGAACAAGTTCAAAACTACCTGAAACCAGTCAAAACCTGTTTGGAACAAGTTCAAAACTACCTGAAACCAGTCAAAACCTGTTTGGAACAAGGTCAAAACTACCTGAAACCGATCCAAACCTGTTTGGAACAAGTTCAAAACTACCTGAAACCAGTCAAAACCTGTTTGGAACAAGGTCAAAACTACCTGAAACCGATCAAAACCTGTTTGGAACAAGTTCAAAACTACCTGAAACCGATCAAAACCTGTTTGGAACAAGGTCAAAACTACCTGAAACTGATCAAAACCTGTTTGGAACGAGTTCAAAACTACCTGAAACCGATCAAAACCTGTTTGGAACAAGGTCAAAACTACCTGAAACCAATCAAAACCTGTTTGGAACAAGTCTAAAACTACCTGAAACCGATCCAAACCTGTCTAAAACTACCTGAAACCGATCAAAACCTGTTTGGAACAAGTTCAAAACTACCTGAAACCAGTCAAAACCTGTTTGGAACAAGTTCAAAACTACCTGAAACCGATCCAAACCTGTTTGGAACGAGTTCAAAACTACCTGAAACCGATCAAAACCTGTTTGGAACAAGGTCAAAACTACCTGAAACCGATCAAAACCTGTTTGGAACGAGTTCAAAACTACCTGAAACTGATCCAAACCTGTTTGGAACAAGGTCAAAACTACCTGAAACCAGTCAAAACCTGTTTGGAACAAGTTCAAAACTACCTGAAACCGATCAAAACCTGTTTGGAACAAGGTCAAAACTACCTGAAACCAATCAAAACCTGTTTGGAACAAGTTCAAAACTACCTGAAACCAGTCAAAACCTGTTTGGAACAAGTTCAAAACTACCTGAAACCGATCAAAACCTGTTTGGAACAAGGTCAAAACTACCTGAAACCAATCAAAACCTGTTTGGAACAAGGTCAAAACTACCTGAAACCGATCAAAACCTGTTTGGAACAAGTTCAAAACTACCTGAAACCGATCCAAACCTGTTTGGAACAAGTTCAAAACTACCTGAAACCGATCCAAACCTGTTTGGAACAAGTTCAAAACTACCTGAAACCAGTCAAAACCTGTTTGGAACAAGTTCAAAACTACCTGAAACCAGTCAAAACCTGTTTGGAACAAGTTCAAAACTACCTGAAACCGATCAAAACCTGTTTGGAACAAGGTCAAAACTACCTGAAACTGATCAAAACCTGTTTGGAACGAGTTCAAAACTACCTGAAACCGATCAAAACCTGTTTGGAACAAGGTCAAAACTACCTGAAACCGATCCAAACCTGTTTGGAACAAGTCTAAAACTACCTGAAACCGATCCAAACCTGTCTAAAACTACCTGAAACCGATCAAAACCTGTTTGGAACAAGTTCAAAACTACCTGAAACCAGTCAAAACCTGTTTGGAACAAGTTCAAAACTACCTGAAACCAGTCAAAACCTGTTTGGAACAAGGTCAAAACTACCTGAAACCGATCCAAACCTGTTTGGAACAAGTTCAAAACTACCTGAAACCAGTCAAAACCTGTTTGGAACAAGGTCAAAACTACCTGAAACCGATCAAAACCTGTTTGGAACAAGTTCAAAACTACCTGAAACCGATCAAAACCTGTTTGGAACAAGGTCAAAACTACCTGAAACTGATCAAAACCTGTTTGGAACGAGTTCAAAACTACCTGAAACCGATCAAAACCTGTTTGGAACAAGGTCAAAACTACCTGAAACCAATCAAAACCTGTTTGGAACAAGTCTAAAACTACCTGAAACCGATCCAAACCTGTCTAAAACTACCTGAAACCGATCAAAACCTGTTTGGAACAAGTTCAAAACTACCTGAAACCAGTCAAAACCTGTTTGGAACAAGTTCAAAACTACCTGAAACCGATCCAAACCTGTTTGGAACGAGTTCAAAACTACCTGAAACCGATCAAAACCTGTTTGGAACAAGGTCAAAACTACCTGAAACCGATCAAAACCTGTTTGGAACGAGTTCAAAACTACCTGAAACTGATCCAAACCTGTTTGGAACAAGGTCAAAACTACCTGAAACCAGTCAAAACCTGTTTGGAACAAGTTCAAAACTACCTGAAACCGATCAAAACCTGTTTGGAACAAGGTCAAAACTACCTGAAACCAATCAAAACCTGTTTGGAACAAGTTCAAAACTACCTGAAACCAGTCAAAACCTGTTTGGAACAAGTTCAAAACTACCTGAAACCGATCAAAACCTGTTTGGAACAAGGTCAAAACTACCTGAAACCAATCAAAACCTGTTTGGAACAAGGTCAAAACTACCTGAAACCGATCAAAACCTGTTTGGAACAAGTTCAAAACTACCTGAAACCGATCCAAACCTGTTTGGAACAAGTTCAAAACTACCTGAAACCGATCCAAACCTGTTTGGAACAAGTTCAAAACTACCTGAAACCAGTCAAAACCTGTTTGGAACAAGTTCAAAACTACCTGAAACCAGTCAAAACCTGTTTGGAACAAGTTCAAAACTACCTGAAGTCCAAAGATGGTGTAAAAACGAGCCTGGAAATGTAACCAGTATAAATTCAGCTACGAAGCCAAACTATTAATAAATAAAGCATCTAAACAGAGTTCAATATCAAGTATAAAAACAGTTTAAAAAGGTCCACAATCAGCTTTGTGAGAAAGTTCAAAACCAATTGTCCAAAATAATCCTGAAACCAGTCTAAAACAGTACAAAACCAGTCGTAAAACTTGTTTTAAAAAGTCTAAACCAACTTTAAAACTGATGGGCTGTAAGGGAAACAGGAAATGTTTGACATCAGCACTTTGACCTGCCATCCAGGTCCCAGAATGCAACACTGCATTAATAACTTCCTCTTTACACCTCTCCGTGATGCTGTGTCTTTACCCAAAAAGAGAAGCTCGTGTATAATGAAAAGCTGCTGGAAATCTTCATGTCAGAGGAACCGACTCGGCTCAGTTTTCTTTCATCTCAGCAGGAACTTAATTTAGCTTCTTTGATGTCAAAAAGAAAGAAAAAGCTGATAAATCGCAGGCGAGTTGCTGCTTCATTTGATCCGCTCTGATTTAGCTGAATCTGCAGCAAGCTTTTTTACTGAAAAATGAAGCAACTTCCTGTCTGAATCCAGACTGAAGGAGATCACATCTGTCTCTCCTGCAGTTTCTGTCTTAGAGCAAATATTATAATATATATAATGAAAGCTTCTCCATATCCTTTCTTTCATGTATATTCTGAATGCTGAGCCTCATTCCTGCTCACACCTTTCTCTAAAAACACATAAAAGTCTCATCTGAGCTCCGCTAACTGATCCTTCTCATGTAGAAACAAGCTAATGCTGAACATGACGCATTAAACTCTGTCCTGCCTTCTTTATGAATGAATCTGCAGTTTATTCTGTGTGGATTAAATCTGGTTTATCGTCTGACTTCAGCGTTCGGACCCGTAAAGTTCTGCTCAGATTAAACGGGCGCCGTGGGCTGGAGACTGAAGGTGACCAGCTCTCATCGGCGGTTAAACGGAGCAGATAAACCAATAAGATGGTTTGATCCCAAAGATAAAGAAATAGCTGAACTTTTATGATAAAGAGGCAGTTTAGGAAGGAAAGGGAAGAAGAAAGGAAGGAAGGAAGCACCGAAGGAAGGAAGCAGGAAGAAAGAAATGAGGAAAGGAAAGAAAGGAAAGGAGGAAGAAAGAAAGGAAGCAGGAAGAAATGAAGGAAAGAAGAAAGGACACACTGAAGGAAGGAAGTGGGAACAAAGAAATGAGGAAAGAAAGAAAGGAAAGGAGGAAGGAAGCTACAAAGGAAGGAAACAGGAAGACAGAAATGAGGAAAGGAAAGAAGAAAGGAGGAAGAAAGCAAGGAAGCTAAGAAGGAAGCAGGAAGGAAGGAAGAAAGGAACCACCGAAAGAAGGAAGCAGGAACAAAGTAATGAGGAAAGGAAAGAAAGGAAGGAAGTGAAGAAGGAAGCAGGAATAAATAAAGGAAGGAAGAAAGGACACACCGAAGGAAGGAAGCGGGAAGAAAGAAATGAGGAAAGAAAGAAAGGAAAGGAGGAAGAAAGGAAGAAAGCTAAGAAGGAAGCAGGAAGGAAGGAAGAAAGGACACACCGAAGGAAGGAAGCGGGAAGAAAGAAATGAGGAAAGAAGAAAGGACACACTGAAGAAAGGAAGTGGGAACAAAGAAATGAGGAAAGAAAGAAAGGAAAGGAGGAAGGAAGCTACAAAGGAAGGAAACAGGAAGACAGAAATGAGGAAAGGAAAGAAGAAAGGAGGAAGAAAGCAAGGAAGCTAAGAAGGAAGCAGGAAGGAACCACCGAAAGAAGGAAGCAGGAACAAAGTAATGAGGAAAGGAAAGAAAGGAAGGAAGTGAAGAAGGAAGCAGGAATAAACAAAGGAAGGAAGAAAGGACACACCGAAGGAAGGAAGCGGGAAGAAAGAAATGAGGAAAGAAAGAAAGGAAAGGAAGAAAGCAAGGAAGCTAAGAAGGAAGCAGGAAGGAAGGAAGAAAGGACACACCGAAGGAAGGAAGCGGGAAGAAAGAAATGAGGAAAGGAAAGAAAGGAAAGGAGGAAGAAAGGAAGAAAGCTAAGAAGGAAGCAGGAAGGAAGGAAGAAAGGAACCACCGAAGGAAGGAAGCAGGAACAAAGTAATGAGGAAAGGAAAGAAAGGAAGGAAGTGAAGAAGGAAGCAGGAATAAACAAAGGAAGGAAGAAAGGACACACCGAAGGAAGGAAGCGGGAAGAAAGAAATGAGGAAAGAAGAAAGGAAAGGAGGAAGGAAGCTACAAAGGAAGGAAACAGGAAGACAGAAATGAGGAAAGAAAGAAAGGAAAGGAGGAAGAAAGGAAGAAAGCTAAGAAGGAAGCAGGAAGGAAGGAAGAAAGGAACCACCGAAGGAAGGAAGCAGGAACAAAGTAATGAGGAAAGGAAAGAAAGGAAGGAAGTGAAGAAGGAAGCAGGAATAAACAAAGGAAGGAAGAAAGGACACACCGAAGGAAGGAAGCGGGAAGAAAGAAATTAGGAAAGAAAGAAAGGAAAGGAGGAAGAAAGGAAGAAAGCAAGGAAGCTAAGAAGGAAGCAGGAAGGAAGGAAGAAAGGACACACCGAAGGAAGGAAGCGGGAAGAAAGAAATGAGGAAAGGAAAGAAAGGAAAGGAGGAAGCGGGAAGAAAGGAAGGAAGAAAGATGTGAGAAAGAAGCAGAAAGAGAAGAAGAAAGGAAACAGGAAAAGAGGAAGAAAGGAAACAGGAAGGAATGAAGGAAGTAAATATGTGGCTGTTGTTGTCTTTCTGAAGCTGCCAGACTGGCTTCTGTTGCTTTACCCGACCGTACGCTGACTCTGTCCTCTACACACAAAGGGATCCTGACGTTTTTTAATGTGATATAAATGTAATTATAATTATATTCTCATTATATTATATATTATATTATATTATATAATTATATTCTCATTCTATATGAGAAAGAAAGATGGAGGTTTTCTCCCTTTAATTCCAGATTAAATCTCCTCTTAGCTTCAGCTAGAAGTGAAAAGAAGGAGTTTCAGTCTGACAGTAAAGTTTCCCCGATCAGAATCCTTTCATTATCTCTCCACTTAAAAAACCAAACTGGATATTGATCTGGAAGACGAAGCCTAAAAGGTTCCACTCGTGTTATTAAAGCCTAAATTATGTATGGCGGCCAGCGTTGAACAGGAAGCTTTCCTCTCAGTGGTAACTTTCACCTGCTTGTGACATCACTCAGTCGCACACTCGGGTCAGATGAGGGTGTTTTTAATTATGAAGCTAATTAAAGTGCCGTTAATTAATGTGATCAGATTCAGACGTGATTAGAGGCGTTCAATGACAGATGATAGAATGGGATTCTTTATTAATTCAGTCGCCCAGGACTCCCACTGTTAGCGCATCAGGCTGTTTATGGTAACCAGCTGCGGATTCAGATCAGGGCTCCCTAATGGACTCTGTGGTTGTGGTCATTTAGATTAATGACATCCATCCTCCATAAATGTTGCTCCACTGGGAGCTTGGCTCCACCCGTTCAGGAATTAAATGTAACTCCGTTAACTGTAAGGTCAGTCACACATGGATAATAACGAGGGGGGAGGGAGGGAGGGAGGGAGGAAGGGAGGGAGGGAGGGAGGGAGGGAGGGAGGGAGGGAGGGAAGGAAGGAAGGAAGGAAGGAAGGGAGGGAGGGAGGGAGCAGGGAAGGAAGGAAGGAAGGGAGGGAGGGAAGGACGGCAGGGAGCAGGGAAGGAAGGGGATAAGCCAAGAAGGGAGGGAGGAAAAAGGAAGGGAGGGAAGGATGGGAGGGAGGGAAGGAGGGAGGGAGGGAGCAGGGAAGGAAGGAAGGAAGGAAGGAAGGAAGGAAGGAAGGAAGGAAGGAAGGGAGGGAATAAGCCAAGGAGGGAGGGAGGAAGAAGGAAGGGAGGGAAGGATGGGAGGGAGGGAGGGAAGGATGGGAGGGAGGGAGAAGAAGGGAGGGAGGGAGCAGGGAAACAAGGGAATAAACCAAGAAGGGAGGGAAGGAAGGGAGGGAGGGAAGAAGGATGGGAGGGAAGGACAGGAAAGAACAGGGAAGGAAGGGAATAAGCCAAGAAGGGAGGAAGGAAGGGAGGGAAGGACAGGAGGGAGCAGGGAAGGAAGGGCAGAAGGGAGGAAGGAAGGGAGGGAAGGACAGGAGGGAGCAGGGAAGGAAGGGAAGAAGGGAGGAAGGAAGAAGGGAGGGAGGGAAGGATGGGAGGGAGCAGGGAAGGAAGGGAATAAGCCAAGAAGGAAGGGCAGAAGGGAGGAAGGAAGGGAGGGAAGGACAGGAGGGAGCAGGGAAGGAAGGGAATAAGCCAAGAAGGGAGGAAGGAAGGGAGGGAGGGAGGGAGGGAAGGACAGGAGGGAGCAGGGAAGGAAGGGAATAAGCCAAGAAGGAAGGGCAGAAGGGAGGAAGGAAGGGAGGGAAGGACAGGAGGGAGCAGGGAAGGAAGGGAATAAGCCAAGAAGGGAGGAAGGAAGGGAGGGAGGGAGCAGGGAAGGAAGGGAAGGAAGGAAATAAGCCAAGAAGGGAGGGAGATAGGAGGGAGGGAGGGGAAGAAAGAAGCAAGATAGTAAGGGAGGGAGTTAGGAAGTGAAGAAGGAAGGGGACAGGAGGAAGGGTTTCTTCTCAGCTCCTCGGCTGTGCGGTGACTCCTCTTTAGAGGCTCGGCTCCTGATGGCGGGACAGAATCCGGTCAGAGAGGTGACCCTGATGGCGAATGGATCAGGAGGTCGTTGGTGACCTCATGAAGCCCTCGGGTGGGATTCGGGGTATTAACTCTGCGGGGGGGGCGGTTCCGGCGGTGGGCCGTCCCTGTTGTTGCTGTACGGCGCCTTCAGGCTGAACCGGATCACTAATCAATGCAGGAATAATTAATCAGGGGTCATAATGTTCTGGCTCAGCAGAGTTCTGGCTCACTTCTGATGGACCTGGACATCAGCAACGTTTGATCAGATTAGAATGATGCCTTCAGGGTCGGTTTAGCTGTCGGACGATGTGATAAAATGACAGGAGACCCCGGTTCAGTCTAACATGTGGGGACTTCTTTCTGTTATTTAAAGTTTGTCTTTCTCTTTAAGGCTTCAGGGGTCCAGTTAGCAGCCGGTCCATCACGCTTCGTGTAAATACACCGTACTCAGAGCACTGAAGAATCTGACTATTTTCATTCAGTAAATGCACCACTGAAATGACATTTACTTTTTTTGCTGTTCAGTAAACGCACCACGGATATAGAATCAAAAAATGGACTAAAAATCAGTGAGTTATGAGTAAAAGCATCAAAAAAACTTCACGGCACAGATTAATTGATTCGATTCATCGCTTTAAAAACAATCTGTTTCGTCAGTTATCGTCGTGTCCGATATTTCCAGTTAAATCTGTAAACTTCGGATCAAGCTGCTTTGAAAACAGGAACAAACGTCGGAGAAAGCAGCTCCACATCATCGAGAGAAAAACAAACGAACGCGTTGCTCGTTATCATTATAACAGTTTGAATTTCTCTACCTGGGATGCTACTAAAGTACGGAGCCCGGAGAGTGCCACCGGGAGAAAAAAAACACTTTAGTAACTTTCTCATCCTACGTTTCCAGACAAAGAGACAATAAAACTCCTGCCTGCATCAAAGCTGAGAGCCGCTACCGGAAAGCAGGCATTTCATTTCAACAATCCCTCTGAGTGATTTGTTAGCAGGTGGCTAACGATAATTTCTCTGGTCGTTTGCTTCCAGGGAGACGGATAGAGTTTACAGCTGATGGATGCTGGGAAACGGTAATGAATGGTTTCACAGAGTCCCGTCAAACACGAAGCATCCCTCACAGTTTTATGTCAGACTTTGACTTCTGCCGTTACTTCAATAAATGATGGCTTTTGGGGACAGGTGGCGACCTTCATTTGGAGCTTGGAGCTGATTCAGTTTAATATGTGGAACAAAACACCGGAATAAAAACAGTAAACTGGGCACAAACCGTTTTTAGAAAAATAAGATTGTTTTGTATTTGCAGCTGTTTTTTATGTCTTTTCATGCATTTTCCATTTAATATTTCCGGAATAAAAGCAGGTCAATATGGTCAATAATGTGATATGATAAATAAACGGTATCACACAAATCACTCATATTGCTAAATTTGTGTATTTTTCAACTCACACATATTTATGTTTTCAAAATAAAACTTTTTTTTACTAAATTAAATAGCTAAATATTTTTTATATTATACTAAATATTATATATATATATATTATATATATGTATATATTAAATCTTTTTTTTTACTGAAAACTTGTTTTCTCAGTAGTAAAGTTAAATAAAATGGAACAATAAATAAGAACATATAATTTTTAAAAAAGAAAAAAGATTGTTTTGCATTTCTAGCTGTTTTTTATGTCTTTTCATGCATTTTCCATTTAATATTTCGGGGGTTTTCTTTCTTTTTGGAGTCATTTTCTGTCCCTTTGTGATATTTATTTCATATCATCCTGGTTTTTAGGGATAATAAAAAACACCGGAATAAAAGCAGGTCAATATGGTCAATATTGTGATATGATAGATAAACGGTATCACACAAATCACTCATATTGCTAACTTTGTGTATTTTTCAACTCACACATATTTATGTTTTCAAAATAAAACGTTTTTTTTTACTAAATTAAATAGCTAAATATTTTTTATATTATACTAAATATATATATATATTATATATATATATATATTAAATCTTTTTTTTACTGAAAACTTGTTTTCTCAGTAGTAAAGTTAAATAAAATGGAACAATAAATAAGAACATATAATTTAAAAAAAAAAAAGATTGTTTTGCATTTGCAGCTGTTTTTCCATTTAATATTTCGGGGGTCATTTGTACTTCCAACATTTTGGGTGTTTTCTTTCTTTTTGGAGTCATTTTCTGTCCCTTTGTGATATTTATTTCATATCATCCTGGTTTTTATGGATAATTTTTCCCTTATTTGTTATTTTGCATACTCAGAGATGCTGTTTTTGATGTTTTTTCACGCATTTTTTATCTTTTCGGGCTCATTTGTGTCCCTTTGTGACATTTATTTAGTGTCATCCTGCTTGTTGTGGATCACTCGTGTCCCTTTTTTGTCATACTGCATCCTTCTCATACATTTTCCATCTCCCATTTCATATTTTTGGGGTTCATTCGCCGGTCATTTTGGGTGTTTTCTTTCTTTTGGGGTCATTTTGTCTCCTTTTCCAGTCTTTTTCCATATTTATGAACATTTTGTGGCCTTTTTTCTTCATCTTTTCAGTCCTTTTCCAGCTTCTGTGGTTGTTTTATGCCTCTCATCAGTTGATTTATTGATCTTCTGTTGGACATTAGGCCTGAAGCCTTTAAGCCTGTTTCTGGTGGGTCCCCTCAGTAATCCATTCACCAGTTTTGCTGCAGTGATGTTACATATTTAAGGTCTAAGGTCTATTTAAGTCCAGATTTTTCTTGTTATGCAGTTAAACAACCACAATTTGACTAATTAAAATCTACGCTTCACCCAGAGTAACATTTAGTCTTTCAATTGTTGAATTTTGAGCCAGCAGTTGTATGTCAGTCGTTGTTTTCATCTCTTAGGTGCATTTTCTGCTCGTTGCTGAGGCTGCTGGCCCGTTAATCTGAAATCTGAGCTGCTCACACACATGCACACGCACGTGCACACAGGCAGGGATCGATAGGTGCAGGTGGAGTGGCCGTACCCTGAGGAGGATGCTCTTACTGGGAGGAGAAAAAAGATCTGGCCTTTGTAAAGGGAAACCCCCCCTCTCCAATCCCACAATCCCTTTCTCCTCTGCAGCTGAACGCCAAAGCTCAGCACGTCTCCGATCCAGAGTGTGTGCGTTTCTTAGGGTGAGGCGGAGGGACGAGTTAACACACTGCGGGAGGAATGAGAGCAGAGGGGGGAGTCGGGTGAGGAATCATTACTGTCTGTAATTTCATTCCCTCATGAATCTGCCGTGTTGGCGATTTTTCACACGGCGTCGCCGGCTTCCTGCAGCATGACGGTGAAAATGAGTCCAAACACACTGAAATCCTACCACCTGTTTGATGGATAAAGTACAGAAATTCCTCTTTTTACAAACAAGACCTGAATGCAGCTTTCACTTGAGGTTAAGATTCCTAATCTCTGCATATTTCTTCTTAAATTTTCTATTAAATTCAATCAGGTTTTATTTATTTAGCACCAAAACACAACAAAAATCATCTCAATGAACTTCAAAGATACAGTAAGTCCAATTTATACAGAACCAATGAGCAAAATAAGTGGGCCGGGGATACCTGCTGAGAAAAGACAACAATAATGTCATATGTACATGGAGAGGAAAGAGAGGAGAGTCAGGAGAGGTGCATCATGGGATGTTTCAGGCTCACCTGAGCCATCCCTAACTATAAGCTTTATCAAAAAGGAAAGTTTTAAGCCTAATCTTAAAGTTAGAGAGGGTGTCTGCTTCCTGAACCCAAACTGGCAGCTGTTTCCACAGCGAGGGGCCTCGAATAACTAGTTTAACTCGCCCTGTTTCACACGGACAGTTATTACTGTAACACCACATGTGCACGTTTGTAGCAGCTTGATTTGATGGAGGAAACCTGGAGCTTTTCAAACAAAAGGAAAAGAGGAAAATACTGAACAGTGTGTCCTTTGTAAAAGCCAGTTAGCTTAGCACGATAGCACAACATAAATGCTGCAGCATCTCAGCAGAAAGCAGACAGTTCAAGTATCGAGTTCACTGAGCGGAACAAACACGAGGGAACATTAGCATTTTAATGGAAATCAGTCGGCTTGTTAGCTGAGAAAGATGCTAACACAGAACAGAAGGAAGTTGAGGCTTGGGCTGGACGAGAGAGACACTTTTTCATTTTGGTCAAGTCTTATTTTTACTTTTAATTCATGATAATCAAAGTATTTCTTATTCAATTACTCGATAGAATAATCGATCATCTAAATAATCCTTTGCTGCAGCTGTAATCTGATGATTATCAATTTAAATTTGGCCCCCCTACAGTTGTCTGAACCCTGTACATGCACAGCTGTGCACATGCATGTGTTGCATGCAAAAAACACCTCCAGTAGCCACCAAAATGAGAGAAAATCAAGAGGCAAAGTGAGGCAATGTTACAGGACCTAATAAGAATAAGACTGCATATTTTTTAATATACAGAACATCATAGTTTCTAGACCTTTTTTATCTTTTCCCAGTTTTATTAGCATTTTCACTTTGATAGGATTTAAAAATACATGCGTGTGCCTTCATCTAAAGAGTGATTCATAATGAATCCAAAAGGGCTGTTTCAAAGGGAATGAAACCACAAAATCATTCATTATGGCGAAACAGACGAGGTATGACTCATCTTAGTGTGTGAAGCAGCCGAGTAAACTAAGGTTTAGATGATTAAATATCTGGGATCTCTTTAATGGATGACTGTATGGGAGGAGAAAGAGGATGGGAGGCCGCTGTCACAAGCCTGGTGCTGTGTAAGCGAGTGTTTATGGAGAAAATGGGTCAGGGTGGCCTCGGGATGGAGCTGGCTTTGGGACACACAATGCGAAGGCTCAAAGGCTTTTGGACCAGGCTCCCTGATGAGTTTCAGAAATTATGTTTGAAAAGAGGAGGACCAGAAACACAAAAGCAGCAGCTCACCAACAGCATCAAAATGGCAGAAAAATGATGGACTGAGAGCTGCTGATGGAACACCTCTGATTTTCCAGATCAGCGTGCAGAAAGTGTCAGAAATCCAGAAATAGATGTCAGGTCACAAGGTGTGTTGCCAGCATACTTGGAATTTAAACAAATGAATAAATAAATGGAGAATTAGTTCAGTTGGTTCATGTAGAAACAGTCGCTAATACTTCTTCTTCTCAAATTGCTGCTGGCATGGCTCAATTCCAGCCACATGATTGGTTCAATACGACGCAACATTGGCTATCCGTCAAAAGATGTAATCTATCGAGAAAAAGTTATTCCTCGATAGCTATCGTTGTTGTTTTATCGCCCGGCCCTATATATATACAATAAAAGGCAATATTAAACCCTCAAAACTGTCGAGGTTCATAAGGTTTCTAACAATAATGCATCCTGAAATAAGCCAATATTTAATGGTAAATAAACGGTCTAAATTAAGTGTTTTACCTGCTTTTCTTTAATCAACTGTCAACCTTATCCAAAGTTAATTTTCCGTAATTCTTAATAATTCCCTGATGTAGTTCCCTCGTTCAGATTATCTCTTTCTGACTATTGAGTTCAAGCAGAACTGGAGCAGATCAGGTTGAAATAATGACGGAAATCACTCACAGGGGCCCAAAAGAGCACATTTGCTGTTGGCCCCTCGTGGGTGAAATCATACGAAGCCTGTCTGCACTGACAGTAAACCCACATCTACCCATGGTGGGTCCGGTTGGGCACGTTTGCCAGGGTATCAACGCCACTTTAGAGAAAACCCTGTTGTCTAACAACAGGGTTTCCTTCACTGAAACTTAATTTAAAGAGAGTCAGGTTGTAAACAGCGGTGTCCGATGATATATACTGGATCTAAAGTCCAATTAAAGGAAATGGTTCTTCTGAGCTGAGCAGTTTTCCTGTGCAAATGAAGTCTGTACAAATAAAAAGTACACTGTTAATGTTTCCTGTCTTCGAGAGTTGATTTGTGCAACGAACCCAAACAATAAAATGAGCTGCTGGTGCTCTTACGCTCATTTTGTGCTGCTGGCGGTAAAACTCCTAACTTATTACCTCGTTAAACTCTGTAGCTACGGATTAGATCACTGCATTGTGAGGGCTGTTTCCGACTCATGGCTCCGTATCACGCTGCATGAGAGCTCGTCCGTTATTGGCCAATAAGGTACGACTGGCTGCTCAGAGGCATCTGATAGTGAGCTCGGCGTTAAACAGAGATATGATTGAGTTGCTATATTCTTCTGTTTATCAGGAAAACTGACTACAGCTCATGAATTTGCAGTTAATTAGTCGGTGCAGCTGTTTTTCATTTCAGTCCAATTTGTGAGTGTTGGCCTCATGAAGAAGCTCATGTTTTTACCTTTTGATTGATGGATAATTCTGATTTTTATCTCTTGTTTGTTCCACTAGCTTATCAGCCTTACTTTTTAGAGGAGTTAGAAGTAAAGTCTATAATTTTGAGGCATTAAATTAGTCAGTTCTGTGTTTGTGAGGACTTACATGAGGACTTTTTACAGTTTAAACCCTCACACAGTCCTTTTAAAGTTGTTAATACCAACATTAACGTCCTCATAATGCAGACAAATTGGACAAATAGTGGCTAATTTCTGTTAAAATGTCACCAGAACTATCATATTCTCCTTAATGTGCCCATCAGCGCAGCTTCAGCCTGTAAACTGTTGATGTGAACTAATATTCTGAGTCAATCAAAGTCCAACCAAAATAAAAACAGCTCATTTTATCAGACCGTGTTGTAGACCTGCTGGTTTAAGGTATCGTGTTAACTCTCTGTTATTATTCTGAGTCTGATAACAGACAATAAGAGGCTGAATTAGGATCTCTGCTGCATTAAAACACAGTTCATGAAAGCAGAGGCAGTAGGTGAGAAGCAAACAGATGTTGACACAGCTGGACATTAGCTGGAAACCCCCAGTTTTGAAGATGAACTTCATAACTCGCCATCCACAAAATTAGGTTACATCCCTTTCTGATTACTTGCACTACAGAGCACAAAGAAGGGGATGCGTTCACAGAGTGTGGCTGCATTAAGAGGAAATAGCACCATATAATGAAATTCACCATATTAACTCATAAGATTTACTCTTTACTTTGATGTAATGCGGGGTTATTGATGAGATTATTGATACTGCAGAAGCTGTGTTACGTTCAGCCTAATATAGATACTAAAATTCTCATGTTAGTTTTGGATAATACTTAGTTCTTCTTGTTAAAAACACGTGGCTCCAGATGCATGATTATAATTGGCCATCTGATGCCAATATCTCTTTTTCACATGAACACGAATGCATCCAGAGTCGGAGTCGCAGTGCTGCACTAATCGTTGGTGTTAGTTAAGCCAGATTAGCAGAAAATACTCTGGATATGTTGAAAGATATGTGTTAATTAACACTAAACCACATCCTCACCCTGAAAATAGAAGATCTACGTGAGATAATGTTTGTTTTTTTCCAGTCTGGCCCCAGAAAAGTGACATTTATTCACATATTGGCGTGGCCACAACGTGAGGAACATGAGCCTCTTTCTCTCAGCTCAGCGCCTGAACGCAGCTTCCTGTCGGTGTGTGTTTGCAGTTCGCTGCCTTCCCCTTGCTGGGATCCATTTTGGAAAGCGACAGCCTGCGGTTTGAACCAGATGCTTTATAAACAGGCCTCCTCTGCAGACCTCCAGGTGAAGATTATCACCTCTTTTTCTCCTCAGTTTGTGGTGGATGAGGCTGATTTGGGGCCTTTGAATGCTTCTGACTCTGCCCTTTCTGAGACATTTACTCCTTTGAGATTAAAATGTAATGTTTTGAGGAAGTGGTGGGGGGGGGATTCTCCTCCATGATGTCCACAGGACTGATCTGTCCTTTCTCTCAGGGGGGATGTTTCTGAGCTCTTGGTTGTGACAGAGTCCTAATTTTGGGGGATTTTGCAGCAGAACGTGAAGCATCAGATTGCAGAGATCCTCTCCAGTTGACAGAGCACTTAGCTCCAGTGTGAACTACGCTCTCATCATTTATTCATGATTTATTTTGCACCAGGAACCATTTGTTCCACCCTTTCTTACCCCATCCACCTCTCTCTCAGGGACATAATGGAGCATCACTTTTTATTCCTCCGAGGCCCGTCTTGAGGACGACTCTCCCTCCTTCGGGCTTCTTCTTCTTCTGATTAGAGGCTTTGTTTCTCCATCGCTTTTTGGAGGTTTTCCTGAGGAATTTTGTTGCTTTTCAGTGAGACTTAGGAGACAGTTGAGTCAACAGAGGGGAGCATCTTTGGTTTTGAGTCATAAGAAGTAAAAAGAGGACTGATAGAAACACTCGAGAATGATCCAGCAATAACAAGGACACAAGGAGCCGAGCTCAAGGCAGAAAACTGGCCACTTTTGACAGACTGCTGCTGAATCTTACCAAAAACCTGTTTTTCTACACCGTAATGACTGTAGTAAAGCTTATGAGTGGATCCTGAGCTGTGTCATTTGAAATTCTGGAGGTTAAATGAATGCAGCCCGGTTAAATATTGAGTTTTGAGTCGTCAGGTCGCGTCTTTGCAGCCTCTTTGGGGACTTTTATCAATAGATTCAACTGAAATACATCCCACCACAGCAGCATAAATGTGTTGTTGGACTCTTTTATACTTTTTTTAACTTTCTTTTAACTTGTAAAGTAATTTTATCAACCTTGTAGCTTTTGAAACGAGCTACGGAAATAAAATTGACACGGACATAGGTGGGTTGTACATGTCGAAGAAACAGCCAGGACCTTTGTTCCAAAGAGCAAAACAATCACTTCATCAGTTGGATAAAATCCATAAATGACGGTTTTTAGCATCAGTCTGTGTGAAAGTCCTTATTTTAGCTGTATCTTGTTGATGTTCTCCTGCTCAAGTTGTAAGAAGCTTGTGTCTTTGTCTCTGGGAAGGTGAGTAGTTGGACCAGGTGTGCAGAGATGCAGGAGGTGGTGCGGTGGCGTGAAAGCTTGGATCGTAAGTGGATCAGCAGAAGCTGGGACGGGACATCCGGTAATATTTAACACAGGCTGAAGCCAAATCGCTGGCAGAGATGCTGACCCACGTGTGGTGTTTGAAGGGCGGGAGAGGACACAGCGGGAGATGATGGCAGAGGGACTGCTGACTTGACGAGGAGACAGTCGAAAGGGCAGCGGAGCTGCCGGTTTCAGAGGATAGTTGTGCTGAACTTTTCTAGAAAAGGAGATCTGGAATAAGAGCTCAGTCCTTTCAATTTGATGCCATTAAACTTGTCGCAACTGTGACAAACCAAACTTTCAATATTCATATTTTAAAAATTACTTGAATTACTCACAAAGAAGAAGACGACTCATCTGAAATTCTATGTAAAAAGCATCACACCAGTGGGCTTTATTACATGTATGTCAACTTTAAATTATTCATGTTTCAAACATAATGGGTAATTACATCCCAAAGGTTTCATTTTAAAGGAATTTGCTCAATTAAAAGCTGGTTTAACATGTGCTGTGGTCCCAGTTGTACAAAGACCACAAACAAGATCAGCAAATAAATCAAATTTCACTTTGAGGTGTTATGCTTGTGGAATAGATGAAGCTGCCAGTCATGAGAGATTGACGCTATTTTACCCTGGAGGCCCTTTTACCTTGGATCAGTTATTAGATCTGTTGTTAAAGCGCAATCTGTCTCAGTCTTTTTAGGTTGCTGAGTGAGCAAAGAAGCTGAAACCAAGGCTGGATTACAAATCAGGCTAAAAGGGAAACTGCTCAAACTGGCCCCAAAAGCCACAGTTTGAGGCAACATTGTTTTGGGACAGAAATGGCTACGTTGGTGGTTATCCTCCAAATGGAAAGTTGGCAGTTTGATGTGTCAGAGTATCCTTGGCAAGACATTAAACCCCACATTGTCCCCAAAGTCCCGGCAGCATTGTAACAGTAAGAACCAGGAAAAAAGAAAACAAAATGCCTCAAAATCTCAGCATCAGTCAAAAGATCATAGGGATGTTTTGGTGTACATGTGGATATGATGGAACTTTAATGTAAAGTGAAGCTCAACACTGTGAGCTTACTGCCATCGTCACATTCGCACCTCCTTAAATCAACAGACATGTGCAGACTTTCCATAAAAAGAAGAAAATAAAAGCTAGAATAAATGCCTCCTTCCTTCACCTGATATATCCTTAATGTTCACTACAGTATTGGACATGATGGAGGAGACGCTCAGGGCAAGACGAGGCTAATAACTCCTCCCGCTCTCTGGCCTTAAAGGGATAATTTGTGGGATAATTAGATCTGGAAAACATTTGGGCTCTGGGACGTCCAGATGTTGTTGTTTTTTCTTTAACTTACATAATGGAATCTATAGAACAGATGGCACAGACTATTAAATCAGAAGAAGACCACATCCGAGCGTCACAGACCTCCAGTGCTGTGGAATAATTCAATATAATTATTTAAAAAATGTTCTACTAGAACAATGGATTAATTTTCAAGGGACATTTGGCAAAAGTGACTAAGAACTGAGTTTTAAGGTGTGTAAATTGTAATATCTTAAAGCACAATTCAGAATTCCTTCCACCAGCTGCTCAGATAATTGAAAGCAAAATGTTTTGAGCTAATTTAATAATTCTACATCCTTCTTTTTAAACAATCGATTCAAGTATGTACTCAAATCTTTGTTGAATATGTATCTGACAGATTGAAATAACAATTCTACATATATCAAAGATTGAAAGTAGAGCTTAAAAATGAGGATATTTATGATTTCAAATAAGAGATATACGAGCAAAGGCTTAACTGCAGAGTCAGAAAGACGGCTAACTGCTTAGATGAAGCTAACATCAAAAAGCTAACAGCTAGTAACAGACAGACTGCAGAGCTAAAGCTATAGAAAAAGAGCTTGTCATAAAAAGAAAGCTAACACATTTATTTATAGAAAGAAAGCTAAATAGTAAAACTAGCTAGAGAGATGGCTAACTGATAACTAGCGCCACTAATATCAACTGACAGTTAGCTGCTGATATAGCATTAGCTTGTCTTAGCTAAAGCTACCTTTAGCTGTCGGCTATCGAAAGACACGTTCAAATGAACTTTATATCTGCTGTCTGACATGAATGATATTGCTTAACTTTAGTAAGATTATAGCTGAATTCCTGCTTGAGAGGAAATAAATGAACAAACTCCAGCTAATGGCAGCTAGCATAGCTCTCAGTGGGTGCCATCTTATTTTTTTCATACAGAAAGTATGTTTTCAATGTCCTACACTGATGAAGAAAATATGATTTATGCCTAAATATTTAATCATTGTCTTTAATTAAATTATTGTGCTTTATCTATTTTATAGTATTTGGAAGTATTAAGAAAGGGGGGGAAAAAGAGAATTTGAGAAAACTGTACTGTCCTCTCACCCCCTCTCAGATCCTTTACTTTACATGATATTTCAACATCTAACTTTTAGAGAGAACTATTCAGAAACACCACAGCCTGATAATTGTTTACAAATCAAAGAAAGTTCCTCCAGGACTGAATGAAATGTTTTAACGTTCAGCCACTCGGCCTCACAGACCCGCAGAATGTGGGTGTTTGTGGTGGTACGATCTGAGCATGTGCAAAGTGTGCTGACATTTTCCAGCCTTCCCAGTCTTGTGAATAATTGATCACAGGCCTTACTTCTTTCTGTCTGTGTTTGTCGCCCTCAAACACTCAATAAGGTGTCCATCCGACTGCTTCTGTGGTCTAGCAATCACACACATATATATATATCCCAATCATTTGTCCATGCTTAACTTTTTCAGAGCTATATGGATGTTGTATCATCAGTCTTGATATTCTCAGATCATAAAACACCCTGAAAACAACCATGTATACTACTATATATATATCTTTTTTCATTATTCGCTGCCATTTAATCATTACAATAATCCACAAACTAATGTGCCGCTGTGACTTTATCCATTGATTTGTATTTCCTGTCTATCGGTTTACTTTTAAAACCTTTAAAACTCACATGATACAGAAGCAGGACAATAAAACCTTAGCTTTGACTCTTTGGCCACAGCTGTAAATAATAGTTTCTTTAAATTGTGCTACTTCTTGTGGTAAAAAGTAGTGGAACGTAGCCTCAACTGCTCATAAAATGACAAAATAATCAAGTCAATACAGCTAGCTACTTTGTTTTCCACAGAAACAAGCTACTTGGCTACCAGTTTTAGGTTATTAACTCAGTCATAATGGTAAAAAATGAGAGAAAAGTAGTTTTAATATCCAGCAACTCCTTCAAAAAGCAAAAAGTAAAAAGACAATTGGTATTTCTTTCCATTAAGATCTTTATTTGGCTACAAACCTCCTCCACAATGGGACAACTTGGCTTATGATCAAAACTTAGCAAACCAACCAGCATTAAACAAGTTGGTATTAAGAGACTTTTTGTTTCCATTTCCACAGTTTTTCTGGAGGCAGAGCTGGATTTTTACATCATGACCAAACTCAAAGGTTCTGACCAGTGATTTTCCCCCAACCTACAACTCGATGGTAGAGTAGACATTTGTTATATGTGAATTATACCCCATAAAAGTGAATTAAATAACACTAAGTGGAGGTGTTTGCATTGAACATATCCGGGTGAAGTTTCAAGAAAACGAATAAAGATTATTTATGTTTTGGTTCAAATCTTTGCTGATGAAGATTCAGAGCGGGATAATTCCCTTAGAGAGAGATGGGATGTGGCTGAATGTGTGTCAGCAGTAATGACGACTGCGTTTTTCTGAATACTGATGGAGTGTATTTGATGAGCCCGTTGGCTGTCGAGGAGATTTAACAGATGCTGAACCCACTGAGTTGTTGTCCCTCCTCCTAACTGATCATTTCTGGACACTGAGAACAAATTAAACTAATAGATATGAACACCAGTTCACTCAAACACTGAAGCCAGAAGATCTGATTGAAAGATATTTTACTGATTCTTACTGACATATTTTTTTTTTTACTGAATTCCTAATGCTTTTATGTGGATAAAATGATAAAAAAAAAACCTAAAAAAGATCATAACTTGGAATAGCTTTGTTCATAGTTGTGTCCATGTGTTCAGAAAAGGATAAAAAAAAGAGGAAAAATTAAATAAAATCATGTGAAAATGTGTTCAAAATCCACTGTTAGCTCGAAATTGATGGAATTCAAGGTGCCGCCAGGCAGTGATGTCATCAGTGATGTCACCACATGCAAATTAGGTGATTAAATTTACTACGTTCACAAAGTTTGGGTCATCTTTTGTCTTAAAAAGATTCTCTGGATCATTTCAACGTACAGATGGTGAGATTTTCCCGAGTTAGCAGCTCTTTATGCTTGATTGGTTTGGTTCCTGTGCCACAATCATTCAGTATAAATCATTTTAATCCTGTTCAGTCCGTCCCCTGATGTCCATGGAGTGAAAATGGCTTTAAAAAAAGAAGAAGTAAAAGCTGCTGATGCTCTTTATATGGATGCATTGTTCACTTTCTGTGAGCCCTTTAATGAGCATGTTGAATATAATTGATGGCAGCGCAACAACAAGAGTGGAAATAATGGAATGATAAGTATGTGAAAGCAGCATTAATGATGATGTGAACATGATGTGAACCTGGAAGGAACAGATTGCACTACACAGAGCATGGAGTCCAGGTTAACTCAGAAATATGTGCTCTCAGTCTACTTCGGATGAAGTTCTGCCTGCTTTCAGTTGTTTTTAGGGCCGGCGTCTGAGCATTTTCTCAGTGTTGAGGTCGGCTCTCTGCTCTTTTATCAGCCGCCGTCACCACACTCTCACTTCCTGCCGCCAGCTGTCAGTTATCTCTGCTTCTCTGTTCTCTTCTTGTCTCACTCCAGCCCTTCATTTCTGCCTCTCACCCTCCCCTCTGTTTGTTTTTCTCTCCTCTCTGGCGGCTTTTCCCTCATCGCCATCCACCGCCAGCTGCCTCTTTGGTCGTCTTATCGTTTCCCTCTTTTCTTCTTTCTCTTGCTTCATGCTGCAGACCAGAGATCCATCAAATGAATATTGTAGCATCTACCAAATCAAAGTTATACACATAAATAGGTCTAAGGTCTGTTTAATTTGGCTTTTTCCCCGGAGAATCTCAAAAGGCAAACTTTATATACCGATATTTGTAAAAACAATGCTATTAGCAATGCTAGTAGTTATCATTTTATTATAATAACGGCTTTGTGCTTTCCCCTAGTCTACATCTCAATATAATTCTAATTTGTTTAGTCTTATTTATTTTATTTATTTGTTTAGTCTTATTTATTTATTTATTGTTTAGTCTTATTTCTGATTTAAATCCAAATACTTATCAGTAGTCATGTTTCCATCCAAAAGTGATTCAAATCAATGGGATTCAGTCATTAAAAGAAATGTGAATCATGTGTGTTTCCCTCAAATAAACGGACTTTGGTGAAAACCGGGTTTTCCGCAGGTTGGCATGACAACCAGCCTGTAAACGCTCCACCGGAGTGTATCACCATGGAGAGAGGACTTGACCTTTAATAATAATAATTGTTTCAGAATCGGGCAGGTGGTATTGGAGCTGTCAGCCCAGTTAGTCGTGGTCATTAGAGGAGCTGTGATTAGGAGGAGGTGTTATTTAATGCCCTTAAATGCCGAGATCGGGGTGAAAGTGCACTACGTCAGACTTGATGCGAACACAGCTGGAAACAGCTGTGTTCCCTTTGAATAAACCAAAACCCGGCTCTAAGCGAGCATATTTTATTTTCATTTGTGTGAATCAGGGGATTTTAATTTGAATTATGGCGTTTTCGTCATAATTTTCCGAAGCCATACTTCTCGATGTGCATCTTTACATGAAGAATAATTATGTAAATGCTAAATCTTTTCATTCTTAATCTTGGGTACCTCTAGATTAGCTTTGCACACTTTATAACTCCAAATAGATTGTAATTAGTTGAGAACGAGGGAGAAGCCTCCTCCTGAGAATGAGGATCTGGCTGCTGTCTTCTGACTGGTCGAACTTGGTGGGGAAGGGTTTGATGGCGACTCTTTACAACAAGAAAAAACACTACTTTACTGTTCAGAAATCAGGTTAAATGGTAAAGGTTAAGGCAAAAGTACAGGGCAGGGCGTCAAGTCCTCGGAATATGTAGGATTAAATGACACAGCTCTCATAATGATAAAGATTAATCTGAAATATCTTGGAAAATATTCAACCAGTGCATGTAATTTATTTGCATATAAATGCACGTATTTGTGCCTATAAGTAGTTGTAGTCTTAATTCTGCTCTGTGCTTTAAACAGTGACATGTAAGACCACTTTAAGGCCATTTTAACTTCACTTTTAGCGCTTGACTTGTGTAAAAAATCATGCAAATATTAGCATTAATGACAGAAGAAGTGACCACATGGTGTGACGCCGCAGTCCATTCACACCAGGTGTCTGCTAGTGAACAACAGGTGCGGCCATCTTCATCCTCGGTCAACTTCTGCATCTGTTTGTGTTACGACGGCAGACTGCAGTCACGCCGCAGAGTCACCGGAGCGCAGAATCTGAGGAATGGCGAGGCGCTCCCACACGAAACACAGAGCTGTAACCCCCAGCTTCCCCGGAGACGACGTGACTGTGCTGATCCATGGACGGCTGCCGCCTATATTTAGTAAGCTGGTGGGTGTGCTTGCTCAGATTAGGGAGTGTGTGTGTGCTTCGGCTGCAGCACGATGACACAGCCATGTGCAACAAAGAGTCTCAGTTGCTAGGAAACCCCATCCAAAATATGATATGTTTGCAGCAGCAGGTTGGAGTGCTGCAGAGGTTCAGCTTCTGCTCATGTCACCTGTTAAACGGGTTCTCGGCGAGCTTTTAGAAGCAGGTTATCTTCTTATTCGTACGTGTATGTCAGGTCAGAATATAAATATCACACAACATCCTCAGGTGTGATGTCTCCTGAACAGAGAAACGGTGAATAAAGATATTTATGAGGTCCATTTCTTCCCTTTAACTTCTTTAGGACCTCAGGACAAACTTCTGGGTCTTTTTTGCAAATTATAAAGCCTTCTTTTACACATTCCAGTTAGTTTTCTCATCATTCAGGATGGGAAAATTCCAGACTTGCTTCATGGACTCTCAACACTTACTGTCACTACAGACTTTTTGCAGTTGAAACTGTCCCTGGATGACCTACAGAGGTCTGTGGCAAGAGTTCAAGTCAATCTTTGGCCAAGAAATCCTTTCAGATCTTCTCTGCAGTGCAGCTGGAGCCAAGCTGAGTAATTAGTTGGTGGCGAGCGACCTTGTTTAATTGTATCTCTGAGAGCAGAAAGTGTCTCTTCACAGCTTCGTAGTGCTGATGCGCCCCTTAAGAAGGGCTCTGAGTTTAACTTTGGCGGCAGCAAGGTCAGATAATCACCTGAATACTGACAAGTCAGGGTTTTATTCTTGATTCTTGCTAATAGAAACAGTGGAGGCTTTTGTAGATGCAGGTGAAGCCAAATCTCAGTCAGATTAAATCAATGTTAAGTCAAAAGCAGAAAGCAGCAACAGCAAAAGAAAGCCATGGATTGGCTCCATGCTGCCTTGGGAAACAAAGAGTCACCGGCTGTTGGCAGAGAAGTGTGGTCTGATCTGAAGTTATTGCAAAGTAAGGTTTTAAACTTGTAGCCTGAAGTCCGGGGAGGACAGAAAAAGCTCAGTGCAAGCAGAGAGGGATGAGAAACCTCCAGATGTGGCCTTTCGGGTCACCTTTGGCCTGCCTGTGAAGCCAGCCAAGTGCACCTTTGACCTTTTTTCAGTGCATCTGGATGCTTTTGTGCTGTTCCAACCTTTGAAAGTGACTTTCCTCTCGCAGTGACCTTCATGTGTGGGCTTTACTTTCAGGTTGTGATTGATGAACAGATCTGACCTTAAAGTATAAATCAATGACAGATTCTGCAACTTTCTTCAATAGAAATTACTTTTTCGGTACAGATTGATAATTATTTCTGAAGACACTGCAGTCTGGATCAATGAAGGCAAAAAAAATATACAACTGCTATGTTTTCTCGACTCTTTTCCCTGGGATGATGCAGCTTTCATCTTCACATGTCGACTTATTGATAGCATTCATTTACATAATATTAACAAAAATCTCCCAAAAAGTTTAAGTTCATGTGAGCAACACCAGTCTACAAACCCAAAGTCTTTCTTTAAAACACACAAAAAAGAGACAAAACACTGCTTTAAAAGTTCAAAAAGACTAATAAATCTTTGTTGGTTGCAGCTTCAACATCCAGTGCTGTAAATCCTGGTTACATTATAGGACTTCCTCTGTTGATAAAGACTCGTTGACCCTCTGTTTGTCATCGCTGAAGCAAAGCAGATGAAATGGTGTCTCAGACAAGTGGACACCTGCGTGGGTTTGGCCCTCCGGAGAGTCTACGAGTCCTTAAGACCCGACCCGGACAGAAATAGAACAGAAGCTGCTGTTGTAGCCAGAATTTGTGTGGCTGAAGCAATAATAACGCCGTCTGCTCCGCCTTCCAGCCTCCATCTTTGCTTTAAACTGCAACAGGAAGCGCACCTCAGCTCCATATCCCCCTTCAGGTAAAACCACTAATGTGAATATGACTCCTTAGGAATGCTATGATAGTCTAATGCAGCACGTTTTACGTTATTTACACTCGATTAACAGCAGCTCACACGGTGCATCGTACAGAAAACAGAGAAGGGAAGGTCAGACATCACAAGGATGCAAGATTTAAGGTGTAAGTAAATCAAAGGGAGTTAAAGGAAAAGCAGAAACAAGCTGACCAAAGAATGACAAAATAATGGCAGAAATGCACCAAGATCACGTAGTTCTTATCTCACAATCACACCATTAGTTAGAAGTGAAGTGAACCATGAAATAGTCCCAAATTCCCACTTCCACAGCTTCTTATTCTGGCCAACATAACCTCACCCGATGACTCTTATTATGACTCTGGCAGCTGAGGCTATCCCAATAATCAAAAACTGAAAATGCACTTTTTATTAGAGTTGGGATTTCTCTGTTTTTTATTCCCCCAAAAGACATAAACCAGGAGACCTGCCCATGTCTCCAAGAGTTCTGGCTCATTATGCCTAAATGGATCAGCCCAGGTGCCCATCTCTTTTTTATATATTCCCAACGTCTACTACTGTTTCTTAGTCCCATCTTGGGTTTTTATAGAATATTGACACCTTATGATTAATAGGCTTATCTCAATGGTCAACAGTTGGGTTAGCAGCTAACCGTTAGCTAGTCTTTCTGACTGGAACTTTGTAAATATTTCCAGAAATCTCCTTTCTTCTTCTTCTCCTCCAACATTTAGTGTAGTAAACGACTTGAATTAGCCTTGTTTTTAAAGATCATTAATTGTCTGTATACCCTTGCATGTGTACATAGCTAAATATGCTAATGTTAGCTTTCTTCATTCACTTTTTATACTTGTATTTCAGCCCATGAAGTAAGAACAAAGTATACACATAAGTTATGACTAAGTACAAGTTTTAGGAATAGAAATGTGTGAACAGTATGATTTAGCATCTGTTAATGAAATAAGAACAGATGAATGACACACTGCCTTAATATTAGTGGTACTTTGGCACAAAATGATTAGTATTCTTATAAAACAAAGGAAGTAAGCTTTATTTTCGTAATCAAACATGTAAATTAGTACAAACCATGTTCTGAAGTGTTCTAGGTTTACTTTAGCAGATAAAAGTACAATAAATACATTTAAAATTCTGCTTTTTTACAATTTAATTACAACTAAACCTGAATTAGCACAAAACAGCTAACTTTAGCACACTTTAAGTTTCCTGAGGATTTGTTTTACTGCGGCAACACTCAAGTATGCAATATACTGAGTACATTTATTTTTGATAATAAATAATCAATCTCTGGACTCTTGGGGATATTTTTACTATTACTCTTTAATTTGAGTTTGTATTATTATTATTATGGTGATTTATTCTTTAAATCATGCAACCAAATTGTGTTTTTTACAAGGATTTGCGTCAATTTGCTTCCCCGTGGGGCTTTTTATCAGTTTTCAATCTTGGGAAAGCAGAGATCTTTAAATCATGCAACCGAATAGTGTTTTTTACAAGGATTTGCGTCAGAAATTTGTTTGAATTTCGTGTTTTCATCTCCAATCACACGCACATGAGATGTGGTTTTATCTGGCCACAGAAACGCTGTGTAACCAGTTTATCGCAGAAAATAATTCAGCTATTTCCACCTCCAGATCTCCGTCTCTTTTACCCACACACTTTCTGAGCCTCAGGAGACGGTGCAGCAGATCAGCACGCCGTATCGATAGCTGCGGAAGTGTTTTCCTTGAAGGGAGAAAGGGAACAAAAGCTGCCAATGGCATCACGCCGACCCTCCCTCTGAGGCTTCACACGGCCAAAAAAGTGTCCCAGATAATGAGCAGTTTCATCTGATACTGTCCTGAAATCGTCTCCAAGGAGGCGGTAAAACAGCTGTGTTGGACTACAGCTCTTTTCTACTTTTAACTTCACACTTGAGCAGGAAAATGGCAAAACTTGGGATTAAATAACCTGAAATGAACACCTGAACGCAACAGTTTGAACAACAGTTATTAATTTAATTGAATTAATGATAATTTTTAATGTAATCGCACTGATAATTGTTTCTTTCTTAATGAAAAACAAATAACTGTGGGGTAGAGGTGGATCTTTTAGGAATAATCAGCCCTTGATCTTATTATTATAATTATAATTATCAAGTGCTGTTTTTTTGGCACCGACATCAGGCCTCCCCTCCTGGATTTTCCCAGCAGCTGTGTTTACCTGCTGGGATTGTTTGGAATCCAATGTGAGACAATTTTGATGTGGAGCTGAGCTTCTGGCTCAAAGCGAAATAATAATCAAATGAATCACGACTTGATTTCACCCCTCTTCTCCTTCTATTGTTTTTTTTTTTATTGACTTTAATCTTTTCCTTTTTTACGCCAAAGAAGTTTCCTCGGAGGTAAAAAATAAGCAAAAATGAGCTGAAATAAGTCTGAGTTGCTTCATGGCGCCCCAGTAGATGGCGCTGTAGACTGTCCTCCTATAGGAAAGACTGGTACTGCTTCCAAAATGTCCATTTTTTCCTCTTTTATTTGGACACAATAGATGCGAGATAAAGTAGCTTAATTGTTAAAAAAAACATAAATTCTTTAGAAGTAGGGTTTGAAATCAAAACTACTCTCTTGATTTTTTATTTTTATTTAATTTTTTTATGTATTTTGTTTAAAAAAGAAAACATTGCAGTTTGGACTGAAATACATTCTTTTTACGAGGCCATTGTCATGTTAATGGCTGCCATTTTGACACTTTACGTATATCGTTATATCCATTGTTATTGTCTATTTAGCAAATTAGCACCAATCAATGATTAATTGAATTCTATTCAATCCAGTTTTTTGTCTGGTTTTATTAAAATAGCTCTAAATTACAACAAATTTCATCTCATGGCACTTCAAAGATGAACTCCAGTTCACTGTAATCCAATCATAATCCAATCAAATCCAATTAATTAAATTCCAAATGAGTCCAATTCATACAGAGACAATTTTTTTTTTAGTAGCTTCCTAAAACTGGAGAAATATGATCTCTCCTGCCAGTTGTAGGTCCTCCTGATGCCGCCAAATGAACTCTCACCGGTCATGGCGAGGCCAGTGAACATCTAAGGGTATTCTGGGGTGGTCGTGGGTACTTGAATGGCCCTTTGGGTTCTCTGTGGACTGGGCTTTCTTCCCAAAGGTGCCGTCAGATTGGTATCTGGCGAGTTTGGAGACTGATTACAGCTCATGTTTCTGGGCATCTCTCTAAAAGCTATTATTAGTTCCAGATAAATAATACGAGGGGAAAATGGGACTAAAAGGGCCAATTGATACCAATTCTTTAGAGATGGATGCACTTCAAACTGCGCATGCATGTTTTCCAGAATCCGAGGAGGCCCTGCTGGCCATTAAAACTCTTATTTAAGTCACATCCTCTCAGATCTGCTTCTCTCAGCATGAACCAGACTTTGTTTTAAACCCAGTGACCCGTCAGTCCAACGATTCCTGCTCAGTTCTTTTTCCTGCTGTCTCTGGTGTTTAATTTGTACTTTCATGTTCTAGTAGTATGCATTTTCCTTCTTCTTCTTCTTCTTCCTGTGCGTATGTTTTGTTTATTCTCCTCTCCGTGAACCCAATTTCCCAATAAAGCCGAGCGAGAACGCAGCCGTCGGTCAGAAAAACTGTGGGGGAGTTTTGCATTTTCCGTCCTCTCGGCTTGATTCTGCTGGGCGCTCGAGTCCTTTCTTCAGCTCCCGCCCACCAAGCTGCATCATTAAAACACGGGAGGCAAAGACCTCGTCTCCCCAGTGGAAACGCTGCCTGCTGCTTTGTTTTTTTTAACATACCATCCTTGTCTCTTTTCACTGTGTGTTTTGGTTTATTTCCCAGAGTGACTCGGGATGAGTGAGCCAGCAGCTTTTCATCATCTCACTGCTTTGTCTGCAATATTTTGGGAGATTGAACCTTTAATCCAGCCATAAAGAACAACTTTCCTGTTCCAACTCACCTCCTGAGTCACGATTAAAGCAACAGTGAGTTTATGACTCATCTTGAACCCCATTTTGACCTTTTTTTATGCACATTCCCGGGTCTGAAACTTTCCTGGAGCGTTCGGACGTTGAGATACCACAGTTCACGACTTAGGCACCGCGCTATTTCACCTTACAGTTGCTTGACATCTTTGTGGGCTTTTGTTTGATTGGCTGTACATATGCAGGGTTCACACGGAGACTTGTTTCTATGACACTGTTGTTACATGTTAAAACTGTAGCTGAAGACCTAAAATAGTGCTAATCCTCCAGATATTTAACCCTACTGCAGAAACAAAGATTATTACCAGACTTTAAATGATCTGATGATAATCTTTCGCGTCTGTAATACAGTTAAATACCTCAGACATTTTATTACAAAGCAAATTACAGATCATTTGCAGGCAAAACCACATAAAGATGTCTTTTTAGGGCACAATGAATACAACAATGATAGAAAAGCTAGTCTACAGAGACTCAAAGTAGCCTGAAATTATGCCATGAGATTATTATTGAGGTGATGAGGTGGTGCAGTGCAGGATTCAGCACTTTAAAGACTGTTTTAACACAGATTTAATACATTTTTAATATGCTTTGTAACCAGTGGAGATCTTGCAGAAGTCGAGGAGGTCCTGTGGTGCGTTCACAAACCTACAAATGTCTGAAATCAAAGAGTCCGGTTCTGTGTGTTGGTTTGTTTGTTCGTATTTCATTCAACGTGCGCTTCAGCTTGTTTGGAAGTGAACCCTAAAACTACGGCGTCATAAAACAGCCAAAAATATATAAATGGCTCAATAGATAAATGAATATGCCAAAAAATACAACTAAAAGGGAGCAAACAACAGATAAATGCAATGGTTAATTTAAACAATGTGTAATAAATTGATATTTCTGCTTTATTCATTTAACTTTGTGTTAACACCTTCGTTTGTTTACTCTGCCATTTATTTTTCCATTTCTTCATTCCAAATTGTTCATTTCTGTGTTTTATTTATAATTGCTTTTTGTATTTTGGTGATTGCCACTTTTCTTTATTCAGGGACGTATTTATATCTCTATTATTTCCCATTTTGCATCTCTCCCTCCTTTTAATTCCCCACTTTTATCTCCGTATTTCCTTTTTAATGTTTCTACATGCATTTCCTCTTCATTATGCAAACTGAAAAATAACCGATTTAGATAAATAAGTAAATAACATTTTCAATTAAAATGGCAAAGTAAATACATGGGGGTATTAACACAAAGATTAAAGCAGAAATATATATTTTTTCACATTCCATGCATCAGTCGCTGCATGAGTGCATAGTTTAGTTTAGTTTTTGTGTTATTTTAGTTATGTTTTATATTTATTTGTGATTATGGGACTTTGGCAGCAATCACACTTCCTCAAATAGTGTTTTAATGTGTGAGGATGCACTAAATTACTGTGTTGTGGGAGGAAGTATCAGCTGTTTACTGACAAACAGCAGAAAAGGTCACCTTTATGGGTAAAGTTTGGTCGATGTTGTGGATTTTTCTCTTTTTACACCTGAACATGAACCCAGATCTCCTCCCAGAGCAGATCAGGCACACAGATACTTCACTAAATGTTTGTGAAAACATCTGATTCTGTAGCTTTTTCTTGTTCACGCGCCCAAACTGATCTGAAACTGACAGAGCAGATCAGCCAAAGCCGATCAATTCAGGCGACAGGAAGTCAATTTAACAAGTTCGGCCAGAGCTCCGCTGCTAAAAACCTGAAACTCTGAAGCAAAGCGAGGATTCCACCCTCGTTCATATATTTTATTTCTGTGTTTTCATTTGAAATATTGAAGAGCAGTGGCAGCATTCATCAGAGTTTATCTGTAACGGCGCTTTAAATAACGGCTTTAAAAGCTTCCTGCTGTAACGAGGAGTGCAGTCTGCAGTCCGCCCCGTACCCAGAGGGGCAGAAACCTCTGAGCAGCGCCGTGTTTCTGCCCCTCGGTACGTTTGGACTCGGTGAATAACCTTGAGAGCAGCAGCCGTTTCCGTGTTTTCTTTTCTCAGCGAGTCATCCTGAGACAACATGCTGGGCAGCCGCACAGAAGAAGAAGTGAGGAATATTCCTGGAAAGTGAGAAAAAACAGAAGAGACTGGTTCATTCGACCTGTGAGGAGTTCAAAAAGTCTTGTTTTGGAAGCATGAAGAGCTGCACAGAGCAGTGGTTACCATCCTTTCTTGGTGGGATCACAGCGAGCATGTGCACGTACATGTGCACGTACATGTGCACGTACATGTGCACGTACAATCACAGAAAAAAGAATAATCCCCAAAACTTTACACCTCTTTCAGGATCCATTACTTTTTATTTCAATAGAAACTAAACGGCCACTTTGAACTGCGACATTTGGCAAGAGATTAGATTCAATTCAGTTTATTTAAGGGGCCAAATCTTGTCTCAAGGCTCAAAGATACAGTCCAATTCAAGCCAGTTCATTTAAATAGTTATAATACGATAAAATCCAGTTTATGAAATTACAAATTAGTCCAATTCATACGTAGCAAACTAAAAAAAAAAATAAAAAAAATTTAGCTAAGCTAAGGAAACCAACAGATTGCATCAAAACTTCTCTCCGATCCAATCCCCCGTCCTGGAGAGAAAAAACTCCCTTTTAACAGGAAGAAACCTCCATCAGAACCAGAACCAGGAAGGGTCCATCTGCCTGGACCAGCTGGGGCTGAGAGGACAGGAAAGAGGGGACAACAAGCAGCGTAACACCAGGCCAGAGATACCTGCTGAGAGAGAGAAACACGAGTTAATGACAACGATGATGTCATCTGTACATGGAGGGAGGAGAGGTGCATCATGGGAGCTCCCCCAGCAGGCTGGGCCTATAGCAGCAGAACTATGGGATGTTTCAGGCTCACCTGAGCCATCCCTAACTATAAGCTTTATCAGAAAGGAAAGTTTCAGCCTGATCTTAAAGGTAGAGAGGGTGTCTGCTTCCTGAAGCCAAACTGGCAGCTGGTTCCACAGAGAGGGGCCTGATAACTGAAGGCTCTGCCTCTCATTCTGCTTTTAGGGGCCTGATAACTGAAGGCTCTGCCTCCCATTCTGCTTTTAGGGGCCTGATAACTGAAGGCTCTGCCTCCCATTCTGCTTTTAGGGGCCTGATAACTGAAGGCTCTGCCTCCCATTCTGCTTTTAGGGGCCTGATAACTGAAGGCTCTGCCTCCCATTCTGCTTTTAGGGGCCTGATAACTGAAAGCTCTGCCTCCCATTCTGCTTTTAGGGGCCTGATAACTGAAGGCTCTGCCTCCCATTCTGCTTTTAGGGGCCTGATAACTGAAGGCTCTGCCTCCCATTCTGCTTTTAGGGGCCTGATAACTGAAGGCTCTGCCTCCCATTCTGCTTTTAGGGGCCTGATAACTGAAGGCTCTGCCTCCCATTCTGCTTTTAGGGGCCTGATAACTGAAGGCTCTGCCTCCCATTCTGCTTTTAGGGGCCTGATAACTGAAGGCTCTGCCTCCCATTCTGCTTTTAGGGGCCTGATAACTGAAGGCTCTGCCTCCCATTCTGCTTTTAGGGGCCTGATAACTGAAGGCTCTGCCTCCCATTCTGCTTTTAGGGGCCTGATAACTGAAGGCTCTACCTCCCATTCTGCTTTTAGAAACTCTGGGAACCACAAGGAAACCTGCAGCCTTAGAGCAAAGTGCTCTGTTGGGGAAATATCCAACTGTGAGATCTTTAAGATGTGATGGAGCTCAGTCATTAAGAGCTTTTTGTGTGAGAAGAATCCAATAACAAGTGCATGGAGCAGTTTTTCCACATCACTCTGAGACGGGATGTTCCTGATTTTGACGATATTACAAAGGTGAAAGAAGGAAGTCCTGGAAACCTGTTTTATATGTGAGTCAAAGGCCAGATTCTGATCAAAAATAACTTCCGTTTTGTCTGAATTTAGGAGCATAAAATGTGACTGTGGAAGGAAAACGGCACATTCATCATTTATATATTGTGTAGCTCATAAAATATAAACGTATCTACAGAAACTGCAGAATTAAAGAACAAGAACCTCTGTCTGTCACAATTTCAAATAAAAGGATGAATCTGAGACGTTTGTGATGATCTGGGGCAGTTTCTTGCCTCCTCCTTTGCTACCTGTTGATGCATCAGTGGCACAGCGGCGAGCTCATCTCCTTCTGGCGTACAGACGCTCGACACGAGAGGAGGAAAGCTTTCATCTGAGCTCATCAGCTGAGACTTCAGCCTGCAGTGTTTGGAACATCCAGATTTAGAAATGGTGGCAACAACGGCCTGACAGGAGCAGGAATCAGTCATCGTTTCAGAGACGAATTCATTACAATCTGTCCCTAAACGGATCTGGATAGTTCTGTTCTGTGTTGAGAGGCTGCAGCCAGTCCACTCATTAGCATATTTACTCCCGCTAAGGGAGCAGGTCTTTGCTCCAACATTGACTGCAAGGTGCATAGGAAGGATTGGTGGTGGGGGGGGGGGGGGGGGGGGGGGGGGGGGGGGGGGGGGGGGGGGGGTTATGAGCAAAAGATTTTCCTGTTACCATGGAAACTGAGATGCCAAACGCAGCAGTGTGTCGCTCTCAGGGAGAGAAAACAAACCAGAATCGGCTCCTTTGGTGTTTCACACTGCAGGCTCAGAGGCATGTGTCAGCGCTAAAAGCACAGATATGGCGTTAGAGCACATAGAAAGCCTCACCTGTTGCTCACACATATTATTGCTGTGTGCAATCCTGCTCTCTTGACTGAAAGTCTGGGTTTTCTATGGGTTTATCAAGTGAATTTAGGCCTTTGGCAAAGGTCTTCCTGAGAGGCAGAATCCAGGGCAAAAGAAAAACCAAAACCTAACCACAGTAAAGCTATGAATACTATGTAATAACTATGTAATAACTATGTAATAACTATGTAATAACTAACAAATATGATTATTTTGATTAATATTGGTTCTTTATCACGATTATTCACTGATGTTAGAGAAAAACAAAGTTTTTGTTGCACTCTTTTATAAGCTTAACTCTGCTTTTATCCATATCCTGCCTTATTCCTGCTAATGTACAAATATTTCTCCTCATTCAGCTAAATTCAGAGCATCTCTCTTAGATGTAAATAATTCAAACCTGTAGAAAACGGATGCGGTGCTGGTTGACGTTGTTCCCATTAACAACCATCGGACTGTTGTTCTTGGCCTTCATGCATTCGTCATCCTGCAGTTTGTGGTGTTTTCAGATGCTTTAATAACTAAATGATAAGCAGCTCTCTCTGCATATGATCTGTTCTGGGTTAATGACACTAAATCCAAAGTATTTCAAATCAGGGAACAAGCTCTTCTCCCTCCGCTGTGCCAGACATTTAACGCACATTTTGAGTATCGAACGGTCGTGTCGGTTTAATCGTAGGAAGTTAAAATAACTGTGCAGCCCTAATTAAAGATGAAGAACACATCCACTGTTAACCTCTCCTGTGTTGCATCATTGGATTTTCTACCCTTAAAGGGTTGAAAAAGTATTTCTTATCCATTTATTTAATTTATCGATGAAATAATCGATAGAATGCTCGATTACCTAAATTGTCATCTGCTGCCACCCTGGTTCCTGGTTCCTGGTTCTCAGACTGAACTAAATTCCCTTTTTGTACCATTTTTCCTCCGATTTGTTTTGAAATCTTCATGGTCGGACACATTTGCTCCAATTTAACTCGTTATCTTGACATTAAGCGCGGCTCAGACACGTTCTTTAAATGCTGGACTCCGGTTATTCGTCATGATCTGCTGTTAATGGTACAAAGCTGGAGGAGCTGAGGACCGGCTGGAGAGGAGGGCAGCGTCTGCTGGCTGATTGATGCTTTTTATTCCCCCTCAGCAGAGGACGCAGCGGATGATTCAGTACTTTGTTTTGTTCATGTCCGGTGTGTCTACAAAACATCACTGCAGGTCTCATGTGTGCTTAGGTGATAAACCATCAGGTCTTTGTGTGAAAAAGAGCAGATTGAGGTCCTTAAAAAGGTTTTTTTCAGATTTTATATCTATTTAGGTCAAACATTTAGCAAGAATCTCATCGTGTAAAACTCTCAGCAGAAGCAGGGAGTCGTGGCTGCAGGTAATATGCTAAGAATCTCAGTCTTTTAGGATGAAAATTGGGTAAAATACTGTTTGGTTCCGTTAATATTCACTGTATTATTTCAGCCTCAGAGGCTCATGAGATGAGTTTGTATTCGGAGTTTTGGGAAAGTTAATTTCCCATCGTGCTTGTCATGATTGGAAAATCTGAATTTCTGACTTTCAACTTCGAATAATCAAACAAAATACAACCTGAATTCACTTGAATAATGCTTTATTAAAACGTCTGGACTGTTGAAGTGTAGTAGAGAGATATGTGGTGGAGTTCACCATGAATGGATCGGGGTGCTAAAAGAACCCGTCCCCCCTCTGTTCATTGAGCTCCTCTGGCTGCCCTTAGCCGCCCGCATCAGATCCAAGTCCCTGATGTTAGCTACAAAGAGCTTAATGGAACGGCTCCATCTACTTGAATGCTCTTGCAAAGGCTTCTGTCCCAACTGGGTCCCTCCGTTGGTCCCAGGATTGTCGTCTAGCAGCTCCTACACCACGCCTAAGACAATCCAAACTCTGTTCATGTGTCGTCCCACGATGGTGGAATGACCTACCGAGCGCTACCAGAACAGGGGCGTCCCTGTCTATCTTCAGGAAGCTCCTGAAAACCCAGCTCTTCAGAGAGCATCTCCTATCCCAGCACTTACCTTGTACTTACCTACCCCCTCTATCTCTGCACTTTATCTTTCTGCACTTCCTTCTATGCCTGCACCCTATCTCTACTCTGTCCCCTCTGACAGAGTCGGACTCCTGGGTTCCTTCTATGTAGCTTATTGTTAGCTTTTATAAAGCTGTTATATCTTCATTTGTAAGTCTCTTTGGATAAAAGCGTCTGATAAATACAGAAACATGCTCAGTGTCAGCAGGTACCACAGGTGAGCTCTTCCAGGAGAGAACATGGACAGAAGCTAACAGCCAACAGTTGAATGAACTGATGCTCCCTCTACAGATGATTACATCATCTGTTCTTAACAAGCTTTGTAATCCTCCTCCTTTAGTCTTAACTGTCTGTCTGCAGTCTCTGTCTGCCCACTACAAACTCGTCCATCTTATCTCTTTGTGACAGCCCATGATTCCTCCTCACTTTATGTTGTATTCCTGCTGAACAGAAGGTCGATTAAACCAAACCAGAAGTCCGACATCCTGGTTGATTACTCGGGGAAAGTTTTGGCACACCCAATTTTCACGTTATTTTACACAATTTAGATAATTTCTTAACAAGGCATCTTATCAAGTAGAAATCAAATGTTGGTTTTGCTTATTTTTGATCAAATAAAGTATCAAACAAACTACTTTTAGCACATTTTAAGCAAGTTAAAAACTCTCTGAGTTAGCTTTGGTTGTTAAAAGCAAATCTTTTTGTTGTTTTTTTCCACTTTGTGCTTGAAAGACTTTTTCAGTCTATTGTTGCAAAAGAGACTTTGAATTTACTTCATGTTATACCATTTTTACACAAAAAGTCGCATGTTTCAACTGGATTTTTAAAACAGCTAAGATAAATTGATTAAATTATTTAATTTAATTAGTATTTCAGGGACACAACAAACGCAGAACTAGATTTAGTAACAACCACTCCATCCCAGGGGAGAACTTTATATGGACCACAGTTTTATATGGACCACAGTTTCTGAATATTACAGCTCTCTGAAATAATTAAGCTAGTTTATTATCTTTAACTGGACGGTCAGTGAGCCTCCAGCTGTTACAGATCGGTACCTTATCGGGTGAAGCACCCTCAGTGAAAACTATGCTGTGTTCCTATCAATGCCGATTGGAGCTGGAGCCGATAAATACTCTGGACTACTGCAGTCATTTGAGCCAAGACTGAACACTTTCTCAGTGTTCTCAAAAGCCAAATGTTAGTGGATGTTAACAGGTTTCATGATCAGTTCGAGTGCTTTTAAAATCTTTGTCTTCAGATATTTGTTTAAAGCTATGAAAACACAATGTTAATTGTGAATAGTTCTATACTTTGGTGAGCTTCAAATACTTTCAAATACTATCACGGTTAATTTGTGACCTTCTAGACCTTTTAAGCATTCATTTGTCTGGTTGCAGAATCGACATGGGATGACTTTTAATGTAAAGATGTGAAATTACATGTGCAGTTTCTCACAGAGGAGGTAACTGATGATGAAACATGGAGCGTGGTTGTTGTTTTTTATCAGAAACATGCTGGCAGACGCTGAAGGAACAGAAATAATAAAACAAAGCAAACACGCGCTGGTGAGACGCAGCTGGAAGTTGAGAGCAGAAACCAATTAAAAACTGAGGAAAACATCCTTCAGGAGCAGAGAGGGAAACACTCATTTGTTTGAAGCAGAGCACTGAAATGTTTGCTGTAGGGATTCACCATTAAATCTTCATCTAAAATTCAGTGTTGGAGGGAAAGCCAGGATAAGTTCAGCATCTTTATTGTCAGTCAGGGCAAAAGCTGAAGACACTTTCAGATGATACAGAAACTTTTCACTGCCTCTTTTCCTCTCGTGGATGTCCGCCTCAGTTGTTGTTTACTTATCACAACTACTTCTTCTACTAAACCACAACCACTAGCAGCAAGGCCTATGCTGCCACTTTCTGGAGTCACTAAGCAGCTGAGCTTATAAACATCAAACCAGTTAATAGAAATATGTCTTATTCACATTTCTTCAGTGGGATTGTTTCAGATTTGCTTCACTATACTGGATGCCTGGCTGTGTTTGCTGTTATCAGTTTTATGTCCATTGAATCTGATTAATCTGATATTTTAGGATTGTTACAGCAGAGATTATGATAGATTTTTTTTACATCCTGTAAAAACATGCAAGGTGGGGCTGCACAATTAATTAAAAAATAAATTAAAATCTAAAATTTACACATGTATGATCTCATTTTCTAAATTATGACGATTCACTTCCACTTATGCAACAGGTACATTACATATTTACTCGGCAACAATCTTTTAACTCTCTGATCCCCTCATTTATGGCGTGACATGTGACTTGGAGGTGGAGCTAAACAGGAGACCCGTTCATTTGGAGGCCGTTAGCACAACAAAGAATGAAAATTAACATTAATTTGCAGAGTCCTGATGGCG
Organism: Leuresthes tenuis; assembly: GCF_036924035.1. Taxonomy (NCBI): domain Eukaryota; kingdom Metazoa; phylum Chordata; class Actinopteri; order Atheriniformes; family Atherinopsidae; genus Leuresthes; species Leuresthes tenuis. The sequence continues at coordinate 3,859,518 of NW_027325368.1, read as the reverse complement.
ACCGCGAATTTGCAGCTACACTGGTGCCATAAAAGGAGAATATTCCCCAGTTTGAAACTTTAAACCCGATGCTGATGCCCAAAGTTACACTTTCTGTAAGCAGTGCTTTAGCATCATAACTGACTAAAGCACGATATGCTAATTTATTTGTATTTATTTATTATTAATGCTAACATTCTATTATTTTGACTAACTTTACTTTTATAGGTCTAAAATAACATATATTGTAATATTAAATCATATTTAATACTTTAAATAATAATAATGAAAACAAAAATAATTTAAAAAAATTCTAATAAATGTCTTTTTTTTTCTAAAATAACATATTGTTTCATTATTGAAAGTCCTGTCTTGAAAGTAGATTTTTTTTTTCTTATTTTAATACAATAAATGTTTTTGTTGGAAGAATGAGAATCGCTTGATTTAATCGGACTCTCAGTTCACACGATTTGTGGACTTTACTTTGTGGTTCTGCGAGTATGAATTTGTGGGACTTTATTATTTATAACCAGCTCTGATATCAGCTTACAGACTTTACATTTCTGTCTTGTTTGAACTGGTAGAAATATTCCTTTGAATTGATTTTTCTTTTCTTATTTAAAAAAGAAAGAAGGTATTTAACTCTCTTGAATCCAGCCTGAAATCCAGTGGCTGACACTGTTTAAGGAGCCTCTGTCGTCCCGTTTTATATATTCACAGTAAATAATAACCCTTGAGGGGTATTCAGACGACAAATGGCATTAAGCTGAAGGTCACTGTGGAAGTCTTTTCCTGCTATAAGACTGTATCTTTAGTCTGCGTATTAAAGTGTGAAGCATACATCACATTTCCACATCCAAGGTTGCCAGAGGCTGTGCATGACTGAAGGTATTTACAGCACATTGGTTAAAGCCGCTGTGCTTTCCACGTTTTCAGTTGATTGTCTGCTGTTCCAGGCATCCGTCAGTTGCTGTTTCCCCTGAACATTGTGAATGATTCATTACTGTGGTGAGATGTAGTGATGCAGTGGCGAATTTTCCAATTATTATCCATTCATTTGCATGTTATTTCACCACAATTCAGCCAGTTGATGGTTGTAAAGGGAATTTTTCTTCTTAATTTAATCGCTCAAGCAAGTGGTCTTCATTTTTGTTTACATAAATGAGTGGAAACCATCTCAATGCAGGAAGGTGTTTACTCTGCTTTTATTTTTAATTTATTTTTATGTGCAGTTTCTTTTTTTTACTTCCACCTCACCACATCAGTCGATCTTGTTACCATGGTTACCATCAGTTTCAGAAACCTCGATGAAAACGATGTTGGGTTCCTATCAATGCTGATCGGGGCCGGAGCCGATACATACCCTGGACCAACACTGAAGACAGCCACATGTTAGCAGATGTTAACTGTTTATTTTGGTTTTAATCAGAGTAAAAAGGCCTTTAGAGTGCTTTTGAATTCTTAGTTTCCTCGGCTAATAAAACTTAATGTTGCTCGGTTCTAAACTTTGGTGAGACGAGAGCTGGATTCCCTTAAGTTTCAAATACATGTTTAATATTTGACTACTTAAGGATTAATTCGTCTGTTTGTGTGTGTTACAATAAAATGCAAAGAGATCCAGATTCTACAGTTTCTCCTTTTGGTGAGACTTATAAGAAGTGCATTTGGTGGCGGTTCCTTTGTTCGTATCCTCATCAGTAGATTTGTTTTGCAGCCAGTCAGATAATAACATCCATTTCGACACACAACAAAATGTTGATAAAACATAAAAACGTCTTAAAAATCCCCAAATTATTACAATAAAATGATTTAAGTGCTCTGGATCCACAAACTAGAGCGTATAAGAGAGAAAAGGACCAGCCAATGACATCGATTGAAAAGATTCTACACAAATAAGGCCTTAAATTGAGCTAGAATGAAACCAAAATACAATTTAGCACTTTGTTCGACACCTTGGAACTAAAAACCAGAGGGAAGGAGCTGAAAATCACAAAAGATGGGATTCATCCACAGGGTGGACGTCTCTGCTTGTCGAGACCAGATCCAAAATCCTTAGAAACCCAGAAAATGCAAAAGTTTGGAGCAGTGGAGAAAAAAATTGGTAAATGTTGGTCTGTGTATCTTCTGATTATTGGATTTTCCTCTGAGAAAAAAGTGATTTTTGACTTTAAAAATACACAAATGTCCTTTTTTTAAGGTTAAAAGGGACTAAATGATCGTTTTTGGGGTTAATTTTATATAAGAAATCCCTACAGAACAAAAAAACGAGTAAAAGATTCTGTTGTAGATGCCTAAAGCTGCAGTTTTGTTACCACAAAATGATATGTGCATGTGTTTTTCAACCGGTAACAAAAAAAAAAGGAAAAGGAGACTTCAGTTTTCCCTCGTGCCAAGATTCTGCCTCAATTTAATGGAGCTGCCGTGTTTTATGGCTCTACTGAGCCCGAACACATCCAGATAGTGCGCCCCTCCTCACCTCGAGGACACACGAACAACAAAATCTATCTTCTGCATCCGAGCTGACAAATGGTTTCAGCTGCTGAGCCAAAACAAGAAGACTCCACAGCTCCGACACTGCAGATTCCCACGTTTCCTCAACGTGGCAAACATTTGTTTAAATGCTGCCTGAATGTCTCGACTTTAGACTCAGATCTCCTGAGTTCTAGTAGAAGTAGTACAGAGTAAGATCAAAATATGACTGCATTTATCACAGCGTCAATTATAAATTAGATGTTTCTGTGGAACATAGACCAGGTGAGAAGGTTGAGAGGAAGATGGTGTGACGCCACCGTCATTTACTCGCAAAGATTTGACCTAAAACAGCATAATTATCTGAATTAAAGGGATCATAGTTCAGTAAATTCAGTTTTTTAGATGTAGCAGTTGGTGTTTCAGTTTCAGCAGGAGTTGTTTAGCTAACATCGGGTTTAACAAAGAAAGTTCATGGAACATGTTGCGATGCGGCCGGTCTCTACGAATAAAAAGTGCGATCTGAATAATCTGGTGTAGGTACCAGATCGGCTCGGGGTCCTTCCTCTGCTGAAGATGTCACATAATACGGTTTCTACAGCAACGGCACTCGGATAAACTACATGGATAGATAGATGGATGGATAGATGATAGATGAATGGATAGATAGATGATGGATGGATGGATAGATGGATGGATAGATGATTGATGAATGGATGGATGGATGGATAGATAGATGGATGAATAGATGGATAGATGAATGGATGGATGGATGAATGGATAGATGGATGATAGATAGATAGATAGATGATAGATGGATGGATGGATGGATAGATAGATGATAGATGAATGGATGGATGGATGGATGGATGGATAGATAGATGATAGATGAATGGATGGATGGATGGATGGATGGATAGATAGATGATAGATGAATGGATGGATGGATGAATGGATAGATGGATGATAGATAGATAGATAGATGATAGATGGATGGATGGATGGATAGATGGATGGATAGATAGATGGATGGATGGATGGATGATAGACAGACAGACGCCACTTTTTAAAGCTAATTTTCAGTTCTTATTTACTTAGATTATGTATACTTTAAAGATATTTTTCAACTAAATTTAAACAAAACAAACTAGATTTTAAAGGGAAGATACCAGAACCCTTTGTCAAAGTAACAGCCAATCATATTGTGCGACGTCATCAGCAGACGAAGGACCCCGAGCCGATCGGGTACCGACACCGGCCCTGTGCCCCAGTAGGACTTTACATCTGGCAAGGCCACTGGTTTCCCCCCACGAGCAGCTTTCTGAGCTCCGTGTGACAGTTTTCTATGAAGAAATAGCGTTTCCTGCACTCATAAATGTGTTCTGGCACATTCTAACAGTCCAAACACAGCCCACCGAGGAGGTGGGGATGAGAAACACAGACAATCAGGACATGTCACAGCAGTCGACATGTTTAATCGCTGTCTTTGCTCTGACCTACTTGTGGCCATTGTGTGCTTTGCTTTAATTGCCAGCGTGCAAATTTGTAAACCCCCAGATGTTCTGCACATGTGCCAAGAGATGCCAGTCGTGAGAAAACTCCCCCAAACTCTGATTAGTCATAAAATGTTCATTTCTAACCGCAGACGAGTTGGTTTTCGGTGGTTTTCCCTCACAACAGTGAAGGTTTTAACCAGGACGTACTCTCTGTTTGAGGCATTCTGATGCGTCATCCTGCTCCATCCTCATTGGTCCGCCCTCACCTCGCTCTGCAATGCGACCACGTCACCGCCGGCGCTCTCTGTGGATAACAAGTCTAGTGCATTAAGAAGGGATGCTCAGTCAGACACGTCTGATCAGAGCTGTGCAGTTAATGGACCTCAGGTCTTATTTTTAAGGAGATGCCGTCTGGCTCCGTCCCCACTGGCAGATCTAGGATTTTCCTGAGCTAGGGGCCATAATCAAGGGCGTAACCATGGTTTAGACATTGGGGGGGTCCAAGAAAAACGAAATTGTTGAGTGCATTATCTACAATTCTTTATTTATATATGAAAAATTGGACATTTAGAACATAGTTTAGAGGACTACATTGACCATGTAAGTTCACATCTAAAGGAATAGTGTAATTTCTCCGAGACAGTGACTGCCCCCCCCACTTTGTTTTGGTTAGTTGCTTACTGTTTACTGACCTTAAACACACCTACCAATTACAATTATGCTCTTCCAGTAGTACTGCAGCAAATAGGACAGCTTCCAATGGAAAACGACCAAATACCCAAAGCATGTTTATGGAAATATTTTAATAAGGACAACTAATGATGTAACAAATTACAGACTTTTCCTTTAACAAAAAATGTGCCGAGGACTTTTAAGTCCAGGTTCATTTCTATTGTGTCAATGTCTCAAAATGTGCATTAACAATGAAAAGTCTAATAGTCTAATGTTATTTTTGTTTTAAGTTCTTTTATTTTGAAAGGGGGCGGAAGTTTATTTTGTTGATTCTGTGTTGGATTTCCTGTTCTGGTACAATCTGCTCTGTTGAGCAGCGGCTCCGTCAAAAGTAGAAGTCCAACGTAAAGATAAGGAGAGCCGCTGCTGAGACGGCGGCGCGCCCGGTGGGTCACTCTCATTGACTGTTAGCATCAACAACGGCGACCGCGGCGCAGAAGTTACCACGGTAACACACGGAAATAAGTTGAAAATAAACAAGACATAACAAGAGACCGATCCCTTGACAGGGTTCATAAAAGGAGAACATGCATTTTACATATTTTCTTCTGTATATTGGGGGGGATAGGTTGGTATTTTCTCAATATTGGGGGGGACACGACCCCCCAAAGAATGCGTGGTTACGCCATAGGCAATAATATTCATGGATGGTATGAATTTTATCCAACATCATTCGAGATTGTTCAAATCTTCTTCTTCTGTAAGCTTTATTCAAGCTGGACATTCCTATTTGGCTCATTAGTGCCACTAGTGTTTAGACATGGAATTGCATCCACCTATAATCTGATCATCGCACTTCAGGGGCCAATCAGATTTCAGCTGGGGCCAATGCCCCCGTGGCCCCACCCTTAGAACCGCCCCTGTCCGTCCCAGATTTTGGTATTCAGTCATTTAAAAAAACACAATGCTTTATAAATGATTTAAATTTAACTTTCTCAGGGTTTTGGGTTCGGTTTTCAGTCAGGATCCAAAGCAAGAAGTTTGATTTATTAAGTAAGAAATGAATAATGTTGGAGACTTCAGTTGATTTTGTATTAGACGCAGTTTGTCCACAATAAGCACGACTTTTCTTCTTTCTTGTCTTCATAATTGGTCCCAGTTTCTCTTGGATTCCTTGGGAAAGTGGTCATTCATACCAATTTAGCTCCTTAATAATCTTTTCCTTTAATCTTCACCAAATCTGTCTGTTTGTAGCGTTCAAAATTGGCGCCGATGGCCGTGGTTCCCCGGAGCTGCTTTTTGTATTATGTCCTTTGGCATTTTCAGGGCTGTATGCATGAATTCTCCTACCATGGATTCATGTGTTTTTGGGTTTGTTAATCTAGGCCCATGAAAATTAGATTATATCCAAAAGTGCTTCTTTGTCAGCTGTAATGCTTCAGTTTGCTTCTTTACCGATTAAGAAGTTTATGAATAACTTGTGCTCAGAAGGAATTACTCCTTAATTTTCATGTGGGAAAGCAGCTCAGAATTTTTATGAATGCGACTCAGATTAGCTAACATGGCGTTTTGTGGTGGTGGAAACATGGATTCCTTCTCATACTTTGAGGGTTTTGCTAGATCAGTGACGTCAAACTCAAATACAGGTTTTTCCTTCTCTTCAGTTATAAGGACGAACCTTTTAACCTTTAAGAAGTTAAACATTGAATCTTGAACAAGCAAAGCTTCAAACATCAAATAAAAAACACATCTGTGGCATTAATTTCTAAAATAAACTTTAAATCTCTATTTGTAGCGTTGTTCACAGCTTTTTTTGAACAGATATTCTGCTTCCCACCTGTCTAAAAAGCTCCTGTTTTCCACCTTTCGTTCTGCCATTTTTGGGAGGGACGACTGGTCAACAGAGGAAGGGGCGCACCAGCAGAGCATTCTGGGATTTGTAGTAAGGCAGCCAGCTCCAGTAGACATTTAAAAGTGCTAAAGGAACTCTTAAATTCTAGTTTTAGTGGACTGTGAGGATGATGGAGGAGCTGAATGCCTTTCTTCTCCCCTTTTATCAGGTGTTTTCTCGCTTAGAATGAAGAAAATCTATGATTTCTGCGGGTCCAGGTTGAATCATTGCCAGCTTTGTCAGTAAAACGCCTGCTTCACAGCTCACTGAAACCTTAGTTTCTGTTTGTGGTTGTCGGCATTAAACAGATCTGATTACTGTGACCAGAAATGTTTCCGTGAAAGACGAAACCCGCTGTTTGTTGCTCCCAAAACTTCACGAGGACGAGACAACATGATGCTCTTCAGGATTCTGTTTGAAGAATCCTTCAAAACGCTGTCATGACAGTGCAATTAAGGGCTGTTTTCTCTGCTTACAGCGTAAAGTTTTGTTCCACCACAGTGCTGACGCCTCGACTCGTTCTCATGTGTCAGGATTAAATCTGCATCTGATTGGCCCAGTTTTTCTGCTCCTTTTCTGCTCCGATTTAAGTCGGGTATGAGATGCATGACTGTCAGCTGTGGGTAACATGGTTTATGGGGAAAGAAACAAAACCTCGCATCACCTCAGAGTTCCTCTGTCAGATGAACTCCTTCCACAGAAAGTAGTTCCTTGGGAAAGTGGTCATTCATACCAATTTAGCTCCTTAATAATCTTTTCCTTTAATCTTCACCAAATCTTTCTGTCACAGAAAGTAGTTCCTTTCTTCTTGTGGAACAAAACACATCTAATCTAAAGATATCTGATCTTGCATGTAATAATGAATTAGAAGAATTAGATTTCGATATAAAATGTTTATGGGGAAAGAAACAAAACCTCGCATCACCTCAGAGTTCCTCTGTCAGATGCACTCCTTCCACAGAAAGTAGTTCCTTTCTTCTTGTGGAACAAAACACATCTAATCTAAAGATATCTGATCTTGCATGTAATAATGAATTGATTTTATATTAGACGCAGTTTGTCCACAATAAACTTTTAAGACTTTTCTTCCTTTGTTGCAGTGTTTCTTCATAATTGGTCCCAGTTTCTTTCGCCTCTCTTGGATTCCTTGGGAAAGTGGTCATTCATACCAATTTAGCTCCTTAATAATCTTTTCCTTTAATCTTCACCAAATCTTTCTGTCACAGAAAGTAGTTCCTTTCTTCTCGTGGAACAAAACACATCTAATCTAAATATATCTGATCTTGCATGTGATATTGAATTAGATTTCGATATAAAATGTGAAACAGTTTGTCCATAACGACTTATTTACCTCTTAATTACCCTTTTTTTCATTTGAATCTAATACATTTTTGATCCGGACACATTGTTGGACAGAAGTAGTGATTTAAAGTGTAACCTCACACTGAAAATCAACACCGATTCACCACCAGGAGACAGAAATCCAAAGCAAACGTCAGAGCAACAGCTTCTGAAAGAGGTGGAATCGTGTTAACGATCACCCTCCGGTTCTGTCCACAAACTGTCAGTTTACTGTTGATCCATAATGACTTCCTGCTTCCACCGTCAGGAGCATCGATTCACCTTTGGAGCCTTTTACAGGAGACCACCCTGAGGACAAACCTCATGTCTGACAGCAGAGTATGAATAGGACTCATACAGAGGAGGTAATGGTGGGCATGGCACCAACTGCTCCCTCTTCATCAGTCCCTCTGCTTGCTTAGTTTCAGATTGAATGCCCGTTGTTAATCCCCAGAACTCATTATTAATTACATTCAACACTGGCTGGAAACAGATTTCAGCTTCCCTCCGGTGTCGCTAACAGTTTCTGCACCTTTCAGATTCTTAATAATGTACCTGTCACCTCTGGGGAGGCGAAGCAAAGAGGAGGAAAGGCTGACCTTAACGCTGTGGATGGAAAATGGAAAATGTTCATCTGAACAGCTGCAGACAGAACAGATTCTTTAGGTTTTCCATCCATCTAAAGGTAACAGATCCAGGGGGGAAAAAAAGATTGTCCCTGGGGATCCCGAGGCATTCCCAGGCCAGATGGGACATGGGATTACCCTCCAGTGAGTTCTGGGCCTCCTCCCAGTTGGACATAAGCCTGAAAAACCTCCAAAGGGAGGCGACCAGGAGGCATCCTAACCAGAGGAACCACCTCAGCTGAGTCCTTTAAATGTGGAGGAATCTCTAAGTCTGAGCCCCCCTCAGAAGGAAACCCAATCTGTGACCATAGGTGAGGGTTGGAACAAAGATGGAGCAGGAAAATGAAAGCTTCTCCTTCCGGCTCAGCTCCATCTTCACCTCAATGGACCGGAGCGGCGCAACAGAACCACATCATCCACAAAAAGCAGAGATATGAAGCCCTGAGGTTCCAAAACCAGACAGCTCTTACTCTGGTTATTCAGCAACCGGATGGCTCATAAAAGCCACTTCGGCCCACAGAATCCCTGCAGGTAGCAGTGTGGTTTTCACTCAGGTCGTGGACCCGTCATGGTCCAGATCTTGGTTAGGTTTAGTAAAATATAACCCGTCCAGCTGTATTTTACCAGGAAAACTCAGTTTCTGCTCTCCTTTGGTTTCCTCTGGAGAAGAAATTAGCCGAATAAGATGCTTATCACAGGTTAACTCAGTTAAAAATGAGATGAAATGATAAAGATTAAAGCAGTTTATTATCTGATTAAATCACCCTACTTAAGGATAATGAGTAGATCTTCAGTCACCCTGGTTTCTTTGTGTCAGCAGGCGTATTTGTTCATAAATATGGAAAAGATGTCTGTGCAGTAAAAGGTGAAACCTGCAGGTTCTCCCTTCATGTGATATCATCTGTTAAAGAGGCTTAAGGGTTCTTGTTATCTGGATTTTCCTAATCTCCCCGCTGTGTATTTTCTTGTCTGACTGGCTCTGTTAATGCAGAAAGGCTCATTAGTAAACCACTGAAGTTCTTATTTTTATCCCTTCCATAAACCACTGAACAAGCACTGGGTTACTGGACAAGTGGAGGACAAAAGAAGAAGAGTCAGGCCTAAAAAACTATCTACAGCAGATGAACAGGATCTGAAAGTGATGTCCTTAAGAAAGAGGAAAAAATCCAGCTGTGACCTGACAGGACCTGAGAGATGCATCTGGACCTTCAGCTGATCCATCTACTGTTGGCCCAAGCCTCATCAGAAATGGTCTCCATGGAAGGGTGGCTGTCAAGAAGCCGTTCTTAAGGAAGGGAAACAGGGAGAAAAGGCTGAGCTGTGCCAAATGACACAAGAAGTGGACTGAAAATCAGTGGCAGCAGGTCTTATGGAGGGATGAATCCTCCCCAGAGCCCGGACCTCAACATTATTGAAGCAGTGTGGGATCATCTGACAGAGAACGGAACAAAAGGCAGCCCACATCCAAAGAAGAGCTTTGGGATGTCCTTCAAGAAGCCTGGAGAACTATTCCTGAAGACTCCTTAAAGAAATGACAGAAAGCTCGTCTCAGAGGGTTCAGGCTGAGTTGGAGAATAAAGGAGCTCAGACCAGATATTCACTTTAAAACTGAACAAACTCTGATTTTACCTTAAATACTGAACATAACACATAAAAACTGAACCTATTTTATTGAAATATATTGAAATATATGCAGACATGTAGTGTAAATAATAATATTTTTCTTTGTCATCTTGTCACTGAACCAACAAAGTCTGACACTTTTTAGTTTGGGTAACACCTCATTATTGACATATAAAAGGTTAATAATGAGCACATTAACTGGTAATGAGAATTATTTCTGTCAGACCTTTTGTTGCAGCCTTTTTAAAGCTCTTCACTTCAGATTCTGCTAATTTTCTGTTACATTCCTCCTGAATCGATGTGAAAAGAGGAGAGTTTGCTGACATGGATTAAACACAGCGATGTGTCACAAAGATCTTTAAACCTGTTTTCTAACCACTCAGGGGAACGTTTGCCATGTCGTTGTCCTCTATTGGCTCCAATTTGCACAAGTTGCGAGTTGTCTTATAGCAATCGACTCGTCTGTTGTTGAGTATTTGTTGTTTGGTGCAAGAGGAAGAGGCTCAAAGGTCGTCTTCGTTTCATGGCAGCTGTGATGTATGGCCTGGTGTGTGAAGTCATGCTGTGATTTCTCTGCTGGTTTTAGCTGTTTCTCTGCTGGATAAACAGATGATAATGACCAGAGTTTAAGATATTAATCAATCAGCAGTAATTATCACTCCTTAACTGTCTTTTAAATCGATGAGTAACTCAGCAGCAAGTGACAGATAGAGCCAAAAGCTGTCAAACCTTTGGGAGATAAGTTCGCTGAGGCTGTTAGAAAGTAAGACGCCGCTGTTGATGTTGATGCTTTCATTATAGCGAATGAGATGAGCATCGATCGGGCTGACGGCGTGAAAGAGGGCGTCATCAGGCTCCCAGGTGAGGACAGAACATGATGAAACTGTGGCGTTCGGCGTGCCTTCGTGTCGGATATTAGATATTCTGCTTTGTTGTCATTTGAAATCTTCCTGTTTTTAGCTTTTGTTCTCAGTCCTCAGCTGAGAGTCACAGAGCCCTCCATAGTGTTTGGGACAGGTGGCTTCCAGGTGTTCACTCAGGTGGGTTTCATGGCTCCAGCAGTGCAGGGATGAGATACCTCGGGTTGCTCCTACAATTTGCAGTCTGCAGCTGTTCAACATGAGGAGAGAAGCTGTTATGAGGCTGAAAAACCAGAATAAACCCATCAGAGACACGGGTCAAACCTTCGGATTACCGAAATCAGCTGTCTGGGAGGTCAAGAAGAAGCAAGAATGCACCGGTGAGGTAAAGAAACACCTGTCCAACAGACCAGAACCTCTTCAGGAGGCAGGTGGGTCTCCATCAGAGGTTATTATCCTCAGAAGACGTCCTGAACAGAAACACAGAGGCTGCCCTGCAACATGCATTTCTTAAAATGCATCTATGTGTAACTTCTACATCTTCTACAATGACTAATTTCCTTTTCTGATGAGGAAACTCTCCTCTTCCTCTCTCCAAGCGCCTCTTTAAATTTATTTCCTTCTAAAATATTCCTGGCGACCACGTGAGCAGAGTTCCCAGAGTTCGCCACTCTGAGAATGTGATATACGCTGGTGGTTATCATGGGAAATAAACTGAGAAAAGCGGCAGAAATAGACTGGCATAAATCTGAGAGAGGCATCTCTGAGCCGTCAGCTGAGGTCTCAGCACGCCGGGAACAGTTGGATTTAATGAAGTGTGATTTCATCCAGAATCCAGCTCCGACGTGACCATTTACTGAACAGAACCATGAGATTTGGACCCTTAGATTCTCCTTTAACGAACCCTTATATTAATGCTGAGTTTGAAGGTTCATTCATTATCTTGAAGTGAGTTTTTAAAAAAGCCCACTTTCCTCCTCATCTTTTATTCTCGTCTCGCAGTGATTATAAAGTGATTTAATAACCATCTATTATACAGACAAACTTCTGCATAAAAGGGCATTTATTATGTCTGCTGATGTTGGTCAAAGGAGGTGATAAAAGCTCAGAAATCAAAGAGGAGATTCTCAGTTCAGACTCTTTTAAAATCAGGATTTTATTAGAGCAGAGCGACCACCGGGTGACTTAATGGGCTGATTTTCAGTCCCGGTTTCTGACAGAAAAACAGAAAAATGTGTGAATGAGAGCAGCTTTATTCAGCTGGATTGATGGACACTATTTTCAATTCACTATTTCAACTAAAAGATTAAACTTTAGAGGATGTTTAAAGCACCGAGGAGCATTTTAAGTCCAGCTGGTCGTATATACGCTGAGGGATTCGATCCATTTACAGGGTGTGTTGGTCCAGCTTATAATGGGTTCATCTTGTTGTTGTAGACTCTGAGAGAGACGTCACATGGTTATGACCCTTCTACTTTGGTTTAAGGGCACTTTAATGCCGCCCACTATTTATTTTGAAGCACTTCTGAAACTCGAGTGACCTCATTTCAAGTGTTTTGTGTTGACGTCAGTGTGGAGCTCCAAAGCAACAAGACACGGAAATGACATTTTGGTTCAACACAGATGGAAAAATAGAGCAAAATTGGAAGAATTTGGAACAAAAACATTGGTCAAAAGCCTGAATGTGGAGTATAAAGGGAATAGATTTAAAACTCTGACTTTATTTCATCCCCATCGGCTGGATGGGGGTTTTCCCCTCTTCAGTTAAGCTTTAGCAGCCCTTCTGCAGCATTTTATTCTCCAACTTGAATCGCTCAAATGAGCTCCCTATAAAAAGCCATTCCTGTCCTCGCTGTTGTGTCATTTAACATGTTATTAAATAAGTATGGTATGGTGACAACCCTCCAGCTCATATCCAGGAGGATTCCCAGCAGTTACAGCCTGTGAGCACATAGACTGTGGAGAGCTCCCATGCATACAAATCTCCCAGATGTTATGTTCTGAACACATGCAGTGTAATATTTCAGGGCTCCTGCTCGAAAACGAGATGAATATTCTGCAGTTTGCTGTCTTTAGTGCCAGGATCCAGCAGCAGTGAGCTGCAGTGATGGTTTCCTGTGGGACGTTATCAGTCTCTCTCATGGTTCTGGAGGAATCTCGGCCCTCTTCTCTCCAGCGCTGCTTCAGCTCATTGAGGTTTGCAGCTTTGGTTTCTGCACAGCTCTCTTAAGGTCCCACCACAGCATTTCAGTCAGGCTGAGGTCTGGACTCTGACTGGACCATTGCAACACCTTGATTCTTTTCTTTTTCCCACATTCTGCTGTAGATCTGCTGCTGTGTTTGGGATCTTTGTCCTGTTGATGAGCCAGTTTCAGCCCAGCTTTAGCTGTGGGACAGATGGCCTCACATTTGACTCTAGAATACTTTGGTATCCAGAGGAGTTCATGGTGGACTCAATGACTGCAAGGTGCCCAGGTCCTGTGGCTGCAGAACCAGCCCAGATCATCAGCCCTCCACCACCGTGCTTGACAGCTGGTATGAGGTGTTTGTGCTGATCTGCTGTGTTTGGTTTCCTCCAAACGTGCTGCTGTGCATTAGGACCAAACATCTCCACTTTGCTCTGGTCTGTCCAAAGGACATTGTTCCAGAAGTCTTGAGCTTTGTTCAGATGCAGCTTTGCAAACCTAAGCTGTGCTGCCATGTTCTTTTTAGAGAGAAGAGGCTTTCTCCTGCAGCCCTTCCAAACAAGCCATCCTTGTTCAGTCTTTTTCTAACTGTGCTGTCATGACCTTTAACCTTTAACATGCTAACTGAGGCCTGTAGAGTCTGAGATGTAGCTCTGGGCTTCTTCACCTTGGGGTGACCTTTAACCTTTAACATGCTAACTGAGGCCTGTAGAGTCTGAGATGTAGCTCTGGGCTTCTTCACCTTGGGGTGAACTTGCTGGGACGTCCACTCCTGGGAAGATTGACAGCTGTCCTGAATGTTTTCCACTTGTGAATAATCTTTCTCTCTGTAGAATGATGGACTCCAGATAGTTTGGAAATGGCCTTATAACCCTTCCCAGACTGATGTGCAGCAACAGCTGCTTCTCTAAGATCATTGCTGGTGTCTTTCCTCCTTGGCATCGTGTTAACACACACCTGAAAACTGACAGAACTTTAATCAGTTAATTATTGATCAGCAGCACCTGGCAAAACGTCTGTCTCCTTCCAGCTTGTTTTGTTTCCTGTAAACCACATCAGCTCCGTTCATCACAGCCATGTCTAACGTAGTCGATCTATACTGCAGACCTGCATGTGGTTCTCGTCATTTTACAGTTATTGTGAGCTGGACTGAAGCTTATTATGGGGAGATAAACGGCCAACATTACAATGTTCGAAAGGTCGATACCAGGCAATTCTCCTGGAAAATCTTCCATGAAATCAAGCGCATGTTATTCTTCTGCTCTTCTTTGTTTAATTTGTCTGTTTCTAAGGTCAGTGCATGTTCAGTTGGGCGCTCAGCCTTTGCTGTTATAGACTTTGGAAGTAAATCCTGCATTAAGGGCCTAAATAATGATTTATTTTAACTGTGAACCATGCGGTACAACGTTAAAGGAGCCCAACAACAAAAAGACAGAGCTGGAAATGAGCATTAAAGGTCCTTTCTAAGTGTATTAAATTAACTGTATTAGATCAAAACAAGCAAAGATGGAGGCCTGAGAAAAATGTTTCCTTCCTGAAAGACAAATGGAGAATGAGTCAGGCTTGTTTCACTTCCAGGAACCGCAGATTAGCCGCCGCAGAGCAGATGATTATCTATTTTCTACTAAATATTGATTTTATTTTGTCCTTAAAAATAAATCAGTCTTGTCTTGTTGGTGAATTCAACATTCGAGTAAATAGTGTTTGCTAGTTACCGCTGTAAGCTTTTAATGGAGGTTTGTGGTCAACACTGTAGGATCTGTGGCTGGAAAAATCCTTCACACTAAAAAGGCTAATTATAACTCCCATGAGAGGCTTAATTTATTCAAAGATTTGCACATTGTTTCAGTAGAAATCCTCCTGTTTGCTGGTTTAAATCCGTGGTCCAACCTCCACAAACTGCAGATTTACTGTGTTTCTCCACATCAGGTTTAATTCAAAGGATCAAATTTATAGGAAGAAGAAAGAAGGAAATACATGAGGATAGTTTTTTAATGTCTCTGGTTTCTTTTCAGTTGTCTGAAGTCTTGTTAAGAAGGTTTTGAGTCACTTTCAATCACAGGAAAATGTGCTGGTTGACAGTAATTGTTTTGGGAGATCCTCTTGTCCTCAGCTGTCCCCTGAATCAGAGAAGATGGATATTTCTTAAGTGCATCCTGAAATAAGTCTGCAGACTTGCTGTTTTGGGCTAAACACACCAGACTCACATTACACTTTGGCACTTCTGCTCTTCTTGACCAAATATCCTTTGAATATGGTAAACATCCTCAGACAGACGGCAGCGTTTAAACCATGTTTTTCGGTGCATTTAGGAGCCTAAAAGGGTCGATTGTCTGTAGTTAATTCGCGTTTAATCCCAAAATAATCACACTTTTTTTGTTTGGAACATATATTATGTTCAAAATTCAGTTAAATTCAGTTTTATTCATAAAGCTCCACAAATCACAACAAACATCGTCTCAAGCTTCTTCAAAGATGCAGCTCCAGATTATCCAGGATGGTCGAGAAAAGACACAAAAATGTAGATTTTAAACACTTTTATCTGACCTGTACAGGATTTTTACAGGATTCTCATCGTAATGATTCATTACTAACAAACACACACAAAAACACACGTATGTTAGACTTTAAATATGCAAATTTACCTTTACTCTTGAAGATAATGCCTAATATAGCACTGGTAACTTGTACTGTTACGTGTATCTGTGTGTCTCAGGGACTGCAGATGGAAATGAGCTCAGAGCTACAATCTGGTACAAAGCATATTTTCCTGTGTGCTCAGTGCTGCTACACATGGTCTCTGCTCAATAAACTAAATTAATTGTCAACAATGGGGAATTCAGCTCGTATTCAGATGCCAGACAAAGGAGTAACGGTGCCAAAAATCCTGATTTTTCAAGCTACACATGAACGTTACATCCGGTTTTGGTTAAAATCTTCACTCTGGAATAGCTTCAATGCAAAGAAACCTGCGTTTACGCGTGGCGGCGAATGTAACCTGCGTTTGTGAGTACAGGGCGTTGGTCCACAGCTCACATTCACCATCTGCTGTGTGCCAGAAAGGCAAATTTCTTCCTGCTTTACTCAGATTTTAAGTTTCACTTTCAGAGCTTGTGAAGAAGACAGGCGACGAGATGTTTCCCGTCCACCGAATAATACAAAAAGTCAGTGAGTGCAGCTCCTCTGAGGGCGTGAGAGTCATTCAGCAGTCGCACATCAACTTCATTAGCACACAATTCACTCCAGTCTGATCCTCTGCCAGCTGAGACCGGTGTCACTCAGCGCAGCGGCGCCTCAAGTCCACCTGAAAGTGCTGCAAACCTCTGTGCTATAACCTTGGCCTGTCAGGGTGTCCACGCCTGCAGGCGGACTCATTAATCCTGGAACAAGGTGGAAATGCAGGAGCAGCAGAGTTCAGTGGAGGCGGACGCAGCAGGAGCCAAAGTAAACGAACCGGAAACTGAAGCAGGTGGGCTTCAGCTGGAAAAACAAGCGGCGCTCTGTGCATTTTTACATTTCTACAACTTTGAATGAAAACAGACTAAAAAGCATGACTGTGCAGCAAATCTAACAAAGCTTGACATCATCAGTAATTTCACACAACTGGTCGTTGTGCACACAGATGCTGATGCCACAGTTCTATGAAACAGCTTCTTACTCTTCAGTGAAATAATAAGCCAAGTCGGGGGTTTCCCCACCCAACATTTTTACATTCAGTTAACATATGACAGGACCAAGCTGTCTGCTCGATGTTCTTCAAGCACGTTTTAGCCAAACTCAGCCTGTTTGTCATCGTTCATGAGATCTGATTTGGTTTCACACTAAAAAAACGTAGTTTTTAACCTTGTGAACGAGTTAAATCAACCATCAGTGCTACGTCTGTGGATTTTCTGCCGTCTCTGCTCTCACATACTGTTATTTTGTGTTGTCATCAGACGACACAGTGAATCAGAAACCAGCAGCCTCTGACTTTACAGATACAACACGGTCTGATAAGGATGAGCTGGTTTTATTCTGGCTGGACTTTGATGTGACTCAGAATATTAGTTCACATCAGCAGCTGAAGCTGCTCTGATGGGCAGAGGAACATTAAGGACACTATGGTAGAGGGGTAGTTCCAGGGGACATTTTAACAGAAATTAGCCACAATTTGTCCAACACACTCAAGACAAGTTGCTTTTTGGAAAGAAAAAAAACTAAAAAAGTGGCCTCAGCTTCTGTTCTCCCCTAACAAGCCGACTGATTTCCATTAAAATGCTAACGTTGCTAATGCTAATGCTAATGTTCCCTCAGTGGACTCAATATGTGAACTGGCTGTTTTCTGGTGGGAATTAAATTAATTTGTAGCTTAAAAAGCAGGAGCGGGGTAGTTCCAGGGGACATTTTAACAGAAATTAGCCACAATTTGTTCAACACACTCAAGACAAGTTGCTTTTTGGAAAGAAAAAAAACAAAAAAGTGGCCTCTGCTTACTTCTGTTCTCCCCTAACAAGCCGACTGATTTCCATTAAAATGCTAACGTTGCTAATGCTAATGCTAATGTTCCGATATGTGAACTGGCTGTTTTCTGCTGAGATGCTGCAGCATTGACATTGTACTATCGTGCTAAGCTAACTGCCTTTTACAGCTTTCTCTGTTCTTTTTGTTCGAAAAGCTCACAAACTTTAGGCATTTTTCCTCTTTTTCTCTGATTTTGCTCCTTGTTGTTTTCCCGAGCTTCCTCCATCGAATCAAGCTGCTACAAACGTGCGCACGTTGTGCGGCAGGAATAACTGTTCGTGTGAACATGTTGGTGGGAATTAAATGAACTTGTAGCTTAAAAAGCAGGAGCGGGGTAGTTCCGATGACATTTTAACAGAAATTAGCCACAATTTGTCCAACACACTCAAGACAAGTTGCTTTTTGGAAAGAAAAAAAAACAAAAAAAGTGGCCTCTGCTTACTTCTGTTCTCCCCTAACAAGCCGACTGATTTCCATTAAAATGCTAACGTTGCTAATGCTAATGCTAATGTTCCGATATGTGAACTGGCTGTTTTCTGGTGGGAATTAAATTAATTTGTAGCTTAAAAAGCAGGAGCGGGGTAGTTCCGGTGACATTTTAACAGAAATTAGCCACAATTTGTCCAACACACTCAAGACAAGTTGCTTTTTGGAAAGAAAAAAAAACAAAAAAAAGTGGCCTCTGCTTACTTCTGTTCTCCCCTAACAAGCCGACTGATTTCCATGAAAATGCTAACGTTGCTAATGCTAATGCTAATGTTCCCTCAGTGGACTCGATATGTGAACTGGCTGTTTTCTGGTGGGAATTAAATTAATTTGTAGCTTAAAAAGCAGGAGCGGGGTAGTTCCGGTGACATTTTAACAGAAATTGGCCACAATTTGTCCAACACACTCAAGACAAGTTGCTTTTTGGAAAGAAAAAAAAAACAAAAAAAGTGGCCTCGGCTTACTTCTGTAACAAGCCGACTGATTTCCATTAATATGCTAACGTTGCTAATGCTAATGTTCCCTCAGTGGACTCGATATGTGAACTGGCTGTTTTCTGCTGAGATGCTGCAGCATTGACGTTGTGCTATCGTGCTAAGCTAACTGCCTTTTACAGCTTTCTCTGTTCTTTTTGTTCGAAAAGCTCACAAACTTTAGGCATTTTTCCTCTTTTTCTCTGATTTTGCTCCTCGTTGTTTTCTCGAGCTTCATCCATCGAATCAAGCTGCTACAAACGTGCGCACGTTGTGCGGCAGGAATAACTGTTCGTGTGAACATGTTGGTGGGAAGTAAATTAACTTGTAGCTTAAAAAGCAGGAGCGGGGTAGTTCCGGTGACATTTTAACAGAAATTAGCCACAATTTGTCCAACACACTCAAGACAAATAGCTTTTTGGAAAGAAAAAAAAACAAAAAAAGTGGCCTCTGCTTACTTCTGTTCTCCCCTAACAAGCCGACTGATTTCCATTAAAATGCTAACGTTGCTAATGCTAATGCTAATGTTCCCTCAGTGGACTCGATATGTGAACTGGCTGTTTTCTGGTGGGAATTAAATTAACTTGTAGCTTAAAAAGCAGGAGCGGGGTAGTTCCGGTGACATTTTAACAGAAATTAGCCACAATTTGTCCAACACACTCAAGACAAGTTGCTTTTTGGAAAGAAAAAAAACTAAAAAATTGGCCTCAGCTTCTGTTCTCCCCTAACAAGCCGACTGATTTCCATTAAAATGCTAACGTTGCTAATGCTAATGCTAATGTTCCCTCAGTGGACTCGATATGTGAACTGGCTGTTTTCTGGTGGGAATTAAATTAACTTGTAGCTTAAAAAGCAGGAGCGGGGTAGTTCCAGGTGACATTTTAACAGAAATTAGCCACAATTTGTCCAACACACTCAAGACAAATTGCTTTTTGGAAAGAAAAAAAAAAAAAAAAAAAGTGGCCTCGGCTTACTTCTGTTCTCCCCTAACAAGCCGACTGATTTCCATTAAAATGCTAACGTTGCTAATGCTAATGCTAATGTTCCGATATGTGAACTGGCTGTTTTCTGGTGGGAATTAAATTAATTTGTAGCTTAAAAAGCAGGAGCGGGGTAGTTCCGGTGACATTTTAACAGAAATTAGCCACAATTTGTCCAACACACTCAAGACATGTTGCTTTT
Source organism: Leuresthes tenuis (assembly GCF_036924035.1). Lineage (NCBI taxonomy): Eukaryota > Metazoa > Chordata > Actinopteri > Atheriniformes > Atherinopsidae > Leuresthes > Leuresthes tenuis. The sequence goes on along the minus strand of NW_027325368.1, from coordinate 3,839,734 downwards.
TGGAAAGAAAGAAAAAACAAAAAAAGTGGCCTCTGCTTACTTCTGTAACAAGCCGACTGATTTCCATTAAAATGCTAACGTTGCTAATGCTAATGCTAATGTTCCGATATGTGAACTGGCTGTTTTCTGCTGAGATGCTGCAGCATTGACGTTGTGCTATCGTGCTAAACTGCCTTTTACAGCTTTCTCTGTTCTTTTTGTTCGAAAAGCTCACAAACTTTAGGCATTTTTCCTCTTTTTCTCTGATTTTGCTCCTCGTTGTTTTCCCGAGCTTCCTCCATCGAATCAAGCTGCTACAAACGTGCGCACGTTGTGCGGCAGGAATAACTGTTCGTGTGAACATGTTGGTGGGAAGTAAATTAACTTGTAGCTTAAAAAGCAGGAGCGGGGTAGTTCCGGTGACATTTTAACAGAAATTAGCCACAATTTGTCCAACACACTCAAGACAAATTGCTTTTTGGAAAGAAAAAAAAAATAAAAAAAGTGGCCTCGGCTTACTTCTGTTCTCCCCTAACAAGCCGACTGATTTCCATTAAAATGCTAACGTTGCTAATGCTAATGCTAATGTTCCGATATGTGAACTGGCTGTTTTCTGGTGGGAATTAAATTAATTTGTAGCTTAAAAAGCAGGAGCGGGGTAGTTCCGGTGACATTTTAACAGAAATTAGCCACAATTTGTCCAACACACTCAAGACAAGTTGCTTTTTGGAAAGAAAGAAAAAACAAAAAAGTGGCCTCGGCTTCTGTTCTCCCCTAACAAGCCGACTGATTTCCATTAAAATGCTAACGTTGCTAATGCTAATGTTCCCTCAGTGGACTCGATATGTGAACTGGCTGTTTTCTGTTGGGAATTAAATTAATTTGTAGCTTAAAAAGCAGGAGCGGGGTAGTTCCGGTGACATTTTAACAGAAATTGGCCACAATTTGTCCAACACACTCAAGACAAGTTGCTTTTTGGAAAGAAAAAAAAAACAAAAAAAGTGGCCTCTGCTTACTTCTGTAACAAGCCGACTGATTTCCATTAAAATGCTAACGTTGCTAATGCTAATGTTCCCTCAGTGGACTCGATATGTGAACTGGCTGTTTTCTGCTGAGATGCTGCAGCATTGACGTTGTGCTATAGTGCTAAGCTAACTGCCTTTTACAGCTTTCTCTGTTCTTTTTGTTCGAAAAGCTCACAAACTTTAGGCATTTTTCCTCTTTTTCTCTGATTTTGCTCCTCGTTGTTTTCTCGAGCTTCATCCATCGAATCAAGCTGCTACAAACGTGCGCACGTTGTGCGGCAGGAATAACTGTTCGTGTGAACATGTTGGTGGGAAGTAAATTAACTTGTAGCTTAAAAAGCAGGAGCGGGGTAGTTCCGGTGACATTTTAACAGAAATTAGCCACAATTTGTCCAACACACTCAAGACAAATAGCTTTTTGGAAAGAAAAAAAAAACAAAAAAAGTGGCCTCTGCTTACTTCTGTTCTCCCCTAACAAGCCGACTGATTTCCATTAAAATGCTAACGTTGCTAATGCTAATGCTAATGTTCCCTCAGTGGACTCGATATGTGAACTGGCTGTTTTCTGTTGGGAATTAAATTAATTTGTAGCTTAAAAAGCAGGAGCGGGGTAGTTCCGGTGACATTTTAACAGAAATTAGCCACAATTTGTCCAACACACTCAAGACAAGTTGCTTTTTGGAAAGAAAAAAAACTAAAAAATTGGCCTCAGCTTCTGTTCTCCCCTAACAAGCCGACTGATTTCCATTAAAATGCTAACGTTGCTAATGCTAATGCTAATGTTCCCTCAGTGGACTCGATATGTGAACTGGCTGTTTTCTGGTGGGAATTAAATTAACTTGTAGCTTAAAAAGCAGGAGCGGGGTAGTTCCGGTGACATTTTAACAGAAATTAGCCACAATTTGTCCAACACACTCAAGACAAATTGCTTTTTGGAAATAAAAAAAAAATAAAAAAAGTGGCCTCGGCTTACTTCTGTTCTCCCCTAACAAGCCGACTGATTTCCATTAAAATGCTAACGTTGCTAATGCTAATGCTAATGTTCCGATATGTGAACTGGCTGTTTTCTGGTGGGAATTAAATTAATTTGTAGCTTAAAAAGCAGGAGCGGGGTAGTTCCGGTGACATTTTAACAGAAATTGGCCACAATTTGTCCAACACACTCAAGACAAGTTGCTTTTTGGAAAGAAAGAAAAAACAAAAAAGTGGCCTCGGCTTCTGTTCTCCCCTAACAAGCCGACTGATTTCCATTAAAATGCTAACGTTGCTAATGCTAATGTTCCCTCAGTGGACTCGATATGTGAACTGGCTGTTTTCTGGTGGGAATTAAATTAATTTGTAGCTTAAAAAGCAGGAGCGGGGTAGTTCCGGTGACATTTTAACAGAAATTAGCCACAATTTGTCCAACACACTCAAGACAAGTTGCTTTTTGGAAAGAAAGAAAAAACAAAAAAAGTGGCCTCTGCTTACCTCTGTAACAAGCCGACTGATTTCCATTAAAATGCTAACGTTGCTAATGCTAATGCTAATGTTCCCTCAGTGGACTCGATATGTGAACTGGCTGTTTTCTGCTGAGATGCTGCAGCATTGACGTTGTGCTATCATGCTAAGCTAACTGCCTTTTACAGCTTTCTCTGTTCTTTTTGTTCGAAAAGCTCACAAACTTTAGGCATTTTTCCTCTTTTTCTCTGATTTTGCTCCTTGTTGTTTTCCCGAGCTTCCTCCATCGAATCAAGCTGCTACAAACGTGCGCACGTTGTGCGGCAGGAATAACTGTTCATGTGAACATGTTGGTGGGAATTAAATTAACTTGTAGCTTAAAAAGCAGGAGATATGTTGCTCATTACAGTTCGGTACTGGTGTTCTTAAACTTAAAAGACACCAGAAACATTAAAAAACTATCCTGATGTATTTCCTTCTTTCTTCTTCCTATAAATTTGATTCTTTGAATTAAACCTGATGTGGAGAAACACAGTAAAGTTCTTCGTGATATCTGTTGGTAGAAAAACACACAATATAACCCGAATCTAATATTCTGACATTCAGAATTCCTTTGGAAGCTTGTGACTTCTGTCAAAAAAGATATACATCAAAGCTGGCCAATAAGCCTTTACCCAGATATCTTGATGATTTTGGTGATCCACCAACCATGTCTTGATATTCTGTGTTTGAACACCATATAGTGGCTGAAATGGTGGGAAATCAGTGGTTGCACACAGATGATACTGGAATCATTGGTGTTTTGGTACATAAGGCCTGTTTTTTCGCCACATCCAGAACACTGGAACAAGGATACGACACGGATCCAGAATCAAATCAACTGATTCATGAGAACAGAAAATAAGGCAAAATTCCCTCTGCTACTGTCATTTTATGCAAACATCACTCAGAAAATCTGCATTTACCGCCCTTTAAAAAGCTGAAATTAGTCACTTTTCAGCATTCAAACTTAAAACGTTGAGTCAAAAAATCAATTAATGAACAAGAGAAGAAGAATCACGTCCCCGTATGTACAGATTTGTGCTTTTGCAGTACATTGAGGTTCTGCATCACCCCCCCTTTTTTGTTCTGCTGAGCGCCGGATGACATGCATTGTGCATCTCCATGGCAACTGCTGCTCATTGCACTCTCACTGGAGTATCCCTCCGTCTCCAGATCACCATGGCGACACCTGCTTGCTTCCTTCCCCCCTCCTGTTGGGGATCGCCGGTCAAACCTCCCCTCCTCGCTGCGTGAGGGAGGCTGCGAGGCGACGTGATTGGACGCTCTGTGTTAGCGGCGCTGCTTGCGAGTGGCGTTTCCTCTGAGTTTGGCGCAGCAGACGGCGAGCGGAGTAAACAGAGAATCCTCGATGACAGCATCAACACGAACAGCCGGCTGTCTGAGCACCGTCAGACTCTCTGTGTGGAGTAAAATCTGCCTTTAATCGGCTTATTTCTAACCAGTTAAACCAGTTAATAAAGCAGGAAATGTTCCCTTTTTATAAACTCTCCCGCCTCATTTTCCAGAGGATGTGATATGAATTTCCTACAGACTGCCAGCCCAGTTTAATAAAGGAGCACGTTATGGACCACACATGTTGAACAAATTCCCTCTTCTGCTTTCAGAAGACTTTCCTGAAGCATCCTGTTGTGTAAATACGGCCTTCAAGGATTTCATCGTCATGAAGACCAAATAAAAGGACAGAAAAAGCATCTAAAAATAAAGACGATTTCACAGGCTGCTCACACTCTGCTTCCTGCCCTGTTTATTTAAATGAATCCAAATTTTAGTACGATGGGATGAAAATGATTCAGCGTCCCTCTGACTGTTGAATTATCGCCTTTAATAAATAAATGAGGTGTTTCGTCTACTGAAAAGAGACATTAAAGGAGGCCTTTCTGAGCATTTAATCAGCTCTGATCACGGCTTCCAGCTCATACTTCTGGTCATTTAAGTCGTTTTTGTGAGTTTATAATCGAGTTATTAATGAAATATCGTGAACGTGTAACAGTAACTGTTGGTAACTCTTCTTCTACTGTTAATTTTTAATGTTTATCGCTGCTTTTCTTTAATCTGCTGCTTCAGTGTCTGTCCTGATTATTAAAGCCCACATTCCAGTAAGTTACTGGGTTTCTGAGCTCTGCTGTGAGGGAAGCAGTCTGGGTTTTCCTCCGTCTCAGTCTGCTGGGTTATTGAATCCAAGTCTAGGAAAATTAAGCGAGAGGAGCTGAGCGTGCCTCCCCGCCCCCCCCGGCGCTGCCTTCAGCTGTCAGCGAGGATGATAAGGTCTGGATCAGCAGTACCCAGAAGGCAGGGTGCTTTAGTTTGCAGTTCATATCGAGCTCAGTAAAAATCCTCCTTAAAGACCACAGTGAGAAAGATAAAGGCAGCGCATGCTATATTTTTCCTTGATGTTTTGTCCACGGTTTTGTACCCTGAAGGCAACATGGACGCTCGCGGTCATCCTGGGACACAGTCCAGGGACTTGAATGGGAAGCAGAAACATGCCACCAAAGCTGTTTTTGTTCTCTTTTGAAAAATCGCAAAGACATCAGCGTGAAAACGTTTTTAAATTCAGCCAGCGAGCGATTACATCCAAGCCAGATATTCTGCATCCCGAAGGTGTGATGATGCAGACAGCAGGAAGCTGCTGGGTTGCAGAAAGTGAAGAGTTTTTGCTGAACTCGACCCTCGGGTCACGCTGAGACGCACGGTGATGCAGGAAATACAGCCGTGTGAAAAGTAAAGTTACCAAATGCTTTCATTTTAAGGTTTCATGCATCGAGATGGTCCCGGTCATCAGTTATTGAACAAAAACTGACACAAAATGCTGAAGCAGTGTGTGAAAAAGTTAACTTTAACTGGAATTAAGAGGGTAGGTAGCAGCCAGGTGCTGCTGATCAATAATTAACTGATCATCAGTCAGTGTGAGCAGCTCTATAAAAGCAGAAGTTCTGTCAGTTTAACACGATGCCAAGGAGGAAAGACATCAGCAATGATCTTAGAGAAGCAGCTGCTGCTGCCCATCAGTCTGGGAAGGGTTATAAGGCCATTTCCAAACTATCTGGAGTCCATCATTCTACAGAGAGAAAGATTATTCACAAGTGGAAAACATTCAGGACAGCTGTCAATCTTCCCAGGAGTGGACGTCCCAGCAAGTTCACCCCAAGGTGAAGAAGCCCAGAGCTACATCTCAGACTCTCCAGGCCTCAGTTAGCATGTTAAAGGTTAAAGGTCACCCCAAGGTGAAGAAGCCCAGAGCTACATCTCAGACTCTACAGGCCTCAGTTAGCATGTTAAAGGTTAAAGGTCACCCCAAGGTGAAAAAGCCCAGAGCTACATCTCAGACTCTACAGGCCTCAGTTAGCATGTTAAAGGTTAAAGGTCACCCCAAGGTGAAAAAGCCCAGAGCTACATCTCAGACTCTACAGGCCTCAGTTAGCATGCTAAAGGTTAAAGGTCATGACAGCACAGTTAGAAAAAGACTGAACAAGGATGGCTTGTTTGGAAGGGCTGCAGGAGAAAGCCTCTTCTCTCTAAAAAGAACATGGCAGCACAGCTTAGGTTTGCAAAGCTGCATCTGAACAAAGCTCAAGACTTCTGGAACAATGTCCTTTGGACAGACCAGAGCAAAGTGGAGATGTTTGGTCCTAATGCACAGCAGCACGTTTGGAGGAAACCAAACACAGCATATCAGCACAAACACCTCATACCAGCTGTCAGGCACGGTGGTGGAGGGCTGATGATCTGGGCTGGTTCTGCAGCCACAGGACCTGGGCACCTTGCAGTCATTGAGTCCACCATGAACTCCTCTGGATACCAAAGTATTCACTTAGTTTTACTCACTGCTTCTGTGTTTTGTCTCAGTTTTTGTTCAGTAAATAATGACTCAGCGTCATATGAGGTTGGATTTACCTCATTTTAAGACCTGTTAGGGGCCTGGTTCTGTGTTATTGTGTCCTGATCTGTGAAGTCTTCGTGCTGATTATTGTCGGTGGGTTTCATAAAGGCAGATCAAACGCTTTTCTTCTGCTCTATGCTTAATGGGCCGCTGAAAGAAGTTTTCTTCAGACAAACAGACAGTCTGACATCGGAGTCAGTGAGCCGAGTCGTTTTCGCGCTAATGAGCGAAACTGTCGCCCGGGTGACACTGATTGCTAACACCTTCTCCTGCCAAGCCAGTCATGGCTGCCCCGGCCTCAGAGGCACTCCGGTGACAATTTACAGCCTTTGGCAGGCAAAGCCCACGGAGGAAAAGGCAGGCGTGCTCAGTAAAAAGGTTCTGCTGAACAACACAGCTGTGGACATATTTAACTGCTGTACCAAACGTGGTCATCAGTCAAAAACAAAGCCAGGGGACAGTTCTATCACCTGAAGAGTCACATGCAAGCCCGGGGCCCAATGCAAGGCTCGGGGGGAAAAAAAGGCGGGAAAAAAATCATGCACATGTGTAAAAGCCTACGTGGATGTTTTTTTTTTTTTTTCTTTTTACATTTATGCTCCCTGTGGGACCGTTCAGACCGTTCTGTGTATTAGAGCTGCATTGGGATTGGGTCCCACGCTATGGCGTAACCACGCATTCTTTGGGGGGGTCGTGTCCCCCCCCAATATTGAGAAAATACCAACCTGTCCCCCCCCAATATACAGAAGAAAATATGTAAAATGCATGTTCTCCTTTTATGAACCCTGTCAAGGGATCGGTCTCTTGTTATTTCTTATTTATTTTCAACTTATTTCCGTGTGTTACCGGGGTAACGGCTGCGCCGCGGTCGCCGTTGTTGATGCTAACACTCTAGTCAATGAGAGTGACCCAACGGACAGCAGCAGCTCTCCTTATCTTTACGTTGGACTTCTACTTTTCTGGGGTTTTTTACATTTATGCTCCCTGTGTGACCGTTCAGACCGTTCTGTGTATTAGAACTGCATTGGGATTGGGTCCCACCGGGTCCCACCGGGTCCCACCGGGTCCCAACTCAAATCTCGTGGCAGTGGGCGCCTAAAAAAAACCAAAAAAAACACTGCGGGATCGGGATGTATCCTAGCAACAGGATGTCGATAAATGAAGTGGAAAGGAAGCTCAAAGAAGGTCTTTGCAGCAGAAAGACAAAGCAAAGCAAGTCTGACATTTGGAGAAGTTTCTCAGTTGTCCACGAATCTCTTTATTAACAGCCTATAAAATGACGTGTTTCCTCCTGCGGGAGAAGACACAAAATCAATGCATTTCTATTGTTGTGCGGCATAAATCCTCAAAGATGAAGCGGGAGTTTTCAGAAATTCAGCGTAAATTTCTTTGACATTAAAAGTATGTTTTGTTCCAGTCAAAGTTATACTGCAGAGATTCTTGAAGCATTATTTTATGTGTTATAAGTATATGAGGGCCTTGAGAAAGTGGGGCCCACGGTGCTTTAATGCGGCCCCGGGGCCCACGGTGCTTTAATGCAGGCCCGGGGCCCACGGTGCTTTAATGCAGGCCCGGGGCCCACGGTGCTTTAATGCAGGCCCGGGGCCCACGGTGCTTTAATGCGGCCCTGGGGCCCACGGTGCTTTAATGCGGCCCGGGGCCCACGGTGCTTTAATGCGGCCCCCGGGGCCCACGGTGCTTTAATGCGGCCCCCGATGCCCACGGTGCTTTAATGCGGCCCCGGGGCCCACGGTGCTTTAATGCGGCCCGGGGCCCACGGTGCTTTAATTCGGCCCGGGGCCCACGGTGCTTTAATGCGGCCCGGGGCCCACGGTGCTTTAATGCGGCCCAGGGGCCCACGGTGCTTTAATGCGGCCCGGGGCCCACGGTGCTTTAATGCGGCCCGGGGCCCACGGTGCTTTAATGCGGCCCGGGGCCCACGGTGCTTTAATGCGGCCCCGGGGCCCACGGTGCTTTAATGCGGCCCCGGGGCCCACGGTGCTTTAATGCGTTCCGGGGCCCACGGTGCTTTAATGCGTTCCGGGGCCCACGGTGCTTTAATGCGGCCCCGGGGCCCACGGTGCTTTAATGCGGCCCCGGGGCCCACGGTGCTTTAATTCGGCCCTGGGGCCCACGGTGCTTTAATTCGGCCCCGGGGCCCACGGTGCTTTAATGCGGCCCCCGGGGCCCACGGTGCTTTAATGCGGCCCCGGGGCCCACGGTGCTTTAATGCGGGCCAGGGGCCCGTGGTGCTTTAATGCGGCTCGGGGCCCACGGTGCTTTAATTCGGCCCGGGGCCAACGGTGCTTTAATGCGGCCCAGGGGCCCACGGTGCTTTAATGCGGCCCCGGGGCCCACGGTGCTTTAATGCGGGCCAGGGGCCCGTGGTGCTTTAATGCGGGCCCCGGGGCCCACGGTGCTTTAATGCGGCCCCGGGGCCCACGGTGCTTTAATTCGGCCCGGGGCCCACGGTGCTTTAATGCGGCCCCGGGGCCCACGGTGCTTTAATGCGGCCCCGGGGCCCACGGTGCTTTAATTCGGCCCACGGTGCTTTAATGCGGCCCCGGGGCCCACGGTGCTTTAATTCGGCCCACGGTGCTTTAATGCGGCCCCGGGGCCCACGGTGCTTTAATTCGGCCCGGGGCCCACGGTGCTTTAATTCGGCCCGGGGCCCACGGTGCTTTAATGCGGCCCCGGGGCCCACGGTGCTTTAATGCGGCCCCGGGGCCCACGGTGCTTTAATGCGGCCCGGGGCCCACGGTGCTTTAATTCGGCCCCGGGGCCCACGGTGCTTTAATGCGGCCCCGGGGCCCACGGTGCTTTAATGCCCTTCCTGCAGCACCTCCTGCTGCGTGGAGGCTGGAGCTTACAGACCGTTTGGAGGAATCGACGAGCAAATCCTAAATATTCACAACTTGTACAGTCTGGTCTGGTCTCAAGGGAAGTCATTTGTCGTGTTATAACAGCACATTTTTGTATGTAACTCATTTTAAGATACGAGGAAATGACGTACCTGTGCCCTAAACCCTAACCATTTCACGGTATATTTGATGTTATGTAGTGTGATAGGAGGAGAAAGCAGCGTTTTATTTCTACGTGTTGTCATGGAAACACATTGACTTGTAAGCTGCAAATATTTGAAGGATTGTTTTGTTGTTCACCTGCGCGCAAAGCACCCTGGGAAATGGAGTTTTATCCGGTGGATATAGGTTTTTGGACAGCGTGAAGCATAGTTTTTGGTCTTCTTTTGCGGCAGGTTCAGTGCATTTTGGTTTTTTGAAGCTTGATGAAACAGCTGTTCACACGCCATGGGGTGAAGGGGTGCATCCCTGCTTTGTGTTTACATCTTTTTGCAGAATTTGTTTACCTGCTCTCTCATTGCTTATTGCCTCAGCTGTGTTTGGTGGTAATAATGGAACTGTTTCTGATTCTGATGTGTCTTTGGATGCCACACTTTGTCCATGTTGAACTAAGGGTTGAAGAGGTTTAGTAACCCTCATAAATATGTGATCAGCGCAGTAAATGGTGGCACTGAGCTTTTAAAGCAACACTAGAGAAATTTGGGAACGTCAAGCGCATAATTTTGAAGAACATCAACCATTATTTTACAAGTTTCCGACCCGAAACCCCCCCTTTGAGCACCTGGGGGCTGAGATACCGCAGTTTATCACTGGCCCTGGGTTTTATCCAGTACAGTACTGTTGTTCCTAAAGTTTAGTTCTTGGATTTCCAGCTCTTTTTGTTTCTTTTTGACAATGCTGCCTTCCACGTTTGGGTCCGCAAAACCATCCACCCTGGACCTCATGACTCTGGGAACCGCAAGTAAACCTGCTGCCTGAGAGCAAAGCGCTCTGTGGGGAAAATATCCAACTCTGTGGTCCTTAAGATGTGATGGAGCTCGGTCATTAAGAGCTTTATATGTGAGGAGAAGAACTTCAAATTAAATTCTATTCTGAATTTAACAGGGAGCCAATGAAGAGAAGCTAAAACTGGAGAAACACCATCTCTGCTGTTAGTTCTGTTTAAAAACTAGACCGTTTGCAGGTAAAAAGAGGATTTTTTGTTGTTTTATGAGGATAAAATGTACCTCTGCGCTGTGGTCATCGACAGAGATTCAGATTAAACCGAAGAGCAGGTCATGTTTTAAACGATCAGACTCTAAAAGCCTGAAATCTTAGAACAGGAACTTTATTTGATGACTTAATAAAACACTGAAGATCTTAATAAGATCCACGTTTGGGGACGAACCGTCAGCTTTATTCTCATTTCCTCGCCTCTCCGTGGCAGACAGCTGGTCGTAGTGGCGCTCTCCCTGCGGCGCGATGACGATGACTCTGTGGAACTGGGTCAATAAGTCTGGTTTCATAACTTCAGTAAACAAACGGCTGAGAGCCGCTCACGAGGCGCCTGATAGTGTTATTTTTCACCATCGCTTGACTCTGCTGTTAATAACTCCCAAACAGGCCGTGAGGGTGACAGCCGGCTGATTGATGGATGAGTTCAGAGGCTGATTGATGAGTGAAAGGCGTCCTTTTGGAGGTCGGAGCACACAGAGGTGGAGGCATCCTCTACTCAAGTACTTACAGAAAGTTTTGTTTCCTAATCAGCTTTTCTGATTGAAAGCTTTCCTTTTTCCCTTCCCTCCCTCTTTTTCCTGACATGCTTCTATCCTTTTTCCTTTTCCAATCTCCTTCATTTCTGATCTTTAACCCTTTTTTATTTCCTTATGTCCTTTCTTGTCATTTTCACACCTTTTTTCTTTCCTTATTTCCTTATTTCCTTAGCCTCCTTTTCCTTTTTCATTTCCTTCTTGGCTTTTTTCATGTTCTTACTAGCCTCAGTGCTTCAAACTCTCTAACTTTCCTTATTTCCTTCCTCCCCTCTGTCCTTCTTCCTACTCTCTTTCCCTTTATTCCGTTCAATCTTCCTTTCTTCCCTTCTTTCCTTTCCCTTTCCTGCTTCCTAATCTCTTAACTGCTCTTTCGTTATTATTTAACCTTTAACCCTCCTTATTTTTAATTTCTTCCATCCTAAATATCCTCATTTCCTTCTCTCATTTCTTCCTTATTTCCTTTCCTTCTTTAATTCCTCATCTTTTTTACTGTTTCTCTCCTCTTTCCTTTCCTTCTTTAATTCTTTCTCTCCTCTTTCCTTTCCTTCTTTAATTCCTCATCTTTTTTACTGTTTCTCTCCTCTTTCCTTTCCTTCTGGCCTTCTCTCCATCGTATCTTTTTTATATCCCTTTTTCCTCACCCTCTCCCGCCTCCTCCCTCAGTTTAAATCCTCCTTCTTGTACTTCTTCTAGCCTCAGTGCTTCAAACTCTCTAACTTTCCTTATTTCCTTGTTTCCTTAGGCCCCTTTGCCCTCCGGCTGCACCTTATTTCCTTCCTTCCTGCTTCCTTTCTTCTTCTTTGCCTTACTTTCCGTTCTGCCTCTCTACCTTTCTTTATTGTCTCAGTGCTTATAACTTTCCTTTTTCATTTCCTTCTTGGCTTTTTTCATGTTCTTACTAGCCTCAGTGCTTCAAACTCTCTAACTTTCCTTATTTCCTTCCTTCCCTCTGTCCTTCTTCCCACTCTCTTTCCCTTTATTGCGTTCAATCTTCCTTTCTTCCCTTCTTTCCTTTCCCTTTCCTGCTTCCTAATCTCTTAACTGCTCTTTCGTTATTATTTAACCTTTAACCCTCCTTATTTTTAATTTCTTCCATCCTAAATATCCTCATTTCCTTCTCTCATTTCTTCCTTATTTCCTTTCCTTCTTTAATTCCTCATCTTTTTTACTGTTTCTCTCCTCTTTCCTTTCCTTCTTTAATTCTTTCTCTCCTCTTTCCTTTCCTTCTTTAATTCTTTCTCTCCTCTTTCCTTTCCTTCTTTAATTCTTTCTCTCCTCTTTCCTTTCCTTCTTTAATTCTTTCTCTCCTCTTTCCTTTCCTTCTTTAATTCTTTCTCTCCTCTTTCCTTTCCTTCTTTAATTCTTTCCCTCCTCTTTCCTTTCCTTCTTTAATTCTTTCTCTCCTCTTTCCTTTCCTTCTTTAATTCTTTCTCTCCTCTTTCCTTTCCTTCTTTAATTCTTTCTCTCCTCTTTCCTTTCCTTCTTTAATTCTTTCTCTCCTCTTTCCTTTCCTTCTTTAATTCTTTCTCTCCTCTTTCCTTTCCTTCTTTAATTCTTTCTCTCCTCTTTCCTTTCCTTCTTTAATTATTTCTCTCCTCTTTCCTTTCCTTCTTTAATTCTTTCCCTCCTCTTTCCTTTCCTTCTGGCCTTCTCTCCATCTTATCTCTTTTATATCACTTTTTCCTCACCCTCTCCCGCCTCCTCCCTCACTTTAAATCCTCCTTCTTCTGCTCTCTGACATTATTCTTTCTGTAAACCTTCAGCGCTCGTCTGTTTCTGGAATCTCTGATTCTTCTTGCCCTCGTTCAGCTTCAGTTGAGGCACGTTTTTATTTAACTGAAGCACCCACAGTTGCCTTCCTCCCATCTTTCTGTCCATTACCGAAGGGGCAGGGAGCCGTTACTGAACCTAATTTCCTTTGAAATGACCCTGATTATACGACCAGGAAATCTAAGACAATTAGCATTCAGGGTTTGAGATTTGGTCTTTAATCCTTAAAGATGAGGTCAGTGGTGTGCGTCAGCTCCCCCTGCAGCGGAAACCGGGGGAGACGTCAGTTATTTCAGACCGATGCATCACTCCATCTGCTGTTATCGGCTCATCACGCTCCCCTAAAGCTGGGATCAGAGAATTTAAACCTCAGAGATTTAGAAACTGTGCTGTTCTCTCTATATGTTGTACTTCCAAAGCGTTAATATAGACAAACAACCAGCCAAACTCCTTTTCATGAGCCAGGAAAGTGAGCGTGCTTTCTCCTTTATTCACTTCTCAGACGACAACATTGAATTGGAGTGAGACTAAAAAAGAAAATACAATAAAATAGACTTAATAAACTACTATATCACCAACAGGTAAGTATGAATGACTTTGAGGACAATAATAGAACAAACAACCAGGTGAGTAGCATGTAACTGTTTGATGGTATTATCAGCAGTAACACTAATATATTCACACAAACTTACAAAATGTCCACAATAATCATGAATATCAAACATGTAAAGACATAAAACTTGGATTAGATGTGACAACCTTCAGATGAAACCATTTGTCTTCAGATTACAGAGCTTTCTACTTCCTATTTCCTGTTTTTCTCCACGGCTAAATGAAAAATAAAAGCAATTATTTGTGTATAAAACTGATTTTAACAGTCAGCTTGGATTCTCTTTAACATAAACATATTCAGGGTAGAACAGAAACAAAAGGCAGCCTTTGGTTGAAAATCATTTGTGTGTTTCCGTGTTTTTCTTCTCCGATTTCCACCGACCTCATCCAGGTCAGGTAGTTAATAAGATCAGAGAAGTGTTAAAGTTGCTGAAGTTTAAAGCTGCAGATGCTCAGTTAGACCCTCCAACATCTGGAAGATGCTGCCACGTTTTTTTAACTATCACATTTAGAGATATGAAGCCTTTTCCTGTGGTCACATTGGGTGTTTGTGTGATTTTAAGTGAAATATACGTACTTTAAACTGGTTTTGTTAACCTCTGAGTGACATTATTTGCATGTGTCGAGCTCAGGGAAACTGATAAGTGGAATAAATCTGTTTGATTTTAAAGATAAACACACAAGAGATGTTGACATTGACATTCACTAAGTTATATTTTTTTTAAACTATAACTATAACTGTTCTCCTTCTGACCGTATGGTCCTAAATTAGAGAGACGTTCGAGTTGTTCCTGCAGAAATGTCTCGATTGAATCCTTATCATTGATGCTCAGTTAGACCCTCCAACATCTGGAAGATGCTGCCACGTTTTTTTAACTATCACTTTTAGAGATATGAAGCCTTTTCCTTTGGTCACATTGGGTGTTTGTGTGATTTTAAGTGAAATATACGTATTTTAAACTGGTTTTGTTAACCTCTGAGTGACATTGTTTGTCGAGCTCAGACGTCAGATCGTCTGATAAGTGGAATAAATCTAAGTTATATTTGTTTTAAACTATAACTGACCGTATGGTCCTAAATTAGAGAGACGTTCGAGTTGTTCCTGCAGAAATGTCTCGATTGAATCCTCATCAACGCTCAGAGCTTGTTGATTTTATCTGCCAGTGATCACGTTTTTCCCATGATGATCAAAGGAAGAAACGGTTTAAACTTCCTCCTCCTTTTGCTCCATTTTGTTCCTGCTCTGCAACCGAGACGTCTCCTCTTCAACTCAACTTGATTTGGGGTCTTATTCCAGGCATTATTTGGGCTTTTTGGAAAGCCTTAAACTTAAATAGATGAAAAATTGTTTAAGTTCTATCATAGACAGGTTGATAATGCTGTCGAAAATCACAGAAAGATGATCTTTTATCAACCTGCTCTGACTTTGTTTGACCTCACTTAATGCCACCGAAAACTGAGACGAAAGCTTTGATCTGACACTAAAACCAAGCTGCTGCTTTTAAGCTGAACAGCATCCTTGTTCACATCACAGCGAAGCTCCGAGCTGCCGTAAATCTCTCAGAAAGAGAGATTAAAAGAGCTTCATTGATCCGAGTGAAGTCCCAGGAGGCCGCGGGGCAGCAGACGACTTCATGATGGGACTCTGAGGCGATTTGATTGGCTCATCACGGAGAGCTTTACGCTCCAACAGTCAGCCGCTGAAGACAGATGAGTGATCAGAAGCTTATTTCCTCCTCAGTTTCTCGAGAAAAGTCCCATCTGAGTTTGCTTCTGCAGCTTTTTGTGCCCAAGTAACAAATGCTCTGTTTTTGGCTTTAATGAATCAGATTATTTAGACTAATTAGCTCGTTTGGACTGTTCAAACATCCCTCCGTCCATTTTCTATACCTGCTTAATCTGTTGGTCGGGGGGTGGAGCCTGTCCCACCTGTCCTGGTCAAACATCAGTCAGAAAATGAGTCATTTCCATACATTTCAGTTCCACCGAGTAGAAATTACAGCACTTTTTATGCACAGTACTCCTCATTTCAGGGCTCCAAAACGTTTGAATGGCTTCAGGTGTGTTTTCCAGGTGTTTGTGGTTACTCAGGTGTGTTTTCCAGGTGTTTGTGGTTACTCAGGTGTGTTTTCCAGGTGTTTGCGGTTACTCAGGTGTGTTTTCCAGGTGTTTGTGGTGACTCAGATGTGTTTTCCATGTGTTTTCCAGGTGTTTGTGGTTACTCAGGTGTGTTTTCCAGGTGTTTGTGGTTACTCAGGTGTGTTTTCCAGGTGTTTGTGGTTACTCAGGTGTGTTTTCCAGGTGTTTGCGGTTACTCAGGTGTGTTTGCTGTTACTCAGGTGTGTTTTCCAGGTGTTTGCGGTTACTCAGGTGTGTTTGCGGTTACTCAGGTGTGTTTTCCAGGTGTTTGCGGTTACTCAGGTGTGTTTTCCAGGTGTTTGCGGTTACTCAGGTGTGTTTGCTGTTACTCAGGTGTGTTTTCCAGGTGTTTGCGGTTACTCAGGTGTGTTTGCGGTTACTCAGGTGTGTTTTCCAGGTGTTTGCGGTTACTCAGGTGTGTTTTCCAGGTGTTTGCGGTTACTCAGGTGTGTTTGCGGTTACTCAGGTGTGTTTTCCAGGTGTTTGCGGTTACTCAGGTGTGTTTTCCAGGTGTTTGCGGTTACTCAGGTGTGTTTGCGGTTACTCAGGTGTGTTTTCCAGGTGTTTGCAGTTACTCAGGTGTGTTTTCCAGGTGTTTGCAGTTACTCAGGTGTGTTTTCCAGGTGTTTGCGGTTACTCAGGTGTGTTTGTGGTTACTCAGGTGTGTTTTCCTGGTGTTTGAGGTTACTCAGGTGTGTTTTCCAGGTGTTTGCGGTTACTCAGGTGTGTTTTCCAGGTGTTTGCAGTTACTCAGGTGTGTTTTCCAGGTGTTTGCTGTTACTCAGGTGTGTTTTCCAGGTGTTTGCGATTACTCAGGTGTGTTTTCCAGGTGTTTGTGGTTACTCAGGTGTGTTTTCCAGGTGTTTGAGGTTACTCGGGTGTGTTTTCCAGGTGTTTGTGGTTACTCAGGTGTGTTTTCCAGGTGTTTGCGATTACTCAGGTGTGTTTTCCAGGTGTTTGCGGTTACTCAGGTGTGTTTTCCAGGTGTTTGCGTTACTCAGGTGTGTTTTCCAGGTGTTTGCGGTTACTCAGGTGTGTTTTCCAGGTGTTTGCGGTTACTCGGGTGTGTTTTCCAGGTGTTTGCGGTTACTCGGGTGTGTTTTCCAGGTGTTTGCGGTTACTCAGGTGTGTTTTCCAGGTGTTTGCCGTTACTCAGGTGTGTTTTCCAGGTGTTTGCGGTTACTCAAATGTGTTTTCCAGGTGTTTGCCGTTACTCGGGTGTCAGTCTGTAGTTGTTCAACATGAGGAGAGAAGCTGTGAAGCTATCATGAGGCTGAGAAACAAGAATAAAACCAGCTTTTTACATTCCTTCTTGATTTCCCAAAGTGGTTTACATTCACAGGTAAAACAAACTTTCAAAGAACTTTTACTAATTACGTTAAAAGCAGCGATTCACCAGGTTTCTATTTCCAGTTTTTATTTGCATTTAGAAGATGTGAATGAAAAAAAAGTGAAAAAGTGAATGGAAATCATAAAAACTGTGTTTTGTCTTTTTCAACTTGAACCCCAGCTGTTTCCGGTATATAGAATAGAAATATAACACTTCTGTGGCTGTGCATGTGTGCAGAGGTTCAACACGGCTCAACAGGAGTTCAACAGAGCGCGATAATAATGTTGGAGGTGCGATAATGATACAAGTCAAGTGTGAGCAGAAGTAGTTTCCGTGTAGGTAACACTTCTGTAACTGAGCAGGTGTGCAGGAAAGAGTATAATAGGAATGTTCAAGGTGCAGTGGTGAGATCTATGTGTCCAATGTTGTTGTTTATTGTTGTTTATGCATTTAGCAGACACTGTTATCCAAAGCGACTTGCAGGTAGGCAGGTAGCCTAAGGACCCCTACTGGAGGTAATACCTTTCATGCAATGTGTGCGGTTCCTGGGGTAGAAGCAGTGAAATATTGTCCATAGTTTGGCTGCTGTTTAGGAGCCTTGTGGCAGTTGGAAAGAAAGCCTGAGGTTGGTCCCTGAGGATGGAGGCAGCTCTCCTCTGGTGGTTGATGCTCTGCAGAGAGGGCAGTGGTGTCCTGGTGATCTTTTCCGCTGTCTTCGCCACTCTCTGCAGGCGTTTACGGCTGTTGTGCTGCCGTACCGTGCAGTAATGCAGCTCTCAGCCATGCAGCTGGAAAAGGATTTTAGTGGACCAACCAAGCTTTCTCAGCCTCCTCAGGAAGTACAGCCACTGTTAAGCCCTCTTAACCACCTGTGTGGTGTTTCAGGTCCTCACTGAAGTGATGCTCCTCTTCAAGTTCTTGGATGAACGGCGGCCAATGAGGTTTCCTTCCTCATGTTCGATATCTTCTCTGGTTGCTTTTCCACCTTATTCCTGTAAATAAGGGCCTCAGATGTTAAGCTGCTGTCCTTGCTGCTGAAACTATCGGTTTGTTTATCATCAGTGAAGATGTCAGCTGTCGTGTTGCTGATGCTGCATGTTGAAACGGGATCTTTCACACACCACATGGTGGTGATATTCCCAGTGAAACACTGTTCTGCCTGATCAGCAAATCGCAGCCTGAGTATCCTTTTCTCTGCTCCCACTGCTGAGCCATCCCCCAGCGAGGGAGGATGGGGGAGGAGGAGTCCCTGGAGGTGAAATCCATCACTCCCAACGTGGTTTTCTATTGAGATCACCGCAAACACTGTAAATCTGACCTCCTGTCAGCGACCAGAGGTGGCGTCGGGGTCACTGGAGAGAGCTCTGAGAAAATTACTACAGATTCCTGACAGACCCAAAGCTGTCCGGCTGAAATTAATCCGTAAATGATTCATCGGTCATCAATAAAGGTAGGGCTCAGCGATGGGGCGGCGTAGCTTCGATAAAAGTCCATCTGAAAGGCCATCAAACTGCGGGATAAGAGGAAGTGACGAGATCAGTCAGCTGAGATGTTAATTCTACCACACAAAGAGGAAAAAACACTTCATATCTGATCATTTACTAAAAGTTTCAATCTTAAACAGGAAAATATCTATAATAACATAATAACAGAGATGTAAATACATCTATAACCAAATTAGGATAAAGAAATGAATAATTTTGAGGGAACAAATAGATCGATACGATGTAAGAACTTCAATATATTTCAATTAAAATAACAAAATAATGTGAAAACTGAGTGGAAATAGCGGCATTAACACAAGCTTACATGAATGCCGTTTAAAATTAAAGCAGAAAAATTCATTTCTTTAACATTCTGTAAGATTATTTTTGCAAAAATTACTTTTTTATTCCATTTTAGTTGCGTTTATCATCATATAAACTTATGTAGCCAGTTTCAGTCGTCCGTACTATCTAATATTGGTGTTTACTGAATAGAGAACTGAATATGGGATCCACTGGCTGCTTTGTGATTGTGGGCCTGATATTTACAGATACATAGCAGCACAACGGGTAGATTCATAATCTGCTCTGTGGTTTTTGCTGCTAAATCTTTGCTCTGGTTTAGTTATTTCTTAGTGCCTTGGTTTAGTCTCTGCTCTGTGTTCTTATTTTGGTATTTTCTTGGTCTTTTTGATCCTGAAGCTTGACGTCTTTGTCCTCATTGCGCTGGTAGAACCATTGTTAGCCGGCTTCGTCCCGCAGAATGTGTTTGTTGCCCAGTTCTACTGTTCTACTGTTAGCGATATCTGATATCAACTGCACTTTATGTTTGATGTTTTTGCTGTGAGTCTCAATACAGTTATGTCTTAGTTGTATGTCACTTTTAACTCGTGCACATTTGGAGTTAGATAAACGAAATTTCAGTCTGCTTGCAATGTACTGTTGTAAAGCTTGATTGACAATAAAGTTCGCTTTGACTTTGACTTTGACAGATGATGGAAACACTTTTGTTGCCGTCTGCTCCGGCCTCATGCTGCTAAAGGTGCAAACTCCGGCAGAAACGGCGCCGTAAACCTCGGTTCCACGTCTCTTTGCTAGTGAAACAAGCGTCTCCTCCTGCCCCAAACAAAAAGTGGTCGACTACGTTACGCCTGATCCACCAATCGATTCGTCCCTTAGATCTTCTTTGATCTTCTTCCCCACTGTTTGTTCCAGCTGGATGTTGGACGCTCTTGTGGTGTGTTCAGGTGTTACAGGAGGATCTTCAAAATGTCAGTTTGAGGCTGAACTGAGGCTGAAAGCAGCTGCATTGTTGGATATTCACCTCTCACGTGGATTATATGTTTGCTCGAGGTGTTTCACAGCTGAATCAGTTGCTCTCCTAAAACATTTCTGTGAGCATTGAGGCTGCTTCATCCCAGCATATCAGACGTCCTCGGCTCTCATCTCGTCCTTGTGACTGCAGTCATTAACACCACGCTGCTGCTGTCCTTTTCCACCAGTGTTTGCATATCGCAGAGCAAATTAACTGTCAGAAATGCATCGTGTGCACTCTCTTCATTGAATCTCGGCGGTAAATTGGTTGTTGGGAATCCTCAGGGGAGGAATCAGCCCCGGGGAGCCCGGCAGGGCTGAGCGTCCGCTGGGCTGATGGATGTAAAGTGGATTAATGGAGACTGAGAGGCTGCGCAGGTGGGCTGCTCATCATTTCTGTCACATGACCTTAGATAAGCGATAAAGCCAGATAAACACATCAGATAATTAGAAACATCTTCTGGTTCTAAGCTCATGTTTTTTACGTCAGCTTCAAGTTTTCATTCACAGAAATCAGAACTGACATGATTGCGACAGAAAAAGTTAGTTTTTTCTTACTCTTTCTTTGTTTGAGTGTCATTTTATGACTTAATTTTGGTTTATTTTAGCCTGTGTTTGACCCACTAGAGCAGGGATGTCAAACTCCGGTCCTCGAGGGCCGCTGTCCTGCAGGTTTTAGATATTTCCCTGCTTCAACTCACCTGATTCAGATTAAATGAAACTCTTCAAAAGATTGTTACATTCTGCACAAACCAGCTAGTGATGCATTGATCTGAATCAGGTGTGTTGGAGCAGGAAACATCTAAAACCTGCAGGACAACGGCCCTCGAGGACCGGAGTTTGACATCCCTGCACTGGAGCCTCCTGCTGTTGTGTGAAATGTGGCTCCTGTAAATCAGCCTTTAAGGAGGATGTTCTGCTGAGGTGTTGCATGATGTTTCAGAGCCACAAAGTCAATGTAGGGAGGAGATTAGGGTTGATGGATGGGTTACTGTGCAGCCTGGTTCTCATGAAAAGTCGTAGTTAATGCGTGACGAGTTAGTTTGCGTGTTATTAAGCTTTTGTGTGCTTTTATGTTTCATTTTAGATGAAGAATTTCAAGGAAATGGCGTCCTGCCCTGGACTTTTGCCCTAAACTTAACCATTTCACAGCATTTAATTTTGATTGTTTATAACATGATGGGTGGAGACCCTCCACCATACTTTACCCTGAACCTAACCACCCACCAAAAGCTTAAAATGCAAATAAATTACACGCCAAAAGTGCCAAAACTGACATACTATAACGCATTATTCTGTCACGCCTTTGCTTCTTGATTCTTTCCTTCAGTCCTTCATTCCTTTTCCATAAAGTCTGCTCAGACCAAATACCAACAATTGGTTTGAAATGTATTTTTCAGAAGGTTATCAGAACTTAATTTGTGGTAAAGTTTAGCTTTTCTTGGAGAAAAATCTTGGCTCAGCGACACAGAAGCTTTTATTTAAGACAGCCACACCCCATAATGTCTTAATAATGTAAAAACTAGAGCACATTAGCATGTAGCTAGCTATAAATACTCTGGCCCCTGATGTAAATGACCCAGGAATGATGAGACGGACGGATACAGGTGTATCTACAGAGTTACTCCCTTTTCAAGACAATGTTTCACCTGATAGTTTTACAAACAACCACAAACAGCTGAGTTAAACTGCAGCTAGTAGCTAACCAAACTGACTTTTCCCCTCCTCTTAAGTCTAATAGCCGATCCTATCCCACATTGTGACCCCAACCTTTTTCTCCCATATGAATCCTGCATATCCTGAGGCTTTAGGACAGTTGTACATGTACAGTTAACACAGAGATATATCCATCAGCCATCAGATTTCACCTATTGAATTCCACTTTAAATGGAAGCAAACTATAAAACTATAGAGAAAACATCTGTTTATGTTTTATCATCTGAGATTAAATCACGATATTATAACAATCGTATTGATTTATTCTCTCCTAATATCACAGTTGCAGTCACTTCTGCTGGTAGATAGATACCAGTTTACCAGTTTAACTGCTCATCTGTGTGACTGGGATTGGATTAATGGAGCCCCCACTGTTGGTGGCGTCTGATAAGCTCAGAGTTTAAATGTATGCAGATTCTGTGCGGATTTGCCATCACTCTGCATTCAGTATGTCGAGCATTTGGATTGGATATCAGAGCCTTCTTGTTATTATGGGATTAACAACCAGCTCCAAGCAGTGAGCCATTTTCCTCAGAGTGTCGGCCCACTTTAATAAAAAGCCCCATTACTTTTAGACCTCCACGAGGTTCAGAAACACACTCCATCTGCAACCTGTCACTCTTCACCTTCTCTCAGAGATAATGGATGGAAAGAAATGTCCTGTTTCCCAGCATCCTCTTGATTCCCAATCACAACCCAGATTGGATTCTGGGCTTCATTTATGTGTCCAACAGGCAGGTAATGGACTGTTGCAGTGGTATCATCCAAAGCTATTACGCACTCTCACTTTTAGCCAGTCTGACTAATGGTGATGGTGGCCGGAGGTGTTTTGTATTATTTTTCTTTCTGCTGTATATTTTAATTAGCTGCATTCACTCTAACGCAGAGATGCACAGTTAAACCGATTTTGACGGCAGCTGCTGCACAATAAATTGTTTTAGTGAAAGCAAAGAAGAACTTTGCTCTGAAGCTATTAAAATTAAATAGTTTGTTTTTTTTCCCCTCGTCTAGTTCAGTTTAATGAGTTGATCTGACCTTGTGTTGTTGAGTTGGTCATTTCCATTCAGGATGAATTGGTCTGTTCCATTTGGGTTTGGTGAGTCTGATCCAGGTGGGATCAGTTAATCTGTTCATGTGTGAATCAGATGGTAGATTCCAGTCAGTTTCAGCTAATTTGGTCTGTTCTGGTTAATTTGATTGGTTGTTTTTCTATTCGTCTGTTCCAGTGGTCTTTATTTTTCACTTGGCCTGTTCCAGGTGGGGTTGGTGGATCGGTTCTGGGAAGGATCAGATGTTCTATTCAGTGGGTCTATTCAAATGATTTTTCTAGTCTCGTTAGTCCTTGTCTGTGTCTGTTGGTCTGTTCCAGTTTGGATAAATTGGTCTGACCTGTGGAGTTTACTTGGTAATTTCCATTCTGGATTAAACGGTCAGTTTGAACCAGGTTGAGCCAGTTAATCTGTTCCTGTTTGGATCAATTGGTTTCAGTGAAATTTAAAAAAAAAATTTGAATTTCAATTTTTCATCAGTGAGTTTTGTTTGGTCTGGTTTTTTTTCTCATGATGAATCCACAGAAATGTTGAACATCATCTTGAACTAATCAACTAATTGAGGTGTTGCTTTCCACATAGGATCAAGGCGTGTTTTATTAATTTCGACCTTTCAATAGAGACACGCTCTAGTTGTACTGTGTGCTGCTACTGGAGGAAAAAAGATACTCGACTTATCTTTGAAATATGATGAAACTGGCTCTGGTTTATGTTGCACTAGATTTGTATTGATTCATCCGTTTTTAGCCGCTCGTAGCTGTGGTTTAACCTGAAAACTGAATTATCGTTCAATTAAAATTCAAAGTGCAGTAGCAGCCTCTTGATTGAAGACTTATATTCACACTCATATTTTCTGTATGTGCCTTTTTTATTGATACCGTTTAACGCCTCTTCATGTGTTGGATCTAATGGGCATCGACGTCGCTCTGTTTGCTTTATTGAACAAACTATTTGAAGCATCTGTTGGATCGTATTGAGTTAATATCGATTTGGTCCGCTTGTTCCAGGATTATCTCTGACCTCTGGATACCTTTGAGGAGAAATGCTCCAATTTAATTTACAGAGCAGAGAGGCTGACATGATGTAACTTCAATAAATAAATAAACAAAAACTACAACGATGCACTCAGATGTAGATCAGCTAGCGTCCGCTAACTCTCATAATTACCCTGTTCGGCAGTAAAATATTCATGCTGTTATGATTGTGCAGCATGTAAAAATCTCCTCAATGCTGCCTAATGGCAACACTAAAGGACTCAGGGTGGAGGTTAAAAAAACAGGGCCAAAGGGCAGAGCAATCAGTGGCTTTTTGAGGCCGAACTCTTTCCAAACATTACAATTATTATGTTAAAAAGAAATCACCGGAAGGCAGCAATGAACCTGAAAAAAACAGCATGAACAAGTGACATTTATGCTTTCCCACGAGTGTTTTCTCTGCTGAAGGAGATGAATCAGACCTTCTTTAAAAGCCTGACGTGAAGGTCACAATCGTAACTCGTTGTTTCTGAAGGACTTTAAGTGACACATCTTTTATACATCATATAAACAGGTTGTTCACCTCAGTACCGAGGCGGCTGCTGCCTTGTATGTTCCTGACTTGGTCGCCTGTCATTTACTGCCTGTGTTGGAGCGCTCAACACAAAAACACGGGAATTATGACTCAGTCTGACTCATGCGGCTCTCTTACAAGTCAAGCTTTAAATATCTCATCGATTTGTATGTAAAACAAACATTTACGGGGTTGTTTTCCAAGAAGAAAATCGTATTATATGTATAAAAACCCTAAAAAAACAGCTGGAGGAACATGTTGCACCTGCTTAGATTAATTGGAAACAGGTCAGTAACGTGATTGGGTATAAAAAGAGCACCTTGGAGAGGTAGAGTCTCTCAGATGGACAGAGGTCCAGGAATCTCCAAGAAACTGCGTCTACTAATTGTGGAGCAAATTTCAGAATAATGCTCCTCGGACTTGTATTTTTCCATAATCTACAGAACATAATATCATGAAAAGACTCTGGAGACATCTCAGTGAACAAGGGACACAGACAAAAATCGTTTTTTTGGTTGTCTGTCACCTTCAGCTCTGCGTTAAAAACTGATTCTGTCCTGGAAATCAGTGCATGGACTCAGAAACACTTCCAGAAATCACTGTCTGTGAACACAGCTCATCGTAACATCCACAAATGCAGCTTAAAGCTCTGTTATACAGAGAAGAAGCCACATGTGAACATAAGACAACATGAATACAAAGCATAGAAAAAGCATGCAGTGTCTAAATTAAATTCATCCAATAATAGCCTTCTAAAATCAAAAGGATTAAATTAATTAAATAGAAATGAAAATTCAGAATTCAATATAAAAAAAGCAAGAAATTCAGAGAGACGAGTGACTAAAACTATGATAATCTGTGTCTGCAGTTGGAGTTTGAAAAGGAAATGGCTTGTTTTTATGTCCCGAAGTCGAACACCAGAGAATAAGAGACTCTGAAACTCACAGAAAACTTGCTTCCTTCCTTCTCAGGTCACGATAAAGTTCTCAGAGGCTTTCTTGCATTTCACGTTCTGTCATGTGATTTGGTTGATTTTAAACCTGCTCGCGATCTTTTCCTAAACATAACCGAGTAGTTTTAGTTCCCAAAAACCAGGATACTCTGATGCCTAAACTTAACCACGAAAACTGACACCAAACCAATGAAAACATGGACTAAAAAACCTGTCTCAAGGTGTGATTGAACGGCTCGTTTATACCTCAGAGACGCAGAAAACAGGAAAGTTTTGGTGAAATGTTCAGGCAAAAACAGTAAAAATCAACTCTTTTTATTTTTCATTAACTGAAACATTTTGAAAAGCTAAAAAATACATTTAACACAACACAGAGGTTTCAGGCAGAAATAGGAGACATGAGCTAATAAAACTTTATCTCTTGAGTTTAAAATCTAAATGACGGAATAATTGATTTGCTTAAGATTAATTTGCTGCTCCATTAATCAGTTCAGTGACAGCTGAGGCCCTGAGAGAGTGTCTGCCTGAGGGTGAAGCTTAAAAAACACCTCCAATGACTCACTGGGATTCTTTTGGCTCTTTAAAACCCAAAAACAGACCCAGGACCTCGAGTTTCTGAGCCGTATTTATGCATTTTGAAAGAAAATTTACATCAAAGTTGATATTTTGTCTTATTCAAACAGGTTTGTGCAAAAGGGACAATTCTGCTGTGTTTTTATTCACAATTTAATCTGTTTTCTTTCATTTTCCATGTCTAACCTTTTGTTTTTGTTTTATTTTCCTGTTTGTTTTCAACTTAAATACTATATAGATAAAAGCTTCAGTGTTTATCTCTGCAACGACACTCATTTAAAGAGAGAAACCACGCCCTCTAGTGGCGACCGTAACAAACTGCTGTTTTACAGCACACGTGGCCTCGATTTGCTGTTTTTTGCTGCTTTTCTGCATCCTGAATGCGAGCTGTATGTTGTTTTCACACCTGCTTGCTCTAAACTGCTTGTTATTTTGTGTTTCTGCAGGTTTCTAATCGTTCTGGGCTGTTTAATTCTGGCCATTCTGACTACATTCAGGGAACATGAGAAGGTGTCTGCACACTGGCTGGTTATACTGGTGAGATTACTTCTTTTTCGCCTCATTGTGTTGCTTTGGAAAGAGCTTTAACCTCCAGTTAACATTCCTTTTATTCTCTGTAAACATCTCAGTTATTATTTAGAAAAAAATTACTCTTTTACACATAAAGATGTCATCAAAATCAAAATGGTCTCATATCTAAAGTAAGAAATTGTCCTGTTGTCTTTTTCCTATTTCTAATCAAATAAAATGTTTAGTTAATTTTTAAATCGCGAGTTTCTGTTTCTCTTTGTTGAGTTTAGCTGCTCATTTGGAAACATGGTTCAAGTGTGTTTCGACAGAAACTTGTGCCTCATTTTCTACAAATTCTTCCAAAACTCAGAAAGAAGAGTTAGAAACTGAAAATGTATGTGGTTTTCTGTCCTGATCCGGTCTTCAATTCCTTGCATTTTCCCTCCAAGCAGCCAGACTTTCCGAAAATCTTTTAAAGTGGTCTTGAGCAGTAGTTCTCCAGCTTTCTGAAGGTCTTTCAAAGTGTTTCTTTGGACATTTTCTGCTTTTTCACTAATTTTGAGTCCAGTTTGTTAAGCCACTTAACTCTGATCTATGAACCATTCAGGCAGAAAAAAGGCTCCTAACTCAAGGGATGAACCAGTGTTGTGTCGACACAGAACAGACAACTTAGCAAAGAAGCCATTTTAAATTGGATCTTTAGGCACTTTGTCACAAAGACACATAATTTGTTCCCATTTCTTTAGTTGCATCTATGAAAAACAGCAAAGAAAACACAGTTTGACAGACAGAAAATAGGATTTCTGCAGCAACAAGGTGATTCCCAAAGAGCTATTAGCTGAAAACTTGGCATATCTCAGCATGGTGTGCAGTGTGTCCTTAAAACATTTGAGGAAACTGGACAAGTGGAGGACAAAAGAAGAAGTGTCAGGCCTAAAAAACTATCTCCAGCAGATGAACAGGATCTGAAAGTGATGTCCTTAAGAAAGAGGAAAAAATCCAGCTGTGACCTGACAGGACCTGAGAGATGCATCTGGACCTTCAGCTGATCCATCTACTGTTGGCCCAAGCCTCATCAGAAATGGGCTCCATGGAAGGGTGGCTGTCAAGAAGCCGTTCTTAAGGAAGGGAAACAGGGAGAAAAGGCTGAGCTGTGCCAAATGACACAAGAAGTGGACTGAAAATCAGTGGCAACAGGTCTTATGGAGGGATGAATCCTCCCCAGAGCCCGGACCTCAACATTATTGAAGCAGTGTGGGATCATCTGACAGAGAACGGAACAAAAGGCAGCCCACATCCAAAGAAGAGCTTTGGGATGTCCTTCAAGAAGCCTGGAGAACTATTCCTGAAGACTCCTTAAAGAAATGACAGAAAGCTTGTCTCAGAGGGTTCAGGCTGTGTTGGAGAATAAAGGAGCTCAGACCAGATATTCACTTTAAAGCTGCTCAGAACTGTTAAAACTCTTCATTTTTTTAAATTAAAGTTTTAATAATTGCACCTCCAGTACTTCCTTACTTCCTGACAATAAAATAAGGTTATAAAGAACCTTTATAATCGTGCTTTTCAACAGTAAGATGTATTGGTTTGTTGTATTTCTCACCTCTTTCACCATTTCTATTGATCACATCAACATTTTGGGACACACTGAACTCATATTTGATCTGAGCTCTAAATGAGACTGAAAACAATCCAACAGATTGTTTTTCATGCCAAACGTCTGATTTAATTTAATGCAGATCTTTTTTAACTATGCAGCAGATATATTTAGTGCTGGAGCTGAAAGATTAACACTCTTCCCACGCAGGAAACCTTTGCCATCTTCATCTTCGGAGCAGAGTTTGCACTGAGAATCTGGGCGGCAGGCTGCTGCTGCCGCTACAAAGGATGGAGGGGGAGGCTGAAGTTCGCCCGCAAACCGCTGTGTATCTTAGGTAAGGAGGTGGAGTCAAAGAAATGTCCTGATAAATGAACACAGGGTGCTCCCTGCAGCTCCCGCCCAGCGTTGGAGGGGAGTTTAAAACGTTAAAACGTTAAAACGGTGGGATGAAAAGTGGTCTTTAGCTAACTCTGCTGGAACATTAGCCTCAGATATAGTTTATCCACTGGGCTCTTATGTCCTCTGAGGCTGGAACTGAACCCTCTTTGTGGCCCAGTTTCCTCTTTAGCAGAGAAGGTGATTTAAAGATTTAGAGCCAGTGTTTGGCTTCTTCTCACAGTTTAACGATATGATGCAGCACCTGTTTATTCTCTTTAGGGCTGGAGATACAGGCAAAGATGGGCCTGGAGCAGCTGGTGATGATCAGGAGTTACGTGTTGTGTCAGAACATTTAACAGCAGAAGAAGCATAAAAACAACAAAACCAGTCGTGTAAAATGGTGGAAATGCATCCAGTTAGTCTCCAAAGAGCGAATAGGAGTGTGTGGAGCTAAATTAGAGACTTTTTCTGTAACATATCGCTATAACGTACAATAAAGTAAACTGAGTGTCTCAGTTTGGTGTTCAGTTCAGATTTCATTTGAACGTGTAAAACTGAGCCGTATTTGTAGTTATGTTGATTTGATTAGTAATTGTACTCGTTGTCGCACTTTAAGATATCAGAATACAAGTTAGAGTTACAAAACCTTCGTCTTTCTCCGAGTTTCGGTGAATCATAAAGTGTCCTTTGGAGGAAATGGCTCAAACTCCTCTGGATAACGTTGTTCTCCAGCAGCTCTGATTGGCTATGCCGTCCGAAGGCCTCTGGAGTCTCTAAGAGTCTTTACTTTTGCTCAGAATCAGAACGACATTTAATGTGGAAAAGACCCACAAAAGAGCTGGAAAAGCCCCACAAAAGAGCTGGAAAAGCCCCACAAAAGAGCTGGAAAAGACCCACAAAAGAGCTGGAAAAGACCCACAAAAGAGCTGGAAAAGCCCCACAAAAGAGCTGGAAAAGACCCACAAAAGAGCTGGAAAAGCCCCATTTGTGAGCAACAACCATCCTGAAATAACCACAAAAGTGTGACTGCGATTAGTTCGGTCGAAGCATCAGAAAAGCTGATTTTCTAATGACACGACCGACACGTTCCAGCTTATTATTCCCAGTTCTGATCCTACTTTGGATGGAAACACCCAGATAATTGTCTTTATGTCCAGCTTGCAGAGCACCTCATCAGCAGGTCAGACTCATTAAACTCTGGATAAGAGCCTCTTATTGAGATGTATTTCTGAAACGCTTTGTCTGTTGGGCCTCAGACATCTTCGTGCTGATCGCCTCCGTGCCGGTGGTGGCGGTGCGTAACCAGGGTAATGTGTTGGCCACCTCCCTGCGCAGCCTGCGCTTCCTGCAGATCCTGCGGATGCTGCGGATGGACCGGAGAGGAGGGACCTGGAAGCTGCTGGGCTCCGCCATCTACGCACACAGTAAGGTAGGAATGAACGTCTGAAGAGGCTCAAAGTTAAATGAGCTTCTACCTGAAGCTGCCTTTTATCTACCATCATGTAAAAAGATCTCGTTTACTGAGACAAAACTAAGTGAACCCTGACTGCTTCCACAGGAATTAAGAGGGTAAGAAGCAGCCAGGTGCTGCTGATCAATAATTAACTGATTAACTGATCATCAGTCAGTGTGAGCAGCTCTATAAAAGCAGGAGTTCTGTCAGTTTAACACGATGCCAAGGAGGAAAGACATCAGCCAATGATCTTAGAGAAGCAGCTGCTGCTGCCCATCAGTCTGGGAAGGGTTATAAGGCCATTTCCAAACTATCTGGAGTCCATCATTCTACAGAGAGAAAGATTATTCACAAGTGGAAAACATTCAGGACAGCTGTCAATCTTCCCAGGAGTGGACGTCCCAGCAAGGTCACCCCAAGGTGAAGAAGCCCAGAGCTACATCTCAGACTCTACAGGCCTCAGTTAGCATGTTAAAGGTTAAAGGTCACCCCAAGGTGAAAAAGCCCAGAGCTACATCTCAGACTCTACAGGCCTCAGTTAGCATGTTAAAGGTTAAAGGTCACCCCAAGGTGAAGAAGCCCAGAGCTACATCTCAGACTCTACAGGCCTCAGTTAGCATGCTAAAGGTTAAAGGTCACCCCAAGGTGAAGAAGCCCAGAGCTACATCTCAGACTCTACAGGCCTCAGTTAGCATGCTAAAGGTTAAAGGTCACCCCAAGGTGAAAAAGCCCAGAGCTACATCTCAGACTCTACAGGCCTCAGTTAGCATGTTAAAGGTTAAAGGTCACCCCAAGGTGAAGAAGCCCAGAGCTACATCTCAGACTC
Source organism: Leuresthes tenuis (assembly GCF_036924035.1). Lineage (NCBI taxonomy): Eukaryota > Metazoa > Chordata > Actinopteri > Atheriniformes > Atherinopsidae > Leuresthes > Leuresthes tenuis. The sequence continues at coordinate 3,809,484 of NW_027325368.1, read as the reverse complement.
TACAGGCCTCAGTTAGCATGTTAAAGGTTAAAGGTCACCCCAAGGTGAAAAAGCCCAGAGCTACATCTCAGACTCTACAGGCCTCAGTTAGCATGTTAAAGGTTAAAGGTCACCCCAAGGTGAAAAAGCCCAGAGCTACATCTCAGACTCTACAGGCCTCAGTTAGCATGTTAAAGGTCAAAGGTCATGACAGCACAGTTAGAAAAAGGCTGAACAAGGGTGGCTTGTTTGGAAGGGCTGCAGGAGAAAGCCTCTTCTCTCTAAAAAGAACATGGCAGCACAGCTTAGGTTTGCAAAGCTGCATCTGAACAAAGCTCAAGACTTCTGGAACAATGTCCTTTGGACAGACCAGAGCAAAGTGGAGATGTTTGGTCCTAATGCACAGCAGCACGTTTGGAGGAAACCAAACACAGCATATCAGCACAAACACCTCATACCAGCTGTCAAGCACGGTGGTGGAGGGCTGATGATCTGGGCTGGTTCTGCAGCCACAGGACCTGGGCACCTTGCAGCCATTGAGTCCACCACGAATTACATGAAGCTATTTCTGTTAAAGGTGGTTCTACATGTTTGTTGAATACATTTCACGGCTAAAACCTCCTGAAAATGAAAGTCCTGCCGTTCTGGTCAGCAGATATTTCTCCAGTCATACCGGAAACACTCCAGCTCTATGTATAGATATAGACCACATATGTCAAAGTCCGGTCCTGGAGGGCCACTGTCCTGCAGGTTTTAGACGTTTCCCTGCTTCAACACACCTGATTCAGATTAAATGGATCTCTTCGAAAGATTGTTAAGTTCTGCACAAGTCTGCTAATGATGCATTGATCTGATTCAGGTGCATTGAAGCAGTGAAACATCTAAAACCTGCAGGACGGCGGCCCTCGAGGACCGGAGTTTGACATCCCTGATATAGAGAGTTACTCTATTGATCCCAGAGGGAAAGAGTTTAGCATGTAGCTGTAAGCTAGCAGCAGATGCTAGCAAACAATGCTTTCTCATCAACAGTAATAGACACAGCGTAACTCGTAGTGATGTTAACTGAGAGCACCACACACCTTCACACCTAACAGCTGGAAAGACGGCTTAACCCACAGAAATGTTTCAAAGAAGTCAGTTTGATTGTGTTTCAAAGGAAAACAGTTCATGCTCGTTCGTACTTGTGTTTTCGTAGGAACTGATCACAGCCTGGTACATCGGCTTCCTGTCTCTGATCCTGGCGTCTTTCCTGGTCTATCTGGTGGAGAAGGACGACGTCTCCGTGAACGTGCCCGACCATGAAAACCCGACAGCCCAGCCCAAACCGCAGGACTTCGACACATACGCAGACGCACTGTGGTGGGGGCTGGTACGTATGTACGTTACAGACCAGGCACCAAGGGGCTTATCCGAGTCCTGGGGAGTCCTGTGGTTCACATGGTTGGTTTTCTCTCATATGGCCCCAAATCAGAAAAAGAAAAAGAAAAAGTTTAAAAAGTGGACATTAAATGTGACTTTTATTTAATTCCAGACACGTTTGGTCTCTACAACTTCATCTTTGTGTTTAATATGAACTCATTTTTGCATTTCAGGCCTGCACACAAAGTTAGAAAACCCTGTAATCATGATTTGGTACAAATAAAAGAATCCACAAAAGGTCTTTCGGGTGCAAAGATGATCAGAGGATCTTCAGTTTGTCCACAAATGTGTAAGAAAATCACTGAACTGCTTAAAAATAATGTTCTTTCAAGGAAACACTGGAAGGGTTCTGCTTATTTCTGCCTCTACAGAGCAGAATATCACTAAAGCATTCAGAGAATCTGGAGGAGTTTCAGTGTAAAGGACAAGGGAGCAAGTCTAAGCTGGACCCCGTGACCTCTGACCCCTCAGACGCTGCATCAAGAACCGTCATTCATCAGCAGCTGATAGAAGCACATGGACAAGGGATTACTGTGGAAACCTTTGTCAAGCACTACAATACAGAGTTCCATTCACAAGCTTTACTGTGTAGGAAAGAAGCCTGATGTTAACCTCGTCCACTTCTCTGGGCTCGGAGGCGTCTGGGATGGACCGTCACACGGTGGAAACGTGGGCTGTGGTCAGACCCATCAGTATTCCACATCTTTGTTGGAAGAAATGGAGCAAAGAGCAAAAGCAGCATCCAGCCTGCTGTCAGCAACCAGTCCCTGCAGCCAGGCTCTGTGATGGTATGGGGTTGGATCAGGGGGCAAAGCTCATTTCCACTTCTGTGATGGCAGCATTAATGCAGAAAAGCTCACTGAGATTTTACAGCAACATATGCTGCCTTCAAGGCCACATCTTTTCCTGGGACGTCCAAGCATTGTTCAACCAGACCATGCAGAACCACATTCTGACACATGGCTGAGGAAGAAGAGGAAGAAGAGGAAGAAGAGGGTTCAGGTGCTGGACTGGACCAACGGAGAAGGATGATGTTGGAAAACTTGGGACAAAATAACACCTGAAACTCTTCATCATTTGGTGTCCTTAACGCCCGAAAGTCTTAAGTGTTTTGAGAAGAAGTGAAACCATTACAAAGTGATGAAAGCTTTACTGACCCAACTTTTTTGGAACGTGTTGCCGGTCTGAGATGTAAAGATTGATGTATATTACCAGATAAAAGGCAGGCGGTGAGATAAAAGTTCATTATGTCTACAATAAAATAATAATAATAATAAAATAAAAGTCAAAGTAAAAGCAAAGTAAGGTTATTAATGATGTGGACTGGATGGGAGTTGGCAGGTCTAAGTTTAGCTCCAGGTAAACCTCCCTATAAGAGATGGATGGAGTCATCAGTTAGCTCCTCAGCTAATGCCCTTTCTGGTTCGGACCCAACGGAGAATGACGAGAACTTTGAAATTAAAACTACAACAGCATAAAAACCTTTAGACAATCAAGGAATAGTGGTCATATAACCATCCAAATGGCCCCAGAGGTCAAGAGAACTTTATCCCTGCATCAGGTTGCAGGTATTTAATTGTTAGAAGGATTGAAAACATCACAAAGTGCTGAAAGGCTTCTTTCTTTCTTTGTTGATGGGAATCTGCGACATTAACAGCTTCAAAGTCAGCAGCTGGAAAACACGGCGTTTGTGTTGCATCCGAAGGACGAACGCGAAGATTAGCCTGCAGTTTGCAGAGCTTCCTGCTTTAATGAGTGCCTTCGGCCTTCGGCCTCATTAAAGCCGGCGTCCTTCAGCCAAAAGGACTAAACTTTAAACTCTATGGCAGCAAGCATCTGCTCAGCTGTGATTTTGTGATTCTGTGGATCGCAGCCAAGCTCCTCCACAGAAAAGCATCCCCACTGAGGTTGTTGTGATCACTGTGTGTTTGTCTGACTGCTCTTCTTCTGCAGTATTTGTCTGACTGCTCTTCTTCTGCAGTGTTTGTCTGACTGCTCTTCTTCTGCAGTATTTGTCTGACTGCTCTTCTTCTGCAGTGTTTGTCTGACTGCTCTTCTTCTGCAGATCACTCTGACCACCATCGGTTACGGGGATAAAACCCCAAAGACCTGGGCGGGGAGACTGTTAGCCGGCACTTTCGCTCTGATTGGAGTGTCCTTCTTCGCCTTGCCTGCTGTGAGTTTACTCTCCTGGACGTGTGTTTGGATCAGGGCGACTGGACTTCTTCTTCTTGCTTATTAAAGATGTTTCACGTCTCTTCCAAAAGGCTTCTTCAGCTCTGGATTCCAGTTGAAGCCAGAAGTGAAGAAGCATTTGGACTCAGACTCAACTTTATTGATCCTTTTGGGATGAAACATCTTAAACTATTAACTTTTCTATTCACTGTGGTTTTAAAACATTTGCAGTTGATTTATCCATAACCTCCTCAAGTCGAAAATGTGACCGTTTGAGACGACTTTTAGCGATTTTAGATAAATAAAGTGCTGAGTAATTAAAAACGATCTCCAGTTGGTTCCACATGTTGCATATTTTAGCAGGAATTTATCAGAATGATATATACATATCTATTATTCCTATTATTCTCGTTATTTTTGTTCAATTATGAAGGAATATTAATATTTTATTTATTTATTTTATTTAGTGATTCATTGGTAAATTAATTAGTTGGTAAACTGGTTTGTAAAATGACCAGTTTTTTATTTCTTTAACTGTTTAAAGATATAAAACACTTCTATTGTCATTATTTATCTGTGCATGTCGTAAAAAATAAATCATCTAAAAAACATTATTATCAGTAAAATCTTCTATTTTTACTGTTATTTTTATTATCTGACTGATTTAACGGGGACGCACCATGATTATCTACAAATATTCAGCTGGTTGACTGTAATCGGTCCATCAACGTAAACCGAAGGCAGAAGCTGATGTTTATCTGATGTTTAATCGATTTTAAACTGGTAGGATTATCCTGCAGCTGCAGCAAACATCCAGTAGGGGGCAGACTTTGTTTCGTTTGGCCAATAAAACACTGAAAAGTCAGCGAGTTGGTGACATTTCAACAGGCTAAAAGGGCTTTTGAAGCAGTTATTTTTCAGACTTCTTCTGTGAAAGGTTACGATAAAGGTCGGTTAATGAATTATGGTTAATGTCGAAGAAGTTGTGCTCATGCAAAGTGTGTCGGCTGCAGGGTATTCTGGGCTCTGGCTTGGCTCTGAAGGTCCAGGAGCAGCACAGACAGAAGCACTTTGAGAAGCGCAGACACCCGGCGGCTGGCCTCATCCAGGTGAGACGCCGCCTAACATCATCACCACGTCCGACTCGACCTGGTTGTAATTATTATTGTCTTCTTATCTCAAGTCTGCCTGGCGATATTATTCCACCAATCCAATCAGGGAGGACCTTATTGCCACATGGAGATTTTACGAGACGGTCATCTCTCTTCCCTGTTTCAGGCAAGTCGAACTGCGAGTTCCTTCCTCTGGTTTTATATCAGAAACATTTGTTTTCAGGCTGAGTGTAAGGAATGACCTGGAATGACCATTTTCAGTATTTAAATGTGAATCTCCATCCTGGGAAAATCGATTTAGACGTGCCACAAATGTAACTAAAACAGCACAGAATAAAACTGCTAATTCTTGTCTACATGGACATGAAGAAAGTAGTTGAGTTAAACATGTGACCCAAGTTTGTCTCCCATCCAGACCGGTTCTTGACTCAACATTTCGTGCTGTTCAGTCCGGTTTAACCCTTTCAGCACCTTTAAGCACCACATTTTAACAGGATTTCAAAAAGGCTGCAGCTTAAAAATGCTCCGAGATAAAGAGATGCAGTAAATGGGATAAATGTTGAGTCGGACTCAAAGTTTAAAGTAGATTTAATCGCCTCGTTTGTGTTTGATGACATCACTGACTCGTCTGCAGCCAGTGGGGCTGGAATATGAAGATTTCAAACAGTTCTGAGGCTAATCGTGACGTTTTCCTGAACTTAACCACACAGTTATTAATGCTTAAACCTAAACAACAGCTTGCTTTAACCCTTTAAGCGCCACCTTTGCAATAAAATAGGCTGAAAGTCCAACATAACGCATCAAATCTTGTTTCTACTCATTACCACTGGATGGCAGCCCTTATTATTTTATTTATACCCCCAAATTTAGGTGTGTTCCCATTCAAAATTGTCGAGTAAATTGATGATGAAGTGAATGAAATAACACGCCATATTGGGGAAGACCATTAGCTCATGTGGCGAAGTGTTCATATTAAAGATGTCCAGGAGAAATTCAGAGAAAATTAATAAAGATTATTTAGCAAGAGAAGATGTTTTGGTTCAAATCTTTGCTGATGAAGATTCAGAGGGAGAGAATTTCCCTTGAATGGAGATGGATCAGAGGGCGGTGATTTAAACCTGTTGCCCCACAACTGTGAGGGAGGTAATGATGCAGGAAAAGGTACGGGGGGGTCTGAATGTGGCTGGAAACAAGTGTGAAGACCAGTTCAATCAAACACCGAAGCCAGAATTTTACCAACTCTTACTGAGATTCCTTTTATGTGGATGAAATGACCAAAAAACATGAAAAAAATCATATTCTAACAATAATGAATTCAGAAAAGGATGAAAACCGTGTCATCAGTGATGTAATCGCATGCAAATTAGGAGGTTAAATTGAATACCTTTCTGCACACTCAGCATTTTTCCCATTTACAGCATCTGTTTATCTCTTTATCTTCAAACATTTTAAAGAAAAATGATGACAGCAACACTAATTCCTCTGTGCTCAGACATAATCTTGGTTTACATTGTTTTAAATGGAGCGTTCTTCAGCTCCCTGATTTCTCCTCAACAGACATGAAGAATGCAGTAAAAAAGACCCACAATCGATACGTTAATAAGGAGATATATGAACAACAATGTTCCCTCCAGGTCTTAAATGAAAAGATGGAGATTCTTTATTAAACGTCACACAAATCCCTGAAAGTGTGTTTTGATTTTAGCTTCTGTTCAAGGATGTTTACCTCTGAAGTAAATATGTGACCTTTGTGCTTTTTCTCTCCCTGCTTCAAAGGAAGGACACCTTGGAGGTCATGGTGAGGTGGGTCCCTGCTCCTTGAGCCCCTGCAGAGGGGCTGTAATTTACAGGAAAGCCCCATTTCCCATAATATCCCAAACAGTCCGATCTTAAATAACTTCCTCTATTAATCCTCGAGTCAGATTCATCTCTCTGTGAAGATTTGAGTCTTGATTTTGAACGCCCACTCGTCCCGCTGCCTCCCACATCAACCGTAAGGACATTTAAACTGAGAATAGAAACCTATTAGTGGCTCCATTAGTTGCATCTCAGCTATGAATGACAATTAGACAGTAATTACCGCCTGAGAAGAGGTTTGGTTTGATGATTTTTCTTTTTCTGTCCATGACGCTGAGCAAGAATTAGTCTCGAAACATGGTGGAAATTTCACAGATGGCGTCTTCTTTTGTGAAAGCTGATACTTAACAGTACACTTACTTTTATTTTAATCACATTTTAGTCATTCAGCGGGTTTGATTCTCCAGAAAAATGACAATGAGCACAAAAAGCTTGACTGGTTGTCACAATTTCTCCTGTTATGTGGAAGTATATTCATATAATATATAAGTATATTATATATAAGTACGTGTCAGGACATAATAAAATGGGGTAAATACAACCTCAGAAGATGAGCAACAGTACCCAACTGTGTCGTTATGGATTTAAAGCAACACTAGAGAAGTTTGTGAACCTTAAAACTATGACCAACGTTGACGTACGATGGCTTTTCCTTGCATTTCCAGGCCTGAAGCTGGCGTTTGTCGGCCTGTGTGACGTTATCAGTCTCTCACAACGTTTCTCTCTTCCCAACGTTGCTTCAGCTCATTGAGGTGAACGCTGACTGAGCTGTTTGCCTCCTTGTTGCTAAATTGGTTGGTTGTACCAGTGTAAAACCTTAAAAGTTTAAGGCGGTGGACTTAAAACAGCTAAAATGTGGTCCTCAAAGGTTGTTTGTGTCAATGCAGTGAATAGATTCTTGGAGCCTATAAGCAGGCCACTAAAATCAGTACCTGGCAGCCAACAAGAGCAGCATAGATCACTGAGAGGAGCAGCGGTTAACGGGTGTGGATGGTAATGGCATGTTAGGAAAAACATGGCCGCTGTGTTGGGTTTAGCATCAGAGGAAGCAGGGTCGGCACTGGGATAGAGGCAGTTAGGAGCCAGGGGCGTCTCCTTTCCACCAACTGGAATTAGTCTGAGGCTACACCTGTTTTTGTGGTACTTTGTGGCCCAGATCATCAGCCCATCAACCATCAATCTCCCAGATGTGATGTTCTGAACACATGCAGTGTAATATTTCAGGGCTCCTGCTAGAAAACAAGATGAATATACTGCAGTTTGCGGTCTTTAGTGCCAGGATCCAGCAGCTTCAGCAGCAGTGAGCTGCAGTGATGGTTTCCTGTGGGACGTTATCAGTCTCTCTCATGGTTCTGGAGGAATCTCGGCCACTCTTCTCTCCAGCGCTGCTTCAGCTCATTGAGGTTTGCAGCATTGGTTTCTGCACAGCTCTCTTAAGGTCCCACCACAGCATCTCAGTCAGGCTGAGGTCTGGACTCTGACTGGACCATTGCAACACCTTGATTCTTTTCTTTTTCACACATTCTGCTGTAGATCTGCTGCTGTGTTTGGGATCTTTGTCCTGTTGATGAGCCAGTTTCAGCCCAGCTTTAGCTGTGGGACAGATGGCCTCACATCTGACTCTAGAATACTTTGGTATCCAGAGGAGTTCATGGTGGACTCAATGACTGCAAGGTGCCCAGGTCCAGACTGCAGAACCAGCCCAGATCATCAGCCCTCCACCACCGTGCTTGACAGCTGGTATGAGGTGTTTGTGCTGATATGCTGTGTTTGGTTTCCTCCAAACGTGCTGCTGTGCATTAGGACCAAACATCTCCACTTTGCTCTGGTCTGTCCAAAGGACATTGTTCCAGAAGTCTTGAGCTTTGTTCAGATGCAGCTTTGCAAACCTAAGCAGTGCTGCCATGTTCTTTTTAGAGAGAAGAGGCTTTCTCCTGCAGCCCTTTCTAACAAATAAACCTGCAACACAAGTCACCACTTTAGGTCGACTAAATCAGCATCACAAGCTCATTACATCGGAGCGTTGTGCTTCGACGCCTCCTGGCCTCTGCTGAGCCACCATATTTAACACACTGGATTGAATTACTGCGGCTAAAAGCTACCGTTCAGCTGCAACAGGAGCCCTGATACACATGCTGATAGTGTTGAGAGGATGGGAGTTCAAGTCACTTAGGCTGCTGGAGATGGTGTGTGTTTTAGAGGCTGAACTGAAGGGTTTAATTTCCACAGCTGTGTGAAAATAAGCAACAGATATCGTTAGTACAATTCTTATCTTGACACTTTTTTCTGTTTTAGTTTGGGGAGAAAATAATGACAGAAGGAAACAAAGGAAGGCCCAAAGATGCAGACGGACACTGAGGGATGTGGTGAAATAAAGACTGAGAGGCAGAGAGAGTTTTAAGTGCCCTTTAGGATCAATGGCTGGGAAATTAGCACCCTGACATTATCTTGTTCCTCTGAGCAAAGAGGTGGATGGCGGCCAGGAACTACAACAGCTCTGTGATGTCCAATAACAGGCCGATAAGCCACTTTGTATGGGCCTCACTGTGTTATTAGAGCCTTTATCTGAGTTTTCCATTTGTAATGTGAGGTCTATTCAGTACAACACAGGGAGGAAATTATTACCCATCTGAGAGTCAATTTCATGTGTTTACATGTAACTGGGAAAGGACACTTCATTAGATCCTCTCTTTTGTCCAGAAATGTGGGAATGTTTGCGGTTCATTGCAATCTACTGTATCTTTATGACCTGTAGAGTACGTTTGAGCTTAATTTCGATGGAAATATTGCATTTATGGAGACAAAGTAAACTGTTAAGTGTGTCTTTTGGGGCGCTGTGGGAGATGAGCGGCATTATTTTTTCCTGTAGTGTTGATCTCCTTTACAGAGATCCGCGGGATAATCGCATCTCATTTTCTGCTCTTTATTCGGCCGAGGAACAGTCAGAAAGAGATTCTCTCTTCCTTTAAAGCTTCCTATTCTGCAGCCTCTCAGCGCGGTAATCTGCCATCCCTATTCTGCCCCAAGGCCACATAGAGGCTCATATTGTGTGTCTGCTGTGGGAGCAAAGTCGCTGAGAGCGCTCCACGTTTCAGAGGCCTTGTTCAGGCTGATGCCATCTCCGATTACCCCACCTTCCAAGGCACACAGGAGTCTTATTTTACCCAGGGAGCTCTTGTCTTTGTGCTGCCAAACATTGTCAGCCATTGGACAATAAAGGAGACCGATTTCCTTCAGCTCTTTGAGGCTTCCTTTTTCCTGGTCAGCAGCTCTGATATGTTGAGACAGCAGACCCTGAAGACCTTCTCTGAAACAGAAAATCCAAGAACAGCTGGAAAAGAGCACAAAAATACCTCTAAGAAATAGCTGTTGGTCAGAAATAACCCTGGAGAGATCTTTAGATGGGCGAGGATTTTGTTCTGAGCAGAATTGCTGAATTTCTAACTTCTGGGTTCCTCAGGGAGCCAAAATTAGATGTGAAGCCATAGAAAATAACTCCAACCTCGAAAACTCTATGGGTTTTCTCTTCTGTTTACACTTCAGCCAGAAATTGAGTTTACTGGAGCGTGTTCGCCTGCCCAATGCGAGATCTTCCTTGGTGATGAGCAAGAAGCTTACAGGTCACGCGGACTCCATCGAGGAGAGTCCCTCCAAGGAGCCCAAACCTGCCGGCTTCAGTAACCGGGAACGCTTCCGTACAGCCTTCCGCATGAAGGCCTACACACTCCGCCAGAGCTCTGAAGGTAGGAAACCCGAAAGTTAAGCATCTCTGCTGGTCAATATTCAACTATAACATTGGTGATCTCCTGTGTTTTCTTGCCAGATGCTGGAGCCCTGGCAGACCCAGCCTTAGAGGAGCGGGGCTTCCCCCCAGATATCCTCATGGAGGAGATGATCCCAACGCTGAAACTAGTCATCAGGGCAGTAAGGTCAGGAATGGTTGATCGGCGGTCCTTTTAAGCCACAATTAAACTCGACTGCAATGCCAGAAGATAGTAATGTAATATCATGTGATTGGCAGATAGTTGAGGTTCTTTGTCCTATAATACATAAAACTCAGAAGAGCCATCAAGAAAACATCTAAACATCATGACACACCAAACTGATGGGAGTCAATCGTGTCTGTTGGGACCATCTGGGGGATATCTGTCGCATTTTGTTTTGGGAGGTTTTCTGGAATCTTTTAAAATACTTAAATCACTGGTTAGCTGCAGCGTTGTGAATGAAGATGGCACACACTCAAGATAACTATGAATTATTTCAAAATGTTTTTTTTGTCAACCAGTTCTGGTCTCTGGTCTCTGGTCTAGTCATCGGCTGCAGGTGGACATGTGAAAACCTCTACGAGATTTAAACACTAATTTGAATCTGAATGAGATTAAATTTACTAGGATTTACCAGATTGTTTTCTTACTTAGGTGTAAATGTTATGTTTTTATGTTTTTAGCAGACGCTTTTATCCAAAGCGACTTACAGGTAGGCAGGTAGGATAAGGGGGTCTTGCCTAAGGACCCCTACTGGAGGTAATACCTTTCATGCAGGGGATCTGAACCCAGGAAAGATGGAAATCACACCACTACACTATCCAGTCCCTAAATAACTAAACGACTTCGATAATGCCAAAACAATCCGAGTTTTCAATGCCACATTTCAGTTCTTTGGTTTTCAGGACTCCACTGATTGGTTCCTGGAGGCATATGTTCGATACAACCTTACTTAGAGGAAGTACAAAGGTAAATGTGTCAGGGACAGCAATGCACACCAGACCTCACACATCTTGTCAATGTGCTGGTAAATCTATAGGCCACACAGCTGACATAATGCAGGAATTCAATCTAGCATGAGGGCCTGCGAGATGAGTGATTAACCCTGTGAAAGTACTTCTTCCTTCCCCTCCATTATACTGAGGTTGAATGGGTGTCTGAATGGGATGCTCAGACCTTGAGGGTTTTGGTTTCAGGACCCAAGACTTTCTGCCAAACACTGGAGCTCTTGCAGCTGCCGCTGACTCTGACTCTGGGAAGGATCTACTGAAAGTTGGACTAATGTGAGATAAAAGAAGGAGCACAGTGGCTGGCATCTATTCAAAAATAGGTTAATTCTGAGATTTTCCAGTCTTAGCAGCAGGGGGGTGGCTTGGTAAAAACCTAAAACAATAGCAGCATTTACTTTTTTAATCAGGTTACATGTGGGATAGAGTTATCCTCGAGCTAGAGCATACTTACCCTGGAGCTAGCAAGCATTTGTGTGGTTACTTGTCTTGGAGTATTGCCTAAAACATGCCCATTTCACCCAGCCTGCATATTTTATATGAATTTTGAATATACAGTAAGTTCACAGAGACACCCATAGAGGATTCCTTGAGAATAGATAGCTGTGGTTGACATGAACCAGTTCCCACAGATTTAAACATACACTTTGAGTGGAATAATTTTACTGTTTAGGTAGTGAAATTCATTGTTTAATAAAAAAGAAAACTTACCATCTGAAAGTACGTAAGTCAAGCTAGCAAAGCAATGGTGTCTCAGACAGTCTCTTCACTGACTGCGAGGTCCATTAGGTTTTACCTTTGGGATTTATTCGCCAGTCTGGGAATTGGTAAGTTTGGTGGCCATGAACTGGCTCTTCAATTTTCTGTCGTGTGGTGGATATCCACCATATCCACTCAAGTCCCTGATGTTAGCTACAAAGAGCTTAATGGAACGGCTCCATCTACTTGAATGCTCTTGCAAAGGCTTCTGTCCCAACTGGGTCCCTCCGTTGGTCCCAGGATTGTCGTCTAGCAGCTCCTACACCACGCCTAAGACAATCCAAACTCTGTTCATGTGTCGTCCCACGATGGTGGAATGACCTACCGAGCGCTACCAGAACAGGGGCGTCCCTGTCTATCTTCAAGAAGCTCCTGAAAACCCAGCTCTTCAGAGAGCATCTCCTATCCCAGCACTTACCCTGTACTTCCCTCCCCCCTCTATCTCTGCACTTTATCTTTCTGCACTTCCTTCTATGCCTGCACCCTATCTCTACTCTGTCCCCTCTGACAGAGTCGGACTCCTGGGTTCCTTCTATGTAGCTTATTGTTAGCTTTTTGTATAGCTGTTATATCTTCATTTGTAAGTCGCTTTGGATAAAAGCGTCTGATAAATACAGAAACATGAACATAAACCATTATCATTTCCAAACAATGTTCGTCTTCATCTCCAGACGCCGCTGATCTTTGGACAGACAACCAGTTTGTCCTGTTCATAGCTGTCGGATTTTACAAACTGTGTTGAAAGAAGCTGAAAGAAGTGAGTTTGTGGGCGGCTGCACTTCCTCGTCTTTAAGCAGTCGGTCTTTCCATCTCAACCAACAGTTAACCCCCCCTTTGGTGCTGCTTTATACCAGATTAGACCAGTCTGGCCCTTAGTACTTAGTACTTAATGGGCCAAAAGCCCATAGGAAGTCTCTGTCAAACCCTGTTTATGAAGTAAGAGTGGAGAAGTGGAGATTGGATTGGCTCTGGTATGCATCCATTCCCATTTTTGGCCCAATAGTCAAGGCATGAATGGTGCTGCCCATTTGGGTTCTCGCATGGAAAATTTCTGGAAAATTTCAAGGTTGCCGTGCAATGGTGGAAGCAACTTTAGTCCAGTTGCCACAGCAAACCAGCAATTATTAATAGTTGAAAGATTAAATAAGTTATAGTAAGTATAGTAGGTCAAAGCTGAACAAGGAAGTCACTTTACTGCTAATAAACAGATTAAATTGTGTCCAAGTTGGAGAAAATGTCACTTTAGTGGTAAAGTCTTCAACTCATACGCTTTGTCTTCTAGGATCATGCAATTCCTCTTGAACAAGAAGCGGTTTAAGGAAACTCTGAGGCCTTACGATGTCAAAGATGTGATCGAGCAGTACTCTGCTGGACACTTGGACATGCTCTGCAGAATTAAATACCTCCAGACAAGGTAGGCAGCAACAGAACAGAGAGGCTGAACCAAACAAATGTCTACTGTCCACATTGTAAACCAGTTTCTCCTCTTTTAAGGATCGACATGATTCTAGCCCCTGGACCTCCCCTCACTCCCAAAAACAAGAAGACTCAGAAAACGCCCTTTACCTACCCACCCAATCAGTCACCAAGGTAGAAAACAACCAATATGCACAGATTTGAATAAATATTAAACAATATTCTCGAATTTCTGCCGTTTAGCTTTTGTTGTTTGTGGAGTCTTCATCTCTTCAGTGTCCCCTTTGTTCCAGGCAAGAATCCTACCTAGCCAAAGCCACGTCCATGCCAGATGCCGATGACCAAAGCATGATGGGTAGATTTGTCAGGGTGGAGAGACAGGTGAGGATTAGAACCAATGCAACCAATTTTACCAAACGTAGTCTGGGTCGACTCTCTCCCCATCCCATCAATTAGAACTGAGGAAGACTTTTAACGAGAGGCGAAAGGTCTTCAGGAACCAAAAAGCTATCCAATTTGACTGGTATTGGATGGTATTACCTGTCATGGCTACCAAGGTACTTGTTTATTAGTCTGGTTCCTCGCAGCATACCTTTGTTTCCAAGGGACTTAGAGTCAGAAGAAGGGAATGCCTCACGGTATTCTGTTTGAATAGGATTCAAGTTATATCCACACAAATAAAATGTGATCTTTTAGATTAATACGGTTCTTGATGGGGGAACTTTTTTGGGTGAAATTAATCATTATATTTCCATTTATTCAATTTATGAACACTTTAATCTAAATATACTACAAGTGAGAGGCTTTTTTTCATTGTTATTCAGACAGCAAGCCTCTAGATACTTCTACACTTTGTCCGATTGACATTTTTTATATTCAAGAATATTTAATCTTCTTTAGATATTCAACCTTGTTTTTTTCCGTTATAAAAATCTCATATTTAGATATACATATAAATGTGTCTCTGTCTCAGGTGGAGGACATGGAGAAGAAGTTGGACTTCCTGGTTGACATGCACATTCAGCACACTGAGCACCTGCAGGTGGACTCTGCCGGGGCCGCCCACATGACCCTGGAGGCCTGCGATCCTACAGCGAATGGTGAGATCGGGCAGGTTTTCCTCAACTACTCCGAGGCGTTCCCGCACATGTCGTACCAGGTGCCGATCAGCAAGGTGAATCCGCATCACAGGAGAGGACAGGGAGGCAGAGAGGGGGCGGGGCTTGCCAAAGGAGAGGTCGTTCCTCCAGGTCGCCAACACCAACCTCCAGCAGCCATCCCCACGTACGCGGAGCGTCCCACAGTGTTGCCCATCAGCTCCCTGCAGGACTTGTCAGCAGGGCCAGGCAGGACCACAAGGGGGCGGGGGGGTGACTCGCCGCTCTCCATGCTGTCAGTGAACCACGAGGAGCTGGAGCGCTCGCCAAGCGGCTTCAGCATCTCTGGGGAGCGGGAGGGGGAGGAAGGGGTGGACCTATCAATGGGGGCTGGGATTGCCACCGGGGAGGCCAGCTGGACCAGACCCCGACCGAGCTACTTAGCAGAAGGGGAAACAGACACCGACACGGACCCCTTCACGCCAAGTGGGGGGCCACTGCCTCTATCCTCCACTGGGGAGGGGTTTGGTGATGCCGTGTGGAGCACACCTCCCTGAGTGGCATCTGTTGCCATGCGGAAAACCACAACTCTGAGTTCAGACCTTAAATCCAACCCACGTCCCTAAGCCCAAACCACGGCGTCGAAGCCACACCTTTGGGCCGAACCTTGGGGACGAAGGTGGGTCTTACCTGCTTTGATGCTGCAAGGCCTTAAGAAAGGTTTCAGAGGCCGCCGCAGATCTCATCAGAGCCATTGCGCCGAATCCGCCCCGAAAAAAAGGGAAACCAGACCGTTTGTAAAGTAGAACTCTGTACAGCGCACTCTTTAGCTGACATAAGAAAGAACATGAATATACATACTATATACACCCAAAGCTTTATTGCTGCAAAGCCAACCGCACTGCATGTAACGCATGCAATTATTAGTGTAGACACTGCAAAGTTCAGGAAATCAGGAAGCAGAAAAAGAGATCGAATGGATACATATACTTGCTATGCCATTTTGTAACACTTATTTTTTATATGAATACATTTTCATTGTTTTTGCATGGACTGCATGATAATGCACCACTGTAGGGGTGACGATTAGAGGGCGACACTGGAACCAAAAGTCTCGTGTCTCGTTGTTTTATGTGTTTTCGAGTGTGTGTGAATGTAAATGTGTTTCGGAGCTCGTGGATGACGGAGTAAAAGAAAGACCCGGGTAACAAAAACCCCGATTGGTTGCTGACGTTTGTGTTTCGCCATTTTCTGCTTTTCTGTCACGATTTTGTGCTCCGAGGATCATTTCTGCCCAGAAAAATCTGATTTTTCTGATCCGGTTGTTATGTTTTCACGTCACTTCTGTGTTTTTTATGCATTCAGACTTCTCACTTGATAAAAAAAAACAATGAAAATTGTTTTAAATTAGAAACACTAAATCTTTGCTGCTTTGTTGGCACATGAATTCAGGGATATAAACCACCTGCATGTCTAAGTTTTCAAAGGTTGCTGAGCTCTTACAGTTATAACAGTTATATTATAAAACAAAATGGTGGCTAACAGCAACTACACACCCACATGAAAGAAAGCATTTTAAATTAAGCACTTTTAGTCTCAGTGGTTCTAACATCTGCAGCGCCTGAGGTACGGAAGCACCAAGGGAATCGATAAAATGGTTTCTGAATTAACTGCACAGGTCGTGGTCTTTAAAAAAAAACAGGATTTTATTAGAGCAGAGCGACAGTCTGGAAATGCTTTAAGTGGACGCCAGCAGACACATAGTCTTGGTGGGCTGATTTTCAGTCAAAATGTGTGAATGAGAGCGGCTTTATTTTGGAATTCAGCACCAGAATTCACTTAAACTTTACTGTTTTTACAATAAGATGCAAAAAGGTGGAAATCTGGAGCAGGTACAGAGCACCTAGGAAGATTTAAGTGCAACCACATTAATCTGGGTGTTCTTAACCAGTTTTTGGAATCTTGATTTCATGTGATTGCAGTCACACCAACACGTTTAAATGCTTTTTTAAAATCCGGTTTAGGTGGAATAACTAAACAAAGCCTCCCAAATGCTGGACAACTTTGAGAAAAACTTGGAAAAAGAATTTTAAAAGACTAAACAACTGACACCCTCTCACATCGAAACACAACGTCACAATGAGTTTTAAGTCACAAAGACTTCAGATCTTACAGTAAAACCACAACTAGATGTTTCTTAGATTATTTCCCATCATGCACCTGATAGAAACGGATAAGCAGCTTTTAGCCACGAGCTGTATTTTTGACTGCAGATTAAACTTCGTAGAAACATTCGTGCTGTTGCCATAATGCAGACCGTTGTTCCTCCTTTTTTTACAGTCCAATTGAACCGTAAGTTTGTTCCCCCTCATCGCCATGGTTACTCTCAGTTACAGCTTCCCCTGCCTCCGGTTTGGAAGTGGCAACAGCGTTGAAAACGCATAAAACAAGACTAAATACTCTCAATAATATCAAAACATGTTTGATGTGAGTAGGGTCGTCTTAAAACAGCCTGGGATGAGTTTTATGATGAGTTTTATGACCACCTGACACCAAACGACAGGGATCTTGGGAGCGTGACACAACTATATATTATGTCGAGTACGGCCAGTTTAACACGTGGTGTTATTTCCAAGTGGACTGAATTTGGATTGGGACCTGTTGCAGATCTAGTGGAAGTCGATGGTTAACGTAGCTTCGGACGGGAGCAGATGGTCAAAAAATCAACTGAAATCAAGTAAATCCAGCTGCACGGGCTCCAGTTTTTGTTACCAAAAACACACATAACACACGTGGATTCCTCAAAAATACCACAACTGTTTGTTTTTTCTGCTTTGATTTTATTACAAGTCTTATATGTACGTTATTGTGCTCTATGGTGCCTCCACTTGAGCATAAAGTTTAAATTTAGACAATATAGTATGTTATTTTAAGGAAAATGACAACAGCAATACAGTAAATTCTTATTAGATTCTAATCTTGACTTTAACAGTTCATTATCATTGTTATTATTTCTAATAATAAAAGTTTTTAGTAGCCTGTTCAGTTGCTCAACGGTGAACGAATTACACTTGAAAATAAAGCAGAATTTAGCCACAATCCACGTCCTTAGAGCCAGTTTGCAACGTCCAGGCATCCCCCCTTCGGCTGCCCCCCACCTCACACTGCACCCAACCTCGAATTTCCTCCCACATGGAAGTGGCTTTTTCTTTGGGCTGAGCCCGACTGAGCCCCAGGAGCCAAGGCTCAGCCACCAGGTGCTTGTCGGCGTGGTGGTTTATCTGGTTAGGATGCCTCCTGGTCGCCTCCCTTTGGAGGTTTTCCTCCTGGGAGGAGGCTCCGAGGCAGACCCAGAACTCACTGGAGGGATTATATGTCCCATCTGGGCTGGGAACGCCTCAGGATCCCCCAGGAGGAGCTGGAGAGTGTGGCTGGGGAGAGGGATGTCTGGGTTTGTCTCCCGGACCTCGGATAAACGAATGAAAATGGATGGATGGATTAGCCACAATTCATTTCTTACCTCACAAGTTTGCAGTAAATGCTTCGATCTCAATGATCTCAAATGATTTGCAAACATTCAGTTTAAGACTGAACCTGCAACTCTTATTAAAGCCGTTTAAATGAATTTAATTGAAATGACCGTACTGTTCACCTGTTATAAACAAACACCTCATACTGAGCTGGAAAGCTGTTAAGTGATTGGCTGCAGAGATTTCTGGACGTTTAATTTTAATAAGAAGCTTTGCAGATGATCACATGTAGGCCTGAACTGCTTTTTACTACTTTAGATTTAGAACCACGCAGATACCGAATGTTATATCTGACAACACACTGTATCTACACACATTAATACTATTATCACACAGTAAGGGCATGTTCAAGTACCTTGAGCGTTGACATGACAGAGGAGCTTCCACACCATGCTTCAGCTGTGCTTTTATGACTATTGCAACGTGTTAAAAAAGGAGCCACATTGGCCAAATTAATGAGAAAAACACCAAGACTGGATAAACAGAAAGTAAAGTTCTGCTACTGGATGATATAAAGAGGGTATTACACAGCAATGTAACCCGATGAGCCAAAAACACAGAGGAGATGGTGATGTTAAAAGCTTCATTATGTCTTATAAAGCGTTTTAAACTACAGAGAAAAGAAGTGCTCTGACCAGTGTGGAAATCATTTGAATATGATCGATTCTGATTTTAATCGGCTCCTAGTTTTACTGAGTAAAAACGCTCAAAATGTAGGGTTTCGTGTTAGCATATCAATGTAGGGTTAGCATATCATTAGCTATTCAAGTTGATGCACAACTTAAGCAAACAGAAGAGGTCCAACATGACTATTTCCTTCTGTGTTATAGGTTTTAACTGTTAAAAATAGTCTAAATCGGTGAATTACAATAAAAAAATACCTCCAAAAACTAAACAAAAAACTTTATGTATTCACCACCTTTGCTATGAAGCTAAGAAGCTAAGATCCGGTGCCGCCAATCACCTTCAGAAGTCACAAAATGAGTTCAGCCGGGTGCACCTGTGTGCTGTTTAAGTGTCACTTGACCTCAGTGTATACACAGCTGTAATGAAAGGCAAATGTTCTGTTCGTAAAGACCACAGAGCTTTCCAAACCAGGACCAAGTCAGGGTTGGATTGGAAACAAACTGAAACCCGAAGCTCCATTAAATCCATAAAGAATATGGCCCCACAGCACGTTTTTATCTTGTTCCTGTTCCCTCTAATGAACCACGTCAAAAACCACGTCAACGTTCATCTTTTGTTACCGATATCTTCTAAAAAACAATTAGAAATAATCGGTGGAACCTGTCTAATGTTGTTGGGCGAGTTCTCCACAGAAAATCAAAGGTTTTAATTAACTTAAACATCCAGGACACTGTCTGCAGCTCACCTGGAAGCCTGGTGTGGCGCCTCCACAGTCTGTCAAGTTAGACTAAGCCTACTAAACTCTTATTATCTCGTATTTAACTTATTGTATCGCTATTGTTACAATTACTTATCTTCTACTCCTTGAAACAAGTCAATTATATACTATTAACAATCATCTAGAGACACAGCATAGATAGAAAGGTCCCAACGGAGGGATATATCCCTGTTGACGTTCATTCATTGTGCCTCTGCAGCAAGAAGCATCGACCAGAATGACTTTACCTTGTCGTTCTCTGTTTAGTGTTTCAGTGCCACAACATTTCACCACTCGCCTAACACACTACGCAGCATTTATGAATGTGAACTCTTTCCTCTTGTAGAGATCCATCGTTTCGGGGGAAAAAGAAAAAGGAAAATGTGTGTTCTTGCTTTTTTGTAAAGTGCAGTTTTGAAGCTTTGCGGTGCTTTCGGTTCGTTTCCAGGAATCAGACTCGCTATTTTTTTCAGCTTCACAGAAATGCAGCGTTTGTGATGTTTCACTCATTCTCTCTTTAATAGTTCTTATATCAATCTGAAGTTTAACTTCTGTATTTATTCACTTTTGTTGATGCTTTATGTATCTCTTTAAATGCTTTGAACACCAGCGTTTTGTTGCTTTGCACGTCAGCTTTCATTTACAGAGACACCCACAGCTTGGTTTTCTGTAAATTTACTTTTCTTCCATTTGAAATTTAAAGCTATGATTGTTTCCTTTTTGAAATTTACTGGAATTTAAGAATAACAATGGAAATAACTATTGAACAGCATTGGTGTATTTATGGCTAATTACTGTTAAATTTAACTTTGATTATTTTTAAATGATTAAAACAAACAAAAAAAAGTCTTCCAAGACACTGAAAACACTGCGAAAAGGTGATTTTAGCAAAATCAGTCAATGATTAAATGGAAGTAATTCCATATTAGCACCTATGACACACATAGACCTGAAGTTTTTCTCAGGAATTCTTAAGAATAACAAACAAAGGTCAAGTTTCAGTAAAGTTACAACAAGAAGTCTGTTTTAACAAGTCATTTGGTCCATAAAATATTCTTTCAATAAATCAGATCTGGAGGTAAAGTTATTCCACTTCTTTTTGATCCAAATGAACCTGCATGTTGGGGTATTTGGGGGTATTTTTGGAAACAATATGATGAAATATTATGACTCGATGACTCGTTAAGATGAGTCTGAAATGAGCTCACAAAAGCCATTCCCTCGATGTTTCAAAAGGAGTGCTGGCATTACTTTTTGATTTAAATAATGCTACTTTAATATCCTGTGCAGGTGGGTTTTTGTGAACTCGGTTATTTTGTGTTGTCGGTGAATATGGCTCAGCATGACGCTGTACTGTTTTATAGTGAAGGCTTTGTGTTATTTGTGGCCACGTCGCTCCATATTTACTCCAGTGATGTCTTTGTATTAAACCTCCCCGCTGCAAGCAGAAAGAAATCTGATCAAATAATACATTCCAGTGTTTCATAAATGCAAATGAGCTTTGCCACTTTGACTATTTTAAGAGAAACAAAAAAGGTTTTATGGCTTTTTCATCATTTTATCTGTTGGTCACTTCATCTGGAAAAACTGTTCGCAGCAGGTGAAATAATCTCAAGCCTTTAAATTCCTTTACCCAGTTATTTGTGGGTTTTTCCCAATAAGAGTTATACCATGGCTTTATAGCATGATTTACGACTGCCCGAGAAACTCAGTCATCAGGTCCTTATGCTAACCTGACATGCCAGACAGTTTACCACTCAGAAAAATTGAGGAAGTCCTCTTTTAAAGTTGTTAAGAAAAGGGCAAGACCTTTAAAATGTTTGTACTGGATGGAAAAACTGGATGAAACAAGTTTAGTTTAACAAATTGAGACAGTTTGCAAATGTGTTCCATCAAAGTCGATCGTCTTCAAACCCGCCTGTAGCTACCGAAATGGGACGGTTATCGATCTGAACTTTTGTTCTTTGCTATAAGTGAATGGTTTAGACTAAATGGATTAGCATGAAATACTGATCTCTCAAGAATCTTGCTGCCAAGCCCTTTTTGCAGCCAAAGAACCAAAACTGCAAGCTAAAAGATATAAAAGAAATAAAACTTTCAGATTATACAGTTATTTAATATTGTTAATATAATACATAACAATAAGTAATAACAAAATAACATAAATAGAAATGGTCCATTCATGTTTTCTAACTTTGTAAATTTGGGAATTGTTGTTTTGAAGGTTTTAAATTTAATTTAAAGCTCACAGATTGCTGCTTGTTTACTGTAATGGACCATTGGATGAATAAAATGAATAAAAAAGGTTATAGACTAACTAGAATTAAAAATCTAGTGCTGTTTGTCCTTGCTTAGACATATTTATGATGTACTTCCTGTAAAATGTTAGCTAGCTAGGTCACTTCCACTGAAAATGGATCATCACTATTATTACTACTGGCTAATATTTTGGGAAAGTCATATAAAATGTCCACATAAGCCTTTAATTGTACTAGATCCACTTTATCATGAAGGTCCATGGGAAATTAAACTGATAAACCTGCAAAAACCTGCTACGTGAGCTAGCTTGCGCTGGCAGAATAATTTTTCCTTACACTCAAACTGTGAGACTTTTGGTTTTTCTTTGTTGATCTGAAACATCTTCAGCTCTTAAAGTGACGTTTCATGTTGTCAAACTTCTTTTTGAGACTGAGGTTGACAATGATGTTACGATTGTCGTGCTAGCTGCAGCTAACGTGCTAAAAGCTAACACTTTGCCTAAAGTTTTGTAATTGGGGATGTTACCTAAAATATACATCCGCAGCCCAGACAAATTTCTTGAATTGTGTTAACTGTAAGTTTGGGTAAATCCTGAAGTTACAGAGTAAACATTCACATAGACATTGGGTAGAAATTAAGTGTTTGAATTTGGCTATTAGTTCATGTAGCCAGGGGCAGGATAGCTCATAAACATTTTCCTCTAGTTATGAGGAAATTAATACTCTATTGATACCATTAAAACCAAAATAAATGTTTTTTGCCTTTTTTCTTTAACGTATTGTATATAAAAACACTAAAACATTTAAAACTGTGAATTCATGGGAACTTATTCTGCTAAAACCACATATTTAATGAGCTGACCAAGAGATAAAACTATGGAAAAGCAAGAATACTACCTAATCTTCAGTACATTGACCCTAAAGGCCTCTCCGAATGACTCATGTTAGGGTGAGCATGTAAATGCAATCCATTATTCTCTCTTGTGAATCAATGCTTTGGTTCCCAGGACTCATGAAGGGGTTTTAATGAGCTCATGAGGTCACTGGAGGATTTACGCACTTTCTGTCCTGCTGTTTCTGTCTGTACCGGCAGCTTTGTCTTCATTTTCTGTCTTATTGTGCATCTGTTTTGTGAGATATGCATTTTCCATCAAAAGCTCACTGACCATAGTGAAGAGTGACTCAAATTGCATCAATGTGAAATCTTCATGCTATATTTTTTAACACCAACTTTAACCAATGGTTTTAATTGGTCTTTTACGGGCAATTTGAGTAACTAATGTGCACTGCCTCAAAAGGAGAGTACTGTAGTCTCTGTTTTCTATTTGGTCCTTTAAAAATCACCTTCTCAGGCTTCAAATAGCAGAAAATTTAACCTGATTTATTGTTAAAATCCAATTATCTTGTCAATTTGAAAATCAGCATTTTGTTGTTTTACTTTCAATAATCTGCTCTCTACACATTTTGGCAGTGTACTGAAACTGGCTGCCATTTTGTGATATTATTTGGTTTTAACAGTAAAGATTGTTTTGTTTAAGACTTTTTAAGATTTTTTTTGCTTCTTTGTTTTGTTTTGCAGCAATTTTATGACACAAGTTGTGAAACCTTTTGATCTTATACCAACCTGAGACTGTATATATGAAATGGACCTAGGCTACCGTTTCAAAACCTCAACTTCAATAACTGGCCATCGCCATCTTTGCTTATTCGGCACAAGAAGTGACCATATTTGGGGAAAAAGGCAGAGTTGGTGTGAGCCACTTGAAACCTTTGAGTCCTAATATCTATTTGTTTTATTTCTATTATTGTTTCTATTATTCTCAAATGACACTGGAGCCTATTTAGAGCTGTTTCAATCTTAGAAACATCTATGAATCGGTTTATTTTCCACATCACTGATAGCCACCGCAGAGTCACGACATTATGTCACTTCTAGCATCTCTTCCGTTATGTCATACGAACCTCCCTCTGGTGTATTCTGAATTTCTATGGAGGACCACACGGAAAGAGACCTTTTATCTTACAGTATTTGTCAAATTTTCCCAAAAACTTATGTGTAAATATCGCCAGTCTAGTTTATAAATGCTGTTTTTAAATGCTTTTTCCAACCTCTGACTGACGTGTATGAAAACACAATTTGATTAAAGTGGAATCTATAAAAGGCAGATGGTCACACTAAAACAATGTTTTTAAGTTACAAATGTTTATGAATTAAGTTGAAAACGGCGACTGTGGTAACACCAACTGGTAGCATTAAAACATTAAGTTGACAAGCGAACAAGACAAGAACAATGAGCTTAAGTGCTTACGCTGCTGCTTTTAACGTCCATATTGAAGCTTTTTTATAACTCCATTGAATTTAGCAGACTAAACACTAAGCTGTTCTTTTTAAACGTGATGGTCACAACATTTTCATCGGTCCAGTTGGTAATAATCATACCATAATCCCGCTACCATTCCCTGACGTAGGCAATCCTTTGCTTTGGACAAGCAAAGAGTTGGTGCTGGTTTACCTCTAGTTATTTTGGTGCTGGAACAGGTGCTTTGATGGTCGAAACAGAGAGAACTGGTTCTTAGTCCAGTGCTGGAATCAGCTCTGTCTGGCTGGGACCTTCAGTTCGATCATCCGATTCCACTGGTTGGGGTTTGGTGTTAGTGGGCATGGCTTCTAATTCTACCTTCCCACAGGTTGTAGCAAGAGGCTATTCTGCTTATGGTGACTTGTGGAGACATTTTTGACCTCATTGTCTTTCATGACAGACAATTTATTCATAATCTATGGTGGTCAGAGATGTTTTAGAGCCAGCATCTAGTGGTCATGAACGGTACTGCACCCTATGGCATTAACCTGACGTGTCCATCTCTTATATACAGTCTGTGGTACCAACCCATATCTTTTGGTATTTGTTTGATAGTATACAACATGATCTGGTTTTAACACCAACACAAAGATCTAAAATCTACTGTTTACAACATCACAAACTGTGCTACATTTTACTTATTTAATTTAGTTTCGGCCAGTTTTTTTGGGACAGACATTCGGTGCCAATACTTGTGAAGCTCTGCAACGGTAATAAATAGAAAGTATACAGCACCAGTCAAAAGTTTGGACACATCCACTCCTTGAAAATATGTGCAAGTGTGTAAATTTGTAAGTGTGACCTAACTTGTGACTGGCACCGCAGTAAATGTCTAATAAACAGAGATGAAGCATTGGTCCAACGTTGTTGCTGTTGTAGCAGCTTTTCACTCTTCAGAAACAGCCACCAGCTGCTTTAGAAAACCTCCAGGAATATCAAGGCTGAATGCATTTTACATATCACTAAATATATGATCGACACCACTTTGAAAAGTCTTTCTCCCATCTCTCAAAGCCATAACCCGAAGCATGACCTGAAACTTTGTCTCTCGTCTGCACTTAAATGTGTGTCATCTCGTCTCTCGGTATGTGAACTTGTCTGTTTGTGCAACGATTCTGAATGAAAAGGAGCACTTTATGGCATCCATGTAGTGAAGAGGGCAATAGTGCTTGCTGTAAATTTTCTGTTGTATTCACTTTAACTGCATACGAAGCAATGCACTGATCGGCACATCCTACATAACCTGTAATTTAAGGACATTTTGATTGCTACAGATTATTTGTGCCTTGGCCTTTTACAGTAAAGTTGGTTTTATTTAAGTCGTGCTTTTCTTGCTGTGGCTGTGAAAACACAGCACAAAGCTGTCAGATGTATCTGCGTGGACGGCTGCATTTATCAGACAGAAAACAGCAGAAATGTAGTCAGCTTGTAGCTGTTGGCTACGTGATCTGCTTCCATCAGATGATCGAACACGGTCAGGAAACTGAAAACCAGCCAAGGAAGAGAAGCTACAGTCTGCACTCTGAAATATTCAGCTGTTTTCCTGATGAAGACAAAACTTGGATCAATAATAACAGCAACTTTAATATTTCAGTGTGCACAAATCATCCTTGAATCCAAGGAGGAGTCAAAGCATAAATGTTTTTAATCTTTTTTTTTTTACCAGCACATTAACAAAATAGCGCAAAATGTTCTTTTTTTAATTAAACATAAACTAGACATTGCCAAAAAAGGTTTGCATGTGCAATAGCTCACTACTAAAACTTAATTAAATATTTTAAAAAGAACATTGATGTGAGACTGTTATGAAAAAGGAGAGAAAAGCTGGTAGAAGTAGCCAAAATAAACGTCTCAATTAGCACCAGACGCCCCACGTTCACTCATAAATGACTAATTTAGCTAATCTTTTAACGTGATGTTCTCATTTAAATTAGATTTGTGAAATCTTGGCCTTTTGATAAGACAACACATTCTCACGGACAAGACTTTTTCTTGTAGATAAAAAGGAAAAGAAGTGTTCTGGCATTTCAAGCAGCTCTCACGAAAGGCAGGTTTCCCAGTTTTAGAGACCATCCTCCTCCCAGAAATGACCTACCGAATCTTTTGTTTACGACCCTTAATTATGTTCAACGTAAAAAGAATGTATTTTCAGCTCTAATCATGATGTTTTTTTAATCGTAACCAAGTAGTTTTGATTTCTAACGATAAGAAAGTCGTGCTTTTACCTAAACCCAACCAACCAAATCACGTTTTAAGGACCTTTTGTCATGTTATGGACTGACTGTAACCCAGAGGTGAAAAAGCAGCTGTAATCTCTGTCCCCTGGTCCCCTTCTTCCTTAAGAAGGCTTGTTAAACCAAATTTCCCTCTAGTACACTCTTGTAGATCATATTTAAGGGTATTTAACAAACGAAAAAGTCCAAAATTGGTTGTTGGAGGGTGTCTTGGAGGTTCGTTAGTCTCCTCTTCTACCATTTTGGTGAAAACATCACATCTGTTTTCAGATTATTTTAACTTTAAAACCACTTGATTAGGTTTAGGCGTTAAAAACGTAATGGTTTGGGTTACAAAAGCCTCTTGGGATGATGTTTACATGATGTTTCCAGCCTAAAGGGTGATGAATCCAAACCAATTGGGCACAAAACTCTCACTGAAATACATTACTTTTGGCATTACAGGCAGTCTGGGAGGGAGGTTAATGAGCATGCTCAGTGGGCCTAAATTTGCTAAATCATATGAGGAATCCTGGTTTGCACCACTCAGCAGCTTCCATTCAAACCATCCTCTCGCCTTCTCTTGTGATCTGATACCAGATACCTTTCTGACATTAATTATAATATAGAAAAGGCACTTTTCATTGTTGAAAATGATACCATTTCTTATTGCTGCACAGTCCGACTGCCCCAAACTTATCTTAAAAGAGGCATCTTCCACAGTGCGGCCTCTAATAAAGTCCCATTATTTCCGTCCCACTGTCCAAAGGCACCTTAGGTTTTTGTTGTTGAGTGTTGTTACTGTTAGTCATATAAATTATCACTGTTTCGGTCCAGTTAGCCTTTAGTTAGCTACTTAAAAATGTGCCAAATAATAAAAGTAAAAAACCGAGGCTGTTTTCACGAAGATACGAAGGATTCCAAATGTCCGAATGCAGCCGTTTCACCGTTGAAAATAAGCAAAAGGAAATAAAAGAATGATCTTGATATTTCAGACAGCTTTGTATGAGTTTGCAGGCAGCTTGTTTTTTGGGTCAGAAACAGTTTTGTTGTTCTTAAGTTTCATTCGAGGAAAGTTCGGACAACTTTACACTAGTGGCCTTCAGAGCTGTGCATCGTTTTCTCATTCCAGTTTAAAAAGGTAAAACTGCTGTTTCTATCCTGTATTAGACCACTTTGAATATTTTGTTTTGATGATATAATATGCAAATGTATTCTTACTTGATTTTTTTATTTTTTGTCTTTTCAATTGCACCAGTTACTAATAAAGTATTGAACTGAAAACGGTGTCTGTGGACGTCAGCGTTAATCATCTCGTGCTTCCAGGCACAGTAAATCTGTGTGAAGCCTGGCAGACGTTAGTTTGTTTGTCGTTTCTTTTCTTATTTGTGTCGTTGTTGTTTCTCACAACTTTCTTTATGGGTTCTTCCTTCTTTTTCTTGTTATTTTGCATCTCGTTTGAGTCATTTTCTCTTTTTCTTGTGTCTTTAAACTCCATTTCCATGAAGACTTTAAATCTGTAATTTGTTGACTTGTTTGAATCTTAATTTAACACTCGAGGGTATTTAGAAAGTCTGTTAGGCTACGTTTACACTGCAGTTATAATTGTTTTGTGTGATTATTATAATTAAATGCAACCGCCTTCAGACCCTGAAGTGACCTGCATGTGCAGAAGAAGACGTCACACGCTGCAGAAATAAATATGGAGTCGACACATGTCAGCAGGGGTGTATCAGTTCTGGAGTTGAATCCCAAACCACTTACTAACTCCATGAAGGGTGCCTGCCTGCTTTACATTTGAACTTCCTCCGTTTGTCTCACTTCAGTGACGTAAAAGTGAGAAGCGCGGTGGCCGTTCAGACTGAGGTCGCTTTGAAGAACATCAGATATGTGCTGATCAGCCTGTCAGAAACATCTGATACGGGTCACAAATGGTCGTGTTCTCATTGTGTTCCTCAGCTTCTTGGTTCTTCCTACAGTCCCTGGTTGCTGTTGTCTGGTTCTCCTCTTCATGATGCTCCAACATCTGCAGCAGGAGACAGATGTGGACTGCAGGCAGGCAGCCGAGCTCACACACTCTGAGTGTATGAAGCTGCTGGAAGTCCTGCAGAATGAGGTCTGGCATCGTCCTGCTGAAATAACCACGGACCTCCCGGGAAAAGACGGCACCTTGATGGCAGCATCTGTCTCTCCAGAACTCCAACATCCAGCTGTGCATCAGTGGTACCTTCACCCAGATGAAGCCCTCCATGCCCTGGACTCTGCTGCAGCCCCAGACCATCACAGACGCTGGCTTTAAACCTTTCTCTGAGAACAGCCTGGATGCTCTTTCTCAGCAGTTTTTCCCAGAAGCAGCTGAAACTCATCTGCCCACAGAACACGTGTCCACTGTCTTTCTGTCCATCTGAGATGAGCTGGAGTCCAGAGAACTGGGCCGTGGTTCAATTCAATTCAATTCAATTCAATTCAATTCAATTCAATTCAATTCAATTCAATTCAATTCAATTCAATTTTATTCAATTCAATTCAATTCAATTTTATTCATATAGCGCCAGATTACAACAATTGTCATTTCAAGGCACTTAAGTAATAAAGTCCAATTCAAGCCAATTGGAATTCAATTCATTGTAATCATAATCCAATTAATTCTTATGGAGCCAATTCAAAAATAATATCCGAGCTAAGGAAACCAACAGATTGGACCGAAACTTGTCTTCAGTCCAATCTCCCGTCCTGAGCCTGAGGGACTGTGGAAAGGAACGACTCCCTTTAACAGGAAGAAACCTCTGGCAGAACCAGAACCAGGAAGAAACCTCTGGCAGAACCAGAACCAGGAAGAAACCTCTGGCAGAACCAGAACCAGGAAGAAACATCTGGCAGAACCAGAACCAGGAAGAAACCTCTGGCAGAACCAGAACCAGGAAGAAACATCTGGCAGAACCAGAACCAGGAAGAAACCTCTGGCAGAACCAGAACCAGGAAGGAATCCATCCGCCTCGACCAGCTGGGGTTTGAGAAGACAGAAAAGAGGGAAAAGAGGGGGGAAAAACACCATAACGCCATTCAAAGGATACCTGCTGGAACAGGGAAACACAAGTTAATAACCACAATAATGTCACATGGACATAAAATCATTGGAGAAATTAAACAGGAGGAAAAAGTGAGGAAAGGTGTGACAGATGAGGTCCCCCAGCAGTCTAAGCCTATAGCAGCTTAACTATGGGATGTTTCAGGCTCACCTGAGCCATCCCTAACTATAAGCTTTATCAGAAAGGAAAGTTTCAGCCTGATCTTAAAGGTGGAAAGGGTGTCTGCTTCCTGGACATTTACTGGCAGCTGGTTCCACAGAGAGGGGCCTGATAACTGAAGGCTCTGCCTCCCATTCTGCTTTTAGGGGCCTGATAACTGAAGGCTCTGCCTCCCATTCTGCTTTTAGGGGCCTGATAACTGAAGGCTCTGCCTCCCATTCTGCTTTTAGGGGCCTGATAACTGAAGGCTCTGCCTCCCATTCTGCTTTTAGGGACCTGATAACTGAAGGCTCTGCCTCCCATTCTGCTTTTAGGGGCCTGATAACTGAAGGCTCTGCCTCCCATTCTGCTTTTAGGGGCCTGATAACTGAAGGCTCTGCCTCCCATTCTGCTTTTAGGGGCCTGATAACTGAAGGCTCTGCCTCCCATTCTGCTTTTAGGGGCCTGATAACTGAAGGCTCTGCCTCCCATTCTGCTTTTAGGGGCCTGATAACTGAAGGCTCTGCCTCCCATTCTGCTTTTAGGGGCCTGATAACTGAAGGCTCTGCCTCCCATTCTGCTTTTAGGGGCCTGATAACTGAAGGCTCTGCCTCCCATTCTGCTTTTAGGGGCCTGATAACTGAAGGCTCTGCCTCCCATTCTGCTTTTAGGGGCCTGATAACTGAAGGCTCTACCTCTCATTCTACTTTTAGAAACTCTGGGAACAACAAGTAAACCTGCAGTTTGGGAGCGAAGTGCTCTGTTAGGAAACACAGAGCTGATATATGGCTTCCTCCTGGTGTGATGCAGCTTCAGCTCACATTTCTGGATGCAGCCGTGGACTGTGTTGAGTGGAAATGCTTTTCCCAGCTCCTCCTGAGCCCATGTGGCTGTATGGATCATGGTGGCCTGACGGTTTCTCATGCAGTGCTGCCTGAGGGCTCCGAGCTCATCCAACAGGGCTTTCTGTCCTTGGCCTTTCCACACTGAGACTTCCCCTGAATCTGTTCCCAATATTCTGCTCTGTAGATGCTGAAAGACCAAAGTTCTTTACTGTCTTTACTCTCTTTTCAGCTGATTCATGGTTCTCCGATTGGGTTTAGCACAAAGTGGTGACCCATCCTTACTTGGAAAGACAAAGGTCCAGTCCCATTTATTCCTCTTGGCCCTACTTTTACACAGATGGAACGGCCCTTTTCTTTTGGCACCATTTCACCATTTCACTTCAAGATAGAAGAGTTGAACCAGGACCTGAACCTTTGTTCGATGCTTTTTATAATGAAATCGTAGATGTTTCCATTTTCTAGCTACAATGAGCAGTTCATCAGTGAAGTTTTCTGAAAATGGGGCTGTGTAATTTCTTTTTATGATTGCTTTTATGACTTTTAAGGGGTTTTTGTGCGTCTTTTCAGTGACCCTTTTTAGTTGTTTTTTGCTGCTTTATGTATCTTATGTGATCAATTTGTGTCCCTTCATTGTTGTTTTTGTGTTTTATTTTCGCTTCTCCTCTAAATTGTTCCCATCTCCGTCAATTTGTCTCTTCACATTTTTTTTAAAATCTTTTTTTGTTTATTTTTCGCAGCTGAAGGTGGCATCAAACCTCAGCTTCCCAGTTGAAACATAACGTATACATGCTGCTGATTTCTCATCATTAGGTTCATGCGTTGTTCTTCTTGTTGAAGTTAATTGTAAAAGTCTGCACATCTTTTTCCCTGCGGGCATCTGTTCCCAGGCCCTCGGCAGCCCTGTTAACTCCTCTGCCAAATTACCGCTGTGTGCCTGAATGTGTCTGAATGAGAAGGCCAACGCGACCCGAGTGCCCACCAATCCCACGTCATTAACCACTCACAATCACTCGTCTCATTCACTGATCTTCCCCGAGGCTCGTATGTCACTCCAGCGGCTTATTATGGGTAGTTAGCCACACTGTAAAAAGTGCCTGGAGACAGATTATTCCGTGTTGAATCATAATCCTAATTAATTTCACTTGTTGAGACCAAAAGCAAACAAACAAGTGAACAACTAACTCAGAGAGATGCCTCTTTTTGTCTTTCTGTGAAGATGCATCATCACGATCTCCTCCACCGTCGCCATGTTTAATGTCAGAAACTGAACTGGACACTGCCCTCTGGTGGATGTGTTACTTAACAACGACGCCAACGTAAAGCACGCATCGGAGCACGAGGGCAGACGTACTTATTTACCTATTTACATACGTAAAGGCAGCATAAATTAGCCTTAAGCCTCCACCCCAAAAACAGAAAGAAAGGGCTGAGACACGAGCCAATTTTAAGCAAAACCGGTGCCTTATATCTCAATAAAACCCCAGAAAATTGTGTGAAATTGTCCAAAAAAAGGACATAATGTGTCACCTTTAAAGAAATGACAGGAAGCTCATGTAAGACGTTCAGGCTGTGTTGAAGAGTAAAGGTGCTCAGACTAAATATTGACTTTAAAGCTTGTTAGAAATCTCTTTTTTTCTTTTTGCTGTAAGTTATATTTGTTTGTATATATTTTCTGGTTTAATTTAACTCAGGGGGAGTATTTTATGACCTTTTCACATCCAAATGTAAACCTAACACCATGAAACATATTTTTAAATCTGTTTCTGGGCCACATTTCAGCTAAAAGCCTTTTTATGATGTCTGTAGCAGCTGTTTTCACCTCTTCAGGGCAGTAAAACGCAGCAACTTTGGCCCAATCTTTGATATTTCTTGCAGCGGAGCCGGTGGACTTGGCTCGGATCAGTGTCCAGCCTGCAGCCACACACTGGGATTTGTGTTGGTTTTTTATTTTTTTCTCTAAGGATGTCATCGAGTTGCCAACCGCTTGTGTTCAGAGGGGGGAAACGGGCGCCGTTTAATCCTTATCTGACCGCCGGTGTGTGACACACCGGGGGAGGTTTGATGCTCAGCGGTCCTGCTCGGCTCAGACGTCCAGCTGCAGGTACGAAGTTTGTGAAGTTCTGGTTTTCCTTTGGAGAATACAGGCTGTAGAGATGTAATTATAATTAAAAGTTCCTAACTACGTACAGCTAAGTGTGAATCAGGGATAAAATGAGCCAGAAAAAGTAGAAACAATGAGTTTTACAGCCTGCAACGGACTGGAAAGTCATCTGTGGAGGATACTGATATCATGTTGCTGTTTAAAAGCTGCCTGGCAACAGTCTTATTCATCTTATTATCTCTTCTTTTTATCTATTCTTTTATTGGAACACATCAGAAAAAAATTATGTGAAGTTTAACCTTAAAAATAAGTAAATGTTCTGGAGTTATCTCTGTTTTTCAGGCAATTTCACCATGAAATTTTCAATAATTTATTTTACAGAAAGTGAATTAGAGGAGATGAAACGAAGGAAATGAGATTCTGCTCAGTTTCTGAGGAAAAAGCTGCAGACATGCAGATTTGTAGCAAAAAATTAACAGGAAAAAGCACAAATTAAAGGATGAACATGGACCAAACTAACTGTGTGAAGAGAGGGAATATCGACAGCTTTTATTAACGTACAAATCAAGTTTTAATTGAATAATGTGTCTTTAAAAGTGTTGTTTGTGCTGCCGTTGTGAGGCGGGAAATGTCTTTTATTTCCCTTTTTCAAGGCACAAAGTTGATCACATGAGGATCCTGAGAGTGGTTTTAATGCCTCTGAGAGCTGCTTCAGATATCTGCCTCCATCCTCCAAAATCTGAAGTTTTCCCATTTTCTAATTTGACATTTTTCCAAAAAACGTTGATGCAAAATTGGTGAATTTACGAAGAATTGAACCATGTTTTACTCCTTTTCTTTCCTTTCTGACATCCCGCTGTCTCTCAGTTGTATTTACATCCATAAATCCTCTTTAAATGGTTCTTTAAGGTGTTTTTTCTGCTTTGTTTAACAGATTTAACACTTTTCTTGCAGCTCGTGTGTTTTTGGGGGTTATTTCAGGGCCATGGCAGGCTTCAGGGGCTTCATGCAGCAGCCACGTTTCCGTTTTGCAACCTTTGTTTCTGCAGTTTTACTCTTCCTGATCCTCAGCCAAGGTGGGTCAGCTGCAGCTTCTGCCCTATAAGCGCTTTTTAAATGATACAGATGGTTTTATTTGGCTAATTTAGACCCTTGAAACTGTTTTTTTTTAATTGTAATTGTCATTGAATTTCTGCTCCAAACACAAGGAGAAGCAAAACTCTGTTTTTAAAGGATGTTTTTGACAGAAATCAGCATCACACTGAATGTACAGATGATCTTTGAGGTGGAGATGGTTGTAAAATATGTACATTTTAGTTGTTTTTAACTTGTTTTCCGCAGCTTTAAGACCCAAACAGCGGGAAGAAAGGCACAAAAGAGACTTTCCTGACTGCACAGGTATTTTTAAAACACTTCATTTTCCAGCATTCAGGTTCGGTTTTGTTTCTTCTCAACATTTCAGACTGTATTGAACACATTTAAAGGGCGTTACTCAAAGACCAAAAACTGTAAAATGATGCATTCTGGGCTACAAAATGGTAACACGTCTAAGTTTTGCATCATTTTCACCTGTCGAGCTTGCTTAAAGATAGTAAAATTACAACATTTTCAAAGCTCCAACCAAGCTTGGGTCCCATTAAACATCCAACTTTTCTACTTTCCTGTCGGTCGCAGTTTGGTTCGGGTAAAAAATGGGGAGAGAAAGAGGTTTGGAGTGAATAAAAACACGTTTCCAGGTTTGCTTCACATCACCTGAACCCTGAAAATGTTCCTACCTCAAACATTTTGTTTTCTTTTATGAAAGAAACAATCTATTTTTAATGCAGTCTCACAGAAAACATAAAGATAAAGATGAAGTTTGAGAGATTTTGGAGGACATCCAGCACCTCTTTTAAAGTAAAGTGATGCAGTTGGATTCTGGTTCAAGCGTCCAGCACAGTTTATGTGTTTATAGGCAGCGAGTTTTTAAGGAAAATGATGTTTTCCCAACCTTAACCACTTTGTTTTAATTAACCACCTTTAACCAAGCAGTTTGTAATGTGTAAATTAGTGACTGAATGCAGAAAATATACAGTTATTTGAAAGTGCTGGTGGTCAGTGGGGGGGTTCTTCCACCTCCTCCAACCTCTAAATGTGGCCTTTTTCTCCAAATAAATGTGATCCGGGACTAATTAATGAAATGCTGTGGCACCGTATTACTCTATTCTAATCAATAGAATAAATGGATGTGACGACTTCACATTTTTGAGAATCAGGCTTTGAACTGAGAGCTGATAACAAGCTGGGCGGTCCCTCTCCTCTTTGGACTGGAGGATGCAGGGTCCATTTAATTAACCTGCTTTGGTCCAGAGAAGACGGCCGTGTTTCTGCATCACGTTCGTACGGCTTCTTCTCTGAGCTTTAAGCTGCATCGGTGGATGTTACGGTGAGTGTTCCTGAGTCCATGCAGTGATTTCCAGGACAGAATCAGGTCTGTTTTTAATCCAGAGATCACAGACACCCAGGACTGGTTTTCAGACGTGTCCCTGAACCATTGTCCCTCTTCACTTCAGAGAGGCTCTGCCTCTCTAAGGTGCTCTTTTTTATACCCAATCACAATCCCGACCTGTTGCTAATCAACCTAATTAGTCTCAACTTGTCCCTTCAGTTACTTTTTACTAAAAATTACTTATTTTTCCAGCCTTTTGCTGCACCTCTCCTGACTTTTACATCAAATTAAAGATGAACTCACATTTTCAGGGACAAAATGTTACACCAACTTCCTGTTTTTAAGACAACCGCCACCCCAGCGTGGAATTCCGATAACGGTATAGGGTTATATAATAATAGTGATAAATTCAACATATTATTGTGAGTCTTTAGTGGTGCTTTTGGTAAATTGTGTCATTCTGCGTGAGCTGCTGTCACTTCCAAACGGGAAGAAGGGGAAGCTGTTATTCAAGTGTAATTCAGTGATAATTATCCTCATTCTGCTGATGTTGCTAACTCTGTGGCTGAGACTAAACCCAGAATAAACTCTCTCCGCTTTCATTCTGCAGAAATCCCAGCAGAGCACATCGATCCCGCTGCCATCGACCTCACCTCCTTGGTCAATACTTTAATAAATTCAAGCCAGTCAGGTTTGTTGTCATAATCTCATTCACTGGGAGAGTTGTGCTGTGCTATAAATCTTTAATGTTTGTCTTGACTGAAACTGTTTCACTGCTTCAAATGTCACTTTTTTAAGTGCAACTGAGGTCAAATTACTCTTTCCTCGGATTTAGTGCCCCTGAGAAATTACATTCATCCATCTTCTGTTTCTTATCTGGTACTGGACTGTTTTTCCTAGGTGAAACAAAGGCATTCCCAAACCCTCCATCCAACCATTTTCCTCTCCATCCGAGAGTGGCTCACAGAGGCAACGCCTCCAGAAAGAAACTCAGACATCCCTCTCTTGAGCAACACTTTCCTGCTCTTTTTAGGGGATATCGAGACGTTTCCAGGCCAGAAGAGACTCCTAGGTCTCCTTTGGGGCTTCGTCCCAGTTGGACATACCAAAAGCATCTTAATCAGATACCTGAACCATCTCAGCTGACTACCTTCAATGCAGGGCTCCCCCTACAGATGCTCGAGCTCCTCAACTTATTTTTAAACCAGCCACCTTACAAAGGAAACTCATGTCAGCCGCTGGTGACAGTGATCTCATTCTTTCGGTCCCTACCGGCCATAGGTGAGGGTTGGAACTACGATGGACCAGTAAATGGAAAGCTTTGCCCTCCTTACTGCTGACGAAGCATGAATACATCTGTCCATCTCTTGCTCCGTCCTACCATGACCAGTCAGAGGCAAAGACCCTTCCTCTACCTGGAGGGATAACTCCACCTGTCTCTGGTGGAGAACCATGAGTTGACTTTCATCCTTGTAGAAAACCATTCCAGTTCACTGAAGGTTGTGGCTTGAGGAAGCCAACAGAACTTTAATGGATTACAAACTTAAACTAAGGTAAATGCTCTGTGTACATCTCATGCTTTTAAACCTTAAATCAGGGCCTCCTCCCAGTTGGATGTGTTAGGAAAACTTCCAAAGGGAGGCGACCAGGAGGCATCCGAACCAGATGAACCACCTCAGCTGAGTCCTTTAAATGTGGAGGAGCAGCTACTCTGAGCTCCCTCCACCCCCAGCCCCCCTCTGAAGGAAACCCATTTCAGCCGCTTGTATCCACCCCTCCATGTACGACTGTGTAGGGACAGGAAAAAGGGGCAGAACATGCCTGGGATTTATTCTATTCCACATTAAACCAGTGAGAAATTGTCAGTATGTCCAACGTTACACAGCAGAACTAAGTTAATTTGGTTTATTTGCTTCCCCTAAATGGTGCAAAGCCTGTGAATGCAGTGATAACTTGTCCTATAATCCATGTTTTCCCCTGTTTCTCGCAGGTTCTCGGCAGCTCTTCTCTCTGCTCAGTGTGACATCCTACAGCTCTCTGGCTCTCCATAAACTCACCTTGTTGGTCTACAACAGTAAATATTGTCTCCTTACAAACTTCTGTTTCCTGCAAACATTTAAAGGGGAACTCCGGTATTTTTAAACCTGGACCTTATTTCTGGCATGAAATACGTTCATCTGCTCACCAAGAACAGTTTGGTGAAAGTCGGCGTCCTTCGGAAGATATTTAGATAACTGGAGATCCATATAACGGAGTGAACGGGGCTTAGAGCCTCTAAATAAGGCATTATCTGTCTTTATTTCACCAATACTTTAAGAAGAATGAATGAATGAACGTGTGCTATAGCTCTGTTAGCTCATAGCTGCTGTTATGTGGCTACTTGCAGCTATAGGAGAGCTAACGGAGGGATTTCTACACAGGCACTCTACTGGGACCACTTCATCCACACGCCCCCCTGCAGCACAGTTTATTCACTCCGTGCTCTGTGACAGTCGGCTAACTTCACACAGAGTTTGCTGCTGATAGTTTTGTGCAACATGGCAGGATATTTATCAGATTTTGACAACGTGAACGACGACTTTGAGTAAGATGGACGTTCTTACCGGAGTGAATAAACTGTGCTGCAGGGGGGCGTGTGGATGAAGTGGTCCCAGTAGAGTGCCTGTGTAGAAATCCCTCCGTTAGCTCTCCTATAGCCGCCAATAACAACAACACAGCAGCTATGAGCTAACAGAGCTATAGCACACGTTCATTCATTCATTCTTCTTAAAGTATTGGTGAAATAAAGACAGATAATGCCTTATTTAGAGGCTGCATCGTTCACTCCGTTATATGGATCTCCAGTTATCTAAATATCTTCTGAAGGACGCCGACTTTCACCAAACTGTTCTCGGTGAGTAGATGAACGTATTTCATGCCAGAAATAAGGTCCAGGTTTAAAAATACCGGAGTTCCCCTTTAAAGGCACTTCCTCTGCCTGTCTGTGGTTTATGGTGTGGCATAACTTTACCTGTACTGCCATCTAGTGGTGGAGAAACACATTACAGAGCATGATTAAGGAACTGAATCATTTTGGGACAAAAACTGACACAATTATTGTGTTTTTTAATGGATTATTATCAGATTAAAAGCTTAGAAAATCTCTAATGAAGAACACAGGAGCAAACCCTGTTCCCAAATGATGTTGTATCTGATAAATGTGACACAAAAACATTGAAATCCTGTCAGATTTAGTCGGAATTTTGGAAAGTTTTGAATGAAATATCAGAAACGCTTCCATCTCTTTCTATCCTGTAATATAACTGTGTGTTTTTATAGTTTCCAGCATTAAAAGCATAGAAAGCAGCGCGTTCAAGAGAAGGTTCTGCTACTGTGTCACAAACGAGACAAACGACCTGACAGGTAGGAAACTCTCAACTCCATCTCTCGCTCGCCATCAAACTCTTTCTCTTTTTAAACTGTAACTCGTTCATTCATCAGACTTTACAGCCATACTGTTGGATGTGATGGGAAACTCGACGAGTTACCTTCATGAGCTCTTTAAGTCTGCCTCCATTTTATCAGGTGGGTGCATGTTGATTGAATAACAGAAAATACACCACGCTGTGTTAGTTTCAGGCAACTTACGGCGTGTTTTCTACTTCTTTGTCTCAGTAAGTCAGAGGAATAACTCAGACTGCATTTACATCTGTGTGATGGCAGGTCAGAGGGGTAAGTAGAGCTCACTGGATCAGCTCCAATGATCCTGATAATGATCCCAAATCAAATTATCTTCACGTTTCACCGAAAGTTTAGACTCTAAAGTTCCACTCCTTTAAAATACTGAAAGCTTACAACTGTGTTAAGAGGTGAAAAGAGGATAAAAATCCTTCCATTTTCGGCTGAAATTATCCAGGACAGGCTGGTTTGTGTGTTTATATTTAGTTTTTCATGCTTTAACACAGAGTTTAGGTCTCCAGCATTCTTTATGAATCAAATTATCTTCACGTTTCACCGAAAGTTTAGACTCTAAGTTCCACTCCTTTAAAATACTGAAAGCTTACAACTGTGCATATTAATGAAAAGAGGATAAAAATCCTTCCAGGACAGGCTGGTTTGTGTGTTTATATTTAGTTTTTCATGCTTTAACACAGAGTTTAGGTCTCCAGCATTCTTTATGAATCAAATTATCTTCACGTTTCACCGAAAGTTTAGACTCTAAGTTCCACTCCTTTAAAATACTGAAAGCTTACAACTGTGCATATTAATGAAAAGAGGATAAGAATCTTTCCAGGACAGGCTGGTTTGTGTGTTTATATTTAGTTTTTCATGCTTTAACACAGAGTTTAGGTCTCCAGCATTCTTTATGAATCAAATTATCTTCACGTTTCACCGAAAGTTTAGACTCTAAGTTCCACTCCTTTAAAACACTGAAAGCTTACAACTGTGCATATTAATGGAAAGCGGATAAAAATCCTCCCATTTTTGGCTGAAATTGTCCAGGACAGGCTGGTTTGTGTGTTTATATTTGGTTTTTCATGCTTTAACACAGAGTTTAGGTCTCCAGCATTCTTTATGAGCCGCATAGCGGTAAATAACCACATTATTCTAACAAATATCTTTTAAAAGTGGACCCAAATATTGTGCAAGCTATGGAGGAATAACTCCATTAAAGGTCTGGCAACTCTTCAAAGTTCCTTTGTCTTGCATCTTGATTTCAGGTGGTTGCAAAATGTCTTTCTGGAATAATTTTGCGCTGTTTCGAGGCTTGTCTGAATATGATTTGTGGGTTTTGTCCAGGCAGAGAGGCGCCCGAGTTGTGGGAGGTGGGCTCCATCACCCCACTCTTCAACCAGACCATTGTTGAGGGGCCGCACAAAGGTTCGTTCACGCCGGTTTCTGGTATTTTCTGGCAATGAGCAGCTCAGCCAGCAGGTGGCAGCATTGATTCATGGTTTTCTTGGGTAATCTTTTCCATTGTGAAGCACTGGTGGAGTCAGGTTTTTCGGCTTGTTTTAGAGCCACTGTAGTGACTTTCTTTTGGTTTCCTTCCTCCTTTTTAAGTGGCCAACATTTCCTCCTTCAGACTTCTTAAAGTAAAGGTTCATAAACATGTTTCCACCAGCTAAAACAATACTGAGGACAGGCTTTATATGTACATGTTATTAGCCTGAAGACAGTTTACAAACCCAAGTCTTTCCTTTAGCAGCTAGCTGCCTTGTTAGCATATGATTCCTGTCTCTGTAAAGAACTGCAGTGTTAAACAAAAACATCTAATAAGTTTTAGTGGTGTAACCTAAAGGCTATCCCACAAAGAAATGTACCTTTTTCTGGAAAATTCAGAGTGAAATTTAGCCTTTCTTTTGGTTTCCTTCCTCCTTTTTAAGTGGCCAACATCTCCTCCTTCAGACTTCCTGCTGGTGAGTACAAAAGCTCCCTCAAAAAGCTCATTCAAGCATCTGCTGCCATCAACGAGACACTGAAGGAAGCTATTCTGTTCTCAAATTAAAGTATCTATTTTAATCTCCAGATTGGCACCAACTGCCCACGAATCTGAGTCACATCTCTCCGTCTGGGATGAGCTCCACGTTGACCGGCAGAGTCCAATCTACTGCACATGGTAAGTCTCTGCAGGAGGTCGGTATTCAGGGTTTGGAGCCTTTCATTTAACTCCTCCTGTTTAATCTGATGGCTGCTGACAGACTGTAAAGATAATATTAGATGCACATTATCCAGAAAGACTTTTATTTGTCTTAAGCAGTGACCGGCTCCTGGTTATCAGTATTATTTATGGTTAAATGTAATATACGTTCTGCCCAACATCCTCCTTGCTCTGTTTATGTAAAGTGCTTTTTGAATTATGTATGTTTGAATTTCTCTCCACCTGTGCTGAATTGTACTTTCCAGCTGACAAACACTGGCTTTTATTCTTGTTCACCAAGATATGGATTGAAATCTCACAAATTTGTCCTAATTTCTCCTCTAATTACAATCAAATTGAACTTTTTCTGCAGAATTCTTGCAAAACTACCACGAAGCTTTCACAGAAATACGTACATGAGTGTTTAAAAGGAAACTAACTGAATTAGAATTGCATATTGGAGATCTGCTGATACATTATTTCACACTCAAAAAGAATACTAAGGCCCTATTTGTAGGTTTTATGCATTTTTATATGGAAAACAAAATTTGGGTTTAAAAGCTATCGCATAAAACACACAAATAATGTGGAAGTGATGCTCAAACAAGAATAAAGTGCATAAAAATAACATATTATGCAAAATTACCAATATTGCAGAAGAAAATTCATGTTAATAGTAGCAGGTATATTTATGTATTTGTGCAAATTAGACACATTTGAAGTCATTTAATCTGGTTTGTTTAACAAAATACAATATTTGAATTAATTTGATATGTTTTAACTGATTAAATAACAATTTAGAATATTAATTCTAAACAAGTTATTCAGCGTTATTGAACAGGCGACAGAAAAGTTAACTTTGTGACTATTTTCTTCAGCCACTCTGGGTGAAATCGATGTGACAACAGCGGAGGTCACAACCACTCAGCCGCTCACGACGCCTCGATTTCAAACAATCATCATGCCTGAAAGTACATCTGCGGTCCGAAAGCCTGAGATGTCTAAAGCGTGGACGACACTAAGCAGGACGACACTTTTACCACTCATCAGAACCTTAAAACCTGCGTCAGTGACCACTGCTGCAGCTGCAGTTATGGCTCCGAAAACAACAAAAACTCCTAAAACCACAACCTTCCCACCAGCGATTAGCCTGAGCCGACCGATCACAGCTACAACAACTCAACAGTCCACCTTCACAGTTCATCCAGCAAGACTTTCAACAGCAGGATCCACAGCGGCCGGCAGGACTACAGTTAGCACGAGAACTACAACTCCCAGCAGGCCGGTGGAAACGGAGAAACCAGGTAAAGATCCACTGGAACTGAGAGGTTAAAGTTAACTGAGTTGAGCTCATTTAAGAAGGGACGGCGTTCTCTGTGATGTGAGAGTGAAATGATATGTATGCGTTTGTCATTGTCCCTGAGGATGCTCCCTCTGTATGCTGCATCAGTGGAAATCACAGCTGAATACACGCATTTCTGCCGTTGTTCCCTCTACTCTGAGAGGTTGCTGGTCAGCAAAATGTAGAGCAAAGTCAACGTAAAACAAAATATTGACTGATTCTGATGGTGTGAGGGTGAAAAAGAGGAATTCACGACACATAAGTGGAGCCACAACGCTGCTGTTAGAGTCTGTGGAAGTTTGGACTTTGGATTAGTTTTGTTTCTATTCTGTTTCCCTTTGTTGTGTTGATTTAAATCCGGTTTTATTCTGTTATTTGTCTTGTAGTTGCTCTCATGGTTCATCTTGTCTCGGCTCAGTTCAGTTTCCACCATCTTGGCCTTACTGTCCCCGTTCAGGTCTTGAGCTCCACTCACTCACCTGTGTTCAGTCCTGGTTTCTCTGTCCTTAGGGTTTTGTTACAGTTTAAGAATAAGCTCCACTTTCCTACATCCTCCAGCCTTGGCTCCTCGTGTCTCCACCATCCTGCTGCTCTGCTCTCAGGAAGGCAGCTGTAGTCACATCACATCCATTCACTGTCATTTCTGCACACACCGACAGGCTACTGATTGAGTTTCAGCTCGGAGAAAAGGTGTCCAGTTTGTGTCTGTGTGTGCGAGCGTTGGAAGGAGATGCAGGAGATGGTAACCGTGACAACGCAGCGACAACAAGGAAGCCATCGATGGACGAATGTAAATGTAATTTATTTCTACGGCCCTTTACAACAATCCATTTCGGTACCAAAGTGCTTTACAGCAGATAATAAATAAAGAAAAGAATAAGTACAAAACAATAAAATAACAGTAAAAAACAATAAAATAACAGTAAACGCAATAAAATACAGCAAAATTGAATAAGATAATATAAAAGTGTCTCCATACTACTGGGTATTAAAAGCCATCTGAAATAAGTAGGTTTTTAGCCCAGATTTAAAGAGGCCCAGGTCAGAAATAAGATGCATCTGGGGGGGGAGCTTATTCCAGAGCCTGGGGGCACCCCAGGGCTTTTATTTTGAGCTGAACACTTCCAACAAAAGTTGATTTGTTGACCTCAGAGCTCTGCCAGGGTTACAGTTAAAAGCTCAGATAAATACGATGGGGTGAGGCCGTTAAGAGCTTTAAAACCAAACATTAAAAGTTTAAAATCAGTTCTATAAAGGACAGGAAGCCAGTGAAGGGAGTTAAGAACAGGAGTGATGTGCACAGGTCTGTTAGTGTTGGTTAAAGACGGGCAGCAGCAGCATTTTGCACCAGCTGAAGGCGACTGAGAGAAGTCTGGGAGACGCCGACATAAAGTCCATTGCAGTCGTCTAACCTTGAACTTATTAGAGCATGGAGGCTTAAAAACATTTTAACTTTGGCCAGGAGACGCAACTGGAAAAAACTAGTCCTGAAAACATTGTTAATTTGTTTGTCAAACCTCAGATGACTGTCAAAGGTCAAAGGTCACTCCCAGATTTCTAACGGTTGAACTGAGCTTTGAAGACAAGGTGCTAAAGTCAGCCGTCACAGTTTCCCCAAACACAATACATTCAGTTTTATCATCATTTAAATGTAGAAAATTTAGACAAATGAATAAATAAGACCGATAAGCAGCTTACTTTAAAACAAAAACATTCAAATTGAATGTGTATAAATCATCAAATGGATTTAAAATCATGTTAAAGAGCAGTTTTCTGGGATTATTATTTCCAAATCCATCACAACAAGTAGTTCAAACTGCATAAAAAGCCATTTCCAGTGATTTCTCCACTTTAAGACTCAGCTGAACTTCATGCACAACTCCAGCTTTGATGATAAAACGTATGAAAAAGCGTGTTTTTAATATTTAAATGCTGCTTAAACGCTGCTTTTCCTGTGAAAAAATACAGAAAACCAAAGTTCTTTTCCTTAATCTTTGTTTTCCCGACAGGTTACAGACTGAAAAATGAGCACTTATGTACGGAACATTAATAAGAATCTAATTATTATTTCCAA
Organism: Leuresthes tenuis; assembly: GCF_036924035.1. Lineage (NCBI taxonomy): Eukaryota > Metazoa > Chordata > Actinopteri > Atheriniformes > Atherinopsidae > Leuresthes > Leuresthes tenuis. The sequence goes on along the minus strand of NW_027325368.1, from coordinate 3,765,517 downwards.
ATCCATCACAACAAGTAGTTCAAACTGCATAAAAAGCTATTTCCAGTGATTTCTCCACTTTAAGACTCAGCTGAACTCCAGCTTTGATGATAAAACGTATGAAAAAGCGTGTTTTTAATATTTAAATGCTGCTTAAACGCTGCTTTTCCTGTGAAAAAATACAGAAAACCAAAGTTCTTTTCCTTAATCTTTGTTTTCCCGACAGGTTACAGACTGAAAAATGAGCACTTATGTACGGAACATTAATAAGAATCTAATTATTATTTCCAAATCCATCACAACAAGTAGTTCAAACTGCATAAAAAGCCATTTCCAGTGATTTCTCCACTTTAAGACTCAGCTGAACTCCAGCTTTGATGATAAAACGTATGAAAAAGCGTGTTTTTAATATTTAAATGCTGCTTAAACGCTGCTTTTCCTGTGAAAAAATACAGAAAACCAAAGTTCTTTTCCTTAATCTTTGTTTTCTCGACAGGTTACAGACTGAAAAATGAGCACTTATGTACGGAACATTAATAAGAATCTAATTAGAACTAATTAATGTGTGTTTTTATGGTAATTATGTGTTTAAATATGATTAAAATGCATGAACACTGGTGATTCCTGTGATGCAAATAAGCACCGAACATTATGCAAAATGTATGTAACGAATCCCCACTGTGGGCCTCCAAAGGTTAATGATAACGTCTCTGATCACCTTTTGTTTAGCTTGTTCTTAATTTGTGATCAAGCAGCATGTATTTAAGCAGGCTGTGGACTGGCATCGGCGAAGCTTTAACCCCTTCAGACCCTGAGCTCGGTTTAAAGCGGTCCTCTTAGAGAGGTGAAAGGTTAAACGAGGCCACCCGTGACTGACTTGACGTCTCGCTCCGTCTGTTGAGAGGCTGTCCTTGGAGAAGGCCAGAGCTGACCGGCGAGTCCGTCTCCAGCGGCACGACGACGGTCGGCGCTCACAAGCTGCAGCCCTGCGTCCTCGAGCTCTGCAAGTTCTTCTCCCAGTGCCTCTGCAGACCCTTCAGCCAGAAAGCACGCATGAAAAGGTTTTCACACCTGCAAATTACACCTTTTTATGCGGGATATTGGAAAAAAAACAGTAAAAAATGCTTGATTTTGTCAGGTCACAGCCATAGAAATCAATAGACAATCTGTAGATTGTAGGAAAGGATTATTTATTATTATTAATTTCACCTATTTTAGCTTCATGTGTTCAATACAGACAGGAAGTCCAAAAGGAAAGTCCCTCTCACATTTCGTTGGGCAGCCTTTAGCTTTCAGCTTCTCTTCAGAGCTCTTTGAATATATTCAACCATGGCAAAAGTACAGAAAACCTCTGGAATATCATTTGATTTTCTCTGGTTTTAATCGATTTGTTGTCAAAGTTTATCTTCTGGCATTAAGAGACAATTTTGGACTCTTAGATGATTACAAATCTCTTCAGCTGTGTTTGCTTTTACACTGTAAAGGAGCTGGATTTAGGATTAGCAACAGAATAAAAAACAGCATGAAAACACGCATGAAAAGGTTTTCACACCTGCAAATTACACCTTTTATACGGGATATTGAAAGAAAAGCGGTAAAAAATGCTTGATTTTGTCAGGTCACAGCCATAGAAATTAAGAGATAATCTGCAGATTGTAGGAAAGGATTATTTATTATTATTAATTTCACCTATTTTAGCTTCATGTGTTCAATACAGACTGCCCGTCCAAAAGGAAAGTCCCTCTCACATTTCGTTGGGCAGCCTTTAGCTTTGATTCGGCATCGTTTCCAGAAGCTTCTGCTCCAGGATCATTGCTTCAGCTCATTGAGGTTTGCAGCATTGGTTTCTGCACAGCTCTCTTAAGGTCCCACCACAGCATTTCAGTCAGGCTGAGGTCTGGACTCTGACTGGACCATTGCAACACCTTGATTCTTTTCTTTTTCCCACATTCTGCTGTAGATCTGCTGCTGTGTTTGGGATCTTTGTCCTGTTGATGAGCCAGTTTCAGCCCAGCTTTAGCTGGGGGACAGATGGCCTCACATTTGACTCTAGAATACTTTGGTATCCAGAGGAGTTCATGGTGGACTCAATGACTGCAAGGTGCCCAGGTCCTGTGGCTGCAGAACCAGCCCAGATCATCAGCCCTCCACCACCGTGCTTGACAGCTGGTATGAGGTGTTTGTGCTGATATGCTGTGTTTGGTTTCCTCCAAACGTGCTGCTGTGCATTATGACCAAACATCTCCACTTTGCTCTGGTCTGTCCAAAGGACATTGTTCCAGAAGTCTTGAGCTTTGTTCAGATGCAGCTTTGCAAACCTAAGCTGTGCTGCCATGTTCTTTTTAGAGAGAAGAGGCTTTCTCCTGCAGCCCTTCCAAACAAGCCATCCTTGTTCAGTCTTTTTCTAACTGTGCTGTCATGACCTTTAACCTTTACCATGCTAACTGAGGCCTGTAGAGTCTGAGATGTAGCTCTGGGCTTCTTCACCTTGGGGTGAACTTGCTGGGACGTCCACTCCTGGGAAGATTGACAGCTGTCCTGAATGTTTTCCACTTGTGAATAATCTTTCTCTCTGTAGAATGATGGACTCCAGATAGTCTGGAAATGGCCTTATAACCCTTCCCAGACTGATGGGCAGCAGCAGCTGCTTCTCTGAGATCATTGCTGATGTCTTTCCTTCTTGGCATCGTGTTAAACTGACAGAACTCCTGCTTTTATAGAGCTGCTCACACTGACTGAGGATCAGTTAATTATTGATCAGCAGCACCTGGCTGCTTCTTACCCTCTTAATTCCCGTGGAAGCAGTCAGGGTTCACTTAGTTTAGTCTATTTCAGTGTAATATCTGTCATGTGTTGCTGTTCATCTGAGGCTGGATTCACTGATTTTTAAGACCTGAAAAGGACCTGATTATTTTTTTATTGTCTTGTGTAAAGTCTTCGACCTGAAAGAGGGTGTACTTACTTTCACATTCCTGTAACCTTTGAACTGCTCTGCTGTACAACAACAAACCATTTAGCATAAAAACCTTTTCTTCGGCCCCATTCTCCTCCTCCCTTACAGATACTGCGATGACAGCCACCTTTGGTACCTAAAGCACACGTTTGAGGTGTGTCGACGAGTCCGAAGAATCTCCTTTTCCAGAAGTAAGTGAACTGTACCGGAGGATAGAGTCGATTGAGAAGCTTTGGTGACAACTCTTAGGGCTCAGTTTAAACTGAACTATAGCTGTTTCTAACCATCACTCTCTTGTTCTGGGTCTCTTTTCTGCAGCTTCCATCGTGTCATTTTGTCTTTCCTCAGCTTTATTTTGTGTGTTTGATCTGAGCTGATCTGGGATCTGTCAGTGAGAGTGTCTGAGCACGACTTATTGTCCTGTAGAGACCCAATTTGATCTACTTTATTGAATCATACATCAACACATTTGACTGTTTCAGGCTGTAGATATGTCTGCTTTATTCATTTTTAGGGACTACTCTCTGACATGTAGAACATGTTTCCGTGCTCAATGTGACACGCCTCAGCCGTGTTGCTGGGACTCTGTATTGGAGCTCATTAGAGAAGCAGCTCCCGCTCCATCTGACAGTCTGATCCAACAGAAAGCTGGAGAAAAGACTCAAAACGCTGCCATATCATCCGCTGCTCCAGCTCTAAGACGATCTGGGGATCCCAACACGTTCCCAGGCCAGAAGAGATTTATAATCCCACCCAGGAGGCACCAAAACCAGATGAACCGCCTCAGCTGACTCCTTTAAATCAACCTCCTGATGGTGCAGCTCCTCCCCCCCCCCCGAAGGAAACCCATTTGCAGCCACATTTGACATCTCTCGCTCTGACCTGCCGTCACTCATGGACGAGATGCTTGAGCTCCTCTGCCTGAGGCGGAAACTCCCGACCGGAGGGAGCACTAAGAACCACGGCCTCAGCTTTGGAAGAGCTGACTTTCATCCTGGCTGAAGGTCGTGGCTTGAAGAAGCCGACAGAACCACATCATCTGCAAAGAGCAGAGCCGGAGAACCCGGAGAGAACCCGGAGAACCTGGAGAGAACCCACGCATACAGGGGGGAGAACATGCAAACTGCACACAGAAAGGCCCCAGCCGGGAACCTTCTTGTTTGTTTATGTTTTTATGTTATTATGCATTTAGCAGACGCTTTTATCCAAAGCGACTTACAGGTAGGTGGATAGGGTAAGGGGGGCCTTGCCTAAGGACCCCTACTGGAGGTAATACCTTTCATGCAGGGGATTTGAACCCAGGTCACCCACATTGTTGTGAGGCGACGGTGCTAACCTGCCTCGAGATGCTGTCCATTAAATCACCAGCAGGGGGCAGCACTGATGGAGTCCAACAGGAGAGCCGCTGCTCCTCCACATTCAAAGGAGTCAGCTGAGGTGGGTCATCTGGTTAAGAGGCACACTGGAGGGATTATAGGTCCCCGAGGCCTGGAAACGCCTCGGGATCCCCCAGGAGGAGCTGGGGAGAGTCTGGGTTTCCCTCCTGGAGCGAAAGATAACGGATGGACATCTCATATCTTTTAATTCGTAAGAAAAGCTGCTCAAGATACATAATTTGTGGGACTTTGGTGTAATAAAAACACCCAAAGGTCCTTTTACACTCGTCCTACTTTGTCCACTGAACAAACCCTGAAGAATGTCACCTGGTTATCTTAGTTTAGTTTAGTTCCACCTGCTGGGTTTAAAACAATCAATTACTTTGCATTAGTTTAACCGAAGCGTCAGCTGAGAGGAACATTCATTCATTTATTTATTCCAGCTTCATTGCAGACGATGCGGAAGACAGAAACTTGTTTTAAGACCTTGTGTAACTCAGTCACTGTGTTGGTGTTACTTCTCACTGCCACAGCAGGCAGAAGATCTTCCTGTGGTGTCGGTTACCTGGTCGTAATCCTTCTTCCCTGCTCCACAGATCTGAAACAGAGATGCCTGACAAAGATGTGCAATAAACTGTGACCAGAGAGGAAGCAAAGGAACAAAGAGCCGCTCATCATCGCAGGAAGCCACGGAAACAAGAAAAAAACAGCTGAGAACACCACTGGAACATCTGGGGAGCTCATGGAAATACAATGTGGAGCTGATCTGGAAACTGATCATTCGGTTTTTATCACTTTAATGTGATTTGGTTTAGTTTTTTTCTGACAAAGGTGTCATAATATCATCAAATCTGGACTATTTCAGTTAAAATGAACATTAAAGACTTGAACATCTGGAGAGCAGCGTGGATCACTAAAGGGAATCTAAATGAAATCATCTAAATCAGAAGAAGCTTTTTCCTGTGTTGGATCAATAGATTTGTTTCCCTGAAACTCCTTTTAAGTGATTCTTAAACCCATTTTCACCAAATAAAACCAGTCCAGGCGACTCAAAGCCTCCGTTTCAGCTTCTCTTCAGAGCTCTTTGAATATATTCAACCATGGCAAAAGTACAGAAAACCTCTGGAATATCATTTAATTTTCTCTGGATTTAATCGATTTGTTGTCAAAGTTTATCTTCTGGCATTAAGAGACAATTTTGGACTCTTAGATGATTACAAATCTCTTCAGCTGTGTTTGCTTTTACACTGTAAAGGAGCTGGATCTCAGATGAGCAACAGAATAAAAAACCAGCATTTCACATTAAACAGGATCCACACAGAGCTGCATTTTGCTTTCATTAAATACCGTTTCACTGAGAATATAATTTATTTTAACTACGTGTTTGTGTGGGAGACAACGTGTCCGATGTCTCTAATGATCGATTTAGGACAGGAAACACATTTCAGCTCTGATTTCAACACACTTCCATCAGCCATCGTGGTCTTTCACGTCCTGATAATCTGGAAGTTTTATCTGAATTTCCTTGAGAAATCCTCCAGTAACAGATTTAGCACACAGACGAGAATGGAAATAACTAAATTAATATGAGCACAGGGTAGCAAATAAACTCTTCTGGCCTAAAACGAGTGTGATTCTTATTCAATAGTTTCAGAATAAAATCATGGAAACTGTAGAAAAACAGAAATTCCAGGAAATGTTTGACAGCTTTGCTTCACACACAGTATTTGACTGATTATTTTCTGATGTCTGTGATGAAAAATTGGAAGTAAAAGTAAAGGAGGCATCATGTTTGTAGACTGGGACGATTTGGTGATGGATCCACAGAAGATGTTCTGGTTTCCAGGTGGTTTCCTGTCAGTTTCCACAGTAAAAACAACAGATTACATCTCAGTTCTTTATACAGTCCCAGGAAAACAGGAAATGGGTGCAGAAAAAACTGAATATTTCACATGAGAGCATTCATTGTGTTCCACTAACTTTGAGTTTTATCTACCTTGTAAATATTATTATATTACCTGAAGTAAAGACTGTTATGCTGAGTGGTTTTGGTGTAATTCCATCGCTATGCTGAGTCTGTGTTAATGTATGACAAATAAACCAAACTGAACTGAGCTGATCCATCTACTGTTGGCCCAAGCCTCATCAGAAATGGTCTCCATGGAAGGGTGGCTGTCAAGAAGCCATTCTTAAGGAAGGGAAACAGGGAGAAAAGGCTGAGCTGTGCCAAATGACACAAGAAGTGGACTGAAAATCAGTGGCAACAGGTCTTATGGAGGGATGAATCCTCCCCAGAGCCCGGACCTCAACATTATTGAAGCAGTGTGGGATCATCTGACAGAGAACGGAACAAAAGGCAGCCCACATCCAAAGTTGTTGTTGAAATATTTGGAGACTGGTTAATAAAGACCAGACTCCCAGATTTACTTTGAAGGTGTTCACATCCAAGATGTAATTTGACATTGTGCTCTTGATCCAATCATTACATTTGCACCTGGAAAACAAACCTACAATTAAAAGAGCTGTCAATATATTCATTCAATCCACTGGAGAGGTTCCAAGAACAGTGGCCAAACAGTTTGGTGCATTCTGGGAGAAAATGGACCCATTTGTGAGCTCTTTTGGAGAAATCTACACAAGACCAGAAGAGCCCCAAACCACCACCAAACGGAGGCTCTCAGCTTCTCAGAGGGATTAAATCAGATCCTCACCCCCTTCATATAACACGGGCATGCTCATGCCTCAAAGCCCATCACCTGTTGGTAACAATGCTCCAACAACCGCATACAGGTGAGAAACCAGGAAGTGCTTTTCTAAGAGTCACAGTGCAGCAAAATGAGTCCATTATAGCTGAACCACAGGGTGCTGAAAAGGGCCAATATGAAAGGGAAAATCATAAAAATACAAACCTAAACTACTCCCCAGAGTGTCTCTTTTGGGTCACTTTAGCCGGTCACAAGCCCAGATAAAGGAGGGAGGTTGACCCGGTTTTAAAAGGACCGAAGTTACCCCCGGACCGTGTTCGGTTGGTTTGTTTACACGGTTTTTGGTCAAAATTACGAGGTTACAAAGTTACAAGGTTTTCCTCTCTCAGTTGACGCTAATCTGAGAGCCAAGCCGTGCTGCAGCTCGGGATCCCCCGCAGCCACACGGAGAACGAGAGGCCAAGAAGGAAGCTGGAGCTCATCTTAGGCCGGGGAGACCGCGGGATCTCCGGCCGGTGGAGGAGGGCGGTGGGGGTCTGGTGGATTTCACTGCCGGTGAGTTTCGGGGCTTTAAGACCTACAGAACCGGCGGTGGTTCATCTGTCTGTGCGACATGTTAATACCAGGGACACAGATGATGGATAATCTGACCAGCAGAGTCTCAGATAACTTCTTTTTCTCCATGTTTGCACCAAACTTAATGAGAAAACTCAGAATAATTCGCTTTATTAGTCATAGAGACATGTTTCTGATCGGTTTATCTGCTCAATATATGTTTTTGTGGCTCATATTAAATTCGGCATATTGTACAAATGCCAAAAATGATGTGAAAACTTATGGAAAAGATTGAGAAACAGCTGATGAATGGTAAATAGATCACTTAAACCCACCCTGAACCCAGTTAAGCAGCAGGTTTCCTGTGTGTTTGACCCAGAATGCAGCTTACAGTCCGAACTGCGCTCCCATCAGCCGAAAGCCTCAAACCTCAGAGGACATGGGCTGGTTCCTGTGTTGGAGACCACAGAGGTGACTCACGCCACAGCAGAGGTGAGAGCAACAGTGCAGCACATCTGCGGTCACATTATCTCTGAACCAGAGAGGAAATGTCGCCGTTTTCAGCCCCCCAAAACATGAAGTCTTCACATTTCTATGAACCATTATCACCTGGTTGATGCTTCGTCATTTTAGACACCTGTTAGCACCTGTCTTTGTCTGGGTGTTTCCATAAAGTTTAAAACAAAGTAGAAACACTTGAACTAAACAGGCAGAACCCAGATTTTTTTTCCTCTTTATTACCCCTTATTTCTTTATATATCACCAGGAAAACAGGACATAGGAGCCAGGATTTATTGAACTATGGTCAAACATAAATGTAAATGCAGGAAAATCAGAGTTTTAACAGTTCTGAGCAGCTTTAAAGTGAATATCTGGTCTGAGCTCCTTTATTCTCCAACACAGCCTGAACCCTCTGAGACAAGCTTTCTGTCATTTCTTTAAGGAGTCTTCAGGAATAGTTCTCCAGGCTTCTTGAAGGACATCCCAAAGCTCTTCTTTGGATGTGGGCTGCCTTTTGTTCCGTTCTCTGTCAGATGATCCCACACTGCTTCAATAATGTTGAGGTCCGGGCTCTGGGGAGGATTCATCCCTCCATAAGACCTGTTGCCACTGATTTTCAGTCCACTTCTTGTGTCATTTGGCACAGCTCAGCCTTTTCTCCCTGTTTCCCTTCCTTAAGAACGGCTTCTTGACAGCCACCCTTCCATGGAGACCATTTCTGATGAGGCTTGGGCCAACAGTAGATGGATCAGCTGAAGGTCCAGATGCATCTCTCAGGTCCTGTCAGGTCACAGCTGGATTTTTTCCTCTTTCTTAAGGACATCACTTTCAGATCCTGTTCATCTGCTGTAGATAGTTTTTTAGGCCTGACACTTCTTCTTTTGTCCTCCACTTGTCCAGTTTCCTCAAATGCTTTAAGGACACACTGCACACCATGCTGAGATATGCCAAGTTTTCAGCTAATAGCTCTTTGGGAATCACCTTGTTGCTGCAGAAATCCTATTTTCTGTCTGTCAAACTGTGTTTTCTTTGCTGTTTTTCATAGATGCAGCTAAAGAAATGGGAACAAATGATGTGTCTTTGTGACAAAGTGCCTAAAGATCCAGTTTAAAATGGCTTCTTTGCTAAGTTGTCTGTTCTGTGTCGACACAACACTGGTTCATCCCTAGAGTTAGGAGCCTTTTTTCTGCTTGAATCATTCATAGCTCAGAGTTAAGTGGCTTAACAAAGAAAAAACACACATTCCTCTGCTAATGGTCAGGCTTGGACTGCCGTCTGTGGTTAACTGTGTGGCATAACTTTACTTGTACTGCCATCTAGTGGTGTAGCTGTAAAACATTTCAATCTGCTGACAACCGCATATATTTTGACACCCACGACAGGATGAAAACTGTTCAAAATGTGATCAAAATGAGTGTTTCTTAAAGTAAAGGTTCACAAACATGTTTCCACCACCAGCTAAAACAACACTGAGGACAACAGGCTTTATATGTACATGTTATTAGCCTGAAGACAGTTTACAAACCCAAGTCTTTCCTTTAGCAGCTAGCTGCCTTGTTAGCATATGATTCCTGTCTCTGTAAAGAACTGCAGTATTAAACAAAAACATCTCATAAGTTTTAGTGGTGTAACCTTTAGGCTATCCTACAAAGAAATGTACCTTTTTCATGACAATTCAAAGTGAAGTTAAGCCTTTCTTTTGGTTTCCTTCCTCCTTTTTAAGTGGCCAACATCTCCTCCTTCAGACTTCCTGCTGGTGAGTACAAAAGCTCCCTCAAAAAGCTCATTCAAGCATCTGCTGCCATCAACGAGACACTGAAGGAAGCTATTCTGTTCTCAAATTAAAGTATCTATTTTAATCTTCAGATTGGCACCAACTGCCCACGAATCTGAGTCACATCTCTCCGTCTGGGATGAGCTCCACGTTGACCGGCAGAGTCCAATCTACTGCACATGGGAAGTCTCTGCAGGAGGTCGGTATTCAGGGTTTGGATCCTTTCATTCAACTCCTGTTTAATCTGATGACAGGAAGTTTCCAGAAAGCTTTTATTTGATTCAAGCAGTGACAGGCTCCTCATGTATCAGTATTACTTATGTTTAAATGTAATATATGTTCTGCTTAATGCCCTACTGTCAACCATAAAGGCCTCTGTTATAATACAGAAGCAAAATAAGGCAGAATCTGTGATGGTCAGTTTAATTTAGAGTTAATACAAATATTTTTTACTGCGTTTTGTCTCATACGGAGTGTTTAAATAAAAAATTTACTGTAAAACTATCAGAATACATGGGGAAGAGCACTTTGAGTGGTCAGCTAAACTAGAAAAGCACGGTATAAGTACAGTTAATTTATCTTTTTTCAGTGTTTCTGAGCTGAGGACAGAAAAAGAAAAGCAGTTACATTTTTTCATTGTTTATTTTTGATGATTTTTTCATTTATTACACTAAACAGGACGACACAACAGACGACTACGCCATCCGTAACAGCACCGCGGATTCAAACCACAGAAGAAACAACACTTTTACCACTCATCAGAACCTTAAAACCTGCGTCAGTGACCACTGCTGCAGCTGCAGTTATGGCTCCAAAAACAACAAAAACTCCCTAAAACCACAACCTTCCCACCAGCGATTAGCCTGAGCCGACCGATCACAGCTACAACAACTCAACAGTCCACCTTCACAGTTCATCCAGCAAGACTTTCAGCAGCAGGATCCACAGCGGCCGGCAGGACTACATTTAGCACGAGAACTACAACTCCCAGCAGGCCGGTGGAAACGGAGAAACCAGGTAAAGATCCACTGGAACTGAGAGGTTAAAGTTAACTGAGTTGAGCTCATTTAAGAAGGGACGGCGTTCTCTGTGATGTGAGAGTGAAATGATATGTATGCGTTTGTCATTGTCCCTGAGGATGCTCCCTCTGTATGCTGCATCGGTGGAAATCACAGCTGAATACACGCATTTCTGCCGTTGTTCCCTCTGCCCTGAGAGGTTGCTGGTCCACAAAATGTAAAGCAAAGTCAACGTAAAACAAAATATTGACTGATTCTGATGGTGTGAGGGTGAAAAAGAGGAATTCACGACACATAAGTGGAGCCACAACGCTGCTCTGCTCTCAGGAAGGCAGCTGTAGTCACATCACATCCATTCACTGTCATTTCTGAACACACCGACGGCTACTGATTGAATTTTAGCTCGGAGAAAAGGTGTCCAAATTGTGTCTGTGTGTTCGAGCATTGGAAGGAGATGGTAACTATGACGATGCAAGGTGCCACATTCATTGGAAAGCATGGATGAAACTGAGCGAATGAATCAAAGAATGAATAAGTCGGACAAATAAGACATTTAAAGACATTTAATTAGTATAAATCCATCATAACAAGCAGTTTCAGCTGCAATATTTCCATTTTTATTTGAAACTAAAGAAATGGGAACAAATTATGTGTCTTTGTGACAGGCTGCGAATAACCAAGTGCCAAAAGATAGAATTTAAAAGTGGTTCTTTGCTAAGTTGCCTGTTATGTGTCGACACAACACTGGTTCATCCCATCCACAGTACTGTAGATAATAGTTCACATGACTAACACATCCCCTGCTGTCTGATCTCTACGTTATCCAACTGATTCACTTGTTTTTACACTTCAGATAGTCTCAATGTATGAAAGTATCACCAGGGTCGACACCGCATTTCCCTGAAAAACCACTAGATGGCAGTAACATCACAACGTAGAAGCCCTGATGCCCCTCCCTCTGACTTCTGCCTAGCAACAATCAGAAAGGAGCGTCCTGTGCAATTTGTGACTGAGTCATTAGTGCAGTGGAGTGAGTGTTTGTTGGCCATCAGCACGTGTCTGCACACTCAGGCCTTGACCAAAGGTGTTTGTTTCATGCACACACATACCAGCGATAAGAGGCTGCAGCTCTTGGTTACATAAATGGCTGATCTGTGTCAGCTGTGTTAACATGGCGCTGCTTTTGTGCTCATTTCCCAGATAAAAAAATGGTAATAGCTGCAGCTGTTCAGGGTGATTTGGGGACAAAGACTTTATTTAACACCAGAAATGTATGTGGTTCCTGTAATACTCTGAAAGAAATATGGTTTAAATGGTCTGAAAGTCACTTTCTTTTGCTTTGATTAGAGCTTTCCATGGTTCCTTTTTCTCTCAGCCGGCTTCATGAGCTCATCACTTGGAGCTCTTCCCACATGATGAGCCATTGTTGGCTGCATTCTGCTTTGCATTAGTAGTGTCAAACTGACCTTAACAGATTGTCAAAAAAGAATGAACACCTAAAATTTGTGGTTTTAAACTCTTTAATTTTGATGAGGTCTCCATGCTCCTTTCTCTCCCAGCTGGCTTCATGAGCTCATCACCAGCAACTTTTCCCGCATGTTGAGCAATAAATTGGCAATAACAGATTGTGAAAAAGAAAGAATGAACACAGAAATATATGTAGTCACTGTAATATCTGAAAGAAATATAGCTTTGATGGTTTTAAAGTCGCCTCCTTTTGCTTTGTAAAAGATTTCCATGCTCCTTTCTCTCCCAGCTGGCTTCATGAGCTCATAACCAGCAACTTTTCCCGCATGTTGAGCAATAAGTTGGCAATAACAGATTGTGAAAAAGAAAGAATGAACACAGAAATATATGTAGTCACTGTAATACTCTGAAAGAAATATGGCTTTGATGGTTTTAAAGTCGCCTCCTTTTGCTTTGTAAAAGATTTCCATGCTCCTTTCTCTCTCAGCTGGCTTCATGAGCTCATAACCAGCAACTTTTCCCGCATGTTGAGCAATAAATTGGCAATAACAGATTGTGAAAAAGAAAGAATTAACACAGAAATATATGTAGTCACTGTAATATCTGAAAGAAATATGGCTTTGATGGTTTTAAAGTCGCCTCCTTTTGCTTTGTAAAAGCTTTCCATGCTCCCTTTTTTCCCAGCTGGCCTCATGAGCTCATCACTTGGAGCTTTTCCCGCATGATGAGCACTTGTTGGCTGCATCTTGTTTGCTTGGATTGTGACTGGTAGCTGATAAGCGATCGACTCAGCACAACTCCAACTTTGATAATGAGACAGTATTTCAGAGGAGGTGGACATTGTGTATTTTTGGCTTGCTTGTAATGTTTCTACATGCTGCTTTTCTGTAGTAGAGCCAAAGCGACCATAATTATAAAAAGGAATAACATAAATAACTCGCTTTGTACTTCCTGTTAGCTGTGATAAAGGGCACCAAAGTGACTGTCTGGAGTATAGAGACCTGTTTCATTAGTTTTATTTCGGGAATCAACCACAGGTTGAGTAAAGAAAACATGAACCAGAGAGCTCATCAGTTATTACTTACTGATAGCAACATTGGAGCTAACTCTGAATCCATCTTTTTCCTCTGAGAGCATTGTTTTGGGTCTCTTTTCTGTAGCTTCCATCGTGTTATTTTGTCTTTCCCCAGCTTAATTTTGACACATTGAGAGTGTCCTGTGATGTAGAAACCTAATTAGATCTACTTTATATAACCACTCATCTGTGGCTGAGTGATTAGCAACACATTTGACTGATGTGACAAATTCATGCTGTAGATGTAGATCTGCTTTATTCCCATTTTGTTTCCATGCAAACCGCTGAATTAGCTTTACTCTGACTTTAAGTCGCTCTAAGTTTGTTTTAATCGACGGCCATTTGGCGACTTGATATTTTAGTGCACGGGTCCCCAACCAGCCGAAAAAAGAAAGGACAGTGAATGCAGCATTTTGTTTCGTAATGACTTGAACACACCACAGTTTGGGGTAATGTCACCTGCATTACAACTAGATGAGAGTATATGTTACAACCTTCCAACCTCCTCCCTGCAGCAGTCATAGCGCAGATATGTTCGTGTATTTCGGCCGGATAACGCAGAGTGAATATTGTCACCTGGAGAAAAATGTGACTTCCCGGTGCAAACCAGCAGCATTAAGATGATTGGAAACAAACAAAATAGGGCGTAGATTGGTTTATTTGACCCAAAAGTACTAAATTAGGCAAAAGTGCTGAACAGAGTTGGATGTAGATTTTCATCTAAGCCATTTTAAGGCGTCATGGAATTATTTTAAAGAAAAGAAGATGCAGGTTTAGTTGAAAGATTTGTTTTTATGGACTTAAACTGATGGACAAAGAACTAAAGAAGCTAACTTGTTGTTCATTGTGTTGGAAAAATTATATAGTTATACTATGACAGAAGAGTCCCTCCATCTTTTCCTCTTCTATGATTCAAGCAAAAGTGTTTTGACTCTGGTACTAGTCTTTCCCATAATATTAACTGGTGAGAAGCACCTTTTATGTTCCTTCCCATAACAAGGAATGGGGAGAAAAGCGCCTTTTCTCATAACATTGTGTGATCAGCAAGCATAAACAACATAAATAGCAATAGCACCATTTTGTTGGCAGACAACTCTGAGCGTTCTTCCCGACAGGTTGTATGGATTTGTGCGGACTTGTCTCTTTCTTGCAAGAAATAAATGTTTTGTGTTAATCGTATCCAGCGACTCTGAGCCTAATTTTGAGAGAATTTTTCTAACATAATGGTCCTTCGAGCCGGATTCTAAGTCCTTTCCACCTTCCAGAATCGGAGCTGAAACCGTGCACGGGGGAGTCCAGGACTCCTAACTGAAGTCCTCTCAGACACATTGCTTTAAATATTCAGTCAAGAGAACTTATGGAAAGATTATAGACAGATAGATGACGTGTGTTCATGTGGGGATCATGTTGGTGCTTTTAAGACACTTCAGAGTAATGAGTGTTTAAAGCAGAAGTAATTGTGGGGTGCTGTTGATCCTTCACCTGCGCTGATTGGGACATGTCAGCCCTGTTGCTGGGAGGCTGTATTAGAGCTCATTAGAGCAGCAGCTCCTGCAGGAGCTTAATGGGCCTGAGAGGTCGCCGAGCACGCCGCCTCATCTGACGCTCTGATCCAGCAGAAAGCGGGAGAAAAGACTCAAAACGCTGCCATATCATTCCCTGCTCCTGCTCTAATAAGACCTCGGTGCTTATTTTTAGCTCCCCGGTGGTTTGAGGGGGAGCTGACATGAAACGATGTGAGTGAAAAGAAGATTTAAAAACTCCCAGAGAGATCACGTACTTGCACTGAGGCTGCAAAAGTTCGAACAATGTTTCAGTCAGAAAGGTGCTGAAAAACTCAATTCAGTTCAGCTTTATTTATACAGCAGCAAATTACAACAAGTGTCATCTCAAGGCACTTCAAAGATTCGGTCCAATTAGAATCCATTTAATTGTATTACAATTTTAATCCAGTCAAATCCAGTGTATTAAATTCCAAATTAAGTCCACCTCATTGGATTGAAACCTCAGTCGCCTCGTTTACGCTCAGGATTGGATTGAAATGAGGTTTCAATGACTGGCGATTGAAAAACGAGGCGACTGTGGAAAGAAAAATACTTCCATCAGAACCAGAACCAGGAAGGGTCCAGCTGCCTGGACCAGCTGGGGCTGAGAGGACAGGAAAGAGGGGACAACAAGCAGCGTAACACCAGGCCAGAGATACCTGCTGAGAGAGAGAAACACGAGTTAATGACAGCAATGATGTCAGAGGGAGGAGAGGTGCATCATGGGAGCTCCCCCAGCAGGCTGGGCCTATAGCAGCAGAACTATGGGATGTTTCAGGGTCACCTGAGCCATCCCTAACTATAAGCTTTATCAGAAAGGAAAGTTTCAGCCTGATCTTAAAGGTAGAGAGGGTGTCTGCTTCCTGAAGCCAAACTGGCAGCTGGTTCCACAGAGAGGGGCCTGATAACTGAAGGCTCTGCCTCCCATTCTGCTTTTAGGGGCCTGATAACTGAAGGCTCTGCCTCCCATTCTGCTTTTAGGGGCCTGATAACTGAAGGCTCTGCCTCCCATTCTGCTTTTAGGGGCCTGATAACTGAAGGCTCTGCCTCCCATTCTGCTTTTAGGGGCCTGATAACTGAAGGCTCTGCCTCCCATTCTGCTTTTAGGGGCCTGATAACTGAAGGCTCTGCCTCCCATTCTGCTTTTAGGGGCCTGATAACTGAAGGCTCTGCCTCCCATTCTGCTTTTAGGGGCCTGATAACTGAAGGCTCTGCCTCCCATTCTGCTTTTAGGGGCCTGATAACTGAAGGCTCTGCCTCCCGTTCTGCTTTTAGGGGCCTGATAACTGAAGGCTCTGCCTCCCATTCTGCTTTTAGGGGCCTGATAACTGAAGGCTCTGCCTCCCATTCTGCTTTTAGGGGCCTGATAACTGAAGGCTCTGCCTCCCATTCTGCTTTTAGGGGCCTGATAACTGAAGGCTCTGCCTCCCATTCTGCTTTTAGGGGCCTGATAACTGAAGGCTCTGCCTCCCATTCTGCTTTTAGAAACTCTGGGAACCACAAGGAAACCTGCAGCCTGAGAGCAAAGTGCTCTGTTGGGGAAATATCCAACTGTGAGATCTTTAAGATGTGATGGAGCTCGGTCATTAAGAGCTTTTTGTGTGAGAAGAAGAATCCAATAACAAATGCATGGAGCAGTTTTTCCACATCACTCTGAGACGGGATGTTCCTGATTTTGACGATATTACGAAGGTGAAAGAAGGAAGTCCTGGAAACCTGTATAACTCAGTCGTCATTGTGTTGGTGTTACTTCTCACTGCCACAGCTGGCAGAAGATCTTCCTGTGGTGTCGGTTACCTGGTCGTAATCCTTCTTCCCTGCTCCACAGATCTGAAACAGAGATGCCTGACAAAGATGTGCAATAAACTGTGACCAGAGAGGCAGCAAAGGAACAAAGAGCCGCTCATCTTCGCAGGAAGCCACGGAAACAAGAAAAGAACAGCTGAGAACACCACTGGAACATCTGGGGAGCTCATGGAAATACAATGTGGAGCTGATCTGGAAACTGATCGTTTGGTTTTTATCACTTTAATGTGATTTGGTTTAGTTTTTTCTGGCAAAGCGTCAGAATATCATCCTGATCTCTAAGATCTTTGACCCCTGAACTAAAACTGAACAAGTTATTTTCCTTTAAGAGGAGAAATGAACTGTTTCATTCATGTGTAACAGGACCCATTTCCTGTGTGAAAGGTGACATTTATGTGACAAACATTTGTAGTTTCCTCCCCCACAGATGCAGCTGTTTGACACAATGCCCCATTATCAGCCCCCCCGCCATTACCCCAGCAGTTCTTCTGCCTCACTGATCCTCCTCTTCCAGCTGGCAGTCATTGATCTGAACTTCTGTGAGGATCACATCAGTCCAGTTTGACCTCAGGTCGCAGATCCAGACCCCTTCTGAACAAAGACCACTCTGTGGGGCCCACATTAGGACTCCATCTGTAGCCGAGCTTCAAATATCTACAGAGGAACAAAACCACGATAAGCTCCCACTAAGAAGTCATCTGATAGCCAATAAGAGCTGATCTGAGAAGACTATCACCCCCCCTCCTCAGGTAGAACTTATAAATTCAGTTAGTGGAGCTGAGAGTTCATTCTGTTGGGAAATAAGAGGCCAACCTTCGACTGTAATTCCTGCAGAGATCCATCAGAGCTGTTTCCATCTTAGAATAACACACTTCAGTAAAGAACCACAACTTCTACAGGTGCCGCTCCACAAATAAGGTAAGATTTTATTCCACCTTTACCATGTTTTTAAGTGTATTTATATGTTGAAGTTCTTTTGAAGGCCAATGTCTTGCTTATGAGGTCATAGTTTGAGTTGTTGCTATTTATTTTTGCATTAGAGGAAAATGTTACAATCAGATGTTATGTCGCAATCCTTTTAATAAAATATCTGGAAATGATTTAGAAAGATCCTTTATTGTCATTGTATATTAAATAAATAAAGAGGAAATGAGACCATACTGGCATTAAAAGATAAAATAGGACTTTTGTGCGTTTGATACAGTCCAATTAATTAAAAATAATTCACTAATACACTGTTTAAAGCTGTTAAGATATTGTTAAATTTCTAATATCTGGATTGTTTTACCTTTTTGACATTTTTGTTTGCAATTAGAAATGTTTAAATTTGGGGGAAAATTTGATAAAATGTAAAAATGTTTATGAACAATACGCATAATTAGACTGTACTGTAGCTAACTGCTGCTGGCATCAGCTAAAGCTAATTATCGACTTCTTCTAACGCGTTTTTGTAAAGGAAAAATAAACTGAAAATCCCAGAAACAACATTTATTAAACCCAATAATAATATCAGAAGATAAATGATTACAGGGGAGAAGATTTATGCAGAGAGGTTCAACAGAGTGGTCTTCTGTGATATGCTAGCTGGCTTAGATGAGATGTGTTGATGTGTTATAATGTGCTAATCTCGTTATTTTAGGAATATTTATACCAAAATTACTTTAAAAGGGTATGGGACTCATTTTGCTGTTACACTTTGAAATATATAGCTAGCATACAAATGCTGGCTTCCTATTTTAGCTTGAAAATACTAAAATATGCAGCTAGCATTTGCATGCTAACTACATATAGCTCATCACATATGATGCTAACTGAAATATGACGTTAGCATCCAGTGGTCATGGCAGTATGTAAACCTAAACCTTTCACTTTCAGTTTGTGATTTCAGGAGACTTTGTGGGATGATTATTTCTCCTTTTTTTGATAATTCTTTGACATTTATTCAATATTTTGTCTTGTCAAAAGTCAAAAGTAAGCTTCTGTCTTTTGCTCTCCCAACTCTGTGGAATATGGTAGCTTTCAAAAAAGTAAACGTGTGCATATTCACTTAAAGTTGTACATAAATAACATAAATAAGATTTTATTATCTTTTGCTTGAATGATGGTGTCTGTGACAGATTTTTTACAGTAAGAATCAGTTGACAGTTAATATTTGTAATGAAGAAACCATAAATCAGCACTTCATATTTAATTTATTCTATACTTTGTATTCTTATAAAGAACACATTTAACATTTTAGTCATACAAAAACTGACTACATTTATATTTAAGCAGAAATTTAGATGAAAATGCTCACGTTTACGTCTTTTTTTACTCCTACCTCACCTCATAGCTTCCCCTCTTCATGGAGAAATATGACCTGCAGGAGCTCCGTCATGTGAACAATCAGTATTATAATCATTATAGTCTTTTTTTGTTGCCTTTTGTTGGTCCTGTGGACATACAATAAGTTATTCTGACACATTTTCATGAACTATGAAGTATAAATTACACAACTAAGCAGCAACAAATGCAGCAAAACATCAGTTAAAGTGCTGCAATGTATTATTTTTTTCCTTAAAATGAATTAATTAGGATCCAAAACATTACTGCCCTAAAGAATAAACCACAGAGTTTGTCAGTCTTGGCAGTTTTTCCAGTTCTGAACTGTTTTGTAGTTTATTACTGAAAGAAAATGTACCATCATTTGGATGCTTTTTCTACCTTTAAAGGTTTCTCAGAGCCCCGGATCATAGAAATGACTCTCTGCAGTCACTTGTATCCATTAACGCGGAGACCTGAGCACTTCAGCTTTTAAGTCGACATTAAAGATTAAATATAACTGCATTCCAGACCCCTCAGAGGTGCTGATATGCCGCCTGCTCCTCGTGAAACATAAACGGGGCTTGAGCATCATTAACGACACACTTGTTCACCTCACCGAGCTGAGTGGAGCCTCAGGTGGGCCGAGCTGTTTGAAGCCATTAACTCCAGATGTAGCCAGCGCTGAAGGTCCTGTTTGGTGCGGAAGTAATAATCACTGTGATGATGGGGGTAATTGATCGAGCTGGATTTTAGATGTCAGAGTAAATACAGGTCTCTGTTACACTCAGGAAAAAGGCAGCTGTGACATTTCTGCTCCCCTCTGATGAGCCTTACACATCCATGGTGGGTGGGGGGAGTTTGAGCCGGGCTTTGGTGATAATGATAGCGCCGCAGTCTTTGGTGGCGTTGTATTATTTCTGCTCTTTGGCAGGGAAGCACAGCAGCATTTCCATCTTTTTGTCAGGAGAACTTGTTTAATAAATCAACCAGAGGATAGCCTTTCATGTAGGGTTTCAAAGCTGCAGGTAAACATTGTGAAACTGGGTTTTTTTAAGCCTTCTTCGAAGTTTTTCGTGCCTGTTTATCCTCGGCTCAGAATGCACTCATGAAAGCTGAAGGAACCACAAACCAGCTGCTGTCCACATGGGGCACAGCATGGAGTTTCAATGGATCAGCATCCACAGCAAGAGGTATTCCAGTAAAATCAGCCATGAAGCCTGCACGGTAAATATAAATTAGAAGATTGTCCTCTAAACCTCTGGAAATCTAAAGACAGGCAACTAAAAAATTATTCCATCATGGCAAGAAACCATCATGAAACCTCATGGTTTCCTCACAGGAAGCAGATTCCTGGTTTGAATCTCGGTTGGTGTCTTTCTGCGTGAGTTCGGCTTCGTGCTACAGGCCAAAAACGCGTTTGTTTGGTTAATTGGTGGATCTAAATGGATCTAAATGGATCTAAATGGATCGTTTAAACCAGTTGGATTGTTTTGGCTCTGTGTTTATGCGATGGAAGCCCGACCTGTCCTGGGTTTAAACTAAGAATTGGATTGAGCAGATCTGGATGGTTGTACTTTTATTAATATTGTTTTGTGTTGGTAAAGTTGTTCTTGTACTATATTGTAACTTGAATGAGTCTTTTTCTCCCCCTTGTCCTGTTCAGCTTTATGGCAGCAGAATTGTAGTCTGTACCTTTGATGCCAAACAGATTTGCTTTGCCAAGGGAAGTTTTATAAATGTAAAGCTCCCCTTGATGCCCTTTTATTTATTTTTGTTTACAATATATAACATGTAGTAGAGCTGAACCGGACCGGGGGACAAGGAAAGAAGAAGAGGAAACCGAACAAAAATAGAAACAAAAACCAGCTGCTACACCTTTAAAAAACAGACAACAATCCATGGTCTCTGTTGGGAATCCAGCCTTAGAGCCACCAGGAGCACCTGAAAGCAGACAAGCAGAGAAAAAACAAACACACAAACAAACAAAAACAAGCACAAGTAGCAGCAATCGCATACAACACAGCTGTGGATATAGACGACATGATAATACATCAACTGCTTAGCGACCATGCTACTGGACTAATGAATGTGTGTGTGTGAACTTGAACTTGAATGAGTCTAAGATGACTGTTTGTTTCCTTGTGTTCACATTTATGGATGCGTTAAACATGTTTATGTTTTATGTTTAAACATCTGGACATGGTTCCGACCTTCAGCCCAGTTATCAGTCCCACTGCAGCTCAGAAATAGCTCCTACCTGATAGCTACGTGGCTCCATAGCACAAAACACTGCATTTTAACAGTTGGGGGGGGGGGTTTTCTAACTAAGTTTCCGACAGAAAACATCCGAAGTCTCTGTTCAACATCATTGATCAGGTCACAAATGCCTTTTAGGAGGTTGGAGGTGATAACTGGGGGAGATTTCCATCCAGGGTTACAAAAATATACTCAGGGGTTCATATCTCAGCATGTGCTCAACACAGATCAGCGGCTGGAGGCTGGAGGCTGGAGGCTGCTGATCTCACCATTTCTAATCCTGGATTGTGTGCTGGTGACACTTTTCTACAGAGACCACAATAGTGAAAGAGTCACCTGTAAAGTTGTGGGTTGACTTGAACCATTACTGAGCATCTAATGAGGATGAGTGTGAACCACCACCTGGAAAACTCCCGTTCAGAACCAAACCAGCATCTTAATAGTCTTAATTCCTCTGAAAGCTCAACGCTCTCCTCCCTCAAACCTCTCAGTTCCTCCTGCAGATCTTTAAAAGCTGATCACAGATATCTTACAGCAGGTAGCAGCTTTATCTGGGTCATGTTCAGCGGTGGATTAATCCTGATTTATTTACTGGTAGCAGGATATTTCATGTTGTCTACAGAAAGTTTGATAAATATCAGACAGTTACTTTCTATGTTCTTTGCTGATAGCCACAGAGTGAGTTATGTAGATTTGATGGTATTCCAAAGCATGCAGACTTGTTGATGAGTAGAAAAAGAATACGCATGTTCTGTTTAATTTTCATTAAAACATGTCTAACCGTGCAGGTACAAGTCATGCTTCTGCTGTGGATTTTCCTGCTTTCTGCTCCAAACGGTGAGTTTTCTGTCAGGATGTTTAAACCATGTACAAAAGCTTCATCTTTATGCACCGAATCGACTGCTCTGACAGTCGTTTCCATGATAGTTTCATCTTTTTTGTGTAATTACGCTAATTACACAATGATTTACGGATTCACTTCTGATGTGTTAAACGTTGCAAACATGAATTAAATCAGCGCTTCTGATTCATTTTCCTTCAGCGCTCCCGGCCAGCTTCTTCTGTCCGGACCCAGAGGGCAGCGACCAACGCGCAGGGCACACGATTGGTGAGAATCACGCTTTATATAATGAGCCGTGCGCACTCAACACGCACAGCTTGGGTTAATTTTAATTAATGAATCAGCTAATCAGAGATTGTTGGTTCATTGGGCTGAAAAGATGAGTCAATGAGTGATGCTCAATCACAGCCTGCAGGGAACACACTGTTTTCTATCAAATTCCTTTAATTTGCTAATATAAAGGCTGTTTTTAAAAGATAAATAATTTAATATTTGAACGAACAGAAGCACATTTTAGAAGATAATTCCAGAAGGAATCCACCATTTAGGATAACAACCTGTTTCCACTGTAGAGACTGGTTTGAGAACAAATTATATATATATATATATATATATATATATATATAAAAAGAAAGGACAGATACTAGTCAAAGTATAATGTTAATATCTGAATATCATGTCCAGGCACAGTCTCTTTATAACAGAATAGAGCTGAAAAAGCCCAATTTACAACCTTTCTTACCTGTTTGCACTTAATCTTAACTAAGCAAAGGTAATTTAATATGTATAGAAGAGTGTCATTTTAGGCTTTTAGAAACCAGAAACACATGCATTGTCACCAGAAATATTCAGAATTAGTTCCAACTATGACAAAAATGTGGTGAATTGAGAGGAAGCTACATGTTCAAGAGATGCTAAATAGCCATTCAGTCCATCCCGTCCTGTATAAAACCCTTAAAAGTTAAGATTTTAATTTTTGTTTTATTTGAATCTTTTGGTGGATTTGTCTCCCTTCTCTCCACTTAAAGTTTTTCCTCCAAAGACATTGAGGAGAATGGCTGAGAAAGTAAATCGTCTGCTTCATTCAAGCTAACGCGACATAGCAATGCTTCCTCCGCTACACAGGCTAGCATGAGTAGCATCTCCCTTTACGTCGACTGTCTTTGGTCAAAGCCTGTTGCCTTTGTGCTGAACAAATTTGGCCCAAATGAGCAGCAAATGAGGGCCACGACTCCCTTTTACCCTCTGAGCAAATCAAAGATACGGGAAAACTTTGGGCTGTAAAAAATTAGCCTGATTACAAGGATCCTGCGTCTTTCTCGTAACTTACGAGCGCGGTTTTATTTAAGCACTTGAACCAGCCGTCCCTGCACAGAAGTGGACTAGAGGTTTGAAACCAAGTCTGAAGGACTGTTGCTTCTTATTATATTATATTAAATAAAAATTCAAGTTAATTGAAACCATACTGACTGTGTGTTGCTGGAAAATAAATCAGCCAATAATCTGACTGACACATCCATTCCCCGACAGTTGTTTGATGTCAACAATGTCATAAAAAGTCAGAGTTGACTGATTCCCAATCTGTGATGTTGTGGGACACCGACAGTCCTAATCAGCAGAGTCTGTCTGGCATGTGGAGAGCCGTGGCCCACATTTTCTGCCCCGCATGCTCCTCTGGACTCGGGTTATTGCAACCTGCCAACAGGATTATCTATGATTAAATCACTCTGCTCTCCACCTGCGAGATGACAAAATCTATTTAGGTTTGTTCTGTTACAGCCACTGTGTGTCGGTCTATTCAGACTCCATCCTCCTCCCTGTCAGATTGTCTCGGCCCGCGCTTCACCTGGCTCCACGCGGTCTTCGATAATTTCCCCTCGCTGCTGAGCTTTGTGTCGAAGCTGCGCTGCGTCTCGGGGCTTTGTCCACGTGACCTGGAGGATTACGGCTGCTCCTGCAGATATGTGGCGGCTGGAAACCCCGTGGATCCTCTGGACATGTAAGCATAGCTTGGATCGCAGCAGGATGCAGCAACAGTAGCTGCTGAATTTAAAATGCAGTTGATTTGAGGCTGCAGGCAGGTGTGGAAAAAGCAGGGAGGGAGAGTCTTGGGGCTAAGACGAATCCTTCTCCCCCCGTGACAAATATATTATTAAAGTTTGCCTGTTCTTTCAATTTAGCAGCCTTAAGTGTAGGAGTTGAAGCAGAATTGGATAAACCAAACAAATCTAACCTTTTTCCATATTTACTGAAGCTGTAACTGTCTGACATGCAATTTGTGTAAACGAATAAACAAATAAATGGATAAATAAATACAGTTTTCTGCTTTGAATAATCAAGATGCTTGGGTAGGAGCCTGCTGCATTACTTTTAAACACAGAGGGTACCCCAAAGTGCTACTTGTGGATATGCAGGGTTTCCCGAGCTGGTATTTTGGGGGACGCAGCCCCTATTTTAAAGCTGAATCATTACATTTTCTTCACCTTAACCCACTACTTTTACAAACTAACTTTAACCAAGTACGTTTATTGCATAAAAGAGAAGTTTAGTAGGAAAAAAAGAGTATACGAAAAAGCCAGGGATTAAACTTAAACAGTTTTAAGGTTGCACACAGAATATTACCCGAACCATTCCTGAAGTAAGAGGAGGGAATGTGGGAAAAGTTGTGCAAGAAGGGCCTCCAAGGCGAGTGCCTTCAACCATCCGAAGCCAAATGAACGTGAAAATCATCACACAGCGAAGACGTCTGGGGAACCTGAGCATCATAGTAAGACAGGAGACATTTTTAACATTTTGTGAGCAATCTAGCTGTTACTAGTTCTGCTGTGACGAGATATTCTCATTCCCAGTTCATCACTTCCTGCACCTCTTTACAGTTCCTTCCCACCTCAGACAGCAGCTTTACATCTGAACATTACGAGTTTTCCTTCTGCAGCAGCAGCTGAAACACCAGCTGCACCCATACCGAAAGAATAATGCTAATAAGTATTATTAACCCCCCACTTTAATGTAACCAGCCTAGAATAGATTTATCACAAGTTTTCTCAACATAAACACCTTCACCTTTTCTTTTAAATCCTTCTTTGTTGCAGTTGCTGTGAGACTCACAGAGTGTGTTACCAGAACGCTGCCCCCTGCAGGCTGGAGCTGCCTCCACCGCCGTTAAACTTCACATGTGCTGCGGCAAACACCAGCTGTGGTGAGACTTTCCAACTGTGCTCAGACATCTGAAAGTCCGTAAAGTTTAAATTCAATTAAAAAAAAAAGAATTGTTTGATTTTTAATCTTATTCTTCAATTTTCAGTCATGAAGAAAATGATCTTATATCCCAAAACGTTGAGCTACTGGAGTTATTTAATGCTACTACGGCCAGTTTTACTCTGGATTATATATAACCAATGAAGACTTTATGCAACATTAATGTCTTGTGTTGTTGTTATGAGCTCTTCGGGTCTTAATTTGGTAAACTGTGATATTTTATGTACAATAATGAGAAAAATAGTTCTCTTTCATTTCCAAGTTTTTACCTATCGGGATGTAACAGAAAACTCATGTGTTCCTCACCAGATGAGCAACACATGACAGATTACACTGTGTCAGAAGCAGTAGTGAGAAACTAAGTGTACCCCAAGATCTAACAGCACCTTTGCAGCAATAAGTTGAAATAATGGTCTTTTTCTAACTGTGCTGTCATGACCTTTAACCTTTAACATGCCAACTGAGGCCTGTAGAGTCTGAGATGTAGCTCTGGGCTTTTTCACCTTGGGGTGACCTTTAACCTTTAACATGCTAACTGAGGCCCGTGCTTGACAGCTGGTATGAGGTGTTTGTGCTGATATGCTGTGTTTGGTTTCCTCCAAACGTGCTGCTGTGCATTAGGACCAAACATCTACACTTTGCTCTGGTCTGTCCAAAGGACATTGTTCCAGAAGTCTTGAGCTTTGTTCAGATGCAGCTTTGCAAACCTAAGCTGTGCTGCCATGTTCTTTTTAGAGAGAAGAGGCTTTCTCCTGCAGCCCTTCCAAACAAGCCATCCTTGTTCAGTCTTTTTCTAACTGTGCTGTCATGACCTTTAACCTTTAGCATGCTAACTGAGGCCTGTAGAGTCTGAGATGTAGCTCTGGGCTTCTTCACCTTGGGGTGACCTTTAACCTTTAACATGCTAACTGAGGCCTGTAGAGTCTGAGATGTAGCTCTGGGCTTCTTCACCTTGGGGTGACCTTTAACCTTTAACATGCTAACTGAGGCCCGTGCTTGACAGCTGGTATGAGGTGTTTGTGCTGATATGCTGTGTTTGGTTTCCTCCAAACGTGCTGCTGTGCATTAGGACCAAACATCTACACTTTGCTCTGGTCTGTCCAAAGGACATTGTTCCAGAAGTCTTGAGCTTTGTTCAGATGCAGCTTTGCAAACCTAAGCTGTGCTGCCATGTTCTTTTTAGAGAGAAGAGGCTTTCTCCTGCAGCCCTTCCAAACAAGCCATCCTTGTTCAGTCTTTTTCTAACTGTGCTGTCATGACCTTTAACCTTTAGCATGCTAACTGAGGCCTGTAGAGTCTGAGATGTAGCTCTGGGCTTTTTCACCTTGGGGTGACCTTTAACCTTTAACATGCTAACTGAGGCCCGTGCTTGACAGCTGGTATGAGGTGTTTGTGCTGATATGCTGTGTTTGGTTTCCTCCAAACGTGCTGCTGTGCATTAGGACCAAACATCTACACTTTGCTCTGGTCTGTCCAAAGGACATTGTTCCAGAAGTCTTGAGCTTTGTTCAGATGCAGCTTTGCAAACCTAAGCTGTGCTGCCATGTTCTTTTTAGAGAGAAGAGGCTTTCTCCTGCAGCCCTTCCAAACAAGCCATCCTTGTTCAGTCTTTTTCTAACTGTGCTGTCATGACCTTTAACCTTTAGCATGCTAACTGAGGCCTGTAGAGTCTGAGATGTAGCTCTGGGCTTCTTCACCTTGGGGTGACCTTTAACCTTTAACATGCTAACTGAGGCCTGTAGAGTCTGAGATGTAGCTCTGGGCTTCTTCACCTTGGGGTGACCTTTAACCTTTAACATGCTAACTGAGGCCTGTAGAGTCTGAGATGTAGCTCTGGGCTTCTTCACCTTGGGGTGACCTTTAACCTTTAACATGCTAACTGAGGCCTGTAGAGTCTGAGATGTAGCTCTGGGCTTCTTCACCTTGGGGTGACCTTTAACCTTTAACATGCTAACTGAGGCCTGTAGAGTCTGAGATGTAGCTCTGGGCTTTTTCACCTTGGGGTGACCTTTAACCTTTAACATGCTAACTGAGGCCTGTAGAGTCTGAGATGTAGCTCTGGGCTTCTTCACCTTGGGGTGAACTTGCTGGGACGTCCACTCCTGGGAAGATTGACAGCTGTCCTGAATGTTTTCCACTTGTGAATGTAAATGTAATTTATTTTTACAGCCCTTTACAACAATCCATTTCGGTACCAAAGTGCTTTACAGCAGATAATAAATAAAGAAAAGAATAAGTACAACGCAATAAAATAACAGCAAAATTGAATAAGATAATATAAAAGTGTCACCATACTACTGGGTATTAAAAGCCATCTGAAATAAGTATGTTTTTAGCCCAGATTTAAAGAGGCCCAGGTCAGAAATAAGACGCATCTCGGGGGGGGGGGCTTATTCCAGAGCCTGGGGGCAGCAGCAGAAAAGGCTCGGTCACCCCAGGGCTTTTATTTTGACCTGAACACTTCCAGAAAAAGTTGATTTGTTGACTCCAGATAGTTTGGAAATGGCCTTATAACCCTTCCCAGACTGATGGGCAGCAGCAGCTGCTTCTCTGAGATCATTGCTGATGTCTTTCCTCCTTGGCATCGTGTTAAAAAACACCTGAATGCTGCTACTTCCCCTCTTAATTCCTGTGGAAGCAGTAAGGGTTCACTTAGTTTAGTGTCAGTCTTTGTTCAGTAAATAAAGACACAGTGTATTATGTCGTGTTGTTTTTCATCCGAGGACCAGATGATGTTTTCACATCCTGAGACTTGAAACATCGTGTATTAGACGGCGCTTTTCTCTGAGAACATGAACTAATTGCTCCTTGTTTAAATGTCAAAGATGCCGGAGACTTGTGTCAGCAGAGGTTCTGTGAATGCGACCGGGCGGCCATCGGCTGCATGGCTCAGAGTCGGTACAACTCATCACTGAGAGGCTTCGCAGAGTCGTCCTGCTCTGCTGCAAATCGAACAGGTGAAACATGTTCACTGCTGTCAAGTGTGAGAAAAAAGGAGCAGCAGGAATAAAATGTAATGTGTGTGGAGTTCAGTTTCAGCTGCAGTTTGAGCTGTCGTTCCTGATGGGATGCAAGACTCGTTATGAGTGTCTGTTTGACACTTTACTCCATCATTTACACGCTTTTCAAAGTGGATCTTTTGAGAATTTAGGTCATCTTACTGTCTTTTGTTGTGATATTAAGCTCATTTCTCCGTGGAGGACATCTGCTGCAGGAGTCCTTGAAGATATTCTGATCAGTTCTGCTGTGGGTCCTGCTGCAGAATATATTTCGTATTGATTCAGTCCATCACACCGGCGTGTTCTGCCACAGCTGAGCTCGCTTTCTCCCCCAAACGGCAGCCTGCATCTCTAATTAGTTTGTTTCCGTGTTTCAGATCTGCTCGGCGGCGCCATGGAGACAGACGAGGTCTTCACGGGAGCAGGTGAGTCTAAATGACGTTGAGAACGAGGGAGGTCTCCGGCGCCGTCTCCAGACTGTGCGTCACTCCCTGAGCGGGTCAGCGAAGTCGGATCACAGGAAGCGGCTGAGTCACGCCTCAGCCAATTAAAACGCTGACCTCCTGACGTTTAATCCTGCAGCTTCCCACCTACGTTCAGCTGGGGAAAAAGGAGAAAAAACGTGGATTGTACGGCGTTCCTTTGATCCGAGCGTGTCCAAATATAGATGCAGGACCCAGCTGAGCAGCTCCGAGCTGAAGTAGAGGTTATTAAAGTGGAGAAGTCGGCTTCAGAGGAAAAGTTTCTGAAGCCTGTTGGAGGCCCGTGAGACCGTTCCAGCTGAGTTTTTCTCTTTGAGTAAAGGTTGTAGTGAAACCAGCAGCCAGCAGATCTCCTCTGTTTGAGTTCAGGCTCAACTTAAATGCACTTTATCCCATCTTCAAAGGTGTGTTTTTAACAGTGATAAATGGCCTCCGTCCTAACAGTCTGCAGATTTAAAGGGTCTCGTTTTAAATGGGGCCGATTCAATAAGTTAATCAGGAGGTGGAGAGCTGGTTTGCTTGGGTTTGGCCTGCTGCGCCGGACCGCTACACGGCAGAGACTTACGATTAATGCCAGTTTCTGTTTCACAAAGGAATGTTTTCAGGGTTTGATTTCACAGGATTTCTGTGGGATCCATTTTGTTTGAAGGCGGAGGTTTCAGGCTGCACATTTCATAAAACTGGTGCCTGCAGAGAGACACATTTGATGTACTTGGACTTGTTTTTTTGGCTGTTTTCGAACTGAATTCACATTGCTGTGAACTGGCTTTTTTAAAATGGTTCTGGACTGCATTAGTGTTGCTTCTGAACTTGGTTTGAAACGATTAACTGGACTTGGTACTGGACGAGCTTTAGAACAGGGTCACACTAGGTGTTTTGAACAGATTTCTGATTGATTTCAGCTTTTCTTTCACACTGGTCTTGAGGTTTAAAGGGCGAGTTTGAGCCTGAGAGGCATTGTGCTTAAACCACAGATGGTTTGTGTAGAAATCCTGTGTCGTGTATCAGAAAGTCACCTTCAGTGGTTTTTTTTTGTTCTGTTAAATATTTAGTGTTAATCTTAAGAAGGTTTTCATGATTTGAGTGATTAAAGATGGTCATTATGGGGTTTTAGGAGCTGGTGGGAGGCTGCAGAGAGAGTTTAAGACTGTAATTTATCATCTCTGGTAACAATCCCATATTACTCCTTTATACTGCAGCTATATATTAACCCTTTGGGGCTTAATAAAGTGCCATTGAATTGAATATATACCTGTGTACCATCAGTTTGTTAGAGTTGGCATTTGGCGCACGATCAGCCGTATATTTGTTGTCCGACAGCTGGCTTTAGAGCTCAGAGAGCTGTTATCTGTGTTGTCATCACAGAGGAGTTTAAGGAAGGTTTAAGGGGAGGAAAAAGAGGAAGAACTGACACACCTCAGTTTATTCTCTTCAGGTAACAGTTGCATCACTCACAGTCTCCTTTCCATCTGCTCACGCCCCCTGTGGTCCCAACCGAGCACTTTTCTGGCAAACGTGTGCTTTTCCAAGCTGCTCATAATTTAGCTTTGGCTGGAGCCGATTGTCCTACAGCTTCCACAACACCAGAAATAATTTCCCCGCTGTGCGACTCCTGCTGCTCGATGACTCACTTGGCTCATGCGTTTCCTGTTGCTGTGGCTGCATTCACAGATCTGAATGAGACCGTGGCAGAGGAAGCACTTGAGCAGGAAGAGATAAATGAAGATCAGATGACCCACAGTCCTTCAGCAGTCAGCCCCGGTGAGCCAGTAACGCCGTGTGTCTCGATCACGACTAATAAAAGGAACACACTGCAGTCTAAGAACAGTTGGAGATGGATTTCTTTTTAGTTTGATGAGATTAAAGTGTTCGAACGACTCTTTTAGCTGAGAGTTGTGATTCTGAATGCTGCCACTCAGAGAGTGCTTCCTTTTATCTTTGGTTTTGTGTGAAATAAACAAACAAATGTCAGGAAAGATTAAAAGAACAAAGAATATAAACCTTTTTTGTTGGGTAAAACTTCGAGGAAACCCGTCAAAGCAGACCCTGACATTGATGTTTGAAAGGTTAAAGAATCTTCCTAAAAATAAAACTTTTAAATAAATGGACCACTTGAATCGAATCAAAACAGTTTTTTTTTTTTTTTACTTTCTGAATCATAGTCACCAAATAACAGCAAACTTAAACAAAAGGTGTCTGGCCTTGGATGCTTTTGACTGGCAAGTATATGATCATCCAGCTAAACTTCCACAAAACTGATCCTTTAACTCATCACTAACTGGTGTCCGCCATGTTTCCATACAGTTAGCAACATGCTAACTGTAACATTTGCTGTGCTGTTGTTGCTAAAAAAACCTTCCCAAGTAGATAGTATATTATCAAAGAGTTAAACAGCTGAGATAGTCTTTTAAATCATGTCTGTGTCACTAAATGTCTGCTATATATTTGTATAATTAGTGACTGTGTTAGCTAGCTACTTTGGTTTGCTCTGGCTTTTCTAGCTCTTGAATGTTCCTGGTTAGCTTTGTTGGCCTATATGTTGACAAACTAGTTCTTTAAGTCATCAGTGTGTTGGAAAACATCTGCTCTGTTTTTGTATTGTCAGTTACGACATTAGTTAGCTAGCAATGTTGTGGCTTGCTAGCATATTATCGTTCAGCTCACACAATGCTGCAAAAAGATCTTTTTATGGAGAGTTTCTGCAGACAGGCGACGAAAAGTTGCTAAAGCAGCTGAACTCATGTGATCTACAGTTTTCTTACACTCTTAGGCCAAATATCCATGTTGAAATAGTTATTTAACAGTTAAAACTGTTAATTCTGTGTCTTACAGAAGGCCACACTGAGCAGCAATAGTGATGCTTTTGGACCTACCAGGGAGAAAGATTGACAATCTAATTTATTTATTCATATTATCAGTGGTTTTGCCCATATTTTAAACAACTTTTCCACAGTGGAGCCGAGAGGGGAAAAAAAATAGCAAAGGCAGGTGTTCTTTCAGATTTTTTTAGTATGATTACATGATAATTCACAATCAGCATGTTGAAAACCTCTGTTGCAGATTCACTTTTGTTTGTCCACGATGTCGAATCTGAGCTAATCTCTCTGAGCTCTGCTGATGGAAACGAGACGACGAATCAATCATCGCTCGCTGGCGTCGCAGCGTTTGTTCACGCCACAACTTCTACGAGAGAAACCTCACTTAGAGAGGAGGCATCGTTTGGAGAAGGTGAGGAGGAAAAGTTTGTTTTTACTCTTTCTCCTTTTTAATGAGGTTAAAAAATACCAGAAAAAGCAAAAGAGGCCTCAGGTGGCTTTCACAAACTATTTGATCCCAGTAGCTGAATTATTATACATGAAAGGGAAATTTAACTGGTAGGATCTGACTCCTGCAGATTCCACTGGAGCTGGCAGGATGTAATGATTATTTTCATGACTTCCAGCTGATGTATCTGAGGAGGAGGTTTCTACTTTGTCTGCACCGAGTTGTTTATTAAAAAGCTATTTTTTAGCTGATAAACTTAGGAAAAGTAGGTCTGTAGCATGCAACAGATAGTCTACTCTAAGCCAGACTGTTATGTTTGACACCTTAAAGGAAAGAAACAGGAAAGTTAGAATTAGATAAAGGCGTGGGACCACATCAGATGGGAGACGGACTGTGGGACACCTGGTAAAATTCCTAATTACTTCTTTTTTACCGCTTTCTTAGTTCGGTAACAATTTTTGTGTCTCCATACGTTAAGAAAAAAAAAAGAAATAGAAATTTGTTTGCAGGGGCAGAATATTTCACCTCTAAAGCCTCCCAAAAACTAACTCCTGACACCTCACGTCTAAAGTTAAAGTGCAAAGACTTCAGATCTTTCAGGGTCACTATTTTCAAGACCCCAACTAGATATTTCTGAGATTATTTCCCATCATGCACCTGGTGGAACTTCTTACCAACAACGAAGTTGACCGTGAAGCAGATTTTAGTCACAGCTGCATTTTTAAGGACAGAAGAATCTTCGTAGAAACATTCGTGCTGTTGCCATAAAGCAGCTTGTTGCTCCTCCGTCGCCATGGTTACCGTCGGCCACAGCTTCACCTGCTTCCTGTTTGGAAGTGACACCAGCGCACGTATCGGATGAAAACGCATAAGTCTTCAGTCTTGCTGACTTTCATCCTGGTGCTGGAAACTGTTTAAGTGTTTTCATGAAATTAGCATAGAAATTTAGCTAAAAATTACTAGTTTTTGTGGCAGCTGTGGTTTGTACAACAGATATTTGTGGCTTCTTTCCTCCTGTCCTGTTGCTCTCTGGGTGTCGTGTATTTATTTGAACTTTGACAGAGCAGAAGCATCAAGTAATCCAATTTTACTTTATGTAATGTTGATTAATGTTAGTTATAAGCAGCCATTTTGAGCCGTCTTGGCAAAGTTTTAAACACCTATCAGGAGACGAAACGCTGCCTTTTAAGACTCCTTTTAATCTGTGACACTAAAAAGACGATAGTTCTGTTATGAAATTAGTTTGTGCTTTGGGAAAAGTGAGTATGGTAGTTCAGCAACAGCTGAGGTGGACAAAATGCAACAAATTCAGGAAACAAAGAGCTGGAACAAAGTCGAA
Organism: Leuresthes tenuis; assembly: GCF_036924035.1. NCBI lineage: Eukaryota > Metazoa > Chordata > Actinopteri > Atheriniformes > Atherinopsidae > Leuresthes > Leuresthes tenuis. The sequence continues at coordinate 3,732,020 of NW_027325368.1, read as the reverse complement.
TTACATTGAAACAAATGCATCAAGACAGAGAAGAGAAACATTTAGTCTAAAAACAGCCTCAAAGCAGAGTTAGTTTAATAATTCCTGTCACATTTTCTGTCGTTGCCACAGAGTCAGCAGTGATTTCAGCTAAACCTCAAATCAGTCCAAGTTTGAAAATGACTCCCAGCACGATCCCCCCAAATGAAAAAGAGGATGATGGGGTGGAGCGGGATGCATCTGAAGAAGACGGTCAGTTCCCATCAGGCCACACAGAACGATCCGGTGTAGGAAATAACTGCTCTGAGACATAAAAGGTTGAGTCTGTTTACGGGAAGGTTTGGCTTTTTGTTCTTTAATCATCGATGAGCTCAAAATCCCAACCGGACAGACGGTGTCATCTTTTTAGTTCCTGCTTTTTTTCTTAGCTGTAGCATGTTCTCACCGGCTGTCACCCGCTTCAGAAAGAGCGTTTTAATCGAGTCAAGGAGGAACTCTGACTTATAACCGGCATCCTTTAGTTATTTTCCAGTTGGAAGTTGTGAGTTACGGTTTGTCAGTGAATGCACCGCCTGTACAAAGGCAGCCTTGAGTTAAAAGTGGCAGCAGCTATGAACCACTGCAGCCTACAAACTGCACCTTTAAATCGGCACCAAAGTAAGAAAAGGTTACGAAAGAATTCAAGCTATTGAACATCAATAAGAAAATTGAACAGTTATAACTACAGATTTCCCTTTTAACGAGAACACAAAACGCACAATAATCCAAATTCAATTGGATTTTTCTTTTGAAGTTTGTCATTTTCAACTATTTGTTACTTTTCTGTTCTTAGATATCGCAAAAAATGTCATTATTGGCGTAGAAATGTGATATTGTGACATCCCTGAGTCTGTAAAATACCACAAGGAAACCATTTATTTGGAGATTATTTCTCAAACCGAAACAAAACCAAAGAAGACGGCGCTTTGCTTTGGGAGCAGTCGCAGATTGAAGTGTTGGTGAGATGATGAATTACATCCTGATGCAAACAGACAGCACATTTAAGGAGGTTTTTGGTGTCTGCGGGGGAATAAAAACAAGCTCTTACATTAGAAACGGAGGGGAGATTTATATTCTCATCATCCTGCTTGCTTCTCTGTGGGAGGTTTCGGGCAGAGTACGAATTCTGCAGCTTCTTAAAAACACAGCGAGTGGCGAAATGTCCCAACCTCAGGTGGGCAAAGGCAGAAAACACGAGTGAGTCTGTAATTAGAGCCCGAGGCTTTGAGAGAACGCTTTAAAATCCAGTGGGAAAAGGGACTCTCGCTTTGTCTTTGCAGAATGTATTAATATCTCACTTCTGACTGTCTTTGTGTGCTCCTGTGTTCAGGTGTGAGCTTTACATTAACACCTCCGGCCTCAGAGGACAGAGGAGAGCCGGCTGTTGGCTTTCTGAAGCAGACCCAAGGTCAGGCCACTGCTGCAAAGACGCCGCTTCACTCTGAATAAAAGCAGTTTGTTCCATAAGCCCAAAATCCAACTTAGCCTGAGACACAGAAATATGCTTATTGGCTGTCTGGCAGAGAGATAAAAGAGGATGAGGACACCAGGTGGCTTCCAGAGCCACCGTCTAATCAGTTTTTAGCTTGGAATAAGAAATAACCAAACATTTAACCTCCTTCAGCAGGAAAATTCCACCCCAGAAGCCCTTTAAAAATGAGTTAATCTGATTTTAGATGAGTTTCTGTAGAATATGTGCTTTTAAAACCTGGTTCCTTGTGTTCAGGGATGAGAGCCCGGCACACGCCAACATTTGCAAGGACCGCGTCCTCATCACCAGCCGTCACCCGGACGACGGCTGGAAGGCGGGGCTCCTCCATGGCGCCCACAGGAGGCACGGCAACCGTAGCTGTGGGATCTAAATGGCTCACCATGATGGAGGCTGAGGCTGGGGAGGAGCTGCAGGAAAAGGCCGAGCAGGCGAACGGCTCGCTGGGGACGCCGGGTAGAGTTTATGAGTTTAGAGGTTACGCTTTTATCCAAAGTGACTGACAAATGAAGATATAAGAAGCTAGCAATGAGCTACATGGAAGGAACCCACAAGCAAGACTCTGTCAGAGGGGACTAACTAAATGTAATCGAATGTAATGTAAAGTAAAATGTAACTAAAATAACTCATTATTTATTATAACTTATTCAAGTGACAATTACAGTTGCATAGAAAACATATGTTTGCTTGTTGCTCTAACATCCTTTTAAATTTTGTCAGCTTATGAAAACCCACATAACTCCATTAATGTTTCTGTTTCTGTATTTATCAGACGCTTTTATCCAAAGTGACTTACAAATGAAGATATAACAGCTCTATAAAGCTAACAATAAGCTACATAGAAGGAACCCACTAGTCTGACTCTGTCATTCACTCCTTCACTGGTATTTTATTTGTAAATGTTTATGTTTATATGCATTTAGCTAACAGCTAACTGTTAGCTGCTAACATCAAAGCTAACAATAAGCTACATAGAAGGAACCCAGGAGTCCGACTCTGTCAGAGGGGACAGAGTAGAGATAGGGTGCAGGCATAGAAGGAAGAGCAGAAAGATAAAGTGCAGAGATAGAGGGGGGAGGGAAGCATGAGCGAAGTGCTCGGATAGGAGATGCTCTGTGAAGATAGACGGGGACGCCCCAGAGTTTAAAAGTGCAGCATGTTGTTCCCTGTTTGACCTGCTGATGAATAACTTTAAAGCTTCTTCTCTGAGGGATTCAACCAAGTTAATTGTATTTAAAAGGATGAAGTTAAATTAAGCAGTTTGTGACCTGTAATGACAGCCGGAGAAAAGCAGATAATTAGAGGAGAAACTTCCCCAAAGGAGCTGAAAGACCTGCAACATGTTCCAGTTACTGCCTGGAGGAGAAAGCTCTGTTTTCCCTGGTGAAATGGGTGCAGGATGCTAATCTCTGGGTGTCTGGGATGTGCTTCTGCCGGCAGACGTGGTTCAGAAGAGGGCGGCGCCGTTCTTCGCCTGGTCCTTACTGGAATCTGTTGGGCTGACGGAGACCCAGCAGCCAGACAGCAGAGGTGAGGATGATCTGATGGGTGATACGTGTGGAGATGGACGTCTCTGCTTCAGCGCTGGTCTCCGGCTGTAATTAAACCCGGTTCCTTCCCAGCAGAGTGCGGTGACTCCTTCGGTGTGTTCAGCAGCGACGGGCAGAGCAGGCGGGAGTTGCCGGCGCTCGGGGAGATGCTGCAGTGCCTGACAGGAAGATGTCCACATGAGTACCAGATGTACGGCTGCTACTGTGGACAGGAGGGCGGCGGGCAACCTCTGGATCAGCTGGACAGGTCAGCAGTGAGAGCCGCCAAGTTTCCAGGAAAAGTGATTTATGGAAATATTCATTTAGATACAGAATAGAAGGAAAAAACAGAGTTTTATCAGTTCTAAGCAGCTTTAAAGTGAATATCTGGTCTGAGCTCCTTTATTCTCCAACACAGCCTGAACCCTCTGAGACCAGCTTTCTGTCATTTCTTTAAGGAGTCTTCAGGAATAGTTCTCCAGGCTTCTTGAAGGACATCCCAAAGCTCTTCTTTGGATGTGGGCTGCCTTTTGTTCCGTTCTCTGTCAGATGATCCCACACTGCTTCAATAATGTTGAGGTCCGGGCTCTGGGGAGGATTCATCCCTCCATAAGACCTGTTGCCACTGATTTTCAGTCCACTTCTTGTGTCATTTGGCACAGCTCAGCCTTTTCTCCCTGTTTCCCTTCCTTAAGAACGGCTTCTTGACAGCCACCCTTCCATGGAGACCATTTCTGATGAGGCTTGGGCCAACAGTAGATGGATCAGCTGAAGGTCCAGATGCATCTCTCAGGTCCTGTCAGGTCACAGCTGGATTTTTTCCTCTTTCTTAAGGACATCACTTTCAGATCCTGTTCATCTGCTGTAGATAGTTTTTTAGGCCTGACACTTCTTCTTTTGTCCTCCACTTGTCCAGTTTCCTCAAATGTTTTAAGGACCCACTGCACACCATGCTGAGATATGCCAAGTTTTCAGCTAATAGCTCTTTGGGAATCACCTTGTTGCTGCAGAAATCCTGTTTTCTGTCTGTCAAACTGTGTTTTCTTTGCTGTTTTTCATAGATGCAACTAAAGAAATGGGAACAAATGATGTGTGTTTGTGACAAAGTGGCTAAAGATCCAGTTTAAAATGGCTTCTTTGCTAAGTTGTCTGTTCTGTGTCGACACAACACTGGTTCATCCCTTGAGTTTGGAGCCTTTTTTCTGCCTGAATGGTTCATAGCTCAGAGTTAAGTTAACTCAGATAGGATTGAAAATGAGTGAAAAAGAAGAAAATGTCCCACGAGAAACTCAGGAAGACTTTCAGAACTATTAAAAGACTATGAGCTTTATCACAGATGCTGTTTGATGGTCTGTAAGAGTCTTCGGTGGAAAGATGTTGACTCTGGTCCCTGTTTTCTCCTCCTCAGGTGCTGCTTCTTCCATCATTGCTGCATGAAGCAGATCAGCTCGATGGGCTGCAGAGCAGAGAGGAGGCTCAATGCTCACGTCTCCTGTGAGGGCGGCAAACCCCGATGTGAGTGCAGCAGGTCCACTGATAGACCCCCATGCTTGGTTTCTGTGTTTCCAACAGACCTGGTGGGGAGAGAACGCTGAGCACAATCTGCAATCTGAGAGAATCCTGATTGGTTTGGTTTGTCTTTACCTGTGGAAATGCAATGTCTCCAAAAGGTTTAAGACACTCTGGATGCTGTGATTTTGTGTATGTAGAGAATAAATCCTTCTAAGAGGGGAAAAAAAAGGACGAAAGTCCACCTTTATTCACAGAGTAAGTTTAAATATCAGGAGGAATTTAGTCTCTTTCACCTGTAAGGTTTGTTAAATGAGTTCAGAGTTTAGCATCTCTACTTAAACTCTAAATGTGGAGCAAAGCAATCCAAAGACTCGTTGATTGTTTCCGGCACACATTGAAGCATTTTTCCTCCTCGGTGCTCTGCTCTAAACTCCTGTTTCCATCAGGTGACGGCGTCTCCATGTGTGACAAGCTGCAGTGCGTCTGTGACAGAACCACAGCGGAGTGTATGGCTGCGGCGCCTTTTAACCACAACCTGCCGTCACAGCGGTGCCGTGGACCGCCGCCACCCTGTCACCGAGCCAGCAGACCCCCCAAACCTTCGAGGGTGTCCTCTGAGTCCAGCGAGGAGCTGCAGGGGGCGGGATTAGACACAGCCACGCCCCTCCAGCATCCCGACAGGTGAGGTGAAATGTGCCAACCTGTGTGGTGCAGCACTTTTAGTCAGATGATCAATCCAAGACCAATAAAAACACCTTGGAGAAGGGGGGAAGAAAAGCCTTTTAATAGTCTGATTAATCAATTTCAGCTGAGAGTTCCCTGTTCAAACCACATGGAAGTGAGCTGAACTGATCTGGTGTGATGCAGCCACTTTATTGTTTGGTTTAGGTTAAATATCTTGACTTCTACAGTAGATTCAGAGCAGGAAACAGGCTACTGTGAGCTGGAAAATGTTTTTCTTTTATTCTGCTTGTTATTATGCAGCAGGTAGAGGTTAATCTGTGCTTTGTAGTTTTAAAGTGACATTTTCTGATGAATAGTGGTGAGGTTAAACCAAAAGAAAGCAAGCTTTATCATGGGGTACCTCTTCTTTTTTAAGATGTACACCATCTGCTTATGGCCTCATTGATGTTTCTGTGACAGACCCCCAACTAACTGTGATGTAATCGTTTTCATGGTGGGAATGAAGAGTGAACAGTGAGTCGGGTCAATGTGCTTTTATTCTGGCAGCCATTTTCATTCATCCAAAGTGCCTTACAAGCAAAAAGGAGAATTACCAAGTGTCTACTTTTTAAAGAACAATTCCAGTTTAATGTAAACAGATACAGTGTTAACAGGCAGCTGGAAGGGGGGGGGGGGGAGTGCATGTGTTGAGGTTAAAGTGCAGCTTTAGAGGATGAGGAAGTGACTGATCAGGGTGCTTTGGTTGGTTTATGAGCTGAGGAACTGTTGGGAAAGTGATGTTTTGAAGGGCTTCTTTAAGGCTGGGAGGGGCCCTGCTCTGGCAGCACCAGGTGGTGTCCATTGGTGGAATGAAGGAGCAGAAATGCCTTTGTGGGCTGGCGGTAGTGGTTAGACTTTGATGAGCAGCTCAGGTCCATGAACAGAGGCGCCACTGGGAAGGGGTGCAGGAGAAGGCTTTGTCTTTGGCAGCGGTGTTACCTGTTTGAAGGCTGTAGGAAAGGTTCCTGAGGCCACTGAGGTGCTGAGCTGGAGGTTGGTTGGTTGGAGTTTGAACAGAACAGGGTGGAATGATGCAGTCATAGACCAGGAGGACTCCTACATGTTGCAGGTGGGGTGAGGCCCTTGACTGGATTAGGAAGGTTGTGCCGGCTGTGTCCATGATGGCTGGGTAAGTACCAACTGAGAGGTTGACCATTGTTTGGGTGGGAGTTGGCTGGTCCTGGTTCCCTGTCCAAAGGAAAGCTGAGTTGTTGGAGAGTGCAGCCAGGCTGGCTTTGTTCTGTGGTGGGATGTAGGTGGTGGCTGTAAGCAGCAATCACATCTTCTCTATCTGCTGTGGGGGGGCAGTTCCACAGCCTGATGGAGAGGGATGTTGGTGTGAGGTTCCCGGCCTGATCCGTTGGCCTGTGCTCGGTGGACTTGCGCAGGTTGACTTGCTGGTCTTTACCTCAAAGGTCTTCACACGAGAAGGGCTGAACCCAAGGGCTGACGCTTCCGCTGACGCTCCACATTCAGCTGACTGTTATAGAGGCTTTATTACACACAGCTGTCCTCACACTTCACTGATTGCACACGACCCAACCGTGACCCAACGGTGGCAACAAGCGCTCCCAATAACACGTTCCAGGTGATCCCACTCAAGGACAAATCAAACCAATTTCAAAAGCACACCAACAAAAGCTTAAAATACTTACAATCAAGGTCCTCTGTGCAGTGCACACATCTGTCAGATTCAAACTTTACAGCACTAATTTCACACATTATAACTAACTAACTGCATCACGTCTGCCATAGCTGGACTTATCCAGGTGTCTCCTTTGTAAACTACTAAGCTCTGCATGCTAGCCAGTGATATTTAACACTCCACATACTCCAATGAAAACTTAGTTGACATTGACAGTAACAGCAGATGACTTTGGTCCTGACAACACAACCATCTAACAGGGTTTTCTAAATCAACTTTCCACAACATTAGGCTAAATCCCTTCCTGATACATCAAACAACAAAGCAGACCAACAGTCCCCACATTAATCAATGACTGACATTAACAATTCCCATTTACACATTAATTTTGGCTATGGCCGCTCAGGAAAGCATCAGAAGCCGATACATCAATGCATCACCGACATATAGCCTCACTTCCTGTTAGCCATGTTCATGCTGACTTTGATTGGCTGCCACAGGCAAACAGAAGCAAAATTAAACAATACACATGATCACTTTTAGGAGGCTTGGTCTGAACATTCTGTGCCAAGTCCTGTGGAAATCAGACCATCTAAGTGACTACAAAAACGCTTTTCTAAGCATTTCAATACAATCCAAAATGGTCACAAATATATTTAGGCAGAAATTGATGTCATAGGGTGCATTGGACTCATCATGATCCAAGGATTCCAACAGCACCCCATTAGTGAACCTTCCCTGCTTGGCCCCCAATAACAGGAAAAGCTACAAACACAATAAAAGCACATTACAAACTACATACATTACCTTCAAAATAAGAGAAAGTGTGCAAGCAGAACAGCAGAATACAAACCTTCAGCCACATGGAAGCAGCTAAAGATGGGAAACATCCTTTAAAATGGATTCCACTGAACACTGCACCTGCTGAGATTCACCAACCACAACAATTAATTCAACAACTTTGACCAGAGCCAACACATCTACACCAGAACAGCAGGTCCAACATGGTTCCACAGTGAAGGCTTCCTGAAAGACGCCACTGAGCCTTTTTCAACACACACCTTCACTATATGCTTCAAAACTAGGTTTCCTAGCAACAATCCTCCACCAGGTATCCTGACCTTTGTGTGGATGTTTCCCCCAAAGTCAATGCACAGATTTACCTGGAGGTGACATTCCTGCACAAAGTAGATCACCAGCCCACTGACTGTGACACACAATGACTTCTCAAGACAAATGGAAACTGCATTATTGTCAACTACAACACCAATAACATGATAGTATGTCAACTAAACACTTTTTACCTTCTGCACTGATGAAAGCTCCCACCTGCCGGGTGAAGACAAGTCCAATCCTCCTCCTCCTCCTCCTCCTGCCTCCAGCCAGGACAGCAGAGAGCCACCAGCTCTCAGCGGGATTCAGACCCACAACCAACAGCCAGGAGTGGGAGAAGAAGAGGAGGAAGACAAGGAGGAAGAAGAAGAAGAAGAAGAAGAAGAAGAACAAGAGGAGGATGAGCAGGAACAAGAAGAAGAAGAAGAAGAAGATGGAAACTACAAATGAACATGTTACTTATCAGCTTCTCCCAGAAAACACATTGAGGAATTGTGTCTGAGCTGAGAACCGACAGCCATGAACACATCACAACTCAACAAATTTGATAGAAACACTTTATTTTAATCTCGTGAACATTAATTCCAATCCACAGATCTATTAGGTAGAGGCTTTGTCATAAAACGCAGAGACTCTGCTGCTGCTGCAGTTCCAGGAAATTCAGAAAATAATTCCTCAGTTACTGTTGGACTCCGCCCAGTTTAAGATAAGTTGGTTGAATGTAGAGGTCTGTGTGTAGTCAGAACCTCTCACAGACATGAACCATGTGATGCCACAGTCCAATCACCCCACTCCCAATGACAGTCGTCTCAGTATTAACAGACGAAGCCAACCTGCAGTTTGTCTTCTCAGATCAGGCAGAAAGTAAATGATAAGTCAAGTCCAGCTTCTCTGGACCAAAGTGCTGAAATTCATCTGAACCGTTTCCTGAACCCGCATGCAGGAGCCGAGTCTCGACGCCATCTAGTGGTCATGGTCCCCGCCGTGTTTGAATTAAAGCCAAGCTGTGAAGGCCGAACAGATGAGACATTTTATCTCTAAGACTGGCACAAAAACACAAACTGTTGCACCACAAACAGAACAAAAAAACACGTTTTTGTTGTTTTTGACATTTTGCAGCTGGAAAACTGAAAAAAGTCCATCTGGAAAGGTGAAAGACAGCAGATTTCTTTTTCTTTTTAAAGGAACTTGTGTGTACAGCAATCTAAAATAAGGCAGGTCTGTAGTGAAATCATTTCACCCTGTTTACTGACTCCTGTTGTTTAAGACCAATGTGACTTCTATCACCTGTCCAGAGGGAAACCTTTTCCAGCCTCACCATTTTTGTTCTATAACATTTCACCATCTGAACATCCAGAAAATAAAAACACTTCAAACAAACAAGAACTTTGTACCCAACTAATCTGTGCTGATTAGCCTTTGCGATAGTACACAGTGATCAAAGTGCAAACACAACATCATCATTAAACATTTAGACACTCTTCTGCATTGGATTTTAACACCTGCTGCTAATGTTCAAAGGACTGAGCCAAATCCATTACAAATCCCATCATTTACTCATTCAGACGGATGGATTTCTGCATCCTGCTCAGCTTCATCCTGACTTAAACATTATTTCTGAGTCAGCTCACTACAGACTCTGGTCCAGATTCACACAAATCATCTGAGAGCCGGTCTCCTCTGACCACAAAAAGCTCAATAATTAGATAATATTTATGGCTTTCGTCACTGATCTTTGTTACATGTGGACAACATTTTTAATTATTCTATATTTGTAAAAGAAGTAGCTACATTCTGGAGTGTCTTATCTGCAAATTCTAGCTGGATTCAGGAATAAATCGTTGCTTTATCTGTCATATAATGACACTGTCTGACAGTGTAGAAGCCTTCGTACACAAAGGTCATATTTTTCATTGCACATTGAAAAGATCACATCATGTCAACCATATCTACACCCGTCTGTCTTCCAAGTTTTCATCAGGCCAGATTTTTCTAAACGTTCGAAATTATCCGAAATTATATCTGACAAACTGATTTACTTCAGCCTCTTTATGCCTTTTCATGCTGGGACTTATTTGCTTCCATAAGTGCATCATATAAACACGTGAAAGTACAGGTGAAACGATCCTGCCTCATGCGCTACACTTCGAACTCCAACGAATGTTGCCGTCATTCGGCAGCTGAGTCCATGACACATGGTGATGTGGCGCTGAGCTGCTTTATGTGGCGCTGAGCTGCTTTATGTGGAGCTGAGCTGCTCCTTACAAGCAGGAACAGCCGTGGGTTACAGACAAGGTTTTAAAGACGGGGTTTTTGCACTCAGGAGCAACATATGTGCAAAAGACACTTTTTGTTTCCCAGAATAAAACACTTTATTCTGGGAAACACGCTCATTTATTTGACTTGTTTTGGATAATGTCAGCTGAAGCCGTGAAGAAAATATGGCGTAACCATAACATTTTCCTCATCTACTCCCTTTTTCCACATGAAGGATTGATTAATAAACACATCTGAAAACTAGGGACTCCAGTCTGTGCATTCAGGTTTTACAGGGATGTGACTTTAAGACGGAGTGTATTAATTTATGCAAATACGCTTCAGATTACAAAGGCTGTTGAAGTCTTGCAGGAATCACTATTTTTGTTCTTGTATTGATGTCACCGAGGAGGCTGAGCATTAAAATCTTTACCAAACTACGACATTTGATGGCTTTCAGTGAATCTGGACCCGATTCTTCTCTACCAAAAACCTGAGCCGACTCCTTAGTAAAAATAAATCTCAATGCTAATATTAGCAGATTGCACTTATCATCCAAAAATAATTGAGATCTGACGATATATAGATTATATTCATTTGTATATATCTGAAATGATAAAATGGATTCTACTTGAGAAAACAAAAGATAAATGATAAAAATTCTCCCACATTGATTACAACTGCACGATCCCATTGAAACCCTGAACTGTTGTGTAAACAACAAAAAAAGACTAAAAACAATTCAGCATTTGTATTCCTCTCGATAAATCTCTAAAATCTCTAGGAGGCAACGATTTGACAACATGATGCATACAATGTACAAAAATATATGATATGCTGCTGAAATGACACATTCATCACGTATTCCAGCCACATCTAAACAAACAAGTCATCCATGGCTCAAATCGGACTTTTCTCTCAACTACATTACAAGTTTTCCTTTGTGTCATTTATCCTGCGTGTGAAGAAAAGTCTGATTGTGTGTCCAGCCGATAAAATAACTTGTTTAGATGGATTTTGTTGCAGTATTTCTCGCTCCCCGTCCGTACTCCACGATGTAATACTAAGAAATCATGCAGTTATTTCCTGTAATGCATGTCTTTAAGAGCTATGATTCTAACATGTTAAGTCACAAGAGTCATTGTTTAAAGCTAAGACATTATGCAAATTAGATATGCACAGATGAGAGGAAAACACTCGTTTAACTTTCAATCAGGCTTCTCTGCTCATTATCCTCTTTTTAAAGTACGTTTTCAGCCAAGATTCACACAGGTTACAACATAAGACTGATTTCTGCAACTGCTATTAAAAGATACTGTAGAGCTGTCTGCAAACTCAACTCAATCTGATTTCTAAATGGAAACTGACAGCAGAAACAGAGAGGGATGCTTTCAGGGAACGCTACGATGTGCAAGGCTCGGGTCACGTGTTTAACAACAGACTTTCAGCTCATGCTGCCCATTTAAAGTTCAGACTGTGGTTGCTCAAGACTTTTTAAAAGCCTATACATACTTAAATTGAGGGATAATATGTTCTGTTATTATCTTTATAATCTCTGTGGTTTAAAGGGCCAAGTTAAAGTAATTCTTCCACAGAATTGTGAAGGTACTGAGCTGCACCATAGAGGTTCTTCTTCTAAGTGTGGAAGTTTCAGGAGTTAATTACAGTCACTTAAATGACTGTCAGAACCACGATGATAGAGTTCACGATCAAACTTGACTATCTAGAGGAAGTAAAAGTCGGAACAAGGATCACCCGCCTCAAAAGTACTGGAGAATCATCATTGCGCTGATATCTCAGCTGAATCCTTAGACCAGGATTGCACTGCCTTTATTTACATTCTGATATTGTGGAATTAAGATGCCTTGGACATCCTGTATTTGTTTGGAGTGTGTTTTGAGTATGTCCTCAGAAATTACCGTCAAGTGTTCACAAGCTGCAGAATGTAGGGCCAAATTTGATCAGATGCAGCGTCATAGGGGAGATAACGGTAAAAATGGCTGGAAATTATTAGTAAAAGACACCTAGACACTACTCCAAATGGTTCAAAAACAGCTAATTCCTGCCATTTTCACCTAAAAATGCCTATGAAAGCATACCCAAAGTAAATTTCAAGGTGGTCTTAACCCGACTGGATTAGAAGCATAATCTGATGGAAATTTCGAAGGTTTCGTCTTTATGGATCTTTTTACTGGAGGACATTCACTGGACCTTTGCCTACGTAACGGGACAGTTTTTGTTGGAGTTGTATTTGTTCTCGGAATACTGCGAGGCTTCATTATTGCATAGTTTTTTGCATTTGCAACTTCTTTGACAGTGTTTACTGTGTCTACAGTTATGACTGTATCCTGAAACAACATCATTCAGATCCCAAGAACTTCAGCTTTCCAACGCTGTATAACATGTAGGTACATAGAAAGGGGGGCTGAGGAAATTCTTTGATTTTTGGACGCCTTAAGGGGTTAAACCCATTATGTTCGGTTGAGTGGCCAATAACACTTTTACTCAAAAACTCAGAAAGTAGATTTATTTCTGCTTTAATTGAATTTTGGCCACTTCTGCAACAGGTTCATAAAGAAAAACCTTCTTGCATAGAGTCGCTAGCAAAGAGTAAAATCATCTATACTGCAAGGTTTGCAAATTCAAACTGGAGCCATTATAGAGCCCACAAATAGGGAAATTCATTATATTTCATGTGCAGAGGATGTGACATGTAGCTTCGGTCTCTGGAGAAACAACAAAGCCACAGGAAGCTTCCAGCTCCACAGACTGTATGTAACAGATGGACAACGTGCCATCGTTTGGTTCGTGGACTGTTTGGGAGCATTGATTTGACCGTCTCTATTTTGGTCTTTTGGAACCAGAAATGACCATATGTTGACAAGATGGTGGCCATAAATACATATTTTTGAGGCCTTGTATCTATTTGATGAGGAATTTCTTATCAAAAGGACAACAAACGCACTGATCAGAAGGGGTTATGCTCGCTAATTACATCATAATAACTTTCTACGCTTACATTTCATCACAGAATTTGATGCTTTTTCAACTGAAATATACGTACATAATGGCCAGAAGTGGTACTACAGCTTGAACCTGAAGCTTGAAAGCCTCATTTCATCACTGGAGCCGATCCCTACATTTTGCATCATGGTGGGTAATTAAGGGGTTGTCCTTCAGCCAGGAAGAGGGGGATGATTCAGATGGTTGCATGACCTCTACTCCTTGATCTTCCAAAGAAAATGGGTCCCCTACAGATTAAAAATGGGAAGTGGGGCCAAGGACAATCGTCAGTCGATAGCTTTTATGACCTGATCACATGACTCCTGTCTTGCACACCGTGACGGTCCCTGAAGCTTCTATGTTGGCTCTGGCTATGTTGAGCCAGTCATCATTCAAACATTCTGGTGCTTTATGTCCTCTTTTGCTTCAACAAGAAGCTGCTCCACCATCGTCAAAAATCAGCTGCAGCAAAACAAAGACCTTCAGAGTTCATTCATTCAGGAGAACATCCAAAAAAAAACACCCGAAACATCCGAAACCACATCGAAAACATCCAACATCCTGCTGGGCAGAACACAGTCATGTTTCACGTTCGTTCTCCACCATTTCAACACAAATCTGAAATCTTTCAAACAAGCTCCCAAAAATTCACCCTGACCCGACAACTGATCCGCTCCTAAAACTATCAAACAAACCAAGTGGAAGGAACCGCTGACCTTCAGCCTGGAATAAAACAGAGGCAGCGGCTATGGTCCTCCAGCTGGAGGGACTTTCTTCCCACATGGAGCTCAGATCAGAAACATACTGATAGCCATCTGCTATGACAGATCCCAGCTGCAGCTGTGCCTCGTGTAAATGACTCCCGAACCACTCTGGGAACTTAACGTGGCGTCGGGACTATAATAAATGTCACTGCTCTGTCAGAGTGGTTGAAGATGGACGTTAATACTACGGCACGAACCTTGGCCTTTAGCATCCGAGCAGGTTGTGGTTATGAAGAAGCTGTGAAGAGGTAACTGCTGGTGTACGCCACAGAAATATTGCACTCTCTTTATCTCCCTTAATGAAACTCAGCTGGTTGTTGAAGCCGTTACTGAAACAGAGGATTTAGCCTAAAACTCAACATTAGACTAACTAATCTCACACAACTGCAGACATTTGTTTAAGAGGCAGGGGCATGTCTCACGTGTTCACCCTAAAAAAAGCTTTTATCCATTTCTAAGAGCTCGAGTTGATAGTTTTCTGCGCTGTATGTACAAGGTGTGAAGCTTCCGCTCAGCTGCAGGTGAAGCAACGTCACATCAAGCATTGTTACATTAAAACCGCAGCACTGAAGTGGTTTAGGTCGCCCTTTTTTTCTTCTGAGTGACTAAAAAATGTTTAGGTTTAGGGATGCGAGTCAGGAAACAAAAAAAGCAGCAAATCAGGTCATTTCCAGCTGCTGCTAACAGTTCACTAAACGGTATTTTTAAAGTGTTTTTTACATTTGCTGCAGGTTTGTGTCCCTGATTGCATCCCTGACACCTCTGTGCTGGCTGAATGGAGGAAACCGGAGTACAGATTGGGATGTTTGTGCATTTTTAATCTTGCTTGTGAGCTGTGCGGTGGGGGTGTGGGATGGTTATGGCTGCGGTGTGCTCAGTACACGCAGAGGTCTGGAAACTTCATCTCGTAGACTGGGACAGATGGGTGCTGGGTGTGTCCCGCTGAGATGGAAACGACGCCGGACGGACTGGGAGGAGGCCTGCAGGGGATGAGAGAAGGCAGACATTTTACATTATCCCGTAGAAACTAGTTCAAAGTTAGAGGTTTAAAACCATTAAACATTGACTGGTGAAACAAAGTACTCCTTCCTGATATGTAAAAGCTTAAAGTTGAGTTTAAATGTTCTTTTTCTTCTTTAATGACTGTAATTTTTATCTAAAACTAAAGTTTTTACACAGAAATTGTGTGAGTTTCCGTAAACACAAACGTAGAAAATAAATAAAATATTAAAGTTTAGCTGAATAATAAAATAAATAAAGCGTTCACTGATTTATTTTCAGTGTAAACTTAAATTTAAGAGTTCACAGACTTACCGGATTGTAAGTTCGAAGATCTGAGCCAGACGGTCGTGCAGCATATTCGCCTGGTGGAACACAAGGTTTAAAATGAGCAACACATCCCTTCAGGTTTTATTAAAGATGCTGAGAGTTTAGTTCTGAACATCGTTATCCTACCTTGGACTCGCAGTGAGCGGCGATCTCCTCAAATGGAGCTTTCTGGAACTTCTCCATCACCTGACGCCTCTTCTCCCGCTCCTGCTCCTCCAAACCGGTCGTATCTGGAAACACAAGGAAGTTAGATCCCACTTCTGCTTTATCAGTGATTTATATCTCTGGGGGAGGTGCGAACGTTTCTGTCTTTGGTCAGTTATATTGCTCTCGTTCGTTGTGGTAGTTGACCCTTAAAGCCTCATTTAGGAGCCAATAATTACTGTCATCTCAAGGCATTTCAAAGATACAGTCCTATTAAAGCCAATTCTAATCCAATTAATTGTAATACAGTCATAATCCAAACAATTCCAATGATTTCAAATCCAAATGAGTCCAATTCATACATTTCCAACTCAAAAACGTTGCCAAGCAAAGGGAAAAAAGTTGAATTGAAACTTAGTAGGCATCAGCTTTCCGTTGGTATTTAGTCTATTTTAGCTAAATAATACCATTGAAAATGTGCCGAATTATCTAATTTCCAATTCTGAAACTTGCTCATCACAACCATAAAACCCTGATATGAAATAAGACAAAACCAACACTTTGCAGATGGAAGACTTCGAGTGCGAAGTGAAAGTTACCATCAACAGTCTGACTTCCTGTCAGAGAAGCTGCAGCCTTAAACATGAAGGCAAATATCGGATTTCATTTGTGGTGAAGGACACAGAGAGGTGAGGAAAGGCAAAACAGATACTTACCGATGGCCTTCTTCAGGGTCTCAAACGTGATCTCCTCAGCCAGCTGGGACTGCAGACACATAAGAAACCAAAGAATGAGGAATACTCCACCATATTATCCATCTTATAGATTAACATTTGGGGTCTTAAACCCAGATGTACCACACTTGTGTTCAGGAGAGTCTTAATGCCCAACAATAACCAAAGGAAATCAAACCTTATCTGGGAGGCTGTTGGACATGATGTCCACTTGGAGCGAGATTGTGTCCACAAAACTCTTCCTCCGGGTCAGACGGTCTTCATCTGAGGGACGACAGAGACAGTTCAACCAGAACCTCTTCAGTTTATGTTTTCTGTTTCTAATGCTCATCTTTCCTCCCCCCTCAGATAACTTTCCTACTGTTGGAACCAACAGTATGTTTATGTTTCTGTATTTATCAGACGCTTTTATCCAAAGCGACTTACAAATGAAGATATAACAGCTTTATAAAAAGCTAACAATAAGCTACATAGAAGGAACCCAGGAGTCCGACTCTGTCAGAGGGGACAGAGTAGAGATAGGGTGCAGGCATAGAAGGAAGTGCAGAAAGATAAAGTGCAGAGATAGAGGGGGGAGGGAAGTACAAGGTAAGTGCTGGGATAGGAGATGCTCTCTGAAGAGCTGGGTTTTCAGGAGCTTCTTGAAGATAGACAGGGACGCCCCTGTTCTGGTAGCGCTCGGTAGGTCATTCCACCATCGTGGGACGACACATGAACAGAGTTTGGATTGTCTTAGGCGTGGTGTAGGAGCTGCTAGACGACAATCCTGGGACCAACGGAGGGACCCAGTTGGGACAGAAGCCTTTGCAGGAGCATTCAAGTAGATGGAGCCGTTCCATTAAGCTCTTTGTAGCTAACATCAGGGACTTGGATCTGATGCGGGCGGCTAAGGGCAGCCAGAGGAGCTCAATGAACAGAGGGGGGACGTGTTCTTTTAGGCTGATCCAAGACCAGACGCACCGCCGCGTTCTGGACCATCTGCAGAGGTTTCACAGGCTGGAGACCAGTTAGGAGACCAGTTAGGAGACCAGTTAGGAGACCAGTTAGGAAACCAGTTAGGAAACCAGTTAGGAGAGCAGTTAGGAGACCAGTTAGGAGAGCAGTTAGGAGACCAGTTAGGAGACCAGTTAGGAGACCAGTTAGGAGAGCAGTTAGGAGACCAGTTAGGAGACCAGTTAGGAGACCAGTTAGGAGACCAGTTAGGAAACCAGTTAGGAAACCAGTTAGGAAACCAGTTAGGAGAGCAGTTAGGAGACCAGTTAGGAGAGCAGTTAGGAGACCAGTTAGGAGACCAGTTAGGAGACCAGTTAGGAGACCAGTTAGGAGACCAGTTAGGAAACCAGTTAGGAGACCAGTTAGGAGAGCATTGCAGGAGTCAAGGTGGGAGATGACCATATAGCTTTTTGTATAGCTGTTATATCTTCATTTGTAAGTCACTTGGATAAAAGCATCTGCTAAATACAGAAACATAAACATAATTGCTCAGGATTTCTGGTTAAATAAAAAATTTCAGCACGTGCCTTGAAATCTCTGCATTAAAATGTCCACATAAAGAGGCTCTGAAACCCGCGTTATGACTCTCTGACTCTCGTTGGAGTTGTGCTTTGACATTTCTCTTCAAATGTGGAGCAGTTATTGTGTGCTTCGAGTCTGCTTGATATCAGCCGAAACATCTAAGCTCCCACGAACCAAAATCCATTTTCCAAACAGCCAGCATCCACTTTGAAGTTCTGGTTTAACGCAGAACAAATCCGTGTGATCCTGCAGAGAGAGATCAGCCTCTGAGCTGCTCGGGAGGACGTGAAAAAGCCAAAGAGGTGGAGTGATGCGGGTCGGTAAGGCATCAGATCAGATGTGAAAACAGACAGAAACACGCTGCAGCACTTTCTAATTAACTTCTACATGAGTCACCTCTGCTGTGCCCTCTGAACAGGTATGACTCAGCAGTAATGAGGAAGCTCATCCAAACAGACACGAGATGAGAGGCCCTCAGAAAGCTGTGCTTTTCTTTCTGTCCAGAATATTCTGATACTTTATGGATCAGTTACGAATAAAATTTCTAAAAAAGACAAAAAAAATTGAAGGAAAGAATCAACGAGGATGAGAGAAACTCTAAAAACTAACGAGTCTTTACAGAGAGGCTGTCCCTTTAAATCAATCAGTCAGTCCCATCATAGAGCCGATGCAGATATCTGACTGCTAATCTGGTCAATGAGCGTCAGCCGTCAACCAGCCGTCATCACGGCTGGTTGATGTTTGAACAGATTTACGCCTACCAGCTTCTCAGCTTGGTCACCAAAACAACCAGAACTCATTCAAGTTAATGTTTAATCGGCTCCTTGAATGTCTGCGAATCTTAAGAGAAGATCAAAGATCATGCAGAGAGCACAGCTGACCCATTTCTAAAGTCAGTTATTCTTTATTTAACCTTTAGCTACACAGGAAACCTCACTGAGACACGGAGGCTCATTCTCACCTGTTTGAAAGGTGAATTTTTAACCCATTTTTGCCCAGATTTTCATCAGTTGAGTCCCTCTGAATCATGTTAAGTATTTTTTTTTTCATTTTGTACTTTGTCTTGAAGAAAATAGCATTTTTATGACTGGGAACCATTGTTATCATCCCAATAAGGTAGCTAATGATTGAGGTTCAAACCTTGGTTCCCCCCATATAAAATTCAAACAAACAATTTGAACTGGTTTCTTTATACTCAAAACACCTAAAAAACGTTGTTTCTTTGAACCTCTAAAAACTTATTTATCTTTCATGCATGTTCTACGCAGTGTGCCACTTCCTGAAGCACTCCACATGTAGCGGCACATCACAGCTTCCACATGTAAATGATGTGCAGCGTTGCTGACATCATAACCCTCTGACCATAGGAGACACCACCTTGGGACTGTGTTGTAAGCACTGGTCAACCATAGAAGGTCAGAAGTTCATCCTCAGTCAGGTTGAGTGCTTTCCCTTTTTGCTTGGTGTGGAGATTGGATATTTCCAGGGTGGCATCTCTGAGGAACTGGGGATAGACTGTGAGGAAGATATCCACTGGATCATCTGATGTGAAGCCAGGATCGTGTTCTTTGGGGACTTTGCGAGGGATCTGATATTTTTTGTTGGCTTGTGGTGGTGCTTTGGCTGCAATCTTGATTTTTTTTTTTTTTAATTTCCTGTCTTGGATCTTGGTTTTGTGGAGCATGGGCCCAACAATCTGACTGGTCACCTTTTCATTTGTGCCACTGACCTTTCTAGTCTCTGTCTGACTCACTGAGGATGAGCAGTTACCCAGCAGTTGCATTTCTGAATTAAGTAGAAAGCCTTCACCTTTCAGTAATCTCAATGGGAGGCGGTTATGGTCACCAGTGGCATGCATTTCTGACTATCAAAATCCCATAGACACAGGCCTTTGAATACCTGTGAATTTATTTAGGTAGGAAGAGTATTCTAAGAGGACTAAAATGAGCCATTGTACATCATTCTACAACTTTAAATAAGTAAATTAGGTGCAATCCTGCAGACAGTGTTTTCCTTTAGTTAGCAACAAGCCATGTGCCCACTGGCAACATTTAAGCTTTAAGTTAAGCACGTAAACAAAAAAATATTTGTCCTAGGTAAAAATTTTTGGGGGAAGGTTATTCTAGAGACTTGAATGATTAAATAATTATTAATATGTTTGGGGGAAAAATGGCGAGAAATTTATGAAAATGACCTCTTTCCCAGAGGATTTGCATCCGGCATGTTTTCAGCCGGAAGGAGTAGGAAACAGATGATGTCATGCGATAGGAAGCACTTGGAAACGATTTTTTTATAAATCCAAACCTTTGCCTAAGTTGTCTGCGAGCATATAAGTGGAAAAAGTTGCATTAGTACCGTTGAGATTTTTTATTGTGAGTCGAAAATAACGTTGATACACTTCAGCAGCAATTGTTACCAGTGGGGCAAAACGGGCTAAGGCACCACACGACCCAAAAGGGCTTAAATTAAAAACCGGGAACTCAAGAAGTCCATAAAGCTAAATAAGAATTAGTGACAAAGCAAATATTTAAAGAAAACAGCCTTATTTAGTAAAAAACGTAGGGTTTCTATTTTCTAATATCTTTATTTGTATTATTTATTGACATTTTTAATCTTAATTGTGTTTTTCGTGCTTGAAATGATTCTTTATTGCCGTTTTCGGACATCTCAGCTTATTGAGCATCATCTTGAGGTCACAGTTTGTTTTGTTTGTCTTGGCTGGTTAATTTCTGTTGTTATGTCAACATTTATTAGAGCAGATCAGGCAGAGGAGGTAGCAGGTCTCTCATTTTTGACCCACTTTAGCTGCATGTTGAACCAGGGGTCAAACAGAGTTCCAGAGAAAGTTCACCAGAGAAAGTTCACCTGAAAGTTCACCCTGAAATAGGCCCAGTTAGGGAGGAGATAACTTCCGATGACCCAAACATTGAGTTTCCCACCTTATCAGACCCCTACACCCAAGACCTCTGTGGAAACTCCAAAACAAGACCGAAATAATCTCCTTAAAAAGCTCCAGTCTTTTGCAGAATAACTCGTATAAATGTTTTTGAACTGATAATCTTTCAGTCTTGGACACACATGTCAAAGCATTAAGAACTCTGTACTCTTGATTATGATTATGCTCGAAGTTCTGAACTTTCTGAGAACCTGTTGTGTAAAAAATATCCAGGTCAGGGCCACTTTTAACACTGGACAAAAATGCATCATTACAGGAATATTGGCAGTAAAAACAGAGTTCCTTCTGTTTGTTTGAGTCAGAAAAAAACCCAATGCAGCCGAGTATTTATGAAAGTTTTACAGATCTTACGGGCTTTTATTCACTCAGTTTCTGGTAAAACCCTGCCTTTTCTGTAAAAAAAACAAAAAACAAAAAAAAAAACCTCTTTTTTCTGCCCAGCAACAATTACATCACACCCAGTACTTCTCCCCTATTGGTTTGGCTCTCTGCCAACATCCCAAATTCCTTCTGCACCTGTGAGAGGCCCCACTTGGCTCATCTTTGGGGAAATTCCCAAAACTTTAGTTCTTGTGCATTCGTATATCTGGTTCATAATGAACTTAGTGTAGAACATATTAATAATACATTTGAGTGATTTCAATGCTGTGTTTTACGTCACAGTAACAGCAAAATTAGTATCTATGACGAGAAATCTAGTAATCTCTTCTACAAACCTTCTGTCAGGAAGCCCCACATGAACCTGAAGCAGCTGCATAGGATCAGACTTTATTTGTTCTGCTTTCAGATCAAATACTCTGTGTGAAGCTCCACAGGACGACAGCACACCACCGTACGGAAACTACAACACTCCCACATGTAGTACGATTACTCACCGTAACAAGTCCAGGTGCGATGCAGGCAGATAATTACAAACATCATCAAATTACTGAGCTGTTTAGGTTGAGGTCTACAGCTAAAAAGCTACAGGATATCTCCAGTTATGGATCAGCTGCAGGTTAAAACTGACGGTAGGTTGAACAGATTCATGTCATTTATTTGCAGATTTTACACCACTTATATTTTCTGCCAACAGCAGCAGCCGTGACTGATATTTCTCATTTAAAGACAATCAAATGCTTTGATTGAGAAGAATGTGTGCTGGGTACAGTAAAGACAAAGCAGTGGAACAGATTCGGTTATTAACTGCGTCCCATTTCAAACCTGCAGCTGAAGCCACCGTCAACATTCACCGCCTCTGGCTTTAAACATCTAAAAAGACGTGTCTGTGTTCCTTTATGTACATTTAAAAGGTTTATCTTTACCTCGCTGCTCTTTTTAGGTGCAGTAAAATCACATTGAAGTTGTAAATCATTGGTAAGACTTAAAGTATCACTGGAGAATTGTTTTGCTCTTTAGCTCCCCCTACAGTGGTGGGATGTAACACCACCATAGTAAAAACAAATGAAAATGCACAGCCATACATATGAATGTTGAAAAGACCACAAAGACGCCATCAGAAGCCCACAGAAATGCCAGAAGACCGTAAAGTAGAAACCAAAGTCGTGAACTGCGGTATCTCAGCCAACTTCAGGCAGAAACAAAAAAATTCTCCAGTGTTGCTTTAATAAAAAGCCATACAGGGGGTTCACTAACACTAACACTACAGCAGTGTAATCTACAGTCAGTTCATCTCAACAGATACACCAGCTAGTGTCACACTTTACTGGACTTACACTGATCCGCACCATCAATTTAAAGGGTTTTAAAATTATTCTGATGTTACTGAGCGACTCACGGCTTAACATCTACAGATTTTACAGTTAACTACATGAAATCTTGTGTCCTACAGTTAATCATGTATAATGGCGACAAATGGGTATTCAGAGGAAAATGACTTTTTTTTGTTTAAAGACTGACTTTTTTGATGAAAATGCATCTTAAGATACAAACTGGAGTCGTAAATGTGTTCTGGAGGGAATGAATGCATGAAAGGATGAGTGGAGATCCAAAATGGAAACAATATCATTGTCCAGTCACCTACTTGTAGCTCTTAAAGAAACTATCACAGCTGAGATTTAAGCTCTGTAATCAACTTTATTATCAATTTAATTTGATGTGTCAATTTTCCATCAATATCTGTTCCAATGATAACAAAGAAATGTGCTTGTTGCTATTCAGAGTGCGATATGTCCTGGAAAACTAGTAAAAATTAACTTTAACAGGTCTATTGGATCCAATTGGGAACGACTCATTGAATTGTGATGGAGCCTCTTCAGCTCAGTGGAGCTGACCAATCAGAGCAGATTGAGCTTTTGGGGGAGGGGTTTCTAACATAAAACATGAACATATGCAGGGACAAACAACGTTTCATCATGACTTTAAATAATAACTTGCATAAATGGAACCAAACTGAGCTCTAATGGGAGGCAACTACATCTACAGCTCTACTGTAGCCGGTTACCTCTGGATGTCTGCTTGCACCTGTGGAGGATCTTTCCTACCGTGTAAAGCACTGATGGTACATGAACGCATGACAAAGGGAAAAAAGAAGCAAGCACACTGGTGGTTAGAGCAAAGACGAAGCAATTAACTTCTTTCTCACCCCGTGAGAAGCTTTTCTGAGTCGCTTTGACTTTAGTAGAGCAAGGACAAAGTATAGAAATATATATCTATGTTTTCTTTGAAGAGCAAAGATTCAAAGGTTACAGTAATGTGAGACTGAATAAGGAAAGAAAATTAACCTTGAGGATCGATTGATTCTAAGAAACATTTCACACAAGAGGGTTAATGTTGCTCTGATGTGAAAAATGCCTTTAAACCCACAGGGTGAAGGAGAAAGACTGTGACAGCCTTCAGTCTAATGAGGCTGATAACACAACGACTCATTTAAACTTTATTTTCTCTTCAATGAGCAAGGCCTTAAGCTCTTAATCCCACAAAGCTTGGAAATGTAACAGTCAACCCACATCCTTCTTTATGACATCTTTATAAAGCACCACCATATTGCTTTTATGCTTGTTCCAAAACCTTTGTTGCAGATATGCAGCGTAATCTGAACACTGAGACCAAAACACAACCCCGATTCCACCATGACTCCAACAACCTTTGTTTTCCACTGATAAATGACCTCTTTTCTCTAGAGAATTGAGGAGTAGGGTCATCTAACCCAGTGGTTCTCAACCTTTTTGAGTTGCGACCCCCAATTTAACATGTATTGCTGTCTGCGACTCCCCCCCCCCCCCCCCATCCCCCACACACACTACACTAAACAATGCCTGATCAATACGCCTTATACGTCGCATTTACTTAATCAGACAAGCACTTATGCTATGAACTCACTTCAGCTATTAGTTTCTTTATCATTTTATTTTGAAACACATTGGAAAAACATGAAGTAGCATCAAGAGGCTAACTTTCCGGCAGACATGAGACTAGTGGACAGGTTCGTTGTTGTTTTTTTTGGTGTAGCCTAGTTACGACCGACAGTAACTGGTTTTGAGTAACAAAATGCCTGTTTAAGACCAACCGCTTGTCCTCCTTCTAACTCCAGTCGGAAGCTACATTAATTTTTTGCATTTATATTTTTCAAAAATGATTTGGCGACCCCCAGAAATCATCTCGGGACCTCAAGGTTGAGAATGGCTGATCTAACCATCCAAGCGCCTCAATTTGTTATGTTATGTTTATGCATTTAGCAGACACTTTTATCCAAAGCAACTTACAGATAGGCAGTCAGGGTAAGGGGGTCTTGCCTAAGGACCCCTATTGGAGATAATACCTTTCATGCAGGGGATTTGAACCCAGATCTCCCACATGAAAGGTGGCAATCATACCACTACACTATCAAGTCCCTAATTTAAGGGGCCCAAAGGGCACTTTATCCTTAAAAATACAGTAGTGGGTCCAAGTCTGTGGCTGCGTTCCATCAAATAAAAATGATTTCAATGTCAGAGTTTCGTTTTTAAAAACCATTTAAAGAAAAAGTAGAACAAACCCTCCTTTTCTGCCCTCTAACATACATCAGGGTGGACATGGTGAACACGTACGGTGAAGGTAAAGGTGGGACCGGTCGTACCTGTGACCTGAGGAATGTAGGGGATGGAGAGTCTCTCTGCGTTGTATCCTGGTCCTGCCAGACACTCAGCCATGTCGGCCGTTTGGAAATACAGCTGCTTGTCATCCTTGTCCAAAGATTCAGGGAGTCTGGAAGAAGACACGGAGAAAGACGAAGATCCAATTTGTCTGATCTGAAAATGAATTTGGACGTCCAGGATGTCAAGATAATAAAGTGCTCGTGTTCAAATCTGACAACAAGGTTATGGACATTATGTTTTACGTCTGCAAACAGATCCCCCGAATGCTACACACCGGATCTTTAAACCTCTAAAACTGCAGAGTATGTAGCCAATACTCACGGACACCTATCTCTGAAGATGTGCTCTGGCAGGAGATATGGAGCGTCCATGTTCCTCAACTCAATAACCTGAAGAGGAAGAACCAGAAATGTCCAACAACATAACGTCAAACTACGTCACTGCACAAGTACGAGCAAAACAGTGAAACAACGGTGTATCATCAGCATATTAACTGAACTTCAAATATTACGTCTGCCTTAAGAACCTGATGACACACCTTACTGACGTGCTGACAGAAAGGCGGGTTGGCGATCATCTGGCTCAAGAAGTTGAGGTACGCTGCCACCAGCGCCATGATGCCACAGCGAATGAACATGGGCATGTTCTCCTCGTTGATCAGAGCCATGTCCTGCACAAACCAGGCACATGTTAGAGATGGTGGAGTTTTATTTCCTCCCTTATTTCACTCGTCAGTCCTGCAGCCGTTGAATCCCCAAATATATTATTTATGACAAAAACAACACATTTTCTACAGAGTAGAGGCTGTAAGCAGCAACTGGTTAAGGATTAAACCCAATTTAGATGGTTTCAAATTATATTATTATAAATTATATAGTGAACTATTCACTCCAATTATTGCTAAATGTTCCATGTTGTGGGTTATAAATAGCAAGCTGCAAGACTAATGTTAAATATTTTGTAGGAATTTACTTGATCATTAGGTATGAAGATATTTACTTAAAATTCGTCGTTATTTAAGAAACAAAACTGCTTTTGAAGTCCTACAAGAAGGAAATGCAATGTGTGCATTCATATGTGTGTTTGTCTTTTGTCTAAATTGAGGTGACATTTGGAAATGATGAGATCTCAGCGTGATCCAGGATCCAGCGGCTGGTGTGTGCGTCGGAGCGTTTTATCTTAACACCTTTCTGCTGTCATAAAAACAGGAGGTTTCATTGAACCTGTGTGACCTTTTCAGTCTAATGACATTAAGCACTCGGCTGCTGATGCTGCTCATCAACAACAGAAACATGACGGCGGACAGCACAAATAAACCATCGTCACATCGGAGAAAATGAAGAGCTTATTCTTATGAGTGTTTCGACCTTTAAATAAAATCCTCAAGACCAAATATGTATTTGTATTTGTATTTTAGAATAGTTTATGTCGCCCGACAGGCTCTTCTGCGGCATTCAATTAAATATTGAATGTCATATTATTATTATTGTCAATATTATGTAGTTTTCTTTGATTTCTTGCATTCAGAGTTTGAAAAATCCAAGTTTCTTGTGGTCATTGAATGCAGCACTACTTACAGAGGCAGCTCTCATTCGAATTATCCCCATGGCGCCTGATATCTACGAAGCAGCCACCTCAGTTCACTCAGCAGGATAAAAAACATTTGTCATTTTAAACCAGACTGCATTTTGTTTGCTTCATGACATCACGGCGGATACAGAGCAGCCGTGTCGCCAACACGTGTGTCTCTGTGGAAATCTTCCACAGTTCAAATCATTAGAAATGGCTAAATTTTCAACTGTCAAGCAGTGCGGTTTTTTTACAAATAAAAGATTTTTATTCACGATACAGGAAAATGGTTACATTAAAGTTTCTGAGTGACGTTTCTGCCAATGGATGTAGCGATAAGCTGGTGTGGAAGATAATAGTGACATATTATCAGCCATAATACCTGCCATTTTGTCACCATAATGATCTATAAAATGTTTACTTTGACTCCATTAAATATGTGACTTTGGACTTCCTCATTACAGTCCAGAGTTGCAGTTAAATTTACTTTGATTATTTCATGATAACCACCACTTTTCCTTGTGAGAATCCATATTCTTGTAAAACATGCGGTAAAAGTTTCATCAGCAATTATCTTCCTTTTAAGCTTTAACAGACATTTTTTGGAAGTAACTGGATTTTAAGAGCAGAAATTAGCCCAAAAACCTGCACTTTCACCTTCCTTTGCTCTTACTTTGTGTAATGACCCTGATTCAGATCATAGAACAAGCAGCTCCAGTTCAAGGACAGCTAAACATCTGCTGAGAGCTCAGAAATACCCCAACGAAACGTGTTGTTTCCCACCTAATGACTAAAACCTTTGATAGCTGCAAATTAGAGAGAAATAGAAAGATCTGAGACAAACACCCTGCAGCGGTATGAATAGCGAATGCATCGGTTTTACCTGGAGAGCAATGGCGAGTCTGATGAGGTCGATGACCACTTCCTCGTTGGCCAGCTCAATAGTCAGAATGGCGAGAGTGGTGAAGAGCAGCTCAAAGTTTTTGTGGATGTTGTCGTCCTCTTTGCAGCCGAGATAGATGTGACGGTAGAGCTGCTGGCCGTGCTGCAGAAAAACAAGGTATTACCAACGTAGTAATCACAAACGTAGTTCTAAAAGATGCCACACGGCACCACTTACGTCTGCAACCCAACCCCCACAGCTGAGGGTTCGTGTTAGAAAAAATAGCAATTTTTAAGGCTTTGGTTAGTTTATGCAGCGAAACTGCATCATTTCTTGTTTCAATTCAATTCAATTCAATTCAGTTCAGTTTAATATATCGCTATAGCACTGACTCAACAACAACAGCCAACTCAAGGCACTTAAAATCAGGTCCAGCTCAGTCCAATCATAGTAGAATTCATTCCACTGCAGATCCCATTATTGTTCAATCCAGGTTAGTTCAACACAGTCCACTTCAGCAACATTCTTATTAGTGGAGGACCGCCCTCCTCCTGGGCTGCAGTCAGTTCTTTTTCACTTTTTACATTCCTGCATGCATTTCTGCTTCAGTATGCAAATGAGGGGGCTGCATCATTGAGGCTCGCTTCACAACAGAAACCAGACGTGGGGAAGGCTAGCAGTGCTAGCAGCGCTAGCGGCTAGCTTCCCAGTCAGAACAACGGCCTAAAAGCAGTCAGCCATGTAGCGTACTTTTGGTTTTAACTATATTAAGAACAGTTTAAGCAGGTAAATTACAGACTTTGGGAACACAAATTATTGCAGTCTGCTGGATAAACAAGCTTTGATGATCAGCCAATAGGTGAGCAGACATTTCTCTCAACCTTCATTATATTTCATTCTGTTAGTTGGATTTATTGGTATTCTCATGTTTTCCATCGAATTTTTTCAGATTATGTCAGCATCACTCAGTGCCGTGCTGCTTTTCTGACAACATGAGCCGAAGCAGAGGTTAATGAGAGCAGCTGCACTGACATTTAAAGTGAGTGATGACAGAGAGGGTTGGAGGCACAAAGGGTTGTCGCTAACAAGCGTTTCAATGACCTGCAAACATGTCATTAGTATGTTGGGAAACATGCTGGCATAACGACTCTGAGCTACATTATAGACGTGGCTACTGAGGAACAGCCACAACGTTCCGATACCCAAAACAGCTGGATATATATTCGAGTTTTCTGTTTAACAGACCCAAACCAAAGTCAGACAGGACTCTCTGACCTCTATTCTCTGTCTCTGAATGTTGAAGTCTTTGGAAGACATTATTGATGTATTAGCTCTGTGATTATTCTTAAAGCTCAGTGTGACTCCAGATGTGTGTGATGCAGGTGTTTCTGGGCCTCTGTTTTTACATCAAAATATACAAAAGGGTAAAGGACCGGATCCTTTAATCCTCTGACAGCCGCTCATGGTCGGCTCTCCCACCTGCTAGCATCCCTGCTAGCTGTCCATCTTTCACCATTTAACTGGATGGAAGCGAGTCCCTCGGCCCCCAGCTGCAGCCCAGTATGCTGATGAACTGTGGCTGTTTTGGTCTTAACTTTTATTCATATTTGTAATCCTTAAAATGACCTCACACAGGAGGCGTTTGTATTTCCTAAAAAACAGGGACAAGGGTGCGTTCGTGGGCAAGTGAACCCAAACCCAAACAAGCTGCAGCGTATGTGTTGATGCTAATGAAGCGGTACATCTGCCAGGGATCCGCAGTGGCTCACTAATGTGTTTTTAATAGCTGTTGGACAACAATGGGGCTCCGTGGCACTGAGGATGGCGGATATCAGGCTCTGATACAGAACCAACACACTCAAGTATGATGAAAATCATTTAAATCTTTATTTTTGTCTCCTGCGATGCTAAACGGAACATCGCTTAGTTTCAGACTTCTGGTCTGACACAACAAGGCATCCCAGGACTTTTCCTCCCTTTAAACTAGTTTCTGACATTTTTGGAAAACTTCATGCTTTACTTGAGGAAATAATCTGTTTAATCAAAAGGCGATTTAATGGCCCGCTTCTGAAAATAACATTTCATAGCTCCTCAGAGCAGCTACAGTCGCTGCGAAGGGAACGAGGAAGCTACTGTGCTGCTGAATGAAGAGATTAATCCAATTAATTCTGAATCAGTCTAAAAATAACCCACCGTGTCGGGACCTGTGCTGCAGGAGATTGCAGATCGACTCAATGAAATAAATAAATGTGCCCACTCTCGGAGCCTGGCTCGTGCATTCATACGCTTGACATGGAGGTTAATGGGAAGCGAAGGCCAGTGACTTCTATTCGCCACTAATGAATTACAATTAGATTCCATTAATGGCCTCTGGCAGCAGATAAGAGGCGGCTTCATCTGTTGTGAATACTGGGTGTGATTATCCAACCCCGTGGTTGCTCTTCCAGGTGTTTGACGTGTGGGTGAAGGCGGCTGCTCAGGTGTGATTCACATGTGAACAACTTCAACTGTGAGTCTCAGTCTGGAAATGTCATGTGCTGATGGTGACCGGGCTACTTGCTGTCAGGGTCGATCAACTCCAAAATCTTCTTAAATGAATCTGTGAGGGCGCCCAAAGGCAGCCGACGTCCACTGGTGTCAGCGCTTTCCTTTCAGGCTGGAATCTGTCCTGATACAATGTTTTTGCTCCTGCTGTTGAAGCCACTTTTACATCTTAGAAACATAATATTTACTTCACAGCAATATCTGGGACACCAGTGCCCCCCTCACGCCATTAGGATGGAGAAAAGAGCTCCAAATACAGCCAAACTTTCACAAATCCTCTTCAAACGTCATATTCTGTCTTGTGCTATTTGAATTTTTCCAGGCTTCCCTAACTACGAACACCAAAGAGACAAAGATACACTGAAACTAGACTAGGATCAGTAGCTGTATACTGAAAGGTTCTGACTGTACAGTCCAGAAAGAGTAGTGTTGCCATGGTGACTTTACGTAACTCTCTGACTGGAATTCAAGAAGAAGAAAAAGTTCCAAAATCCACACCGTCGAGCTCCACTAAAGTTTCGTATAGTCTGATGAGCCACAAGTGAGTTGTGTGTCCCGGAGTCTGTATCAAAGACTTACTGGGGTTTCAAATAGCAGGATATTTAATAATCCATCTATACATCGGTTCCTGCAATAATAAGTTTCTCCTCCATGGTTTTTACTCTCTCGCTCTGCCCTTTTCCCTGATTTTCCGCCTTTTTTCTGCCATTTTTCTGCCATTTCCCGCCTTTTTAATGCCATTTTCCGCCTTTGTTATGCTCTTTTCCACCTTTTTTGGCCCTTTTCCACCTTTTTCTGCCCTTTTCCGCCTTTTTTCTGCCCTTTTCCGCCTTTTTTATGCCATTTTCCACCTTTTCTATGCCATTTTCCACCTTTTTTCTGCCCTTTCCACCTTTTTCTGCCCTTTTCCGCCTTTTTTATGCCCTTTTCCACCTTTTTTCCGCCTTTAGAATCCAGATCAGCTGTGTTGCGTCACTGCTCATTTGCATAAAGTTGAGCCTCTCTCAACTTTCGAAGCTCACGACGCTCATGAAGCTCACAATGCCGGCCGCTCATCGACGCCAGCTTACATTGAAAATGAATGGCAGCTGGTCGCCTCGGCCACTCAAGACGCTTTTGGTGTGAGCGCCTCTTAAGGGGCAGAATTCTACCCCCAAAAAATTCATGGTTAAACACGGTGGTGGCAGCACCATCCTACGGGTTGTTTTGCTGCCAGTGGAACCGGTAGATGACACAAAGGAGGTGCAATAAAGAAGGACAAGCTCAGAAGCCTCCAGTTTAACCTCAAACCATCAACTTTACAGTTGAAATTTAACCGCACGAGTCAGAAGAAGCAGAATGACCCTAAAGACCCACAGAACCTGGCTGAGGAACGGAAAACGCACCCTGACATCTATGCCAGGACACAAGCACATTTAACTGAACTCTACTAGTTCTACCAATAAGAGCTCTCTGACATCCAACCAGAATTAAGCAAAAAGCTTGTTTATTTTGACCAAAAGTGTCTGTTCAAGGTGCCAAGTTGCATGTACTGACCGGAGTCTATGTTAGAGGGTGGAACAGAAGGTAAAGTTTAACTAGAGCCGGACGCTCTTATTCAAAGTAACTAAAAAACTTAGTATTATGGACTAATTGAGGTGTTGGTTAGATAAGAGGAGTGACCCCTGCAGGGCAGGAACTTAGACGTTTTACCTTCTTCATGAACGCTATGTCTTGTTTGGAAATCTTCTCTCTTTTAATCTTGAGAGCTGCGACATTAGGGATGATTCTGTAACAAAGAGACACAAAACCTCTGTACTGTGACATGGGAACCACTTATAGAGACGTTAAAGCTGCTGGTGCAGACACCCAAAATGCTCCGTACCTGATCCCTCGCAGCTTGGCGCGGTTGTCGTGTCGGTCCAGGATGTTGTGCAGGATCTCCAGCACCAGCTGCCTCAGCTCGCCGTCCTCCATCAGAGAGATGGAGAAGAGCGGCTCCAGGAAGGGAGGAGGCAGTGCGGCGGCCATGGACTTGGACTTAAAGCCTGAGGTCACCTGAAGAAGAGGAGAGGGGTGAAGAAGAGGTGAGAGCCAACATCACAGCGTAAAGCCATTAACAAGCAGGAGACGCTGCTGCTGAGAAACAGAAAGGTTGCGTTCACAAGCAGCTGAAACTGTCCAGATGTTGACCTTTTCTGTGCTGAGTGGCCATGACGCAATGACTTAGGATCAATGCGAACAGCAGCAAAAAGCTCAGCGACTCACATGATGCAGCTGAGTTTCAAGTAGCTGCGGTTGGACCCGGGGTCGGTTCAGGTGGTGATTCCAGGGGAGAGAAGGCCTAATATGTTTATGTTTATGCATTTAAACAGACGCTTTTATCCAAAGCGACTTACAGGTAGGCAGATAGGCTAAGGGGGCCTTGCCTAAGGACCCCTACTGGAGGTAATACCTTTCATGCAAGGAATTTGAACCCAGGTCACCCACACGAAAGATGGAAATCATACCACTACGCTATCCAGTCCCTAATATGATCAAACTCACACCTATACGACTCATTTCCAGTATTCCTCCTGTGCCCGGCACGCCCCCCTCCCAGGATTTTATGTTTAGTGCCTCCAGGTGTGTTCACACCTCACAGAAATCACAGCAGCCAGTGTATCAGCTTTAACCTTCACCCCTCAACCATCTGGGCTTTGCCCCGTCACCGCAGTTTGCACACAGACACCCACTCTGACTGACCCCCCCACAGCCCCCCGCTCAGCCCCATCTGCAGCTGCACGGCAATATTAATACTGTAACCTTTCACCCCTCCTCCAGCTGCACTGGGAAGCAGGTGGGGGCGAGCCGAGGGGAGCCGAGGACAGAGGGCAGCTATAACGCTGCGTTGGAGCGTGCACGGACCGCCGCAGTGCACGAGGATGGGACCGCCGCAGTGCACGAGGATGGGACCGCCGCAGTGCACGAGGATGGGACCGCCGCAGTGCACTGTGAAGGCTTTCAGAGGCATGAGTGTGCAGATGTGAGCCCATACATCAGTGTGGGGGTGTTGGTGCCACCTGTGCCTCCTTATCTCAGTAATGGGAGCCTCTTACAGGAAGATGACGAAGGAAATGACTTCACAGACACTTCTGATGATTAGAACTGACTAACAGAGTATATAAGGAGAATTAGCTGCAGCATCAAATGCTTTTCCTCTGAAAAAGGTTAATATCTAAATGCTGCACTTGTTGCTGAGTGGACACTTTGGGTGTGGGAGGGACAGTGATGTCTCCTGTGTTTCTGTTGTTTAAATGCTAATGCTAGCGCTGTTTGGGAATAGTTCTTACCTTCATAAAACTGACATTTTATAATGTTTGAAAGGTTCAGATGGCAGCCAGGTTTTATGTGTTTTTACTTTTACACAAAGCACCATCTTGATAATTTCAGCTAAAAAGTAAAGAACTCTAACTCTATTTAAGTTTTTCTACACTGGAATATCCATCTCTGTTTTGAGGAGGTAACGCTGCAAATCTTCCTGAAGAAAAATAGATTTTGTTGCATTCAAACCTATTTAAAATAAGACTTTATGCTGTTATGGTTACAGAAACTGATCTTGGCTGCTTTCAAGGATGAGTGAGGAAAAAACAACCAGAAATCAGTCAAAACACACATTTTTACTGTAAGCAGCTCCAGAAATGGTTAATAACTGTTCACACCTGATGAAGTTAGTGGTTAAAGAGAAGGACTCACCATGATGAGGGAGCTGAGCAGCATGGTCTGGATCCGCTTGGTACCCTGATGCCTGCGTCACACAAAACAGTGACAGTCAGCAGAAAGGCGACAGTCTCTTTCATTTAAGGTTAGTAGAACTCAAGCACGGCTCGTTAATGATGGGGGGGCATCGATCCTGGTCGCCGTTCAGTTAGAAAACTGTTGTTTAACCACAGTGGGCAGAAGAAAGCAGCACTGGAACAAGGCACCACCAGCAGATGCTTTAAGTTTCAGTGCATGATCGTATTCATGATGGCATGAAACTCTAAAACTAACAGATTTAAAAAGAACAGATGGGTCTTTGGTGGGTGGGATGCTTCATTTCCATTTATATCTCTGAGCATTTGTTGCTGCAGCCAGTCCAGTGGCTCCAGTTTGGACGCGTCTTCTCTTTGGTTTGTTCATTTATGTCCAAAGACCAAAGACAATCGCCTGTTTCTGCCTCCAGAGGATGAACATTCAAAACTCTGACATGAAAGAACCATCAAAATGTAGCAGAAACTAATTCTCCAGATGTTTTTCCTCTCTTACGGCCACCAGCAGATGCTTTAAGTTTCAGTGCGTATGATTCTTATGATTTTACATGCAACGCACCAAGCAACAACAGCTTCTTTCTGTCAGACTCTCGCACACTGCAGCTTTACTGCTGTTTCATCCCTGGTCTGACGGTCATTAGAAAGCTTTAAGTGGTTACCCACACGTCTCCTGAGTCAGTTAAGACCTGCTCACTGTTAATCAGACCCAAGAGGTAATTAAACCGTCGGATAAATGAAGCAGTAATGGGGAAATAATAAAACTTTTCACAATGGTGAATTCATCAAGCTTCAATCGACTAACTGACAAGTCAAAGCAATCCAACAACACCGGAGGTGATGGTTTATCCATTCATCCGTCCAACTAACACCCTTCAGTCGACCCATGTCGACATAGTCAGATTCTCTCTTAAAGCACTTTGGTTGAAATTCTCAGTGAGGAACTTTTAGGGTAAAACTTAAAGGGGAATTTTTAGACCTACACCTTAAACCTTATTTCTGGCATGAAATACGTTCATCTGCTCACCGAGAACAGTTTGGTGAAAGTCGGCGTCCTTCAGAAGATATTTAGATAACTGGAGATCCATATAACGGAGTGAACGGGGCTTAGAGGATGCAGCCTCTAAATAAGGCATTATCTGTCTTTATTTCACCAATACTTTAAGAAGAATGGATGAACGAACGTGTGCTATAGCTCTGTTAGCTCATAGCTGCTGTTATGTGGCTACTTGCAGCTATAGGAGAGCTAACGGAGGGATTTCTACACAGGCACTCTACTGGGACCACTTCATCCACACGCCCCCCTGCAGCACAGTTCATTCACTCCGGTAAGAACGTCCATCTTACTCAAAGTCGTCAAAATCTGATAAATATCCTGCCATGTTGCACAAAACTATCAGCAGCAAACTCTGTGTGAAGTTAGCCGACTGTCACAGAGCACGGAGTGAATAAACTGTGCTGCAGGGGGGCGTGTGGATGAGGTGGTCCCAGTAGAGTGCCTGTGTAGAAATCCCTCCGTTAGCTCTCCTATAGCTGCAAGTAGCCACATAACAGCAGCTATGAGCTAACAGAGCTATAGCACACGTTCATTCATTCATTCTTCTTAAAGTATTGGTGAAATAAAGACAGATAATGCCTTATTTAGATATTTAGAGGCTGTATTTTCTATGCCCTGCTCTTTCCAGTTATGTGGATATACACGATCGCGAGTTATCTAAATATCTTCCGAAGGACGCCGACTTTCACCAAACTGTTCTCGGTGAGCAGATGAACGTATTTCATGCCAGAACTAAGGTCCAGGTTTAAAAATACAGGAGTTCGCCTTCAAAGAACAGACTGTATGTTCAGAGCCAAACGTATGACTCGTGGAGGCTTCTGGGAGCTGACAAAGTGGGAACCCTGGGGTTATGAATGTGTGACTCACCCAATCTTGACGGTGTCCAAGGTGTGGCAGGGAGTCCCGTACACTGGCACTTTGCCCATAACGAACATCATGACTTCAGCTCGCTGGTAATCTGGCAGGTTTCCACCAAAGAAGCCTGGAGGACGACACGTGAGACGAGTCACATCTCAAAGACTTTTGGGCAAAGTTTTACTTGTGAAAACTACAAACTTTTGATGACAACGAGCAGCGACAGACTACATACGATGCATGAGACAGAAAAGCTGTCGTACCGATGGTCTGGATGATGGCGTTCTGAACGATCCGCTCTTCGCTCTCTTTGCCGCGGACGGATGAAACGCTGCTGCCGGAGTTTCTCCTCGAGGTCTCGCCCAGCTCAAAGTCCACGCTCATCCTCAGGTGTTTGAGCAGAGTGTTGAAAACCTCCAGCACCGTGGGACCTGCCGCCACACCGACCAGCACATTAGGGTAAGTAGAGCTGATGGAACCAAAGCGTTTGGCAGTTTTCACGTAGTTTAAAGGTGGATTTAAATTTAATAGAGAAAGAAATATGCCTAAAATATGTCCTTCCAAAAGATATTCAGCTTAGCTGACTTCAGAACCTTTCACTGAAGCATCTTTACGGTTTAAAACGTTCTCCTTTTAACCTCCATTTGACAGCATCAGAGTTGGATTCTTAAAAATTCACTTCACTGTCATGTTTACACAGAGTTTGAGCCTGTTGCTGGCTGCTAAATGAGCTGAATGTAAGAGGTTAAAGTGAACCTGCAAACTCTCTTTATCAAAAATCCAGTTAAATAACATTCACTGAGTTCTATTCAACCGAGCTCTGCCTTCTGTTACCGTAAACTGGTCGTGGTGTGGAAACTATCACCTCATGTTGAATGTAAACCAGATAAAAAGATGACTGTGGGTTTTAGAAGGACCAGGAATAAGCTAAACTCTATCTACATACAGGGAGAAGAGGTGGAACACGACAGACACCCGGCTGTTTCAACAGACTAGACAAGAAATACAACACAGAGTGTCTACCAGAAGGGACAGAACAGACTTTAGTCATGAGGAAGTTCCTTCAATGTCTCTTTCCAGATGTTGTATATCTTCTATAAGACAGCGGTGGACAGTGAAACCTGCTTAGCAGCATCTGTTGGGACTCAAAGAAGCCAAATAAACTGTTAAAGAAGGCTGGCTCTGTGCTGGGGAACAGTCCCAAGAGCTGATTGATCAACAAAATGGACCGATTAACAGCACGGTATGTTCAGTCAGAGGCTTCTTCAGCTGTGTTGCAACACATAACGGGACAGGAAGTCATTTACTCTTGTCATTTGTTAAAGTTTTTACACTGAAACAATATAATTTCCCTTCGGCGACTGATCAAGTGCTACTGAACTGAAATATGGGCGAAATAAAGATATCTTCTTTATGCTGTACTTTCATCAGTAGCTTTAAGTTGCATTTAACAATGATTTGTGGTATTTTTATAAATCAACTGAAACTGTTTTGCTGCAAAGGTGCTTTGGTAAGAGGAAGCAACCCAGTTGGCTTCAGGTCTGATGGTGCCGGCTGGAAAAAAAAAACAGTTAAATGAGTAATAATACTGAGGTTTCATGGCAGGTAAGAAAATATATGAATGTAAAACCTTTTCGTGGCTCCTGAGGCGTTTCTTTTGTTGTGAAACTGAATTCAGCTTTTCAGAGCCTGCAGATACCCGACACAAACTGCAGCAAAGGGCAGTGCTCAGTTCCACACTGTGGTCCTAATTTACTGTGTCACAGCAAGCAACACCTCAGATTATCAGGCTGTCGGTGCGGACCGGTTCATCCCCCACCGCCTGTGGCCCGGCGAGGCCTCAGCTCAGAACAGACCGAAGCACTGAGGACCCGTCATTTTAAAACACATGGGAAGACATGTTGCCTGCAGTCTGTACGTGAAACTAGGGTGGCAACATCCTGTGAAATCCATCTGCTCACCAGAAACAACACAGTTTCCTTTGGACTGTTCCTTTAACTTTTACTTTCATCTTTACTACACAACGAACACCAAAACTGAGCTAAGAGACCCAGGAAAGCAGAAATATAGAATAACCACAGTATCAAAGAGCCGTCGAAAAACACAAAATACATACAATTAATGGACTTGTATTATTGTTTAAGGTTGTTTTTCTGTCAGGTAGAGATGCACCTTTCAGTAATTCATTCAAATAAAAACAACCTCAACATGTTCCTGAGGACTGACAGTTTTTGAGGTGTTTCTTTGGATATTATCATTCAAGTCCAGCCCGTAGCTCCATAGAAGATCTTTTAACCTGATTTAAGAAACAAACCATTAAATTAGCGTGTATCATCTGGCATTTCTGCGTTTCTGGTCACTCTACATGGGTTTGGATTGACTCTGTAATAACTGTTGGGTTTAACCGGAGTCCTATTGAGTGTGTGTGGCATCAACATGCATCTTAAATCCATAAATACTTCAATTTATCTCAGTGAAAGTATCTGCCACATGGTGTGCCTCACGTTTTAACCACCCAATAAAACACTCGTTAATATAATCAGTTGGATCGTTATTTTTTTACAGCGCAGAACAAAACTGAAGACATCAAACTATGAGTTTTCAAAGTGTGAACTGGCTCATCTCAGACCATCTGAGCTGGGTTAAGGTAGCGCTCTGTTACCCTCACTGAGCCTTAAGATGCGTTTAGGCTCATCGTCCTGATGATGGGACCAACTGAGCCAGAAGAAGTTCAGATGGAAAAGTGTTGCTCCAATCAGACTTTAAGTGGCACGATGTAGTTCTTTGTGTTTCTTATCTTCTTCTTGGACTTCCTCAGTGGTGGCTTATTTAACTCCACCATGAAAGCCGGCTTTACCCCGGTTTTGTTATGTTTATGTTCATGTATTTAGCAGACGCTTTTATCCAAAGCGACTTACAGGTAGGCAGATAGGGTAAGGGGGCCTTGCCTAAGGACCCCTACTGGAGACAGTACCTTTCATGCAGGGGATTTGAACCCAGATCTCCCACATGAAAGGTGGCAATCATACCACATACTATCCAGTCCCTAGTTTTCATGTCGGCTCGAATCCAAGCTGCTGCTGCTGATTCTTCAGTTCTGATTAATATTTTCTCTACAGAAGAAGGAACTCTCGGAGCAGCTCCAGAGCTGCTACGGACCCAGTTCCAAACGAAAAACCATCTTTTTTCATTTTGATGGCAAAAGTACTCAAGCTGCAGCCCCAGAAAACTTAAACTACAGCATTAAAAACCCAAGTGAAGGACAAACCAGACCGACTACTGTGAAATCGCAGAGTCAATGTAACGTACGGTCTGCCTGATCCAAGGGGGAACAGTAAAATCTGAGCTTTAACATAGATATGAAGGCGTAGTACCAGTTTAAGTGCTTGAGCTTAGTATTATGTCATTTTTTTAAATATCAGCAGTTAGATTTGTGAGCAAAATTACAGCTGAAGCTGTATTCACAAACACTGCTGTCAGATGGATTTATAAACCCTGTCGGGCGTCTTCTATCCTTCACCAGCTGTGGTTTAGATGCTCAAAGCAGCAGTATAAGTCCTGTTTGCAGCTCCGTTTATAAATGCGGTTCGGTGTTCCATAGAGCGTTCGCAAACACCGACTGCTGTTTAAAACAGTGCTCGTAAATTCAGTTTGTAGGAAAAACAAGACCAACACGGTGATCTGTAGATAAACTGTGGTGTTGGACAGAAAATCAGCACTTTAAAGCAGTGGTTCCCAACTGGTCCGGCTTCAGGACCCACCATCATTTGTTATGGACAAGCTGCGACCCGGGAACTTTTTTAACATCTCAAATTTCTTTAATGAAAACATGTTGCAGTTTGAAGCTCACATAAAATAAAATATCACAGTGTGTCAATAGACACAAAATTCAAGTTTAACGATTTAAACGACGATTTAAAACAAACGTAGCTTTTCTTCTATCTGTGAAATGGCCAGAGTCGATTAGCATTACAGGGCATCGTCGCCACCTGCTGTTTAGGAGTGTGAATAGCATGCATTCTGAGCCCTTGAAAATTAAAGCATGGTCATTTTTCCGAACTCTTTTTTTCCCCCAGTCAGAGTCTGGCGACCCACCAGTTGGGAAGCACTGCTTTAAGGGAAGTGATGTAATGACCTGGCTCTGTGTTAGCTCTCTGGCCGGGTAAATCAAACCAGTTCTTAGCTGGTTCTTGGTGAGAAGTGGCTCTAAAATCAGCTCTGAAACCACTTTGGTTGGTATTTGTCTTCCTGTTCTGGTCCATTTGAACCAGGAGTAATTGGGTGTTTTGGCTCTAAAGACATCCTTAACTTGGCGACCCGGCTGGGATGGCTGGTCCCCCCACCCACACCATCATTTGATCCAAGGCAGCATTGAAGCTTTTTCTTTTTCTGTCCCGTAACCCTCCTATGTGAACCGGACTTAGTGCCCTACGAAGCTCGTTCAGCCCACTTCAACATTTAAACTATGAGAAACATAAAAAGCTGAACTTCTTCAGGAGCTTTGATGTCTTCATTTTGTTTCACACTCTGGAAAAGAGTGAAAATGACACCTTGATGGGGAAAGTGGATGTGCTTTATTCGAACTATAAGTGTGTGCTTTGTGTTTCTGGTACATGAACACAAATATGCTGCTGAGTGCTTGTTAATGCCAGCTCACTGTGGGGGGGGGGGGGTCATCTGCATTTTCAGTTCAGTCTAACTACATGGTCATACTGTACCGAGCCACAGATTAGGAGGAGTTTCGCTTTCAATGCTGAACACGTCGCTTTTTCTGGACTCTTGGATCATTCCTGTCCGGATGGAAGTGCCCCCCCCCAGACAGAGACAGTAAAACAGGTTGATGAAAGCAAAAATGATTATGATAAAACACGTTTGTTCCCAAGTTAATTTAAATCAGTTCCCTCACCACAGCCGGAGGTTTTCACCTTCATTTAACAATCAAATCAAAATAACTTCTCGCAGCAAATGATCATTCGTTTTCCGTGGATTTGTTTCCATTCTTCCTTCTTCAAGGTGACAACCTTCATTCTTATTCAATTATCATATAATTAGCACACACAAACACCAAGACGGAAAATGGCACTATCAGAAACACTCCAGCACCTGCTGAAACACCTGTAATTATCTGCTGTTATGTTCAGGTTAAAGGTCACGGGGGACCTGAGGTTTGTTTAATGGAATAACCTCAGATTTGAGATCACACGCAACAGAAGTGCTCAAAGTTGGAGACCACGTTCTTCACTGACCTCTAAGAACTTCCATATTTCCCTTCATCTGTTTCGCAGAGATGTGTCAAAATGAGTTTCATCCTCTGCTAATTAATTAATTAAATTTGATACTTTAACAAAATGTTTTCTTCTCCAACTCACCGATATAAAAAGCCTTAATTGAGACACCCCGTGATGTGGGAGGTGTTTCCATTAACACTTCTGAACCCTGACATTTTCTTCTCGACTTAATATAGCACATTTAAAATAAGAGACTCATTATTCTGAACCGAATGGTTCACATTAAGCAAAGCAGCAGCTTGAGAAGAAGAAACTTAACTCCAGGATGTCGATGTTTCTGCTTCTGAATGTCTCTGGGTTTTAAAATCTAAGTATTGTATTTTTTACCACGATGGCAAAGCTCCATTTTAGCTGAATCTTTGGTGAGATTTAAACTCCAAAGCTTCCACTGAAGGACGAGGGTCGGAAGTCGTGAGTCGCCACCACTTAAAGGCACGGATAATCTCACATTTTTTAAGGGTTGCATGTTGCTTAATGCAGTGTTCTTCAACCCTGGTCCTCGGGACCCACCGCCCTGCATGTTTTCGATGTTTTCCCTGCATGTTTCCTGCTCCAACACACCTGATTCAAATTAATGGCTCCTTATCAGGCCGCTGCAGAGCTTGATGACGAGCTGATCATTTGAATCAGGTGTGGTGGAGGAGGGAAACTTCGAAAACATGCAGGGCAGTGGGTCCCGAGGACCAGGGTTGAAGAACCCTAAAGCAACACTAGAAAAGTTTGTGAACCTTAAAACTACACGATTGTGAAGTACATTGTGTTTTGTGATGCCCACCCGGGGGCTGAAGGTACCGCAGTTCACGACTTTGGTTTCCCGCCCTGCATCACATTGTTCTTCTTACGGTCTTTTGACATTTTCGTGGATGTTTGGTGGCGTCTTCGTGGTCTTTATGTTCCTTTCTATGGCTCTACATGTTCGTTAGTTTTATGAGAGACATGTTAGATCTGTAGGTGGACTTTAAATATCAACGTGGAAACTCTGTTCGGGGTGTTTTTATTGGGTGTTTATTGGGCATTTACTCTCATATGAAAACAAACGTAGCTTTTCTTCTATCTGTGAAATGGCTGGAGTCGATTAGCATTACAGGGCATCGTCGCCACCTGCTGTTTAGGAGTGTGAATAGCATGCAGTCTGGCGACCCACCAGTTGGGAAGCACTGCTTTAAAGGAAGTGATGTAATGACCTGGCTCTGTGTTAGCTCTCTGGCCGGGTAAATCAAACCAGTTCTTAGCTGGTTCTTGGTGAGAACTGGCTCTAAAATCAGCTCTGAAACCACTTTGGTTGGTATTCGTCTTCCTGTTCTGGTCCATTTGAACCAGGAGTAATTGGGTGTTTTGGATCTACAGACATCCTTAACATGGCGACCCGGCTGGTATGGCTTTCTCTATTGCGTGAGAAACATGTTGGTGTTGACTGGATCTTTTAGTGAAGACATATTCGTGAATTTCGAACAAATTTTTTTCGCTGAGAGTTTAAAAGAAAGCAGCAGAGATGTTCCAGTGCATTCTGGGAGCAGGATCCCATTACTTAAAAACTAACGGTCGTCATCCTCCTGTTACTGTTTCAGAGAGGGGAATCTTTCCTGATTTCAAACTTCATCTGTGGTTACGAACACATTTTCTTTGAGCTCGGGGAGTCTAACTTATCTCTTTTAAATGTCTCTAACAAGAAAACAGAAAGTATGAGTATAACTTACAGATTAATTACAGCTCGACACAGACTAACTGGTGATATATTCAATCAGCATACGTGTATTAAGTGTAACAACCCCAAACTTACTACATTTACACTGTTTTGGGTGTATTCTTGTAGCTCCAAGCTTCAACACCATGAACCCATGTATAATAATATATTTCTACTCTTTCAAGCATGTGTCTGCAGTCGTCTCTGCAGCTGATAAATAAACTAAATTTAAATGTAATTTAGCCTCTTTAAATCTAGGCCAAATACATATTTATTTCAGATGGCTTTTAATACCCAGTACTATGGTGACTCTTTTATATTATCTTATTCAATTTTGCTGTATTTTATTGCGTTTACTGTTATTTTATTGTTTTGTACTTATTCTTTTATTTATTATCTGATGTAAAGCACCGAAATGGATTGTTGTAAAGGGCTGTATAAATAAATTACAATTACATTTTAAATCAACACGACTTTGACCCCCCCTCCTCCGTTTTCATCCATGTTGACTTGACAGCAGGTTTCATCCTCATCTTTGCTGACACTTTGTTGAATATCTCTGCACATTATTGCCATCTGTGGATGTATATAGTGTGAAACCAAAGGCTCCAGTGGGATTTCATTAATTACATTTGGAGGTCAGAAACTCCACATTGCACCTATTAAAGCTGTAAGCGTGAAAATCCTAATGTAACATCAGAGCTAGGTGATGACTGTTTGTATTGTTCTGTTTCTAACAAGATTTACATAAACATTAACTTATTATATACTTTGTGGTTTAAATGTTCATTACAAGACATGAAATTAGCATCGAGTTAACGGAGCATGATAAGTTAGAAAGTAAATATTTTCCCCAGTTACTGATCCTACAAGGGGAAGCAGTGGCTCTCTTTAACTCACCCACAGATCCTTTGGCAGCGATGGCCACCGTCTCCAGCAGGACCTGGACGATGCCGGCTCTGACCCGCGGTGTGTTCTTGTTGTTGGTGTCCAGGTGGTTCAGGACCTGCTGGATGACGTGGTGCGAGTGCTGAGCCTGGAAACAACAGAGAAACAAAGAGGATTAAAATCAGAGCCGAAAAAGAAGGACACAAAGTTTCCAAGAAAAAAACGGCTGCTTGCTAACTCGTATTTTTAAATGTTTCCTGTAAAAATAGAAGCCAGGAGGCTGTTTGGTCAGCTCTACTGACCTTAAAAATATGACCCATCATTCTAGTTTAATGGTGACTTTAAATGGCTGAGATATGATCTTTGGAAACTACGAATTCAGACTAAAACAACAGCCAAAAAACCTAAAGAAAAGCCTTCAAGCAGCTCTTTAAAACTCTTATTTCAGCTAAACAGGCCAATTTGGACTTGTATCATATCCGTCTCTTTGTGGGAATCATATAAACCAAAGGAGGAGTTTGTTCGGAGGAGGAAAAGCTAGAAATGCACTCAGTTTCAAAAAATCACATGAGTGGACCCTTTGACAGAGAGCTAATGAACAGGAAATGGAGGGACAAGAGGGATAAAGTCAGTGAGCTCTGGTAAAAACAACAATTTACAGATGTAGCCTCTCCCAGAAAGGCTAGTTTTCAGTCTGAAAAGTGATGAAAGTGGATTGTTTTGCAGCCACAGACCTGAAATGGGAATGTGGATGTGATCAGGAAACCCCCGAAATACTTCGAAACATCCACATTTCACACTTCCATACAATTCCTACTTGGAGTGGGTAATCCACGCCTTTCCCACGCTTGCAGGTGCTAATCTTTATCCCATTGCTTCGTATTGGGCCACAAACGGTCCCAGTGCCTGCAACTTTGAGTTATTTATGTAATCGATCCATAACCTATCCGAGGTCAGGTCACAGAGGCGACGTTTAGTCCCTCCAACGAGTGCTGGGTCTTCCCTGGCTGCTGCATTCAGCTGCAACTACTGCTTTAAGACTTCATAATGTTAAAGATCAGTCTAAAATATTAATGAAAAGAGCTTTTTTTCCGCTTTAAACTGGCAGCCGTCCATAATGTCCGACTGTCACAGCCCACAAGGGTGTCAAAAAGAGAGAATATATTTCTCATTCTTACTAATTTTTAAAGAAAATAAAAGTGAGATTAGCTCCTGAATATAGAACGTTGGCTGTCGCTCTTTTAGATCATTTCCTGAAGTTGCTGAATGTGACATCAACCCGAGGACATCGGCAGCGTGTTTCAGGGATGGATTTTGATCTTTCTGACGGCTGCCGACACCGTCGATTCCTTCTGACAGCCGACTGTTCGATGGGTGCGTTTGTTTTTCGTCACTTTTAGATCAAAGAGGTCTCATGGCAGACAGACGAA
Organism: Leuresthes tenuis; assembly: GCF_036924035.1. Classification (NCBI taxonomy): domain Eukaryota; kingdom Metazoa; phylum Chordata; class Actinopteri; order Atheriniformes; family Atherinopsidae; genus Leuresthes; species Leuresthes tenuis. The sequence continues at coordinate 3,687,249 of NW_027325368.1, read as the reverse complement.
AACCTCCCCCGGTAGATCAAACAGTGGAAACTTTGCTATAAAACACTAAAGATGTGCCGCAGCACGTCCGATTCACCTGGGAGTGACCAGTCAAACAAACAGTAGAAAGATAGAAATTTCTAATTGATGTTGGTTCAAACCATCCTCAGGAGGATCACAGCCCAAAGACTGACGTCTAGTTTAGATAAAACTCTGAACAATACTCTTTTTACAGTAAAATACACCTGTTAAAACAAGGCGTTTGATTCCTTTCCAGGTACCAGAAGCGGCGTGGCTCCCTTCTGTGCTCTGGAACGGATCATTGCTTCAGGGGACAACCCTGCAGAATACTATCCTCCAGGCTGTGGTTGGCCACAGTCTCTGATAAGTATGCCTTTCTGAGAAAAACATGTTATTTTCCTAGGCAGCGGGAGTCAGCCCCACACAGCCAGACTGAGAGTGAGAGCTGCCAGAAGTCATGCAGACTGGTGAAATCAATCCATGTCCTCTAGTTCTATCTGCAGGTCGCTGCTCTTATCAGTTTCAGAGCGTCTATAAGGGGCACTATGAAGGGTAACCAAGCGTTTTAAAGCATATTTCTGGGCTGTGGTCAGAGAGCAGTGCTGTCAGCAAACAGCCACTCTGGTGTCATGTTTAAATCCCCCGCTGATCAGAGCTGGAGACGACAAAAAGCCACAACTATTCCAGTCATTTCACACAGGGAATGAACGTAGATTGCACCCTTCAGGCAGATGTTAGAGGGTATTTCCACCTGTTATTTTGCACCGTGCTGAAGGCACATTTGCCTCTTATTTGCCATCATCTTCTGCGAAAATGAGCAAATGTTTCCGCTGAAACCAGTCTTCTGTATGATTAATATTTCTGTAGAAGAGGTGACTGGTCTTACTGGTGAGTTTCCCATAAAAAACTGTTATTCAGCTGATCACTAACTTGCAGGATAAGGTTATATTATCAGCCAGGGTATTCAAGTCTTGATTAAAATGCCCTAATTTCCTTAGTTTTTATTAGGGCTGGGAAAATATTAAATTCTTTAATCGCATTAATCGCATGATTTCCTGTGATTAATCACATTGTTATACACTAAATCCAATAATCAATTCAAAGTATGTTTGATCAGATCTGAGTTTGCCATTTAGTAGAAAATGTCTCCAAATGCTGAGGATGTGCTCTCAAGGGGAGTAAAAGCATTGTGTGTGTTTCGAATATATTCGAAACAATATTTCAAATTTCTTTTGTGAATGATAGGTGGAGCTTTATCAGGCCAGTCGAGCTGGCCAATCAGAACAGATGTGGCCAACAGAGCAGCCAAGCTATGAAGCTAAGAAAGTTCCAAGCTTTATTAAAACAAGATGACGATTTCAACACTCGTGTTTTATCACACATTTCTGTGAATTTTAGGGCCGTTTTAGATAATTGTTTTTTTTTAAACAAAGCTCAGGTCGGAATGAGTTAAACTAAATTAACTAAACTAAATTATCTAATAAATATTAATAAAAACAGTATGTTTGATCAGACCTGAGTTTGCCATTTAGTAGAAAATGTCTCCAAATGCCGAGGATGTGCTCTCAAGGGGAGTAAAAGCATTGTGTGTGTTTCGAATATATTCGAAACAATATTTCAAATTTCTTTTGTGGATGATAGGTGGAGCTTTATCAGACCAGTCGAGCTGGCCAATCAGAACAGATGTGGCCAACAGAGCAGCCAAGCTATGAAGCTAAGAAAGTTCCACGCTTTATCAAAACAAGATGACAATTTTAAAACGCCATAAAGGCAACGTTACTCAGTTCTCTTTCAGAGACGACTACAAAATTAAAACAGCTGCTCAGAGAATAAGAAAGTCACTTAAACTAAAAGGCAGTGTTCAGATTTCTGCTCACACAGTTGGTTTGTATCGCACCTGAATGGAGTACATGATGATTCTGAAACAGGAAACAGCAAAATCATTGGGGTCCCACAGGTGATGGTTGTCCAGGTGACTGCAGAGAAGGAAAATAAAGAAATTTTTTCAATTTCACAAACACTCCACAGCAACATTAATGTGAAACTTCACCGAAACTTGGCTACGGTGAGAAATGGAAACAGCCCAACTGTTTTCATGAAGGTTGAGAAACAATCAGTCAAACAACAAATACAAGTTTATAGTCGAGACCGTGTCAGGTTTCATCTGTTCTATCTATTGATTATAGATTAACCCCAAGAGGAAGCATTTACAGTGTAAACTAAAGTGGACCAGATGTGGATCCTTGGGGTACACCACAGGGCAAAGAGGCTGAATGAGAAAAGTGATGACCAACGCTAAAAGAAAAGGAAACTTGGTAAGAACTTCTATTGGTTAATTTAATTAAATATGAAGTTATTGAACAATATAGTTATATCGATGTCACTTGGTTTTCATCACCTTCCCCAAACATTTGGAAAGTCCAATTGGAGAAGTAATAATGAGCACAGTCTGACCAATTCTTTGGCCTCTGAATGACATACTGGATTCATTTCATACAATATATTTAAAAAAAAAGACATTTCAGGTTTAATAATGGCGCTAAATAGTAATGCTTTAAAGGCATAATGATGCAGCTCCACTGTTTAACTGAACAATGCTCCAGTGGACTACCAGACAAGAATAGGCCGATATAATTAGATAATGCAGAGGAGGCCCAGTTACACAAAGGGCATGAAAGTACAGGGAAAGCAAAAGGGAATCCGACACATCCCACTGCTGATCTTTGAGGAGCCACAAGGTCAGAGGTTTTTAAAACAAACACATCAGCGGGCGTCAAAGACGCCGGACGGCGAAAGATTTACTCATCTCCGCGGGAGCCGACCTGCAGCCTCAAGGTAAACTCAGATACACTCATCTATAGGATACATCTGCTATTTATGTGTGTGGAAAAACACACACAGGTGGAGGTTGGCTTATTCACCCCACCCACTTACAGCCGGAGCAGCTTCCACAACATTACAGCCTTCAACATGCACACCGGGTTTATAAAAGCTGCAGGTTTGAGCCAGAAGTACCTCACATTTCTGCTGTTTATTAGTATAAAATAAAACCAGATGCAGCATGTGAGTGAATCTCCTAATACTGACGAACATGTGGCAAAGCCAGTCGTTTATGATGAAAACAGAAGGTTTTGCCTCTCAGATTAGTCTAATTTAACATGTTTTATCACACATTTTTGTGAATTTTAGGGCTGTCTTAGATGCTGTTTTTTTTTTTAAACAAAGCTCAGGTTTGAATGAGTTAAATACTGAGACCAAGTCACACATCCACAGGTGTTGTTTCTCATCATTAAAAAGAAAAGGCCTGTCACAGGGCTGTTTTTTTTGTTTTAAATGGGGGAAAAAGGAGAGTGAATCCCTGTCCAAATGAAAGTGTTTTCAAGAGACAACAGATTTCTTCACGTTTTATGGCAGAATTAGCTTTATACCTACTATAGAGCAGGAATCACCTTTTTTTAGGCACCGAAAGGGCAGAACAAATGATAATTAAAACTAAATACCAATGAAGCCTGGTGACAGTCACCAGGACTTTACTATAATAGTAGCAACAACCGTAAAAAATTAGGTTTTGTCTGAGCAGGCATCCCAGTTACAGAGGCCAGAGGGCCTTTAGTGTCGATAAAATGGCCCCGAGTGCCCAGAAACCTTTGGAAAAAGGAGTTATAAAGCTAAATTAAGGTTAGGATGCCCCTTATTCGACTGCCTTTGGACTTGGGAGGAGGCCCTGGGGCAGACCCAGAACTCGCCGGAGGGATTATACATCCTCTGTGGACTGGGAAAAGATTATTCTTCTAAACAGAGAAACTCTTGAATACCACAGGTTCTATGTTTAGGAGGCAGTTGGGTGGATATTTACGCAGGTGTGGGTTGGCTTCCATAACAAATCCTGTGGGTGGAGATGTAAAAAACCCACTGATCAAGTCACTAACAGGGTCTTTATGAATGTTATTAAAGGTGACTGAGTGTCTGTGAACAGGTAAACGTGGAATTTGGCGTGAAGCGATTTTATTAGTCAAGATTAAAAAGAGCCATTAACCAGTTAAATGTCTAAAGACAAGCAGCTTATTCTAAAATGTCTCAAACTTCATCTTCAGTCTAATTAGGAACTATGTGAACAAACAGAGTCTATAATTAAAATTTTAATTTGGACACATGAATGGACCTAAAACACCAACAAAGAGGGGACACAGATGGACTTGGTTCATCTTTCAATCTCTGTGTTGTGTTGCTCTTCAATAGAAAGTCAAGATGGCGCCTACAGGTCGTCCGTAATTAACCCAACTCGGCCGGTCATTGATCTCTTCTGACTTCTGGCTATTGTTAAGAATAAGTGTTCATCTCTAAAAGCTGAGGGGAGCTCTCTGACTGATGTGGAGCCTCTTTAGTTCAGGCCATGAGATGCGTTACGTTAAAGCTGCGGGTGGAAAGCGTCGGGAATGAGACGGACACGAGGACGGCTGGATACCGCCACACATGAACGAAGCCATCTGGCTGATGGATGCTTAAAATATTCCCAGTGACCATCTGGCTTTCAGTGCAGCTCTGAAAAAGTCTTCAAAGCTATTATCTTAATGTCCTGAAATACTTAAGATAAGAAATAAGAAGGGATAAACAAGCTGAACAACAGCTTTTTCTAAGAAAACTCACTAAAAAGAGATCAAATTTCCAGTAAAAATATGCTTTAAACAGACATTACAGAGCGTCTGTAACCGGCCAGCCAAACTTTTCCTTTTATTTTTTGGTAAATATCGAGTGAACGATCGGGAGAAACATCAAGAATTCCTCCAAGAGGAAGCATGTACAGTGTAAACTAAAGAGGACCAGATGTGGATCCTTGGGGTACACCACAGGGCAAAGAGGCTGAATGAGAAAAGTGATGACCGACGCTAAAAGAAAAGGAAACTTGGTAAGAACTTCTATTGGTTAATTGAATTAAATATGAAGTTATTGAGCAATACAGTACAGTCTGACCAATTCTTTGGCCTCTGAATGACATACTGGATCAATTTAATACAATATATTTAAAAAAAAAGACATTTCAGGTTTAATAATGGCGCTAAATAGTAATGCTTTAAAGGCATAATGATGCAGCTCCACTGTTTAACTGAACAATGCTCCAGTGGACTACCAGACAAAAATAGGCCGATATAATCAGATGAAGCCTTTCGATATGACAGCAACCTCTTTCCTTTCCACACATACAACGGGATCAGACTTCTTCTTGGTCACCGAGAACAAAAATTTGGCAAATTATTCAGAAACTTTGCAGTTTGCTCTGAAAACCAAGTGTGAAAATAACATTTCCAGAGTTTTACAGGGAATTCTTTCCCATTTTTATTCCATTTTTGCTCGGTGGAAACGTATTTTTCACCAGATGGAATCGCTTGTATGATCAGTGGATTTTAAGCCTCTGATCTTTGCCGGTACTCTGATTGGACACGTCTGCACTCAGCAGATATCTGAGGTTTTCCATCACAAACACAGCAGAACAGGCGACCTTCGTCTTCTATAACACGGTGCATTAAAATAGCGTCGCTTTTTGACCCAACCCTCTCAATATCTGCCACGTTTTCTATTAAAGTCGATCCGAACCGGCCTGAACTGCGGGACCTCAGGCCGCATAACGGGCTCCTAAAGTCGGGTTAATATAATTAATTAAGCAGCCTATATCACTGATCTTTCAATTATCTCTCACTGATATTCCAAACTCTCCGACAGTCTGCTGAAACAGGACTCACATTTAGGTCCACAGCTTTAAAATGAGAAGCCAACCATTCACACAGAACCTTTTAATTATACACAAACAACTCTTTTTCTGATAGAAAATGTAAAATATATTGAGCTCTGTTAGAGGTCCAGTAACTGGCTGAAGGACCTGAGGATTGGGAATTAAAACCACCAGGATATCATATTCGATGTGTCTGCCTTCTTTGGCTAAATATTGGTAAATCGGATCCTTCAGTGTTTAAGAGAAGCTCATGTTAATGCAACAAAGCCGCAGACTGAGGGCTGAGGATGTTCAAACCGTCCTCTTGTTACTGCAGTGATGAGACGTGTCAGGATCTGTCAGATTCGGCTCGGCTGGGGGCCGATTGATTGATCGCGGTGCTGCTTCATGGACTTTAATCAGCTCAGCGTGTCGCAGTAGCAGGAGAAAGAAGAACTTCTGGGTTTTTTTGGGTTCTTTTTGCAAAAATGAGGAAAAAAGCTGGAGCTGATAATCACACATTTTACAGGAAGGACCCGTTTCTGGGCTTCTGTGCCGCTCTTTAACTACATTCAGCATTTTCCAGGGGAAACATGGAGCAAGCTATTAAATAGGAAAGGAGACGAGAGGGGATAAGTAAAGAGTAAAGAGAGAGGAAAAGGCAGAGGGGGGCGATAAAGATGACTGGAATCTACTCGTATGAGAACAGTCCAACAAAATGACGTCAATCCAAACCCCCGAAACCACCCCCCCCCCCCTCCCCGTTAACCCCAATCCTTGCTATTTATAGCCTGAAGACGCTCCACCTTTCTCCTCCTCCTGCCTGCAGGAGGAGAAACCGTTTTCACCCTCAGACAATAAAACGAGCAGCTGCTTAATTGGGAGAAAATGTAAAGGCTGGGTATTAAGTCCTGTTCTGCTGCTGTGGAGCAGGCGGGTTTCTGTACGAAGCAGCAACACCAGAATGCGTCACATCTGTGGCCTGATGGGTGTGGAAACAAAGCTACACCTGAAACTCCTGAATTATTAAAAGAGAATGATATGAAGGCTAAAAATACAGCACCGGCCAGGACATGCCGACCCGTTAGAGGGAATCTCTACAGCAAAATCTGAAAAATGAAGCTTGTATTGTTGAACTAATGAAATATTCAATATTTTTAACGTTTCGCACTGTTTGCTCTGATTGGAGGAGTCTTAAACAGCTTCACAAGGTCGTCATAAAGCTGGATTAGTGTCCAGTTCAAGTAATTCATCCAAGTTTGGCGGCTCTGAGCCGAGGTAGCATCAAACCACGCTACTAGTCCAGACGATAACAGGAGCCACTCGTTTTATTTAAGGGAAATAACACTAAAATGCATGTTGATTTGACCTTGATCTGGTCAAAAACTCAAAGAAGTTCAGCTTACTCCCATGAGAAATGAGAAATGTAAAGAATTTATGTTTAAGAGGCTTAAACAAGCTGATTTAAGGCATTTATCCATTGAAACAATGACCTTAAAGTCCTCATGACACGACTACGTGCCACATGCCTCCAGATATACTTTACACTGGCTGCTAAGTCTGCTCTGATTGGTCAACTCCAGTGGCCTGATCAGGCCCCTCGAATCGGTCTAAAAGTCCTTGTTTTAGGGCATTTCAGCAGCTCGCTTTGGTTTCACACCTGATCAGAACCTTTTGTCTTGAGTTTAAAAAGCCAGACAGCTCCAGACTGTGGCGCCGTCTGGCCTGCAGGGGGCGCAGGAGGCCAGCCTGTCAGAGCTGCTGCCTGAGCACAGAAACAGACACATTTGAATGGAGAGGCAGTGTGAAAACGACCCGATGCTGCAGTCTAACAGCAGCCATGTGAGGCTGAAGGCAGGAGATGTGTTCGGACTCAGCAGACGTCCTCTGTCACACCTCAGATAAATACTGACGGGGTGTCAACAAAAAGGAAGGAATGACACCGTTTCTCTAACAAAAACAGGCACAAAACGGGAGAAAAGACCAGAAACACACACACATTTACACAAAGAACCACTCTCACTTTGAATCGCCACATTTCAGAGTAAAAAATATTCATTTTCATTTACAAATGAACAAATAAAAATGATGAACCACTGATTAAAAAGGCTTTAATCGATAAATATCTTGATTATAGTTTGGAAACACTTCCAAGGTTCAAGCTGCTCGTCATCATCAATAAATCAGAAGTGGTTCCTTTAATTAATAAAAACATGAAGCATTTAAAAGTGTTTCTAAAAAAAAGTCACACTGTAAATGTGATGCAGTCGGTTCTGAAGGAAAACCTGAAGAATGCCGACGGCTCCCAGTTTAAATAACTTCAGTCTGACACTATGAACCGCTGTGTATAATACAACCACATTATAGGCTGACGTTTTAACGCCTTTAACGGGTCTGAATAACGCAATAACCCGGAGCCTGGCCCGCCGTCGCCATGGAGAGGAGGCGTGAAGCTTTAGCAGAAGCTTATTAAATTCAAGTTTGGGTTTAATGTCATTCCTCTGTCCAGAATTTATCCAGAAGAATCAGAGCTGCTGCTCCAGATCTTTGGATCTAACCACAAGTATGTGAACTGACGGCAGAAATAAAGAGCAGAGCAATAATAAAACTGGACGAGGTTTGTAAGAAGCTACAAAAAGCATCAACAAGCCTTCATTAAACCCGTTGTAGATAGTATTGATAACGGTAGATGAAGCTGAAGATGAGCTGCAGCCAAAGATATACTGAAGACACATTAAGAGCCAGAAACAGACGCTTCAGTAAAGATATACTGAAGACACATTAAGAGCCAGAAACAGACGCTTCAGTAAAGATAAACTGAAGACACATTAAGAGCCAGAAACAGACGCTTCAGTAAAGATAAACTGAAGACACATTAAGAGCCAGAAACAGACGCTTCAGTAACTATTAATTCTTCCTTTTCTCTGCATGTAAACATGCTGTAGATCCATTTTAAAATTCCACATCTCCAGCTAAGCTAAATCAGAAATTCCTGGTTAGTTTAAGCTAACCTCTGGTTAAAGTTCTCAATAACATTTTTAATAATCCTGCACACGTTTAAAACTCGACTGCTGCCTGTGGAGCTGAGGTGGTTAAAGAGTTAAAAAGGTCTTTAAGAGGTTAAAGAGCATTAATGAGCTTTCGGTGGGTTTTCAGGAGCAGCTCCGAGGCGAAAAGGAAGGTGAGTAAATGAGGAAATGCAGCTCCTAGTTTTCCTGATGGTAACCAGTTCAAGTCATTCTATGGCCGACTGTTTACGGCAGCATTAAGGTTTTCTTGCCATTCATCTTCTTTGTTTGGATCATCATTTCCAGGTTTTTCAAACTTTAGACCAACCCCTGAACATGCGTTTTGCCACTTCTGTGGATTTGTAACTTAATCCGATGTCCTGCTTCTGGGTCAATTTATCTGAAACTGCCACCATCTGAAGTGATGGGATGGCGAGATTAGATTAGATTAGATTAGATTAGATTAGATTAGAGTCCAAACCTGTTGTTGACCATAAAAAACATCCTGCATCTTTTAAATTAGGCTTCAACTCATCTCAGGACGGTCATGAACAGAATCTGATGTCTTGGACTCTTGACATTCAGAGAAGCTCCATCCCTTATTATCCCATATTTTCCATTCCTTTCTACATTTTGGAGTAAAGTAAAAAGTAGGATCCTGCTCTGATTAGCTTCATTGGGTACATATGATGCTGTGGCCCCTTTTTTTCCTCAACACAAAACAGAAAGATGACTTTCTACGGGAGCTAATTTCCTTCTTCAGTGAAAATGAACAAAACCATCCCAAGCAGCACGGCAGCCCCCCCCCAAGGACTGTTGTTTCACATCACTGCATATTAGAAGAGTTTCATCAGAGTACTCCATCTCTTTTAAGTGGCTCAGGCAGCCCTGGGTGCCACCAACAAGCTGTGAATTAAGTAGATCAGTGGAGGGATGAAGAATAAACCCATTTTTCCTTCATGTTTTTGCTTCTGAGATCATTTGTGTTCTACGGTATTGCGTCACTACTGAGTTAAAGTGTTTCCCGCAACTTCAAAGTCAAAATAATTTAGTAAAATAATAATAATAATTAAAATTTTTAAGGATTTGTACAGAGAAGCTTCAGAAAGCAGCCTTCCAAAGTTGTAGAGGATGACATCTTATCCCTCCCAGGCTCTGAGCAGTGGATGATAAATTAATTCAAACAGTTTAAGAAAACCAAAGCTTAAAACCGAACTCAGAGCTCAATCTAAACACGTTCGTTTAACATTTTAGGTTAAATGTGAATAAATATCTTTTGATTTATGTGATTCTGTCTGGAGCTTCAGTGAATTAGGAATATTTTCAGACCTTTTTATGTTTTGTTGTAGCTGCCGGAAGCTCGTGGGTCACCGCCATCCACCCCCCCCAATCTGCTAACCTCAAGCAAGTCGACCAATCAGAAGATACTTTAACCAGATCCTCTTATTCTTAATAGAGCAATAAAGTTGAGGAAGGAGTCCAAAATGCTAGCTGGTCACATGGTTCATGTCGCCTCCAATAGTCCTTTGCAGGCTATTTAAATGCATATTTTCGGCGGGAAAGAACTGCGATTTTTGGCCATTTATGGTCAACAATACATCAATCTACATTTTTTATTTACTCTAACGAGCATACATAGTCTAATAATAATATATATATATATATATATATATATATATTGATTGATTGATTGATTGATTAGAAGCAGCTTCACAATTATTTCACGTGTTGTCTAAGGATATTACTCACAAATAATTGAAATTATTTAGTCACTTTGCGTACATCTTTAATGTAAACAGATATGCAATATATTAAAAATTCTAAAGAGATATGTTGTTTACTTTATATGCACCAGAAACAAATTGCTCTATTGATTACATGTGCAGAAACCTGCTGTTGAAACTGACACATTAAACCACAGATAGAAATATTTATACACATCAATTTATACTATCGATGTGTAAATATTGAGGATTTTTTTATTATTATTATTGCATTATTAGCTTATTTACTTCAATAAATCCCTAACAAACATAAGAAAATTAATAGCATGTCAAGTTAATTCTTCTACATTGTTCATACATATAGTCCACCATGTAATGTGCACGAATGTACCGTTTCCTCACTGACACAGAGAGGAGAACATTTTTTATTAATGTTCCCCAAATGCAGTTATTTAGTCATATTAATTTAATTCAGAAGTGGAGAAGATGTAGAAACTATTTTTTTTTTTACCTTTTCAAACTGCGTCATTAGCAGTTCACTCTATAATAAGTCTATAGCGTTGCTAACGCTAGCGGCTAACGCTAGCGGCTAACGCTAGCGGCTAACTTCCGGAAACTATAGAGTCAATTGGAGACTTTATCTCCACAATAGAAAGCGCTTCCTCATTCTGAACCAATTAAAACCTATTTGGAGCTATTTGAAGTGTGCAAAGCTAATCTAGAGATACCCAAGATTAAGAGTTAGATAACATGAAATTATTGTGTCCACTTTAAAAAACTGTGGGAGAGAATAAAAGGAAATTAAATTACTTTGCAGAGGTCAGATATGTGGAAAGAAAAATAACAACTGCCGAAATCTGCAATGAGAAAGTGTTTAAGTTTTTATGTTTTCTTAGCTTTGCTCGTCTCACCTGGGTGCACAAACTTCTTATTAATGAAGATGCTGCAACAGTGGACACAGCTCACCTTTACCAGCAGTAATACCCAACATAAAAACATCTGAAACTGAAAACAACCCGCAGACAAAAAGCTGTCAGTCCAGAACACAAAACTCTAATTATCCCAGAAAGTTGTGCTCATTAGAAACTGTGGTCCAACACAGCATGGAGGACACAGAGAAACGCCATCCCTTCATGCTGTGGTGGCAACAGGCCGTCCCCTGGGAGATAGTTACAGCTGCTGGAAAAGTTCGGAGTAAGCTGAAGCCCCCCCCCGAGCTCTGAGGTTAAACACTGCTGCTACTTTAAATAGTAAAGGATTTCATCAGCTTGTTTTAGCAGGTGCACCAGAGTTTAAAGAAACTGTTTCAACGTGATATAATATATAATAATATAATAACATAACATAACATAACATAACATAACATAACATAACATAATATAACATAATATAATATAATATAATAAAATATAATATAATATAATAAAATAAAATAAAATAAAATAAAATAAAATAAAATAAAATAAAATAAAATAAAATAAAATAAAATAAAATAAAATAAAATAAAATAAAATAAAATAAAATAAAATAAAATAAAATATAATATAATATAATATAATATAATATAATAATTCAGATATCAATAACAGGAGATGTGTGCCATGACTCCTGGTATTTCTATCTATTTTTTTTATCTTGAAGCCATTGAAAAGATTGTTAAATTCTTGCTGTACGGGCAGAGATTTTGATGAATAATAAGAATAGAGTTTGTTTCCTTCAGCCCATTAAAGTGCATTCATTCAGCATTCACACCACTGTTTTGCACCTTCGAGTATGTCATAGAAGGCATTAATTAGCTGTGATTTTGGGGTCATATGTCAGTATTTGTGTTTATAATCAGGTTAAACTCAAATAGATTAACAATAGTCAACCTTTACGTATAGTTTTCTTCAAATTCCTGATGAGAAATTGCAGTTAAAACCATCCCAGAAACCAACCGAATGACATCACCGCCATCAGGGCTAAACCTGCTTCATGGTAAAAGCTGATGTTTTAAACATGCCACTTCCACACAGAAACACACCGTGGCAGAGAAAATCTCAGCAGGGATCCTCCGACTGCTTGATAACCGCCTAATTTATGCGAGCCGTGCTGAGCGGCGGGCGAGGATCTTTACCCTGGAGACGGTCGCCGGGTGGCGACGGAGCGCCGTGTGATAACAGCGCTCTCTTAATTTCCTCTGTGTGCCGGGGGTCTGCACGGAGAAATGAGTGCGTGCGAGACGGAGAGGATGCATGTGAGGAAATGATTGTACGAGGACGGCGTTTGTGTCCATCTGGAGGCGAACAGACACCGTTTGTACACGGATCTCCAGTCCCGTCCTCCTGCTGTCTGTTTCATGACCTCCACGTTTGATCATTCAGCGTGAGGAAGGCAGCAGGTATTTGTGTATGAGGCCGTAATGAAAAGAAAATCAAATGGAGATTATCTGCAGCAAACACACAGCCGACACCTGCCCATAATGAATAAATATGGCGCTGGATGGCAAAAATACACGACTCACCAACCCTGTTCGCATAAAAACTCCAGGATCCTTAACACCGTCTCATATTATTTAGCTAGGATATTATTTTGTTTTATATTATATTTATATTATTATTTTTATTTATATATTTTATTTCTTCCTGGTTCTGGTTCTTCCAGAGGTTTCTTCCTGGTTCTGCTTCTGCCAGAGGTTTCTTCCTGGTTCTGGTTCTGCCAGAGGTTTCTTCCTGGTTCTGCCAGAGGTTTCTTCCTGTTAAAGGGAGTCGTTCCTTTCCACAGTCCCTCAGGCTCAGGACGGGAGATTGGACTGAAGACCAGTTTCGGTCCAATCTGTTGGTTTCCTTAGCTCGGATATTATTTTTGAATTGGCTCCATATGAATTAATTGGATTATGATTACAATGAATTGAATTCTAATTGGCTTGAGTTGGACTATATTATTTAAATGCCTTGAGATGACAATTGTTGTAATCTGGCGCTTTATAAATAAAATTTAATTGGATTTTATTTGAACACTTTAAACATTTCCAATAAAACTGAAGCTCCATAGAGCAAATGGAAGATCAGTCTGTCAAACTTTGAGTTCTCCACAGCTGCACTGAGCCTCTTTTTCTCAGCCTTCTTCAACACTGATTTCAGATTGGAAAAGATGTTCAGATTAAATCTGAGGTTCTGCAGCACCATCAGTGCAACATTTATAAGAACAGAACTGATTTGTTTGTCAGAAAGTAAGCTGTGATGCAAACTATGAAAGGAATAAAGTAAGTAGCACAGATTTCTCAGATAGTTTAAATTAATCTGGGACTAAAAGTGTCGTTTCTGAGCAAATGTTTCAGATGAGATTTGCACCAAACCATTTGGAATCTTGTCGTGATAATATAAAAACTAGAATTCTACGGCTAATTACACACTCACAGTCTTACACAAGTCAGATAAAACACCACCACCTTCACGAGTAACAGCTAAAAACAAACGCATTTACAACATATTGACCTAATAGAACCACTATTTTTCCTTTAGGCAGCATTCTGTGGGACATCTCCAAACTTCACAGAGGTTAGCAGTATTTAAGCAGATTCATTTTGGGCCACTGTGCTAATGCAAAGGTTGCTGAACAACCTGATTATCTCAGTGAATTCCTAGAATACAATCCTGTTGAATATTGTCTGTGAGTGCAGTTCTTCGTCCCCAACAGGAACACCGTGCCCTCTTCCTTTATCCTTCACTTCCCTTAGTACCTACACTTAAGGTCATAGGACCAGAGCCCTAACCATAAGTCCTTCCCCTGGCTCCACCACGGGAAAATTAATTTTCATAATTCCAACAATTTTGGCTAAAGCTAACTTTTTTCAGCCTATATCTGACCACCTGTTTCTTTTTGCTTAGGCCTTTCCCTGCCATTTATCCTTACCCTAAGGTCCTAGGACCAGAGCCCGAACCATAAGTCCTTCCCCTGGCTCCACCAGGGGGAAATTAATTTTCATAATTCCAACCATTTTGGCTAAAGCCAACTTTTTTCAGCCTATATCTGACCACCTGTTTCTTTTTGCTTAGGCCTTTCCCTGCCATTTATCCTTACCCTAAGGTCCTAGGACCATAGCCCTAACCTTAAGTCCTTCCCCTGGCTCCACCAGGGGGAAATTAATTTTCATAATTCCAACCATTTTGGCTAAAGCCAACTTTTTTCAGCCTATATCTGACCACCTGTTTCTTTTTGCTTAGGCCTTTCCCTGCCATTTATCCTTACCCTAAGGTCCTAGGACCATAGCCCTAACCTTAAGTCCTTCCCCTGGCTCCACCACGGGAAAATTAATTTTCATAATTCCAACCATTTTGGCTAAAGCTAACTTTTTTCAGCCTATATCTGACCACCTGTTTCTTTTTGCTCAGGCCTTTCCCTGCCATTTATCCTTACCCTAAGGTCCTAGGACCATAGCCCTAACCTTAAGTCCTTCCCCTGGCTCCACCACGGGAAAATTAATTTTCATAATTCCAACCATTTTGGCTAAAGCTAACTTTTTTCAGCCTATATCTGACCACCTGTTTCTTTTTGCTTAGGCCTTTCCCTGCCATTTATCCTTACCCTAAGGTCCTAGGACCATAGCCCTAACCTTAAGTCCTTCCCCTGGCTCCACCAGGGGGAAATTAATTTTCATAATTCCAACCATTTTGGCTAAAGCCAACTTTTTTCAGCCTATATCTGACCACCTGTTTCTTTTTGCTTAGGCCTTTCCCTGCCATTTATCCTTACCCTAAGGTCCTAGGACCATATCCCTAACCTTAAGTCCTTCCCCTGGCTCCACCACGGGAAAATTAATTTTCATAATTCCAACCATTTTGGCTAAAGCTAACTTTTTTCAGCCTATATCTGACCACCTGTTTCTTTTTGCTTAGGCCTTTCCCTGCCATTTATCCTTACCCTAAGGTCCTAGGACCATAGCCCTAACCTTAAGTCCTTCCCCTGGCTCCACCACGGGAAAATTAATTTTCATAATTCCAACCATTTTGGCTAAAGCTAACTTTTTTCAGCCTATATCTGACCACCTGTTTCTTTTTGCTTAGGCCTTTCCCTGCCATTTATCCTTATCCTAAGGTCATAGGACCAGAGCCCGAACCATAAGTCCTTCCCCTGGCTCCACCAGGGGGAAATTAATTTTCATAATTCCAACCATTTTGGCTAAAGCCAACTTTTTTCAGCCTATATCTGACCACCTGTTTCTTTTTGCTTAGGCCTTTCCCTGCCATTTATCCTTACCCTAAGGTCCTAGGACCATAGCCCTAACCTTAAGTCCTTCCCCTGGCTCCACCACGGGAAAATTAATTTTCATAATTCCAACCATTTTGGCTAAAGCTAACTTTTTTCAGCCTATATCTGACCACCTGTTTCTTTTTGCTTAGGCCTTTCCCTGCCATTTATCCTTACCCTAAGGTCCTAGGACCATAGCCCTAACCTTAAGTCCTTCCCCTGGCTCCACCACGGGAAAATTAATTTTCATAATTCCAACCATTTTGGCTAAAGCTAACTTTTTTCAGCCTATATCTGACCACCTGTTTCTTTTTGCTCAGGCCTTTCCCTGCCATTTATCCTTACCCTAAGGTCATAGGACCAGAGCCCGAACCATAAGTCCTTCCCCTGGCTCCACCACGGGAAAATTAATTTTCATAATTCCAACCATTTTGGCTAAAGCCAACCAACACAGCCATGTTCTGCCACCTGTCTGAGCACTTTGACCCGTATCGTAAGGAGATATTGAGCCAGAGCCCGTCTGAACAGACCTGGGAGGAAGTAAAACCTGAATACTTACACCAACACGGGGCGGACGGCGTTGTTCATGTTGCCATAAGCTGCTCGCCCCAGCAGCTCTCTGAAGCAGCTCTCAGCCAGAGCTGACGGGTTCTCCTCGCCATCCTGACCCACCCCCGAAGGAGTGCTGGGATGCCCCGCCCTGTCACAGAAAGAAAAGAGCTGTTAGGAAACGCAGAAAGTGGGAAAAAGAACGAAAATACAAGCAGCACAACGGTTGTGTTAGCTAATCTGAGTTTAAAAGTTTGCTTTAAGAAGAGTTAAAACGACTGGAATCAGCTGCATCCAGAGAGAAGAGGCCGAGGGGGAGTGCAGAAAAGGAGGGATGGACGGAGAGAAAGAGCCTCTGAGGAATGAAGGAGAGGAGGAATCAATCAGAGCAGCTAACAAAAGGGAGAAATCAAATGAAAGTATCGACCAGCCTCAATCAGATATGTGTGTGGAAACAGTCGGCTTCCAGCTGAAGACTGAAGCACTGCAGAGCCTGTCCAGGGAGGGCGTTTTTCACCCAGCGGCACCCCCCCCACGCTGAAAAGAGCTCATCAGAAAATCCATCACTTTTAAATCTCTTTGATTTTAGAGTCCAGGTGATGAGGATAAATCCTGGTTTAAAGGAAGTTCAGCATCAACAAACATGATGCCACTTTCTTTACTACGGGTAATAAAATCTGCTTCTTCACTGATAATTGGCACTCCTTTATCTAGTAATATATATATATATATATATATATATATATATATATATATATATATATATCCTTTATGTAGTAACGTCAGATTGGCTTCGTACTCCAGATCAGAGCGTAAAGAGCAACGTATCTCAAGAATCTTTTGGTCCATGCTGCATTCATACCAGTTTGTTTGGGATGACAGCGTTTTCTTAATTAATAGATCTGCTTTCATGTTGAACAATCAAACTGCTACCTTTAATTCAAGGAAAAAACAGCTCATCTGTAAAGAATAATAAACATCTGGTTACGCTAACCCTTCCAGCACAGCTTCACGTTAATATCCTCCTTAAGATGGCCGATATCCAAGATATAAAACTTACCAACAAGTTGGTCATTTAATTCAATCCAGTTTTATTTATAAAGCGCCAGATTACAACAATTGTCATCTCAAGGCACTCAAATAATATAGTTCAATTCAAGCCAATTGGAATTCAATTAATTGTAATCATAATCCAATTAACTCATATGGAGCCAATTCAAAAATAATATCCTGGCTAAGGAAACCAACAGATTGGACCGAAACTTGTCTTCAGTCCAATCTCCCGTCCTGAGCCTGAGGGACTGTGGAAAGGAACGACTCCCTTTAACAGGAAGAAACCTCTGGCAGAACCAGAACCAGGAAGAAACCTCTGGCAGAACCAGAACCAGGAAGAAACCTCTGGCAGAACCAGAACCAGGAAGAAACCTCTGGCAGAACCAGGAAGAAACCTCTGGCAGAACCAGAACCAGGAAGAAACCTCTGGCAGAACCAGACTCAGGAAGAAACCTCTGGCAGAACCAGAACCAGGAAGGGTGGCCACCCGCCTCCACCAGCTGGGCTTTGAGAGGATGGATTTACCGTCGTGGCAGCAGAGCAAACTGCTCTGTTTTACATTTTTTTACATCATAGTAAATCACTTTCCCAGCAGGCAGCTGGGTCTCAGGAAACAAACAATCCAATTACTGTCAGACCACCAAGGAGGTCCAGGGGAAGTTCAACGCTTACTGCTTGTTGGAAGCAGGGAAATGGGAGAAAAACAAGAAAAGCTACGCTGTATTTGAAGGTGGGATGTTGTAGTTTAAAGTGTTGACGAACTTAAAGAGATCTTTAAGGTTTCACTTATGTTAGAAAGATTAAAATGTCCAAAAGTGAGGGAAATGAGTGTCATCTACAGTCATCTTAAAATGACAACGAAAACAGGACTTATTCAAGGATATTGCCATGGTTACGATATCAAGAATCAGGAAAATAAAGGTCAACGAAGAAAATCCATATTTAGGTCTGCCTTCATATCATTAATATCTGAGGTGTTAACCTGGTTTTCTTTAAGATGAAATCATGTAGCAAACTGAGAATTTAAACTGGTTAATATGCTAATTTAGATGCTAATTTAAATTATACAGTTTTACATCTTTGCCAGGTCACAAAACCTCAGATGCACAGCTCTCTTAAGGTCCCACCACAGCATTTCAGTCAGGCTGAGGTCTGGACTCTGACTGGACCATTGCAACACCTTGATTCTTTTCTTTTTCACACATTCTGCTGTAGATCTGCTGCTGTGTTTGGGATCTTTGTCCTGTTGATGAGCCAGTTTCAGCCCAGCTTTAGCTGTGGGACAGATGGCCTCACATCTGACTCTAGAATACTTTGGTATCCAGAGGAGTTCATGGTGGACTCAATGACTGCAAGGTGCCCAGGTCCTGTGGCTGCAGAACCAGCCCAGATCATCAGCCCTCCACCACCGTGCTTGACAGCTGGTATGAGGTGTTTGTGCTGATATGCTGTGTTTGGTTTCCTCCAAACGTGCTGCTGTGCATTAGGACCAAACATCTCCACTTTGCTCTGGTCTGTCCAAAGGACATTGTTCCAGAAGTCTTGAGCTTTGTTCAGATGCAGCTTTGCAAACCTAAGCTGTGCTGCCATGTTCTTTTTAGAGAGAAGAGGCTTTCTCCTGCAGCCCTTCCAAACAAGCCATCCTTGTTCAGTCTTTTTCTAACTGTGCTGTCGTGACCTTTAACCTTTAACATGCTAACTGAGGCCTGTAGACTCTGAGATGTAGCTCTGGGCTTTTTCACCTTGGGGTGACCTTTAACCTTTAACCTGCTAACTGAGGCCTGTAGAGTCTGAGATGTAGCTCTGGGCTTTTTCACCTTGGGGTGACCTTTAACCTTTAGCATGCTAACTGAGGCCTGTAGAGTCTGAGATGTAGCTCTGGGCTTCTTCACCTTGGGGTGACCTTTAACCTTTAACATGCTAACTGAGGCCTGTAGAGTCTGAGATGTAGCTCTGGGCTTCTTCACCTTGGGGTGACCTTTAACCTTTAACATGCTAACTGAGGCCTGTAGAGTCTGAGATGTAGCTCTGGGCTTTTTCACCTTGGGGTGACCTTTAACCTTTAACCTGCTAACTGAGGCCTGTAGAGTCTGAGATGTAGCTCTGGGCTTCTTCACCTTGGGGTGACCTTTAACCTTTAACATGCTAACTGAGGCCTGTAGAGTCTGAGATGTAGCTCTGGGCTTCTTCACCTTGGGGTGACCTTTAACCTTTAACATGCTAACTGAGGCCTGTAGAGTCTGAGATGTAGCTCTGGGCTTCTTCACCTTGGGGTGAACTTGCTGGGACGTCCACTCCTGGGAAGATTGACAGCTGTCCTGAATGTTTTCCACTTGTGAATAATCTTTCTCTCTGTAGAATGATGGACTCCAGATAGTCTGGAAATGGCCTTATAACCCTTCCCAGACTGATGGGCAGCAACAGCTGTATCTCTGAGGTCATTCCTGATGTCTTTCCTCCTTGGCGTTGGCCTCAGTTTCAGTTCATTTTGTTTCAGTAATGTGTTGTTGATCCTCTGAGGTCATATTCACTCTAAGACTTGGATGATTTTAATAGTTTCTTGACACCTTTTAGACATGAATGTACCACGTAAATATATTTTAAGGAAACATAAGTGCAGACGCTCGTCTTAGCGGCTGAGAAGAAAACAGCTGAACAAAATTACAGCTGAAGGTCAAGTTCACGTTGAAGGAGGACGTCCTGATATCCATCGTGCTGCATTTCTGTGCCGAAGGCCAAACACAAGCAGGTGGTTAACTGTGAACCTGGAAGAGCTTTTCCTCATTCATTTCCACCCTCTGCACGCCGGCCACGTCCGCCTTCCCTGAGATGCAATTAACCGAATCCGGCGCCCTTGACCGCTGCTTCCCGCCAGATCCACTGAGGCTCGATTAGAAAGCCACAAGCTAAACTAACCACAGCTGTGTCTGGAAACAACATTGTCCTGAGATTGTGTGCGAGTATTCAGGGGAACAAAGGAGCTAAACACAACCAAACGCAGCTCCATCCTGAGAGGACTGTGTCACACATTAAAGTGACAAACCTGGACTCTGCGGAGGGAGGTCGGCCTCTGAGAGGGTCCAAAACTGCAGCAACAGCATTTAGCTGTTCGATGCTTCTATTTACTGAGCGAGGCCTCAGAAAAGTGCACATTCAACCCCCTTTTTCTGCAGGGTTTAGTTGGAAAGCTTTACACAACGAAGCAAAACTTTACCCTAATTTTAAAGACTCCAGTGGAACACCAAAGATATAAAAACAGAAGTAAGTTACAGGTTAAAAAGGTGGTAAAAGCTTTAAACCTCTCAGACATATCGCCCAACAAAGCAATCAAAAGTCATCTTTTACCATTTAACATGATTTAGTCTTTGACATCAGTCCCACTTCTACACCTCCTGTCTCACATCTGACTGATGTAGCTGCTCATTAACACTCAGCATGACCCTCAGAAACTGCCTGAATGATTCTGTTAACACCGAGCTGTTCGCCCAGGTGATGAATACGTGCAAATACGGATTATGGGAAGGCTGCATTTCCATTTAAATGGAGAGAAATGAGACCTAGAGATTGGTCTGTGGGGTGCAGGAGTGCTGGGAAATAAAACGGTGGGATCATAAAGAGAGAAAAGTGAGTTTAATAAATGTTACACCTGCAGGGAGTCTGATGGAAACGGTCAGCTGTAATAAGAGGGAACTGGCTGCTGAGCTGAGGCCAAAATATCTGACAGGATTTGGAGGATGGAAGCGGTTCAGAAAGGCCAGTCACATGAAACTGAAGCGATGTTTTTTATTGTAGATCTGTCACACGATTTCAATTCAATTCAGTTTTATTTATAAAGCGCCAAATTACAACAAATGTCCTCTCGAGGCACTTAAATGATAAAGTCCAATTCAAGCCAATTGGAATTCAATTCAGTGTAATCATAATCCAATGAAATCCAATTAATTCATTTCAAAATAATCCAATTCATTCATATAGAGCCAATTCAAAACCAATATCCGAGCAAAGGAAAGCAACAGATTGAACCGAAACTTGTCTTCAGTCCAAACTCCCGTCCTGAGCCTGAATATGTTGTCCAAAACAGTCCAAAAGCTGCAGAGTAATAGAGAAATAACATCCCAGCTGGTCTCTGGTCTTTAGTGAAATGGAACCTATTTGTATTTGATGATTTCCGGAGGGAAACCTGGTGGTTTCAGGCCATCCTAAGTTAGTCAGGTCACTGTAGGGTGGAGCTGGGCGTTTATTCTCACGCTAACTGTTGAGCAGAGGTCAGGACGGACAGTTCGGCACACAAAGCCTCCGACTAACACCGTCTCTGCCCATCTGCTTCCCAACAACCAACGCATTGAAGGTGATCCAGCTTTAACCGCGTTGGTTATGTTGGAGAACAGTTTGAATACCTTCAGACGAGGGGTGGGCGATATGGCAAAAATATCATATCACGATTACGATTTTATCACAATCTTCAATTAAAAAGTGAAAAACAGACAGTGTTGCAGAAGTAATTTTCGGCTGGGCAGCTCGTACCGCGGCTCAACTACTTGAAGCAGACGTTCGAACCTTTTCTACCGTCTTGAACGGTACCGATACTTTGCAAGATAAAAGGTAACTGCTTCTGTTACCTCTTTCTATCGCTTGTTTGACTTGTCATACGGAGTGCCTTTGTTAAATGCCTGTGTTAATGTTGTCTGTTTTGGTCTTAGCTAGCTGCTGCTAACGCTAGCTGCTGCTAACGCTAGCTGCTGCTTACGCTAGCTGCTGCTTACGCTAGCTGCTGCTAACGCTAGCCGCTGCTAACGCTAGCCGCTGCTTACGCTAGCCGCTGCTAACGCTAGCCGCTGCTAACGCTAGCCGCTGCTAACGCTAGCCGCTGCTTACGCTAGCCGCTGCTAACGCTAGCCGCTGCTAACGCTAGCTGCTGCTAACGCTAGCCGCTGCTTACGCTAGCTGCTGCTTACGCTAGCTGCTGCCTCCGCCTGCGGTGCCGGTGCCGCCGGGCACCTAGCTTCTTGGCTCTCAGCATCCTGTTTGGATGCTTCCTCTTCAAGTGATTGAACAGCTTCGTCCTGTAAACTTTGCAAATTACATTTGCTTGCGCTTGATCAGTTGCGTAAAATCCAAACCAATTCCATATTTTTTTTTTTGCGACCAACTTCTACATTTGGCTTTCAGCCACAGCTCTCCATGCAGCTACACACAAACAAGGAGGCGGGTAAGAAAGCGCGTCACTGCCCGTAATTCGCTGTGATTGGCCGGTCAGGTTGATGATGTAACACGTCTGGTGCATCAGTATAGAACTGCAATTTATAGAATGTGCCCGAGACGATCCCACGATCTGTAGTTTGACAGATCGTTACGGATCGTCTTCACGATTTAATATCGTCATATCGCCCTACTATCAGCCCTACTTCAGACATGGACAAAGAGTGAGGAGCCGTTTCCTCTCCATGACCTTCGAGGTCCACAGACAGATTGTGGATATGGTCGTCTTCCTGCTCAAAGACGTGTGGACTCTGCTAAAGCTAACTCAGACTGAAGGACACGTCGCCACAGACCCTGCTGGGTTCAGCAGAATTCACAGCAGAATCAAACAGAATCAAAGAATTTTTCATGTGCCAACAGTTATTTGAGGCCTGGTGTGACAGTTTTCATCAAAAAGAGCTCTGCTCTGCACATTTCCAGTTAAAAAGAAAACTAATTAGCAGCACTGCTCCACCAACAGTCCACATTAAGGTGGAACAACTCCCGCTGAGGTTCTGACCTCCAGCAGAGATGTTTTATTTCCATTTCCTGCTCTGCCAGCGGACGCACGCAGAGGTATGCATGCAGAGGTATGCATGCCGGTAAATCATGAGCTCCGAGTTCGATTTTAAAGCAGGTGTCGGTTAAATCTGGGATCAGATGTGAACATATTCACCCTCCGGCTGAAAAAACAACCACTAATGATCAATTACACGGAGGGACACGCTGCCCTTTGGCTTTGTTTCAGAGGCTTCTCAGGATTACGGCACGACTGCCCACAATATAAGATTCCTGGTCACGGCACAACCTCAGGAGACACGCTTTTTGAGGGATGATGGATAGACGTTTTTAGGAGGAGCCGTGAAGGTGGCGGGGGGCGCGAAACCCAGACAGAGGTGTGAACGTGAGCAAATAATGAGCTTAAAGCATCGACCCGTTTGGGACCACAACCTTAATCTCCAATTCCTCCTCGAGGGGAGTCGCCTCCACTTCAGGAGATTTAGGTGGAGGAGGTGTAAGCAGGAGAGGAGGCATGCAAAGACAGGCGGAGAGGCACCCAAAAATAGCTTTTTGTTCACATGGAAACCACACAAATGAGATGAGGAGGAAGGAGGAAGAGACAGCGAGAGCGAGGAAGAAGGGAGGGGCGCCTCAATGAGAGAAGGTGAGAATAAAAAGTGAAGAAGAAGAAGAAACTGTGGTCGCTGTTTTTAAGATGAAAAAGGTTTCTAATCTTACTCAAACAACTTGTTTAATTAAAGACATTAAACAGCATTTATGGGATGAAATGAGAGCTGCTGGACTCAGAACTGAACTGAAGAAGCTGCACATCTGCTTTATTTCAATCAAAACTGCAAACAAAGACAAAATACAGATGTTCAGAAGCACCTAAGCTCTGCTTTCTGCTTTCTGTGGTCTCTGGTCTTTAGTGAAATGGAACTTATTTGTATTTGATGATTTCCGGAGGGAAACCTGGTGGTTTCAGGCCATCCTAAGTTAGTCAGGTCACTGTAGGGTGGAGCTGGGTGTTTATTCTCACGCTAACTGTTGAGGACGGACAGTTCGGCTCACAAAGCCTCCGACTAACACCGTCTCTGCCCATCTGCTTCCCAACAACCAACGCATTGAAGGTGATCCAGCTTTAACCGCGTTGGTTATGTTGGAGAACAGCTTGAATACCTTCAGACGAGGGGTGGGCGATATGGCAAAAATATCATATCACGACTTTTTTTTAAAAATAAAATCACGATTTCGATTTTATCACAATCTTAAATTAAAAAGTGAAAAACAGACACTGTCTGTTTTTCGCAGAAGTAATTTTCGTCTGGGCAGCTCGTACCGCGGCTCAACTACTTGAAGCAGACGTTCGAACCCGTCCTTTTCTACTGGCTTGAATCTATTGTATAAAAGGTAACTGCTTCTGTTACCTCTTTCTATCGCTTGTTTGACTTATCATAGGAGTGCCTTTGTCAAATGCCTGTGTTAATGTTGTCTGTTTTGGTCTTAGCTAGCTGCTGCTAACGCTAGCTGCTGCTTACGCTAGCTGCTGCTTACGCTAGCCGCTGCTTTTATGGGATGAAATGAGAGCTGCTGGACTCAGAACTGAACTGAAGAAGCTGCACATCTGCTTTATTTCAATCAAAACTGCAAACAAAGACAAAATACAGATGTTCAGAAGCACCTAAGCTCTGCTTTCTGTAAGTCTTTAAGGCCTAACGCACATCTGGGAGATGGGAGATGGTGGTTCAAATCTCCTGCACGAAAGGTACTACCTCCAGGTAGGAGGTCCTTAGGTGAGACCCCTTTACCCTACCTGCCTACCTGTAAGTCGCTTTGGATAAAAGCGTCTGCTAAATGCATAAATATATATATAACATAAACATCTGCTTTATTTCAATCAAAACTGCAAACAAAGACAAAATACAGATGTTCAGAAGCACCTAATCTCTGCTCTTTAAGGCTCTTTAAGGCCTAACTTTGTGAGTTTAAGTCTCCTCCTGGAGTCTCGGTGGAAAACTTTTTCTGTTTTTTCTGTTTGTGCGTGCAGTACCTGTCCAGGTCCTCGCCGTCCTGCATGTTGAACAGCATGGAGGGAATCAGCTTGTCCATGTGCTGAGGCTCCCAGATGATGGCCTGAAGCTCGTCGTTCACCGTCTTCCTCACCACACCCTGAAGACCTTTGATCCCGGCGACTCGGATCCTGATGCAAACACACAGAAGAGCTCACTGCCAGCGTTTTTCCTGTTTCTAACTTCCTGGTCACAGATTGTTGCTGTTTCCCATCATTAACGCTCTGATTTATTCGACCGATCCAATGTGAACAGAGATGCTAACACTCTGAAGCTGTGCTGCATTCGAATGAGGCCAAACATTTAGAGGAAGAAGCAGAATCTTTCTCATCTGTCTGCACAGCATGATTCCTTTCAGAAGCCGAGAGAGACGCCAACTTTCCTTCTCATTGTTCTGTTCTGGACACAAAACTCTCTGAGCAATAACGCAAAACACAGGGCAGGCGACCCCGCCTCGGGCTTTATCCAATCACTGCCCCAGAAATCCTATTTGGGAATTCATCTCCACCTGTGAGGAGTCGCCGCTGAAAGGAACAATGAGATAGAGAGGAGAAGCGAGGAGTCCTACTGTTTACAGCCAGGCAGCTGCTGAGAGTAAAGAAATAACTCAGAAATAATCCCAGCATTCCCCAGATGCTGCAGCCCTCCACTTCCAATAAAACACCGGCACACGAGTAAAGATAAGAGTGGATTTTATGCAGAAATATTCTCACCTCTCAGCTGCCGCTGAGAGTTTTGCAAATAGTATCAGTCATTCTGAGCAGGGAGGCCATTTTCATCATGAAAGAGACGGAAAAGTCTTCAGATATTGTTTTCATACGCTGCTCATCTGTGTTAGAATCGAACTGCCTCCACCACGAAGCTATTTTTACCTCCCTAAAAGAGGCCGGAGAGCAGAGCGAGCCTTCAGAACGACGAGCGTTTTATTCCTCTCTGATTAAGAAAGTAACTTTTTGTTTTACTGAAGCATCCGCTTCACTATCAGTTTTTATCCTATTATATTTAAGTAGCTGAGCCACACAAGAAAAAGGCTTTCTGAAGGGATTTCAGAGTCTTTCTTTGGACATTTTCTGCTTTTTCACTTGTACCTGAACATTTTCAGAGGAATATGTGTTTTTTCTTTGTTGAGCCACTTAACTCTGAGATATGACATCCTCCTAACTCAAGGGATGAACCAGTGTTGTGTCGACACAGAACAGACAACTTAGCAAAGAAGCCATTTTAAACTGGATCTTTAGGCACTTTGTCACAAAGACACATCATTTGTTCCCATTTCTTTAGCTGCATCTATGAAAAACAGCAAAGAAAACACAGTTTGACAGACAGAAAATAGGATTTCTGCAGCAACAAGGTGATTCCCAAAGAGCTATTAGCTGAAAACTTGGCATATCTCAGCATGGTGTGCAGTGTGTCCTTAAAACATTTGAGGAAACTGGACAAGTGGAGGACAAAAGAAGAAGTGTCAGGCCTAAAAAACTATCTACAGCAGATGAACAGGATCTGAAAGTGATGTCCTTAAGAAAGAGGAAAAAATCCAGCTGTGACCTGACAGGACCTGAGAGATGCATCTGGACCTTCAGCTGATCCATCTACTGTTGGCCCAAGCCTCATCAGAAATGGTCTCCATGGAAGGGTGGCTGTCAAGAAGCCGTTCTTAAGGAAGGGAAACAGGGAGAAAAGGCTGAGCTGTGCCAAATGACACAAGAAGTGGACTGAAAATCAGTGGCAACAGGTCTTATGGAGGGATGAATCCTCCCCAGAGCCCGGACCTCAACATTATTGAAGCAGTGTGGGATCATCTGACAGAGAACGGAACAAAAGGCAGCCCACATCCAAAGAAGAGCTTTGGGATGTCCTTCAAGAAGCCTGGAGAACTATTCCTGAAGACTCCTTAAAGAAATGACAGAAAGCTCGTCTCAGAGGGTTCAGGCTGAGTTGGAGAATAAAGGAGCTCAGACCAGATATTCACTTTAAAGCTGCTGAGAACTGTTTTTCAAACATTACTGTAAGTATATTTGCACTCCTGAGGTGGTGTTACTCAGCCATGTGGTCTCAGTGGAAGGGAGAGGCCATGAAATATGGATCAGGTGGAGCTATATTTATATCTGTATTCTGTATGGAATCAAGAGAGATGAGAGCTGCTCACGTGGGGCTGTGTTGCCTCCCCTCCCTCATGGATGTTGCTGTTGATATGAAATCCTTCGCCAAGTTCAAAGAAAACTGGAAAATCTCAAACATACATATGCAGCAGCGAGCAGCTTAGTACTGAAATGTAAAAAATCCACTGAAGTGATGTCCATGCAGGTTTTCATTTTATCCAAGGAACATGTTTAATGGAGGCAGCTCATTGCTGTGACTGCTCAAAATCAGTTAATGAAAGGGTTTAGTCTGCTTATTTAGAGCGATTTTAATAATGCAGCCTCTCCCTGGTCACATGGGAATATTTCTCTGCATACATATGTACATATATATATATTTATTAGGGATTTTTGTGAAGAAGGAAGTGGGGAAAGTAGTTTATGAAATACATATGAAAAGAAGCAGAAATTTCTCCTAATTTCACATCAGAACGATAACTAAAAGATTAACACAATCCAATGTGACCAATAAAACAATGGAGTAAAAAGTCAGGGGGCTATTGGCTCATATTGGAGCAAAATATGTGTAACTATAGAAAAAAATAAATAATATGGGCTATAATTATTTTTTACCATCAACTGAGGTATGTTCTTGATACTTTGCAGAACAAATGCTCCCAGTTTAACACGCTAGCATCAGAGTAACCATTTGAATGCGTTTCACTTTGACAGATTTAGCACTGAAGAGGAAAAAAATCTGGCCAAAAATGCATGTGGTATTAAGAGTTTAATTTCATGAAGACATCCAAGTCTAAATACCTTGAATACAAGATTTTAATATGCAAATGTAAACGTCTAAATGTTGTCTACGTAGCTTTGAAAACATCTTCACATGGAAGCATGTTTACAAAGAACTACAGGAGGCCCATTAATGAACCCTGAGGGACGCCACAGAGAAGGAAACACTTCATTATCAGCAAAAAATTACAACATAGAAGCAGAGACATACCTAAAAAAGATGAATCAAATAAAGAAATTAATGCACTTGCAGGTTATGACTAAATATTGAAGGTCAGGGGATATCTTTTTGGGATTATACCTGGTTCTGGTATCAGGCTCGTCATGAGTAGAGTGGCACATGGCGCTGAACTGGGAGACAAAGAAGTCGTAGCGGCGATGATAGGATGGCGTGTCCTCCTCAATGTTGGCAAATTTCACAAACTACAGAAAAGAAATAAAGAGGAAGAAAACATTTACAAGCTTCATCTGTCTTAGAATTAAGCACAAAATATGAGGCTTTGTGGTCAGAAGTATACGCAGAAACAACCAATTCTGGCTGGTTTAATTAACAGTTTTATGTGAAGAATACAATAAAAGTGTGGACAATACTTTACAAAATCACTTGAAAGTCAAAGTTTGCTGGTATTTTGATCCATCCATCCATTTTCTATGCCCTCTTTATGCAATCCAGGTCACAAAGGGAGTGGAACCAATCATAGCTACCACAGAATAAACCCTGGACAGGCTTCCAGTCCATCACAGGTTGGTATTTCCTCTTAGAATAAGCTAATAAGCCAATAGCTCTTTGGGAATCACCTTGTTGCTGCAGAAATCCTATTTTCTGTCTGTCAAACTGTGTTTTCTTTGCTGTTTTTCATAGATGCAGCTAAAGAAATGGGAACAAATGATGTGTCTTTGTGACAAAGTGCCTAAAGATCCAGTTTAAAACGGCTTCTTTGCTAAGTTGTCTGTTCTGTGTCGACACAACACTGGTTCATCCCTTGAGTTAGGAGCCTTTTTTCTGCCTGAATGCTTCATAGCTCAGAGTTAAGTGGCTTAAAATGCAGGGAAAACGCAGCCAATGTCCAAAGAAAACTTTGAAATAGTCTCAGAAAGCCTGGAGAATAGTGCTTAATATCACAAGAAAGTCTGGCTGCTTGGAAGAAAATGAAAAGACACGAATGCTCGATCAGGACCTTTGCTCTGGCTTCATCATTATGACTTGCCTCAATCAGCAATAATTTACTGGACACCTGTTCACTTGCTGTTAAGTCATCCATCTTCTATCTCTCTGAGTTGCAATACGACCGAAAACAGATTTATTTGAACAAGCCTGGAATGAAACTTAAAATCAGAGCTGAAAACCTCCCTGAAGCGGTCAAACCAACCACTGCAGAGCTCTGAGAACGGTTCCTGGGACTAAAAAGCATCATCTTGCATTGCAATGCTGATGACAGCCATTGAAGAGTTTCCCCTTTAGCCCAGACTATAATTTCCTCGCTCCAAACAAGCATCGAGTGTCCTCTGGAGAGGCCTCTTCTTTTCCACACAGTCGGCGGCTCTCGAGGAGCGCTTGCCTCCACCCTCTCATTGTCCACTGCGACAAATTGCCTCTGCTCAGTTTGGCATCAATGACAAAACCTTGCTGTTCTACCTGGTAATTTCCTCCCATTTCGTGGCTAACCTCTCCTGGGGGTAACGGCTCAGATGGAAGGCAGCTGGCACACGGGAGCGACTTCCCCTCAGGCTGCTAATACACCGCACAACCGGAGGTAGCACAGCTGATGGGTGGCGTTTAGGACCAAGGCGAAGCTCTGGTCAGGATGTAAATTTGGGCCCACGAGCCTTCCATAGATTTAGTTTGGTTTAATTCTGTCATAAGAAAATAAAACAACACAATAGCCGAAAATCTTACAAAGTTACTGACATTAAAGTGTAGACACACCTGCTTAAAACCATCAAACAGCAACTCCCATTTGTCCATTCCTGGCGTTTCTAGGTCAAAGCATTTCTCCTCTTCGGCTTGTTTTCACTCCACCTTCTCCTCCAACAGTGGCCTGTGAGATGTTTCCTGAACATTGGCTCTAATCTGATTGGTGTAACTCTCTCCAGCAGAGGGTCTTCCTTGCCTTGTTCGCCACTTTAACTCCATTCAAATCCAGTTAAGTCCTGGAAAAGCCATCGATGGCTTACTTTAAGTAAAACGAAGGCCGTTCTTGAACCATGGGGTAAAAATGCTTGATTTTGGTCTCGTTTGAAAGCTGACCTTCATATTTTGTTGCCGAAATCATAGGTCTGTAGTCTGGAAAGTTGGCTGTGAAGTGTTCCTGAACATGCAGATTTAGACACATGCAGCCTCTTTAACAAGCTTCTGTTGAATTTCTGATACCTTTCTCAACAGGAAACTTTTCCAAGTGACACAAATTCAACTAAAAGAAAACTAAAACTGCTTTAATATTTCAATTCTACAAGAAAGCACCGTTTGATTCAAGTACTTTGGGTAAACGCCAGCCTCACGTTGCCATGAAATACAAGGATTCTGTCGTGCTCTGAATGCAGAACAGCCATAGAAACCTTTTTACTTCAGACTGAAACCAGTGGAGAACCTGAGATGTGTGAACAGCTGCAGATGAAATGATGTGACGGTGACAGAAAGATGAAAACACGTCTCACGCTCCGACACATCAGCCAGACGAACATGCCCAAAGTGACGAGGCCAACGAGACACAGTGGTAAATTTAAAGAGATTCCTTTTCAGGCGGCGTTATGCGAAGCTTTTCTTTCTTCCTTCCTTCCACTACAACATCCACATGATGCCAGCTGAGAAGCAAATGCAGCCCTGAGATGACCCAAAAACATGGGAAAACCTACAAAGCTTTCTTGTAAACCCTGATAGTGAAATAAGAAATTCCAGAAGCTTTCACTACAATGATCATTTTGCTACATAAATGCCTCTATTCTTTGATTTCTTTGCCTTAGAATCTCTTCTGAGTTTTAAAGCTTTAAATACAAAAATAAGGGGAATAAATGCAGAAAATGAGACCCAACTATCAGGGGATCGAACTGGCATTTAAACACCCATCGAGGGTGTTTCTGGCCTGAGCGACTGGTTCACTGATGGTCCTGCTGGCTGCTGGAGTGGCAGCTTCACAGTTTGAGTGGGAGGAGGCTAAATGTTTGTCGACTCAAGCCAAGAAGGAATTTTATAGCTCCTTCCTTTGGCCTCAGTTTGGGCTTTAAGTCGTGATAACAGCAGAATACGAGGGACAATATTCAGTTTGTGTACGCTGTAATAGCTTTAATAGCTTTAACAGGCCATGTGTTGGATATCCTGACTTCTTTTGCTCTCGTCAGTGCTACAGTTTGCCAGAGGAAAGTTTCCTGGTATCTGCAGCAGGAACGTGTTGCAGACAGAGTCCCAACATGCTGCTGCCTCCTGAGTCCTGAATCAGGTTTGTAGACGGTCTGGGAGTTTGTTTCCTGAAACATCTTGTTCGTACTGTCGATCAGACCCCACAAAGCTGAGCCCTTCGGTAGCCGTTAGATAAATGCTTCTCATGAAACTTTTGACTTATGGTCTCTGGATGATGCAAACAGGATATCTGCTCGCTATTCCATGAAAAGGCCCAAACATTTCAGACAGCGTCAGCAGTCTGAATGCAGTTTCTGTACCTTTCCTCCTCACCTTGTTTAAACTCATTTCAAACATGAGAACCTGATGAATGCACAGCCAGCTAACATTCAGCTAACTTTCAGCTAATGTTCAGCTAGCATTCAGCTAACGTTCAGCTAACATTCTGCTAATGTTCAGCTAACATTCAGCTAACATTCTGCTAACATTCTGCTAACGTTCAGCTAGCATTCAGCTAACATTCTGCTAACATTCAGCTAACGTTCAGCTAACATTCTGCTAACGTTCTGCTAACGTTCAGCCAATATTCAGCTAACATTCATAACCAGCTGATCTGGTATAAAAGGACAAACTGACAAAAACAACACACATTTGTAAAACAGCAAAATACAAATAAATCTACAAAAAATGCAAATAATTCGTTGTCTTTTTTTTTTCATTTTCACTGTATTATTAATTTTTTCTTACTTTTCTTACGTACTTACGTCCTGGATCGCATCTATTTCTCCTATTTTCACTTCGAAATTAATTTTAACTCCATTTGCAATTTCTCCCCCAAAATATTTATTTCTGTGTAAATTTTCAGGTCAAACGCTGCATGATTAAAGAGGCTTAAAGCATCAAACACTCCGATTCACTTTGAATTTTGCCTTTAAGCAAAATAAATATGCACTAAAGCCACATTTCAAAGTGACATACGAGTACTAAACCGCTTCTATGTTTACCTGTTTGTGCTAAACCAAAGACTTTTTCTGTATTATAGAAGGAAAAACTGTACATAGACACAGTTAAACATGTCGGAAAGATAAAATAAACAAAAAGACAGAAAGAAAATGAGCTGCTGTAATTATTGTGAACACGCCCATCTGTAAATTACAACATGTGGTGTACAGTCTTAAATCTAAATATAATTGTGGTCTGTCAAATTATAACATATTTTATAAAACAATCTTCAGTCCTGCCCAGATCTAAACAGCTTTAAACATACGAGCTTAAATAAAAACACTAGTTTCTACTGTAAAAGCTCATCTCATATGACATTTCATAATCAAACTGTCAGATTTTATTATTGGCCATTGGCAACGCTCTACAGAGCAGACAGAAACAAAGACGTAACTGTAGACTAAATAAGTTGGAACAGGAGCTGACACTTCTCTGACCATCTGTGCACTAAATGTGATGTGTGAAATTAAAAGTGAAAGAGGACAACGAAGCCAACAGCGAAGTCAACAGATGGAATCTAATAAAGACGACATTGATTTTCTGTACAGCCCACTGAGATTAAGCAACACTTCGGTCCAGTAAAAACAGGCATCAAACTGATTTAATGCTAAGTTGTACTAATACCTCGGAAAAAATCTGGAAGATCTAGTTCCCATTTTAGTTTTTTAACTTTAAAAAAAGGAAAGAAAAGAAATGTCGAACTGTCCATAAATTATAGACCAACATGATTAAAGGAAAATAAACCATTCAGACCAAGAGTAACAGGTTTTCTTGGCAGGGAATCGGCTGTACTGTATGTGCAACACAGCTGGCTCCACAGGCTATAAATATTGGACCTGAACTCCCCTGTGAGTCTGACTCATTGGCTTCATGTGTCTGAGTGTGGGCTGATGACTGTCTTTTCTATTGAGATGGAGGGAGACGCTTCTCACCATCCCAGACTGCCAATAAAGTCGACTGGCAGGTACATTTAGCAAGTGAAGAGTGAATACCAGGGGGTGCAGACAGCAGAGAAACACTGCGGTGACGTATTTATTTGGGAACTGCACACAAATAAACACACAGGAGAAAAATGATGTCATTTTAAAAGATGTTGCTCCTGATGTTTGTTGTGCTTTCGGAAATGTTTCATTGTCCGTTTTATTGCGTTTTCCTAAATGTTTCAGCGTTTGTTTTATTGCATTTTTTCTAAATATTTCAGCGTTTGTTTTGTTACTTTTTCTAAATATTTCAGCGTTTGTTTTGTTACTTTTTCTAAATATTTCAGTGTTTTTTTTTTGTTACTTTTTCTAAATATTTCAGCGTTTGTTTTGTTACTTTTTCTAAATATTTCAGCGTCTTCTGTTTTGTTGAGTTTTCCGAAATATTTCAGCGTCTGTTTTGTTTCCTTTTCCTAAATATTTCAGCGTTTTTTTTGTTACTTTTTCTAAATATTTCAGCGTTTTTTTGTTACTTTTTCTAAATATTTCAGCGTTTGTTTTGTTACTTTTTTTAAATATTTCAGCGTTTGTTTTGTTTCTTTTTCCCAAATATTTCAGCATTTTTTTTGTTACTTTTTCTAAATATTTCAGCGTTTTTTTTTGTTACTTTTTCTAAATATTTCAGCGTTTTTTTTGTTACTTTTTCTAAATATTTCAGCGTTTGTTTTGTTACTTTTTCTAAATATTTCAGCGTTTGTTTTGTTACTTTTTCTAAATATTTCAGCGTTTGTTTTGTTACTTTTTCTAAATATTTCAGCGTTTGTTTTGTTACTTTTTCTAAATATTTCAGCGTTTGTTTTGTTACTTTTTCTAAATATTTCAGCGTTTGTTTTGTTACTTTTTCTAAATATTTCAGTGTTTTTTTTGTTACTTTTTCTAAATATTTCAGCCTTTTGTTGTGCTGTCTGAAATGTTACTTTCGTGTCTGAGTGTGGGCTGATGACTGTCTTTTCTATTGAGATGGAGGGAGACGCTTCTCACCATCCCAGACTGCCAATAAAGTCGACTGGCAGGTACATTTAGCAAGTGAAGAGTGAATACCAGGGGGTGCAGACAGCAGAGAAACACTGCGGTGACGTATTTATTTGGGAACTGCACACAAATAAACACACAGGAAAAAAATGATGTCATTTTAAAAGATGTTGCTCCTGATGTTTGTTGTGCTTTCGGAAATGTTTCATTGTCCGTTTTATTGCGTTTTTTCTAAATATTTCAGCGTTTGTTTTGTTACTTTTTCTAAATATTTCAGCGTTTGTTTTGTTACTTTTTCTAAATATTTCAGCGTTTGTTTTGTTACTTTTTCTAAATATTTCAGCGTCTGTTTTGTTACTTTTTCTAAATATTTCGGCGTTTGTTTTGTTACTTTTTCTAAATATTTCGGCGTTTGTTTTGTTACTTTTTCTAAATATTTCAGCGTTTGTTTTGTTACTTTTTCTAAATATTTCAGCGTTTGTTTTGTTACTTTTTCTAAATATTTCAGCATTTGTTTTGTTACTTTTTCTAAATATTTCAGTGTTTGTTTTGTTACTTTTTCTAAATATTTCAGCGTCGTCTGTTTTGTCTGAAATGTTTCGTGTCTTTTTTGTTGCGTCCGTTTTGATTAACAAAATATTGTTTCTGTTAACAAAACATCGCTAAAACATCAAATATCATCTAAATGTTTTATGAAAGGTTTCACCTATTTTTCTCTTACATTTTCTGTTTTGGTGTTAGTTTTTTTCAGGAAATATTTACTTGTTTTGTGAACTCTTCTGTTTGTTATGTAAAATGTTTTATTTCATACACCTTAGGGCCACCATATAAACGTCTTTAGACTCTGGTGAGCCTCCGATTAAAGCTGCAAATCATCTTTTTTCCACCAAATTTATGTAATTTTTTCTAGCTTTGTGTTGATGTTGCTCTGAAGACATCTCAAACAAACTCATTTAATTGATAACTAGCAAAACAACAAATAAAAGTGCTTAATTTTGCCCGGCTATGATGCAAAACCAAACACCGACATTAAATGGAGCACATCACCTTTGAAGTGGGCCATATGTGGAAAATTTAATTAACATGGCTCTCACCCACAGGCTGCCAGTGTTGAAACCGCCCCCCACTCTCTAACCACCTGATTTTGCCACCCGTCTCTGCATCTGTTCTCCTCTGTCAGAGTCTAAATACCACACATAAATAATGCATGGGCTTTTGCATCTAAACCTTCAGCTCAGTATCCTGCTCAGATGAACCACGAACAATGGCAAAGACAACAGGTTCAGATAGGAAGTGGTATGAAAGGAAGTTGGAGGGAAAACAAAGCCCTTTGGGTTCACCTTTAAAGGACTTTGAGGGAGAAAATTGAGCCGAGGTTTACACCTTATAATAAACGCTTTACAAAGGATTCGTTACAGGGCCTTTTCCTTTCCCAGAATGAGAATTAAATTAGCTATGCAACAGCAAAAAAATCAGCCTCTGGGCTGAAAGTAATTGATTTATTTGGCTTGTTTTGAGAATAAGAAAATCAACTTTAGTCAATACAAGTCTGCTCTGCAGCTACAGGACAGTCAACATAAAAGTATAATAATCTGAAAGGAAAGCAGAGACACCACCTCATACAAATGAAACAGCCAAAGGTGCTTTAAAGTATTGTTTGGTGAACAGTATTATTGTGAAAAGTCCTGTTTGCTGCTCAAAGAAATTTGATGTGAAACCCTTCAGGGAAGGCAGCAGAAGTACTTTATCACATGGTAATTTAGTTTAATTTTCACACTCATCTCCTCCTGGCTTTCCATGTGTGCTCCACCTAGAATACCAAGTTATCCCAATGGCAGTGATAGCTGTTATGAAGCACGTGCACGCCTTTAATCAGACCCACGTGAGCTTTTTCAGGACCCTAGTAGAGAAATGTATCAGCCTGAATGCCCTTTTCTTCAATTGACCATATCTTGAGAGCCATAAATAAGCTTCTGAGAGCAGAGGCAAGATGTCTTTTTCTGCCCAGATTTCTGCTAGCATTCAATATTAATGCATCTATGTTTGGTGGCATTTTCTTAGTATGTTTCTCAGATATTTTCCCACAAAAATAACCTCTCAGAGGGTGAGAAAGATCTAAAGAATTCATGTGAAACGAAAATGTCTGAGTGCCATTTTCGTGTCTTACCGAGTTGGTTCCCAGGACCTGTAGGTCCGGCTCTCCGGACTCCAGCAGCTTGGCTACCATGTGCAGGAAACTCTCCACAAAGGGTTTGATGCTCTGAGAGTGACAAGCCATCAGCAGCTGGTCCAGTGCCTCCATAGCTATCACCACATACCTGCAGACAGGTGGCAGGGGGGGGTTAAAGTTCCTCATCAAGGTGTTTTCCAATTGAAACATAACCAGAGCACATCATCCAGGTCAAAAAGTCAGCTATGGACACCAAGTCAGGTCATTTTAATCCTTCACAAAGCTTGAAAACAGTCTTTATTCATCTGCATCTTGTAGATATTTGCAGTAAGAGGCAAAAATCAAGAATTGTTGTGGTCCTCTTACTCGGCGTCCCTTTTCTTTTGCAGGAGTGGTCATCCAGCCCTTCAGCCTGGGAGTTGGGGGGTAATCTGGAGTTGAGCTACATCATATTCCACTAAGTTGTTTTAAAGAGCAGCTTGGCATTCAGGGTGCTGTCCTGCTGTGGTTTACTTCTTATTTAACAGGCAGGATTTCCTCTGTTAACACAGGGAATTTCTCTTCAACAGCCCCAGTCACTAGTGGAGCTCCTCAAGGATCTATTTCGGGACTTATCTTATTCCAACTGTATATGCTTCCCTTAGGCTACATTTTCAGCAAATATAATACCTCATTTCATTGCTACACAGATGATAAACAAATCTACCTGCCCTTAAACTGGAGGACTCCACTTCTATCCAAAACTTCTTCAGGAATAAGCTGAATCTTAGAAACTCGGAGGTGGAAATCCATTCTTTCCGGTAACAATTTGAAGACATTTGTTACAGCTTTGATCACCTGAAGGAAGGATTATTGTAGCTGCTTTTACTTGTGCATCAGCCAGTCTCTTTTAGCCCATCTGCAGCTTCTAACAGGCACCTCTGCTTTAGCGTCACTCCACTACCTCCAGATTAAGCACAGAAGTGATTTTTTAATTATTTTGTACGTGTTTTAATGCTTTAAACGGGTCGGCACCAACTCCTCTGATAAACTGCTTCCAGCTGCTCGAGTTTAGTGAATAAAGGAGACTCTCTTTGCAGGTTTCTGCCGTTTATTAAACATTCCCGCTCAGCTGAGAGTTTTAAAACACAGCTGAAGACTTATTTGTTCTCATTTAACTGCATTTAACTCTCTTAACCATTTCCAGTTGTTTTCTTTCTTCATTTTTTGCTTTCTGTGCTTTTAATCCATCTCTACTCCTGATTGTGTCAACTTTGGTCAACTGCAGTTGCTTTAAATGTGTTTTTAAAAGGAATCTGATTAGATTTAAGGTAGGTGAAAATAAGTGGAGGGATGGGTTGAGCCAAAGTGTGACTATATGGTAGATTTACTGATACTGAGTGAATTAGCTGCAGTAAGAATCCACTTCTTTGAGTTTGCTCCATCTGGAAGGTAAAGGCTGCCAACAGCTTTGGGATTTGAGTGAAATAAACTCCAACATGTGAACACGTCACTCTGTTAAGAGCAGAACGTCTGAGGCAAAGCCAAAGATGTCTGTAACGGCGGCAGATGGAAGAGGTAGGAACACGTTCTCCGGTGGTCGGCTTTGGGAATCAAAATCACAGCCAATTAAATGGTTTCTGACATCATAATGACTCCATTGATCTGGTGACACTCAGAAGGGCTGTTTGCATATTTCAGCTCATTTCAATTACTTTCCTAATGGAAATAAACAAAGAATAATATCAATCGACCCAATATTATTGCATAATATATCCAGAACGATGTTCTGAAGCTTCTCCAAGCAGCAGGTTACCTGCTGACAGGTGAGGGTGTCAGGATTGGGTATAAAAGTAGCTTCCACCAAAGATTCAGCCTCTCCAACAAGGATGGGTCGTGGCTCACCGCTTTGTGCCAAACTCCATCAGAGAATCATCAATAAGTTCAGGAAATATTCCTCAGAGTCAGACTGTAAAGAACTTTGGTCTTTCAGCATCTACAGAGCAGAATATTGTGAACAGATTCAGGGAGTCTGGGGAAATCTCAGTGTGGAAAGTGGCTGTGAAACTCATCCCGGCTGCTCAGATGTGTGTTTTATTACTTTGGTTTCAAGCTTTAATTTGCTTTAAACGCCAACAACGAGGTAAAAACCCTCAGAAACACAGTTAAAACAGTTAAAACAGTAAAAAACTATCAAAAATCAGCCCCAGAGTCAGACACAGCAGCAAGAAAAGTGTCACGGGAAGTGAAGAAGAAGAGAAGGAAGACAACAGGAAGTGAAGAAGAAGAGAAGGAAGACAACAGGAAGTGAAGAAGAAGAGAAGGAAGACAACAGGAAGTGAAGAAGAAGAGAAGGAAGACAAGAATAAACATCAGATGCTGGAGAGATCAGAGGAAAAGACACAGAAGCAGAGAGAAAGAATTCTTTCTTCTAACATAAGCTCGAACCTTATTGGTGGAGCCTCAGTTAGCTCCAGTTTTATCTAATTTCACTCAGAAATCTAGTTTTCAGCCTTTCAAAATGTTCTTTCCAATCTCACACTGACACATATCGAATGAGAGAAAAACATTTTATCCTCCTGTTTTGTCTTTTCTGAGCAGGTTTAAGCTGCTTCACTGACCAATTTTTATGTATTTGGAATATCAAAAGAAATTAGTTTAATGCAGCAAAACACTCTAAAAGCTGCTGTAGAGTCAAAGAAAGACAGAAAGTTTATAGAATCTACAGCAACAGCTTCTGGAGCTTCTCCAACCAGAAGGTTACCTGCTGACAGGTGAGGGTGTCAGGATTGGGTATAAAAGCAGCTTCCACCAAAGGTTCAGCCTCTCCAACAAGGATGGGTCGTGGCTCACCGCTTTGTGCCAAACTCCATCAGAGAATCATCAATAAGTTCAGGATATATTCCTCAGAGTCAGACTGGAAAGAACTTTGGTCTTTCAGCATCTACAGAGCAGAATATTGGGAACAGATTCAGGGAGTCTGGGGAAATCTCAGTGTGGAAAGTGGCTGTGAAACTCATCCCGGCTGCTCAGATGTGTGTTTTATTACTTTGGTTTCAAACTTTAATTTGCTTTAAACGCCAACAACGAGATAAAAAACCCTCAGAAACACAGTTAAAACAGTAAAAAACAATCAAAAACGAGCCCCAGAGTCAGACACAGCAGCAAGAAAAGTGTCACAGGAAGTGAAGAAGAAGAGAAGGAAGACAACAGGAAGTGAAGAAGAAGAGAAGGAAGACAACAGGAAGTGAAGAAGAAGAGAAGGAAGACAACAGGAAGTGAAGAAGAAGAGAAGGAAGACAACAGGAAGTGAAGAAGAAGAGAAGGAAGACAACAGGAAGTGAAGAAGAAGAGAAGGAAGACAAGAATAAACATCAGATGCTGGAGAGATCAGAGGAAAAGATGCAGAGAGAAAGAATTCTTTCTTCTAACATAAGCTCAAACCTTATTGGTGGAGCCTCAGTTAGCTCCAGTTTTATCTAATTTCACTCAGAAATCTAGTTTTCAGCCTTTCTTAATGTTCTTTGCAATCTCACACTGACACATATCGAATGAGAGAAAAACATTTTATCCTCCTGTTTTGTCTTTTCTGAGCAGGTTTAAGCTGCTTCACTGACCAATTTTTATGTATTTGGAATATCAAAAGAAATTAGTTTAATGCAGCAAAACACTCTAAAAGCTGCTGTAGAGTCAAAGAAAGACAGAAAGTTTATAGAATCTACAGAAACAGCTTCTGGAGGATTCTCCAACCAGCAGGTTACCTGCTGACAGGTGAGGGTGTCAGGATTGGTTATAAAAGCAGCTTCCACCAAAGGTTCAGCCTCTCCAACAAGGATGGGTCGTGGCTCACTGCTTTGTGCCAAACTCCATCAGAGAATCATCAATAAGTTCAGGAAATATTCCTCAGAGTCAGACTGTAAAGAACTTTGTTCTTTCAGCATCTACAGAGCAGGATATTGGGAACAGATTCAGGGAGTCTGGGGAAGTCTCAGTGTGGAAAGGCCAAGGACAGAAAGCCCTGTTGGATGAGCTCGGAGCCCTCAGGCAGCACTGCAGGAGAAACCGTCAGGCCACCATGATCCATACAGCCACATGGGCTCAGGAGGAGCTGGGAAAAGCATTTCCACTCAACACAGTCCACGGCTGCATCCAGAAATGTGAGCTGAAGCTGCATCACACCAGGAGGAAGCCATATATCAGCTCTGAGCAGAACCACGGCCCAGTTCTCTGGACTCCAGCTCATCTCAGAGGGACAGAAAGACAGTGGACACGTGTTCTGTGGGCAGATGAGTCCACGTTTCAGCTGCTTCTGGGAAAAACTGATGAGAAAGAGCATCCAGGCCCTCTGAAAACCTCCAACAATGAGTGTCTGAACCATTAAAAAGAGTCATTAAAGGAAGCTGATCGCTCCTGCAGCCTAACATCATGACTCTGGGTATAAATAAGTGCTCCCCCTGTTTAACCCGACCTTCATTTGGACATCCACTGAACCAGTATTGTGCCTTTAATCTAAGAATATTCTCCTTCTCCCTCAGCTTCATCATGTTTTTGCCCAAACAGCAGTAAGTAACCTCCATCTTTTCCTGTTCTCAGAGGAAAAGTGTTGCCATGGGTTTAAGCTTCTTGAGCTTCGGTTGCTTTATTTCACAGAATCTATGAATTGAAAGGGTTAATATGAGCAGTTGTTGCTGCTTTACTGAAGAAAAACTGGTGTAAAATGCATGAAGCACTCACCCGTAGCGGTGTCGCACCACATCTCTGCTCAGCCTCTCGGCCAGGTAAGCCCCGATCCTGTCCAGCTTTTCTGGAGCCGATACAGCGTAGAAGGTCAGCTTCTCCATGTCAGATTTACTGAGGCCATCCTGCGGAAAACACAGGATAGGCTTCAGAGATTAGGAGGGATCACAGTTTGTTTCTCCAGCTTTTACAGGAAAGTTTAACCACAGACGAAACCAAAAGGGATCTCTGTAAAATCAGAGACCGCTGCTTAACGAGAAGCTCTTTCCCTCTGTTTCTGAGTCGCTGTGCCGTCCAACAACAGACAATAAAAAAGGAAATAAGAGGCTTTGTGAGGATTTTAGCTGCATCGAAATACAGCAAACAGACAGCAGGACAGAAGCAAACAGATGTTCACACAGCTGGACATACATAAATGTTCATGAAACTTGTGATTTTATTAGCTTCTTTACTCAATAAATCAGTTAATAATCAACAAAATACCTAATTTATCTAAATAATACAGGATGACGTGTTCTTCCACCATCAACTGTCTGGGTACTACTCCCACTTATCAAAGCACTTTAAAGTATTAAAGTAGTTCACTTTGGGCAACATTCAGTGTCCGTTTAAACCGTTTAAACTGTTTAAATGTTGCTTAAAGTGAAACCGAAGACTCCAGGTTTGTTCATTTCCAACGACAGACGCATTAAACCCAACAGAGATGTTAAATGAACCGTGAACATGTTTGATTTGGCTCCTCTGCTGCAGGAATAAATGGCCGAACACAACAACTCACCGCTTAGAAACCTCACCGGGCCTGAAACGTAATTATGAATCATTCAAACACAGCTCAAACCGCCAGCAATCAGAACAAAATACACTGAAATTTGCTCCCTTTCCTGCTCAGAAAAACAGACAAAGTCACTTCCTGCAGAAGGCAGATGTTCTTCTGGGTAACAGGAAGGTCAAACTGAGTGTTCTTCAAGCTAAAAGACAACAGGTGTAAATAAATACTCATCTGAGAGGTGGGGGGAGCTAATCTGAGACCGTCCCCTGGGGGCTTTGGTCTCAGCAAGCAGAAATTCATTCAGCATGCTCTCTGCCATGCTTCCCTTTATCCATCAGCCAAAAGGTTGAAGGTCACGAATGGATGGATTAAATATGAGCGAATTAAGCTTTTTAAATCAACCGAGACGGCATCAAACAAGTGAAAACAATGTTCTCTGGTTTTCAAAGCCATGGCAGAGTTATTCAGTTCCTTCACTTCAGCGTTTCTCTGCACGGGTCTCCGCATCAAGCTCGCCGCCGCCGTCACAAGCGGCCACCAAACGTCGAGTAATTCACGGTGAAAGCGCCCAGCTGCCTCCTCCGACATCAACAGTTTTACTCCAACAGCCGCTGGGCGACCACTTCCCAGACGGATGAAAACATTTCCATCAACAGAAGCATTTAACAGATGATCAGAAGCCAAACGGGCGTCTCTGAGCGGGTCGATACGTTCAGATTAATGAGAGCAACATTT
Source organism: Leuresthes tenuis (assembly GCF_036924035.1). Lineage (NCBI taxonomy): Eukaryota > Metazoa > Chordata > Actinopteri > Atheriniformes > Atherinopsidae > Leuresthes > Leuresthes tenuis. The sequence continues at coordinate 3,644,617 of NW_027325368.1, read as the reverse complement.
AGCAGGAATAATCAGCACAAATTTAGCCAATCAAAAGCTGCAGCTGAAGTTGGTAAGTTAAAAAGTGCCAAATGACCTTTTTTAAACACGAACCATTCATCTCTACTAAAACCCTGGATGCTCTATATCAGGGATGTCCTGGAGGGCCGCTGTCCTGCAGGTTTTAGACGTTTTCCTGCTTTGTTTCAGATCAAATGAAACTCTTCAAAAGATTCTTACATTCTGCACAAACCAGCTAATGATGCATTGATCTGAATCAGGTGTTTTGGAGCAGGAAACGTCTAAAACCTGCAGGACAAACGGCCCTCGAGGACCACAGTTTGACATCCCTGCTCTGTATTAATGGCAGAGGCCTGCCAGGATTACAGATAGCACACCAACACATTAGCTCTGCGTGATTTCTGTTCAACGGAGGATGTTTAAGGCTTGCCAGCACTCACTTTGGGGTCCTCGGGGAAGATGTTATCCACCAGGCGTTTGTACCTCGGCCTCAGCGGGCCGCAGCAGCCACAGACTCCTGTAAGAACAGCAAAGATGACACAGTTAGCAAAGGTTACCCTGACCTCCTGGTACTCTGGGACTGAACATCTTCCTTTATAAGAACTAAACAGCTGAAGAAGCCCAGAAACGAGACATGGAGCTTGGTTTCCACCAAGCTGAGTAATCTGAGCTAGAAGAACTCATCAGTTTTGCCCCGATTTATGTTTATATGTATTTATCAGATGCTTTTATCCAAAGCGACCTACAGGTAGGCAGGTAGGGTAAGGGGGTCTTGCCTAAGGACCCCTACTGGAGGTAATACCTTTCATGCAGGGGATTTGAACCCAGATCTCCCACATGGAAGGTGGCAATCTTACCAGCCCACTCTGTATTCAAGACCCGGCTGCGATAGGTCGTCTCCTATTGACCAACGTGAATTTGTATGACCGGCCGCAGCCTGAGTCAATAAGAAGTGTCGAGTCATCAGAGTCACGGAGCGTCTGAGCGGATATCAGATTCCACTCTCGCTGCGGTGCGTTCACTGACCTCAGAGAGGAGTAAATCACCTGCATTTGTTGATAATTTACTGATTTTTTTGATGAATTCCTTCCCTTTTTGCTTGTAAAATTCTGGAAACCATGCGTCTGAAAGCTGAAAATGTCAACAATGAACCCGACAGAGAGGAGCTCGGCTCAACAGAAGCATCGATTAAACCCGAGTGCACATCCCGAATACAAAAACAGGAGCAGGTCACCACTTTCCTGATGCTTCACCTTTACACAAACACTTAAAGCCTTTATTCTGATCTGCCAAACGATACCTTCACTGAAGAAGGCAAAGAGGCGACTTTAGGGGGCAGAATCAGTACGAATCCGTAAGAAAATGACTCATCGCCCACTTCTGAAGCCGTGCAGCTCCCTTTAAATCAGTTTCTGAGAGTTTGATACCTTTCTTCAGCTTAGTTTTATTCCGGTTTAATCCGAAACTCGTCATCCAACTGGTTTCTTGTGTAAGGAGGAATAATTAGATCATGGAAACCTAACCGGCTCCATTTACATGGGCAGGGATACAGAAGTTTCAGTCCAATTAATGAAACTGATCCACATTACTTCGCTTTAACCACTCCGATGTTTAGTCCCATCCAAAGTCGTTATAGTGCAAATATTCTCTAAGAAACGGAGCTTTTCCATCATCTGAACGCTTCATAGTGCAAATATTCCCTAAGAAACGGAGCTTTTCCATCATCTGAACGCTTCATATCTTTAAATGTATGATTGCTGACTCTGAATATGATCTTATTTGGGTTCAAATAACACTTATTCAACTTATTAAATCGGGTTAATGCACGAAAGCTGCTGTTAAATCCAGATGTTCCAGAGGAGCTGCAGCAGTCAGCCAGCTAAAGGGTAAGAAGTTCGGGAGATAAAATAGTCCCGAGACGTCCATCGCTCAATGATATCGACACAGAACCAGTGAGCAGGGAGCCTCATCTGCCCCTCTGCAGCCACTCCAGAGTATTTCCTGTAAAGAGGACAAAGTTTTATCCTATCCGGCTACAAAGGCCAGCTTCCAGATATCACTCCATCGTGAACCTGCAAATATCCTCAAACTTGCCGGTGCACAAACTTCTGAATGTTCCTTGCTGCTCGTTGACCATCAGCACAGCCGGCCTCCTGCGAAATGTCAGTGTTTCTGAGTCTGAAAGAGCAGCAGCAGCAAAGGTCACAGCAGCAATCTCTCCTCTGAGAGCCGATCGATGAGGGAAGCTCTTCGGCATCAGAGACCCAGCAGAAACACTTCAGGAGGAGCCAGGATCACGACTGCCATAACAGGGCTTCTGTTCACCTTGTTTTCCTTCTTTAATGATTCAATTCAATTCAGTTTTATTTATAAAGCGCCAGATTACAACAATTGTCATCTCAAGGCACTTAAGTAATAAAGTCCAATTCAAGCCAATTGGAATTCAATTCATTGTAATCATAATCCAATTAATTCATATGGAGCCAATTCAAAAATAATATCCTAGCTAAGGAAACCAACAGATTGGACCGAAACTTGTCTTCAGTCCAATCTCCCGTCCTGAGCCTGAGGGACTGTGGAAAGGAACGACTCCCTTTAACAGGAAGAAACCTCTGGCAGAACCAGAACCAGGAAGAAACCTCTGGCAGAACCAGAACCAGGAAGAAACCTCTGGCAGAACCAGGAAGAAACCTCTGGCAGAACCAGGAAGAAACCTCTGGCAGAACCAGAACCAAGAAGAAACCTCTGGCAGAACCAGGAAGAAACCTCTGGCAGAACCAGAACCAAGAAGAAACCTCTGGCAGAACCAGGAAGAAACCTCTGGCAGAACCAGAACCAAGAAGAAACCTCTGGCAGAACCAGGAAGAAACCTCTGGCAGAACCAGGAAGAAACCTCTGGCAGAACCAGGAAGAAACCTCTGGAAGAACCAGGAGGAAACCTCTGGCAGAACCAGAACCAGGAAGAAACCTCTGGCAGAACCAGAACCAGGAAGAAACCTCTGGCAGAACCAGAACCAAGAAGAAACCTCTGGCAGAACCAGGAAGAAACCTCTGGCAGAACCAGAACCAGGAAGAAACCTCTGGCAAACTATCCAGAAACCACCTCAAATAAGAATCTCATTTTGGAAAGAAAAAAGCGATTAAACAGCAAACCGCAGAGTGAGACTGAGCCCTCGGCTACACTACCGCGAGGCGTTCATAACGGTCCAGAAACGGGATTTCACAGCTCGCTCGGGAGGATTTATTCAGTCTGGCAGTAGCTGAATGCAAAGTGGTGATAATGCTGAGCTGGTAACTTTCCAATTCCTTCATGCCTCTTAATTAATCTCCAGAGTCTGCAAAGAAACAATATTTATAAAAGCACCAAAGAATAATTCAAATATACCGGAACTGTTAAAGTATCTAAACTTGCTCAACTCAGATGATCTTTGCCTCCATCTGTTGCCCTGAAAAATGAGGCTTAATTTCCCACGAGCCCCCCCCCTCAGACAGGTGAAGGAGCTCCCAGAGCCCCCCCCCCCCCCCATGCTGCATTAAGACCTCTCAGACTCAGGAGGAGTCACCTTCACACGACCAGCCGCTCCTCACCTCGTATCAACCTTTCCTGCGCTTCTATTCGTTCATTATGGATCCTGGACTTACTCCTTCAAGCTAAGGGCGTGGGGGGGGGACTCGCCGGGTTTAATGGGATTCAGCCCTGAAGCCTCTTACTGCACACGCTCATGATTAAACCCGATCCAGCCTGTTTGAGACGTTAAATAACAACAAAATTAGCCCTGAATTTAACTCTGGGAGTTAAAGCGATGCGCTGGTAGTCGTGGAAACAGCTCGATGGTTAAAACAGGCAGCGAGCTGATATCTAACAAAGCGTTTCATCTGTTGGTCGCACTTCCAGATCTTGATTTTCTTCTTTTTCGGGGGGTTTTTTGTGCTTAATTTGGAATTTATTTTCAGTTTTGCTGAAGTAATGTTTCAGTTTGTGGTTCTTGATCCCTTCTCAGCACCAGCTAATCAACCCATCCTCAGATGAAGCATGCAGGCAGAGCTGGAGACTCCAGTGGTGGGTGTGTGGGTGGGGGGGTGACTTAATCAATGCATTTTATTTAGTGGTAGACTTGCTTTGGCTCCCCGTTTAGATTTATGAGGCTTTTTCAGCGTAACGTGCAGCAGAATCCAATCTGATCCATTATTCCAGTCACAGGTTGGACATCAGAGTGATGTCACTGCTCCAAATATGGATCCAGACTGATCAAACGCTGCCAAAATGTTGTCGCCTACTTATTTAAATCATGAGTTATTCAGCTTTCAGATATATAAATAAAGCAGGCGACAGGAAGGCTAAACGGATCGACTTTAAGCCGAGTCTAAAGGCTTCAGAAACCGTCCAGGTAACACACACAGAATCAATATTTATCCATTTTATCTTATTTTACTGTGTGTGCGGCGCAGATCATCACCCCCCCCCCCTCATTAGAAACACACCCCAGATCAAAAGATGACTGCTCCGAGACCTCATTTCAATATCGTGACAAACTCTATATTTTGGTGTTTTTCTTGCCTTTAAATGTGTTTTTTATGCATCTTTTTACACCCAGAAGTTGCCTTGTTTCATCATCTTCGCCCCCACAGATGAAACACCTCTGCAGCCGGCTTTAAATTAACTTCATAATTAGAATTTCGCTCAACACCATGAGGTGAAATGCAGCTATTTGGACCGAGCAGAGCACTGGATCGAGCCGAGGGGCAACACGGGTGCTTGTTGTGAGAAGAATCCTCATTATCCACCTCTATGATCAGCCGTAGACCGATTACATGGGTTACATGGTGTTGCCACAGCTGAACCAAAAAGGCAGCACAGAGCGACTCGGTTTGTGCACGTGGACGGGAAAATCCTTCCTTCTCGTTTACAGATCAGACCCTGGGTCTCAATGAGATTTTACCTGTATAAATAAAGGTTAATAAAAATAAAAGAGCGGAGAGTTTGCTGTAAATTCAGGGACATTTAATTAGATCCGATGCGTCGGCCGACATCAGAAAAGACTGAAACTCTGCAGCGAGCCCAGAAGAGGATGAAATCCAGTGGGACGCAAATGTAAATGGGTGATTCTCACGAAAGGTAAGGATTTGATAGACTAAACGACTAAAACAATCAAACTTTTGTATCATATATAAAACTATGGTATGTACTAATTGTAGAACTACTGTTGTCATTGCATTTGATGGATTACTCTATATTTTATGACAACATTTCAACCTTAAAAGTTCATTACCGTAACGTTTCCGTTATTTTTTTTATCTTAAACCCAAAATGATCACAATACATCCTCATAATTTAATATACATATAAATAGAAAAAAATGGTTGGGGTTATACCCTTTAACTAGCAGTGTTAGCATTTTGGGCCAAGTATTTGTGAATAATTATTTTCTGGGCAAAAATTGTTACAATTCATTTCCGTAACAATGATATTTGGCTCCATTAAAATCCAATAAATAGGTTTGTTTTTTTATCCCATGATGCCTTGTGTGGAAGAGAAGTTTCAAAATGGCTACTAGGTAAGATCATCTTTCAAGTTCTTCCAGTAGATATTTAAAAAAAATTGTAATTATCCATCATATATATATATTCAGTTATCATCAATTGAAAATGTGTTACGGTAATGAATTTATTTGGTCAACGACTCAATAAAACATTCCGAAAATGTATTAAAGAACGTGTATTGATCACTAATTTTAATTGAGCCAGTTAATTGAGACCCTGCTTAATACTAATAAGAGAAAAAAAATAGCAAAATTGACCTAAATTGGGACAGTTTCGTGAGAATCACCCAAATACGACTGGAAACACTGCCGTGACCATATCAACAAGAGTCATTTTCCAGGAAAAGTTCAAGTTAAAAAGGGTGAAAAAGTTCAAACTGCTGCGTCTTTAGCATCAAGTCCATCATTTCTCATCTTTTTGTCAATCGAATTGTTGTGTAACTCTCATACAACCGCATCAAAGAGACTCCTGATGTTAGCTTCTGGTAATAAAACTAATCATCATCCTCTGAATCAGCCGGACTTTAAACCAATCCTGAAAAGTTATTTATCAGGAAAAAACAGCAAATACTTCCTGCCGCTTCTCCTTTGATTTATAGCTCTGTAAATGCAACAGTTTGGGGTTTTTGGATCATTGCAATGCGATTTTGTGGTAATACAGGGCTAATTAGTTGATAAATGATCTAATTAAATAATGACTGAGACACCAACAGAGCTTCATTGTTTATTTCCCAATGGTTAGCATTAGCAGAAGAGCTAATCGTCTTTCAGAGGAAATGTGACAACAGCAAAGTCAGTGATGTTTTACAGCCAAAGGCGTCGATGGGGAAGAGCTTAACACTCGGTTTTATCCCAAATTACAAAACTAGCTGAAGTCTGATGTCATTTCTTTAGCTTGGTCAGTAACTGGCAGGCAGCACATCCACCCACACAGCTGCCATCCGTCATGTTTTTCAGTGAGCTGGAGGATTTTGGCTGGAAACTACAGAACATTTAGAAGAACAGGGAGGTTTTTATCAGCCAATTACTAATTGCTTTGAGAATCAGTCCAGATTGGCGATATTAGTGACCGCTTCCTCCAGAGAAACGGATGGGCTTTAAAGGTTGAGCTTTTCAGAGCCCATCATAGCACTGTTCCTTCATTACTGCAGCTTCCTTCAGTGTAGATTTCCTTATGTGCAGCCTGAGAAGGTGACTGAATGTAAACACACATCACAGCATGTGTGGCTGCAGACGTAGATGAAGTGCAAACACCTGAGAGGCCGCTCCGGGGACAGCAGATGGACGGCCCGACGACGGAGGTGGTGCGACAGCTCGCTATTTTCATCCTCATTATTCTACCTCCGATTCGGGAGGAGAATGAAAGAAGCTTAGCACGGCCTGGAGGCGATGCCCTGAAGTCATGTGGCACCATGAGGAACATTACAACCTCTCAGGTAACCAAATGACCTCAGCCGAAGGATACATCTGGTGATATTTCAGGCGCTTAACGAAGCCCAGAGGCAGAGCCGAGCAGCAGGGAAACCGTCCTGCTAACAAGCAGTTTGTGTCAAAGCCTCGATGCTGTTACTCCTCGGTTTAGGAGCTCTATTGTTATCATGAAAGGATTAAAAAAGGCAACTGTTTTATTTTAGAGTCACGTGGCATTTATCAGAGGACATGGGTTGGAATCCTGAGTCGTGGTCGTTTAGAGCTCGGTCCGATTGGCCGGGAATGCCGAAGAACTTCGTACCTTCATGTGGTAATTTGACCAAAGATTATTTGGCTGCTAACGCTAACAGCTAGCAAGTGTTTTTATTCCCCCTCTCTTTCTCCGTGTTCTGTTGCGATTCGTTATCATTAAACAAAATAATGTTTTCTAGCCAACTTATCTCAGAACATGTTTTAAATTTTTCTGTTTTATCAGTTTGTTCGGAACGTCGCAGTTTTGTCTTCCTCGACTTCCTGGAACCTGCTCAGCCCCAAGGCCCAGAAACCAAAACAAACAGCACAGCAAAGACTTGTGTCCATATTCAGACTGAGAATTTATCAGAAGACATTGGTTGGAATCCTGAGTCGTGGTCGTTTAGAGCTCGGTCCAATTGGCCGGGAATACCGAAGAACTTCGCACCTTCATGTGGTAACTGATAAAGATTATTTGGCTGCTAACGCTAACAGCTAGCAAGTGTCCCCCCCCCCCCCCCCCCCCCCCCCCTCCCCCCCCCCCCCCCCCCTCTTTCTCCGTGTTGCGATTCGTTATCATTAAAGAAACTTATCTAAGAACCCCAAACATGTTTTAAATTTTCTGTTTTATCGTTTTTTTTTGGAAAGTCGCAGTTTTGTCTTCCTCGACTTCCTGGAACCTGCTCAGCCCTCAGGCCCAGAAACCAAAACAAACAGCACAGCAAAGACTTGTGTCCATATTCAGACTGAGAATTTATCAGAAGACATTGGTTGGAATCCTGAGTCGTGGTCGTTTAGAGCTCGGTCCGATTGGCCGGAGAACTTCGCACCTTCATGTGGTAATTTGACCGAAGATTATTTGGTTGCTAACGCTAACAGCTAGCAAGTGTTTTTTTTTCCCCTCTTTTTCCGTGTTCTGTTGCGATTCGTTATCATTAAACAAAATAATGTTTTCTAGCCAATTTATCTAAGAACCCCAAACATGTTTTAAATTTTCAGTTTTATCATTTTTTTTTGGAAAGTCGCAGTTTTGTCTTCCTCGACTTCCTGGAACCTGCTCAGCCCTCAGGCCCAGAAACCAAAACAAACAGCACAGCAAAGACTTGTGTCCATATTCAGACAGAATTTATCAGAGGACATTGGTTGGAATCCTGAGTCGTGGTCGTTTAGAGCGTTTCACACCAGAATAGCTCGGTCCAATTGGCCGGGAATGCCGGAGAACTTCGTACCTTCATGTGGTAACTGATAAAGATTATTTGGCTGCTAACGCTAACAGCTAGCAAGTGTTTTTTTTCCCCCTCTCTTTCTCCGTGTTGTGATTCTTTATCATTAAACAAACTTATCTCAGAACATGTTTTAAATTTTCAGTTTTATCCGTTTGTTCGCAGTTTTGTCTTCCTGGACTTCCTGGAACCTGCTCAGCCCCAAGGCCCAGAAACCAAAACAAACAGCACAGCAAAGACCTGTGTCCATATTCAGACTGAGAATCCTGTTTTTGCAGCATGTTGGACGCAGCAGAGACACGACGTCCCGTCTGGGAGATATTTTACTGACAAATTCTGACCAGATCCAAACCAGAGTCACGGACTGACTGAAGAAAGAGGAGGATAACATGCTAACTGTTGATTTAAAATGCCTAATAGTTTAATTTTACTCCAGTATGTGGAACCATTGGTGTTTTAGCCTTTTAATAAATGCGACTTTGTGGCTGTTTTTCTTTTTTATACAGACTAAATGAGTCTTTGGTAAAGTGAAAAGAAGTGAAAGATTCTGGAAGTTAAATAGTTCAGGATCAGGCACCAAAGGAATGCATCTGTGAGCTACTCTGGTGACAGAAATTCCACTTTAAAGTAGTTAAAAGTACAGTTAGAGATACTTCTTAAAGTATATTTTCCACTCGGTTCATTTCTATCCGATTGAAAAGTTTTAAAATCGTTCTCCAAACGAACTTAAAGTGGAATAAACATCAAACACAGATTAATCTGAATCTGTCCACTAAGCAGGTTTTAAAGTAATGATTAAATGATTGGGCCTGGATCTGGGACTTGCTGTCGCCTGGCCTGCCTGTGCTTCTCCCGATGGGGGGGCGGCGTTGCCTCTCTCCGCTGCTCGCGACTTCACCCACCTGTGGGCACGTCTTGACTCCCAGGGCACTTGGCCAGGGGCGCTGGGGCAGGCGCTGACCCACTGCGTGGCTGTCTGGGGCACTTGGCCCTCCTGGGTATTGGGTGGGGCCTCTGCCGGGGGGTTTGGGGGCGCTCGGGCTCCCGGGGCCCGGGTCCAGTGCACGGCCCATGTCTGGGCGGCTGGGACCTGGCGGGGTCGGTGGGCTGTTGCCCCTGGCTCTCTGAGGGCCTCTGCCCTATGCTTATGGGGGCTCTGTCCGGGGGCTTCCTCTGCAGTCTTCTGGGTGGATGCGTGGTTGTCCCTGCGGTGGGCTTCGTGGGTTCTGTGCTCCGTGGGGGCTGCTGGTGGCCTGGGTCTTGTGGCCCTCTCTGCCTGCTTCTGATTGCTGGGGGGGGGCTGTGGATTGTGGCCCAGCACACTTATACACTCATAACTAACCACGGTTACCATGTAGATCCTGTGCCATGGGTGTTGCATGTTCTCACACACACATTCATTAGCCCATTAGCATGCTCGCTAAGCAGTTTATGTGTTATCCTGTGGTTTCAGGTCATCTCTCCACAGCTGTGTTGTATGCGATTACCGCTTCTTGTGCTTGTTTTTGTTTGTTTGTGTGTTTGTTTTTTCTCTGCTTTCAGGTGCTCCTGGTGGCTCTAAGGCTGGATTCCCCTCAGAGGCCATGGATTGTTGTCTGTTTTGTTTTTTACAGGTGTAGCAGCTGGTTGTCTGGTTTTTGTTTCTATTTTTGTTCTGTTTCCTCTTCTTTCCTCTTCTTCTTTCCTTGTCCCCCGGTCCGGTTCAGTTCTATTACATGTCATATATTGTAAACAGAAATAAATAAATGGGCATCAAGGGGAGCTTTACATTTATAAAACTTCCCTTGGCAAAGCAAATCTGTTTGGCATCAAAGGTATTCAGACTACAATTCTGCTGCCATAATGCTGAACAGGACAAGGGGGAAAAAAAAAAATAAATAAATAAATAAATAAATAAATAAAAATAAATAAATAAAGTAATGATTAAAAGTAAAAAACAGTCTTTGTTTTGATGACATCCCATTAAAATCCATTCTGGCAAAGAGCATCACGGCTTATAGAAACGATGCATCAGTTTAAGTGTCCAGCCATGAAACTGCAGAGGAAGCAGCTTAATCACAGGGCCTGAGATCCAGATGTGTGTGTGGACTGATAAATTTCACTGGGAGACAACAAACTCAGCGAGGCCATTACAGAAGATCAAATCTATCATCCCGCTGCGACACAAGTCAAAGGCAGGACCGAATGAACGCCATCGGAAGCGTTCACAGAACCGCCTGCAAACAGAGATATTCATACGATAATGACACTAATACACAGGACCACTGAAGCATCAACATGTTTGATGTATTAGGCTGATTTTCAAGAGATTAGGAGCTAAATAAATGCTTGAATCCGTGTTTTTTTTTAAACGTTTAAACGCTTGTTAACACAGAATCAGCTGCAAACCGAGCAGAGCTGGCTTATATGTAACTAATGCAGGTATTCCAGGTATCCAGGCTCATTTTAGAGCTGGATGTGATGAATTTCAGGCACAATTCTTTGGGAAACAGTCTTTCCAGTCATTTCAGGCTTTAAAATGAAAGAATATTCAGGTTATCCTCCTTCAACAGCAGAGTTTGGGGTCAACATATGTTCATCTTTGGTTTCAGCTCCTGGTTAGAAGTTAATTTATCCTCTTTTAATGCAAGAAGTGATGATATTCATTTCATTTTGGTGCTGGGTGTGTTGAATTTCAGGCACAATTACTTGGGAAACAGTCATTTCAGGCTTTAAAATGAAAGAATATTCAGGTTATCCTCCTTCAACAGCAGAGTTTGGGGTCAACATATGTTCATCTTTGGTTTCAGCTCCTAGTTAGAAGTTAATTTATCCTCTTTTAATGCAAGAAGTGATGATATTCATTTCATTTTGGTGCTGGATGTGTTGAATTTCAGGCACAATTCCTTGGGAAACAGTCATTTCAGGCTTTAAAATGAAAGAATATTCAGGTTATCCTCCTTCAACAGCAGAGTTTGGGGTCAACATATGTTCATCTTTGGTTTGAGCTCCTGGTTAGAAGTTAATTTATCCTCTTTTAATGCAAGAAGTGATGATATTCATTTCATTTTGGTGCTGGGTGTGTTGAATTTCAGGCACAATTCCTTGGGAAACAGTCATTCCAGGCTTTAAAATGAAAGAATAGTCAGGTTATCCTCCTTCAACAGCAGAGTTTGGGGTCAACATATGTTCATCTTTGGTTTCAGCTCCTGGTTAGAAGTTAATTTATCCTCTTTTAATGCAAGAAGTGATGATATTCATTTCATTTTGGTGCTGGATGTGTTGAATTTAAGGCACATTTTCTTGGAAAGGGATGCCATCTTTAACCACTTCCTCTCACAAGGTCAACAATAATCACATGGTCTGGTGAGGAAATCGTGTATGTTGAACAAATGTTTGAAATCCCAGAACAGCTGGAGGGATTCTCTATGCTATTTGAACTGGGAACCCCCTGGGAGTCGCCAGGAGGAGCTGGGGAGAGGGATGTCTGGGTTAAACTCTCAGCCCTGATGCCTCAGAGACCCGACCTTGAATAAGCGGATAACAATTGATGGATGTTTACCAATACCGGAGTTCCCCTTTAGTTCCCAATACTTTAAGAAGAATGAATGAATGAACGTGTGCTATAGCTCTGTTAGCTCATAGCTGCTGTTATGTGGCTACTTGCAGCTATAGGAGAGCTAACGGAGGGATTTCTACACAGGCACTCTACTGGGACCACTTCATCCACACGCCCCCCTGCAGCACACTTTATTCACTCCGGTAAGAACGTCCATCTTACTCAAAGTCGTCGTTCACGTTGTCAAAATCTGATAAATATCCTGCCATGTTGCACAAAACTATCAGCAGCAAACTCTGTGTGAAGTTAGCCGACTGTCACAGAGCACGGAGTGAAATAAAGACAGATAATGCCTTATTTAGAGGCTGCATCCTCTAAGCCCCGTTCACTCCGTTATATGGATCTCCAGTTATCTAAATATCTTCTGAAGGACGCCGACTTTCACCAAACTGTTCTCAGTGAGCAGATGAACGTATTTCATGCCAGAAATAATGTATAAAAATACCAGAGTTCCCCTTTAATATGATTTAACCTGAAGTCCAGTCAGACCTGAAGACTTTAAACAAGGTAACATTTTGCTTCCCAAATAAAAGTATCTGTATGACCAACCGGCCCGTAATTATTTCATTTTCATGAAAAACTAAACACAGGTGGGTGATTAAATACCTTTGATTGAACAAAGCTATCCTGTTCCTCTAATCAGATGATATTAATCCGACTGCAGGTGCATTTATCTGACAGTTTCGGACGATTCGAACCTACCAGAGTTCAGCAGGCCTCGTCTGTTTGACGCTCGGTTGTAGTTAAAGGCTCCGTCGGCCTCAGTTCGAGGCACCTGCCTGTACCTCCTCACGATGCCCCTTCTCACGTTTACACAGAAAGACGGCATGACTGGAGCAAGCTTTAACCAAACTGTGGAGAATCTCTCACGACTGGTTGGTCTCACAGTGAAACCAGCCTGAATTACATCCAGAAAGTTGGAGTAGCTGCTGTTTCCAGGCCACCATCGTGAGCAACATCCCTGCTGCAGCTTTTCACAGATTCTCCCTGCCTCTGGGTCAACATCACGGCTTTGATGGACAACAAGTTCAGCCAATGAGCGTCGCCGGGCCCGTCATCACCTGGGATTACCCCACTTTCTGACAGAGAAGACGAGACGCCGGTTGGTCTAATGTGGGCCCGGCTCGGGTTACCTGCCTCTGTGCTCACAGGAAAATGTGACCCAACACAGAGAGGAAGCCTGGAAACACATGAGCCCTCAGAGGCGTTACTTATTCACAGTACAGCCAGGGTTTCATACAAAGGGGATGCAAATTTTAACCAAATGATGTGGAGGAGCAGGTTTCACCAACTTAAAAGTCTGGTAGCTCTTAGTTGTATCCCTCAGGATAAAAAACTAACTTTATTTAGTTTCATTTCTTCAAATAAAGAGCTCTAAACAGCACATTTAACTCTTTTTAATACCCGATCATGTGCTGATGAGGTCAGACAGAACAGAACGAACTCATCAGTACACCACAGGTCAGTCGTTTAAGTAAAAAAAACAACTCTGATCATGCTCAACGCGGCTTCTTTTGCCATTAACACTTCGTTTATGGTGCTTTATCAGGTGATTCTGCGACAGCAACCATCAAAGCGTTGCCCTCCCCTCTGCATTTACTCACAGCCTGGAACTGGTTTGGTTTTACAGAGTCAGACCTGGAACAAACCAAAGGTTATTGCAGCTAACTGCAGGATATTTCAGCATCTCAGACATCCAGCCCAGGGGGAGAAATGTCGCTCACGACCCGATCCAAAACGCAGCCCCGAAGCTACAAAGCAGGTAGCATGAGTGGAAAGAAGGGGACCCGAAGCCGGACGACTGAAAGAGTGAAAAGATCGCTAAAGTTCAGAAAAGTAGGTTTTCAGAAGTGTTCAAATTAAGTTGGATTCCATTTAATTCCCTTTTCGTACGGAGCTTATTTACTGAGCTTGTGTTTGGTTAAAACAGGTTAAATGTAGAAATCCCACAAGGGAAAGTCCCTCCGTCTCATTTAGTTTCATTTAAAAGAAGGAAAGAAACTGATTGCCAATCGAAAATCCAATTTGGGGCGTAAAGAAATCAGAGATTTGTACCATTACAGTCAACAATGGTATATTACAAAATTACAAAATAATGCAAATAATGTATAAAGCTAAATCAAAGTTACTCCCAGTCAACGTACATCGTGTTTATTTATGATTTCGCTTAACTATTCTTCTATTTTGCATCTTTATTGGATGCAACTCTGTTTTGTTTGTTTTTTTTCCATTCACTATTATTATTTATTTATTTTTCTTTTACTTTTTAAAAACCCATTGAAGGGTAGCTTGATTTTTTTAACATTTTTTTCAATAGGACAGGCTTATATATAAGCTTCAGCCTGTGCCTTTTCAGTCACTTTTAAAGGCTTTGATTGTACAGAACTGAACACATTTGTTGTTTACTGTGTGACTGAATAAACAAACAAAACAAATAAACAAAAACAAAGCCAGCTCCTATGGACTCAACCCTGAGGGTGCGCCTTTGGACCAATGCTCCTCAGCTATGAAAAGCCATTTAATTCCAGATTCAACGAAAAGACTCATCTGTTTTCCAGCCCTTTTTCTTTCATCTCAAATAAAGGAACGACGGGGACGTAGTTATCCGAGTCTGAAGAAGAAAAAGCACCACTGGTGAGTCAGAATGTGTAAAAAGTTAAATAAACACGCTGACCTTTTAATGTTATCATGAAAGCCTTTAATGAAACATCTCGACTCAGATCAGACTTATTTCTTCGTCTGATACTGAATGAAATGGCCTCCCATACTGCACCTCAGAGAGTGGTTTGTAATTACAGCCTACCGAGCCTCGTAGGCAATATTACCCACATCTACGAGCCATAATGACCATTTAATAAGCTGCTATCATGTGAAACAGCCTGATACAGAACCTGAGGGATCCTCCAGAGCCCATCAGTCCAGGCCGAACAGGGTGGAAGTGATGAGATTCCTTCCTTTTTCCCCAGATTCCCGAGAATTAGCTCGAAACTTGCAACTACTTTAACCTTTTCTCCAGTTATAGACAAACACAAACACAAGCCCGTCACATTGCATCTCCCCTCCAGCAGCGCCGTGTGCTTTAATCTACACCTAAAACCACCCGAGGAACACAATCTCCAAGATTAAAGGCGGCCTTGTCCCCTGCTGATTAATTCCTCGGCCTTTGACAAGAACATGAAAGTCATAACAGCGTTGCTTTGTCAACACTGTCCATCAGCGGCCTGACATCAGCTTTCCCACTGCGCCCTTGTTCGGCGCCGGTTTGCAGGTTGACCCGTCTTTGAGTGGCTCGCTGTGACGTCGTCCTTGGACACGAGAAACAATGACAAACCAGAGAGAAGTTTGATTGACTGAGAGAGTGAGGCTAAAGGAGAGCGATTCCCATCGAGAGAATCGTCTAAAGGAAGCTTTAATCAATCATAAAGATAGTTTACATGGCGTCAGGGTGCTGGGGGAAACCATGGTAACCGTGCCATAAAGACGGACAGCATAAATAGCAGTCTTCATTACCCACATTAAACCTTTATGGTGTCAGTCCTCGTAATAAATGCACAGAGGCACAGAGTGGAAGTTCACGTCCTCTAAAGAGTGGGACTGAACTAACGGAGTCAGAAACACCATCTCCAGCACAAGTTGTTCCATCAGTGGCCACATTCTGCTGTAGATCTGCTGCTGTGTTTGGGATCTTTGTCCTGTTGATGAGCCAGTTTCAGCCCAGCTTTAGCTGTGGGACAGATGGCCTCACATCTGACTCTAGAATACTTTGGTATCCAGAGGAGTTCATGGTGGACTCCATGACTGCAAGGTGCCCAGGTCCTGTGGCTGCAGAACCAGCCCAGATCATCAGCCCTCCACCACCGTGCTTGACAGCTGGTATGAGGTGTTTGTGCTGATATGCTGTGTTTGGTTTCCTCCAAACGTGCTGCTGTGCATTAGGACCAAACATCTCCACTTTGCTCTGGTCTGTCCAAAGGACATTGTTCCAGAAGTCTTGTGCTTTGTTCAGATGCAGCTTTGCAAACCTAAGCTGTGCTGCCATGTTCTTTTTAGAGAGAAGAGGCTTTCTCCTGCAGCCCTTCCAAACAAGCCATCCTTGTTCAGTCTTTTCTAACTGTGCTGCTGCCATGACCTTTAACCTTTAACATGCTAACTGAGGCCTGTAGAGTCTGAGATGTAGCTCTGGGCTTTTCCACCTTGGGGTGACCTTTAACCTTTAACATGCTAACTGAGGCCTGTAGAGTCTGAGATGTAGCTCTGGGCTTCTTCACCTTGGGGTGACCTTTAACCTTTAACATGCTAACTGAGGCCTGTAGAGTCTGAGATGTAGCTCTGGGCTTCTTCACCTTGGGGTGACCTTTAACCTTTAACATGCTAACTGAGGCCTGTAGAGTCTGAGATGTAGCTCTGGGCTTTTTCACCTTGGGGTGACCTTTAACCTTTAACATGCTAACTGAGGCCTGGAGAGTCTGAGATGTAGCTCTGGGCTTTTTCACCTTGGGGTGACCTTTAACCTTTAACATGCCAACTGAGGCCCGTAGAGTCTGAGATGTAGCTCTGGGCTTTTTCACCTTGGGGTGACCTTTGACCTTTAACATGCTAACTGAGGCCTGGAGAGTCTGAGATGTAGCTCTGGGCTTTTTCACCTTGGGGTGACCTTTAACCTTTAGCATGCTAACTGAGGCCTGTAGAGTCTGAGATGTAGCTCTGGGCTTCTTCACCTTGGGGTGACCTTTAACCTTTAGCATGCTAACTGAGGCCTGTAGAGTCTGAGATGTAGCTCTGGGCTTCTTCACCTTGGGGTGAACTTGCTGGGACGTCCACTCCTGGGAAGATTGACAGCTGTCCTGAATGTTTTCCACTTGTGAATAATCTTTCTCTCTGTAGAATGATGGACTCCAGATAGTTTGGAAATGGCCTTATAACCCTTCCCAGACTGATGGGCAGCAGCAGCTGCTTCTCTAATATCATTGCTGATGTCTTTCCTCCTTGGCGTTGGGGTTTTAGGTCACTTTGTCTCAGTTTTTGTTCAATAAATAATGCCACAGTGTAATATGTCACGTGTTGTTGAATTATTTGAGGTTGTATTTGCCTCATTTTAAGCCCCGGTGAGAATCAGACGACTTTTTACTTTGTTTTACACGACTGCAGATACAGATGAAGAGATAAATGAGGGGAAGCAAAATGCTTCTCATTATGATTAACAGCTCTGAGTTGTTGCATTTACTCGTTTATCCATACATTTATCTACAACTTACTAGAATAAAACAGCCATTTGTTTGCTTTAAAAGTCCTGGCTGCTGGACTCATGGACTTGCACAGATGATCCATAAATTCACAGCATTACAGAGGCGGTCCTGGAGCGTCACACAGCTGCTTACTACAGAAAAGACCAAGTGTGCATTTAACCTTTGAGCTGCTCCATTCTTCATATAAAACAGGGAACATTTATCCCACCAAGTATCAAGAGTTGGTTTGCTTTGAGGGAACTTTACGGGGGATATTTTTACACAATTACTCTGCATTACGGCCTGGAAAAGTTGTGTAAAATGAAAACAGGAGCCATGACAGTGAAGTCTTGCATCCGACTGTGTTGGATTACTTTGACCTTTTCAGAGTCTGCACACAGAGGCTGCTCAGGGATGACTTACAGGGCAGAAATGTGCCGTCCTGTGGACAGGATGAGTCAGCAGGTTGAAAGCACACAGCTCCACACACGCTACATTTCTACTCCACTTTGCATAATTAGTGGAAACAACGATATATCGAAGGGTTCGTAATCAACTGTAAAATCATGACTCAGATGAATGAAGAGATAAATCTCCTCCAGCGATACTTCCTCAGCACAAATACAACCTGACAGGCTGTCAAAGCTTTTCCAGGGAAACTACAGACGCCGTGACATCAGAACTGATTAAATACAGTAAAAATAAACTAAAACAAACCAAAAACGGACACGATCCAGTCTGCACAAAGTCGGGCTACTTTACGTTCTGTTTCACTAACTTCGGTTCATAACTTTGGACAAAACAGTGGAACAATCATTGAATCTTGATTTAAGGAGGGCTAAAAAAAAGGTTCAGTGTGGCTGACAGATCTGTGTAAAGTCAGGAGATGAGAAGCTTTTTCTTTCAGCCCATTCAGATTTCAGTATTTTTTAAAATAAGCCTTTCAAAAGGTTGTTTTATACCAATCAGACGAGAAGAACGAGGCTCCAACTAAGAACGAACAATGAAGATGACTCAACAAAAACAGAGTTTTAACAGTTCTGAGCAGCTTTAAAGTGAATATCTGGTCTGAGCTCCTTTATTCTCCAACACAGCCTGAACCCTCTGAGACGAGCTTTCTGTCATTTCTTTAAGGAGTCTTCAGGAATAGTTCTCCAGGCTTCTTGAAGGACATCCCAAAGCTCTTCTTTGGATGTGGGCTGCCTTTTGTTCCGTTCTCTGTCAGATGATCCCACACTGCTTCAATAATGTTGAGGTCCGGGCTCTGGGGAGGATTCATCCCTCCATAAGACCTGTTGCCACTGATTTTCAGTCCACTTCTTGTGTCATTTGGCACAGCTCAGCCTTTTCTCCCTGTTTCCCTTCCTTAAGAACGGCTTCTTGACAGCCACCCTTCCATGGAGCCCATTTCTGATGAGGCTTGGGCCAACAGTAGATGGATCAGCTGAAGGTCCAGATGCATCTCTCAGGTCCTGTCAGGTCACAGCTGGATTTTTTCCTCTTTCTTAAGGACATCACTTTCAGATCCTGTTCACCTGCTGGAGATAGTTTTTTAGGCCTGACACTTCTTCTTTTGTCCTCCACTTGTCCAGTTTCCTCAAATGTTTTAAGGACACACTGCACACCATGCTGAGATATGCCAAGTTTTCAGCTAATAGCTCTTTGGGAATCACCTTGTTGCTGCAGAAATCCTATTTTCTGTCTGTCAAACTGCGTTTTCTTTGCTGTTTTTCATAGATGCAGCTAAAGAAATGGGAACAAATGATGCGTCTTTGTGACAAAGTGCCTAAAGATCCAGTTTAAAATGGCTTCTTTGCTAAGTTGTCTGTTCTGTGTCGACACAACACTGGTTCATCCCTTGAGTTAGGAGCATTTTTTCTGCAGACAGCCGATCTTCCAAAACAAAGCAGAAACCTCTTTTATTTACATATTATATCGTTTCTTCTTGTTTGTTTGACAGTTTGTGCCTATGGTTCAATCTTGGTCTGCAAACACCAACCTAAAGTGACCTTTAGTTCAAGGCTTGCAGCTTCATTTAACTCTTAAATCCTCAGAGAAATATAAACATATGTATCACTTACACCTTCAGACAAATACGCTTATTCATTCATTTAATGCTCTTCGTGCAGCAGAGTTATTCCAGACGGATGGCTTTAGATACCATCATCCAGGGCACATTCAGCCTCCCTGTGGCACTGCCTCATAAACATTTAACCAGCGAGTACAGAACGCTCCGCAGCTCCTGATAAATGTGTTATGTTCAAACTAAGTTATGATCCAATCCAACCACAGGCAGTGGATTTACAGCCGAGGCGCTGGAAGCTCAGCGCTTCTCATTTAAATATGCATGCAGGGTAGACAAAGGAAGGAAATGGAAGCGGAGTCACATGAAATCCCTGGCTTCACGTTTCCTCGACAGAGGAGGAAAAATGCAGGAGGCTGAGGCGGAAAAGAGGGAACTTGAGCTGTCTGGAGAAAGCTGGCAGGTGAGAAAGTACGAGGTGGTGTGAAAATCTCATCCAAAATGTAGAGAAACTCCCCGAATCAACAACGGCTCAGACACTAATTATCCACCAAACAAAGCAATGTGCTATAAGAAGACAGCGTGGCCCAAAAAAATTCATAAAAACATTTAAAACCTTTGCATTTTTCATGAAATATGGTTTCTCTGCATCACAGAAGGTCAAAGTGCAACCAAAACTGACACGAAATGAAGCTACATTTCAACATCTCCGTTAGGATGTCGAAGCATTTTCACGTTTCCTGACCCCTGACCCCGAGTGGCTGCTTGAAAAATGACTCGACAGGTGAATTACAGCAAGAAGAACTTAAGGATGGGTTATAATCAGTGATGAGTAATGATCATTCTCTAAAATTCCTTTAAGAATATCGCGTTTGTCGGCGTTTACGAATCAAACCAAACTCCCAGGGAGGCAGAGTGAGTCTTTATGGGCGTTTATGTGAGCATTCGCGTCATAATTGGAGCATTTCGACACCGTTGAAGCTCCACAGCCCAAAGAAATCATGAGAAATCATTCAAACTGCCTTGTTTCCATGGGTGTAGACGGCAAAGGAGCCACAACAAGACATAACAAGGAGCCAAGACAGCAGTCCGAGCCAATCAGGATGGGAACGTCACCAATGACCAGTAATTGCAGATTTTTTCCCCATTTCCTAAAGAATATAGTTTGTCGTAGGAATCAAACCAAACTCCCAGCAGAGCCTCATAATCAACCTTCCAGTGTTTCACTGCTGCAACTGTCTTTTACCGTGAGACAGTTAGGCAGTAATAACAAGTAAAGCGCTGCATTTTATCAGACAGCAAACCATTATTTAGATAATCCAGTGTTTTATCAATCATTTATATATAATCTGATCTGATGAGAAATACTTTTGCTACAATAACCATTTAAAAGAGGGGAAAAAAAACAGGTGTCTTAACATGAATCATTGGTTTGGTTTATTTTTTAGAAAATGCAGCAAATTTAAGTGTTGAAATGCATGTAAGAATAAGTTTGAGTGCCATATTAAGATGTTTTTAGTTTTTTTTTATATGAAGAATGGGGTTGTTCCAGTGACATTTTAACAGAAATTAGCCACTATTTGTCCAACACAATAAACAAAAGATGCTTTTTGGAAAAAAATACAGGACAAAAATGAAAAAGTGGCCACACCGTCCAGCCCGAGCCTCAGCTTCCTTCTGCTCTCTGCTAGCTTCCTTCTGCTCTCCGCTAGCTTCCTTCTGTTCCCTGCTAGCCTCCTTCTGCGCTCTGCTACCTTCCTTGTGCTCTCCGCTAGCTACCTTCTGCTCTCTGCTAGCTTCCTTCTGTTATCTGCTACCTTCCTTCTGCTCTCTGCTAGCTTCCTTCTTTTATCTGCTACCTTCCTTCTGCTCTCTGCTAGCTTCCTTCTGTTATCTGCTACCTTCCTTCTGCTCTCTGCTAGCTTCCTTCTGTTATCTGCTACCTTCCTTCTGCTCTCTGCTAGCTTCCTTCTGTTATCTGCTACCTTCCTTCTGTTCCCTGCTAGCCTCCTTCTGCGCTCTGCTACCTTCCTTCTGCTCTCCGCTAGCTACCTTCTGCTATCTGCTACCTTCCTTCTGTTCCCTGCTACCTTCCTTCTGTTCTCCGCTAACTTATTTCTCAGCTAACAAACCAATGCTAACGTGAAATGTTCC
Organism: Leuresthes tenuis; assembly: GCF_036924035.1. Classification (NCBI taxonomy): domain Eukaryota; kingdom Metazoa; phylum Chordata; class Actinopteri; order Atheriniformes; family Atherinopsidae; genus Leuresthes; species Leuresthes tenuis. Next base: position 3,623,192 of record NW_027325368.1, on the reverse strand, counting down.
CTTATGTTTGTTCCGCTCAGTGAACTCAATATATGTGAACTGGCTGCTTTCTGCTAAGATGCTGTAGCACTGAAGTTGTGCTATCATGCTAAGCTAACTCACTTTTCCAATGGACACACTGTGCAGTATTTTCTCTTTTCTTTAATTTGAAATGCTCCCAAACATCTGAAAAAGAAATTAAGTTTGGAGACACATTATTACACGTTTGAAGAGAAAATAATAAAACAGAAAGTTTCAAAACAAGCCTCCGACCCGTTTTAAAAATGATGCAACCTGCAAAATAACGACCTAAAAATCACTCTTTATTTACTAAAATCATCTACATGACCTGTAGAGCAGAGCAGTGTCGGGATATAAAGAAATAAAATAGACTTTCTGAAATTCTGGGTGATGTAGAACATGAGGACGCAGCAGCGTTCATCATTAAAAGCTTCGGCCTCTCAGGTTAATGCTGCTGGGATCCCGCTCAGGACCAGTGAGGTCGAGGTGATGTTCAGGCCTTTAGAAACGCATCAAAACTGTAGCTCCTGTCTCAACAACCAGCTGCTTCATCAGTCTGCCACTGAGAGGTAGCTAATGCCACGAGGCTCCAAGAATGACTCCAACAGCTGAGCCGGGGGATCCATCAAAACCAGCGGGGAGGGGGACGATTGCAGAGCCGAGCCATCTATCTCTGAGCAAATTACAGGCACCACGAGGGAGAAATCAACTGGTGAGAGGAGGGGGGAAGATGGATGGAGGAAAAAAGGGTAAGAAGGCAGTAACAGAAGTGAGGATAAGATGGAAAACAAAGCGGGGGGGGGGGGGGGTAAAAGATGGAGAAAATGGAGGTCAAAGGGAAGGACAGAGAAAGATGGTGGGAAGCAGAGAAAGATGGAAGATGGAGAAGAAGAAGCAGAGAGTAAGAAAAAAGGCTTGTTGGCTGCAAAGTGACAAATGAGTCCAATTTAAAGTCGGTTCTCCCGCCTCCAGCTGGCCTCCAGACAATGAATCTGGAAGGAGCTGAGGTCACACCGATGGTGGATCTGATGTGCAACACAACCAGAAAGAGAATTGCAGAAATTAAACTTCAGAATCTGCTCCTCCAGAAGATCACGACCGTCCTGAAAGCTTCCAACCGAGCAGGAGGAGCAAGAGAAATGCTGCTCGCCGCCCCGCTAATCAGTCTCCATGTCAGGGTGGTGCTGAGCGAAAAAGGAGCAGATTAAACTAAAGCTGGTGGGCGTTAAGGGAGGGAGGTGGTGCGAATCACCTGCCTCAGCCTTTTATCGACAGAGAGAGATGGAGGGAGAGGATTCACCCTGACGTTCCTCAGCTCAGGGTCCTTCATCACTTCAGGGTTCATGTTGCTGTCCAGATGCATCTCAGCTCATTCCTTCACTCTTAGAAACCGTCAACACTGGTTTGTTTGATCCGAGGCGACATTTATCCAACAATCAAGGACAGCTGCCTGCCAAATTTTATTAAGAAAACTGAATTATCTTAATTTGAGAGGTCGGCGGGCTGGAAGCAGTGTGGAAAGTCTGCAGCTATTCCTCAGATCTTTAGGTATTGACAGAAAAAACGGAAATAGTTGCAGTTATTTATTGAAATAACTCAAAATAAATCAAATTTATTGATCAAACGTAAAATAAATACAGAATAGAAGGGAAAAAAAAAAAGTTTTATCAGTTCTGAGCAGCTTTAAAGTGAATATCTGGTCTGAGCTCCTTTATCCTCCAACACAGCCTGAACCCTCTGAGACAAGCTTTCTGTCATTTCTTTAAGGAGTCTTCAGGAATAGTTCTCCAGGCTTCTTGAAGGACATCCCAAAGCTCTTCTTTGGATGTGGGCTGCCTTTTGTTCCGTTCTCTGTCAGATGATCCCACACTGCTTCAATAATGTTGAGGTCCGGGCTCTGGGGAGGATTCATCCCTCCATAAGACCTGTTGCCACTGATTTTCAGTCCACTTCTTGTGTCATTTGGCACAGCTCAGCCTTTTCTCCCTGTTTCCCTTCCTTAAGAACGGCTTCTTGACAGCCACCCTTCCATGGAGACCATTTCTGATGAGGCTTGGGCCAACAGTAGATGGATCAGCTGAAGGTCCAGATGCATCTCTCAGGTCCTGTCAGGTCACAGCTGGATTTTTTCCTCTTTCTTAAGGACATCACTTTCAGATCCTGTTCATCTGCTGTAGATAGTTTTTTAGGCCTGACACTTCTTCTTTTGTCCTCCACTTGTCCAGTTTCCTCAAATGTTTTAAGGACACACTGCACACCATGCTGAGATATGCCAAGTTTTCAGCTAATAGCTCTTTGGGAATCACCTTGTTGCTGCAGAAATCCTATTTTCTGTCTGTCAAACTGTGTTTTCTTTGCTGTTTTTCATAGATGCAGCTAAAGAAATGGGAACAAATGATGTGTCTTTGTGACAAAGTGCCTAAAGATCCAGTTTAAAATGGCTTCTTTGCTAAGTTGTCTGTTCTGTGTCGACACAACACTGGTTCATCCCTTGAGTTAGGAGCCTTTTTTCTGCCTGAATGCTTCATAGCTCAGAGTTAAGTGGCTGAACAAAGAAAAAACACATTCCTCTGGACTGAAAATGAGTGAAAAAGCAGAAAATGACCAAATAGAAACTTTGAAAACCTTCAGAAAGCTGAAGAACTACTGCTCAAGATCACTTTAAAAGATTAGAATAAAGTCTGGCTGCTTGGAGGGAAAATGTAAAGAAATGACGGAGCGGACCAAGACTTTTGCATTTTACTGTAACATAATGTGCTGAAATATGAAAAGAAACAGATTCTAAAGAGGCCTTCAGTCGATTTTCTCCTTTTTTTCAACTACAAATGTTTTACAGGGTTTTCTCAGTCGCTCCGTTAAAGTGGAAAAACCATCCCTGAACATAGAAGGTCTCAGTTATCTCCCCAGGAGGCTTCACAGCCATTCACACGTCGGATCCTGTGACCAAGAAAGACTTTTCAGACAGGTCAATAACTCACAGGTGAGAAGGACTTAAATGAGCCTCACCTGTGAGCATCCTCTCAGCTGCCTTTCAACTTCCCACCGTCCAGTTTAGAGCTGAAGATGCCTTTCAGATAAGAGATGAAACTTCTTCAAGAACCAAGTAAAACAAGCCCAGCTGCCCATATTCAGGCTCTTAGATCCCTTCATGCTCGGCTCGTCTCTTTATTAGATCACAACTCTTTCATCACGAGCAGACGACAGGCTTATTGTTGGGAACACACAGAAAATTATCACAGCAACCCACAAAGAACCCAAACCTGAGGAAAAAGGAAAAAGGGAATGTACTCAGTGACTTTCATCGCAGTTATTTTAACCTACAAAGCCCCAATTTGGACATGTCGAGGAAGAAATAACTCGTTTACTCGTGTTTCTGCACCTTGGGGAAGATCCAGCTTCGCCATAATGAAATGGAATAGAAATCAATTAAAAGATGTGTTCAGGTTCCTGTCTGCCAGATGCTCTGCTCAGCATCTGGCAGACAGGAACCTGAACACATCATAAGTCATCTTCAAACAGCCTCCTTCTCATTACAAAAGGAAACAAGATGAAAAACACTCCCTCCGTTTCCCCACGGCGATGTGAAACAGCCGGGGGGGGGCTGTTAAGTTCCCACCCAAAACCTGAGAATGACACATGTTCGTAAACAGGTCCGTAACAAGCTGCTGGACGATGACAAACTTTACCGTAAGAGCGGGAAAACGGAGGCAAAGAGGAGCCCAAGAAGAAGAAGTCAATCCTAATGCTTTTAGAAGCTCAGATAGCTCAGAAACTAAAGCCTCTTGTTTTCCTCCACATTTATTCTTTCATATTCATCTGTAAAAAGGTGGAAAACATTTTCAGTATCATTTTCAAGGCTCTTAGAGATGCATTTCAGCCTCTGAGCTGGAGGCAGGCAGACGGTCTGTTGGAGAGGAGCACTTTTCTGCTTCTTCCCCTTTTAACAGACAGCCTCCGTGTCTCAATGAGACAGCCAACGGATTGCAGAAATGCTGCCACAGGACGGGCTCGGCAGCATTTGCGGGCATATGGCGCTTGTTTATGCAACACCACTTGAGTTTACTTGTGCTGAAAAAACACATCTGTTCGGCACAGAAATACGAAGATGAGCCAGAGCTGCTCTCAGTCCGTCAACCGTGGCTCGGTCTGAAGGAAAAGGGAAAATTTCAGTTTCCACATTTTGCAACATGTCAAAGCAAAGAGGAAGTTTTTGTTTTAAAAAGTGGAACTTGCTGCTCACAAGAGGAGAAGAAAAAGATAAAAACAGGCATCTTCAGAGAATCTGGATTTAAAACGGATCAAAAGAAGTTCTTTTTGGCATTTTATGCACCTAAACCAGCTCAAGCATCTCAGCCCAGACTCCTAAAAGAAAATACATCTGAACTGTGCTGCAGTGCGTCATTCATGATGCTTTCAGAGGAAAAAAGACCAGTCACGAGCCTGAGCTCTTAATATTTGGGCTGTAACACAACCATCAGAAGTTTGGCTCACTTTTTGCACACCGTGCTTCTGAAAGAACTAAAAGACAACCAAAGTGCAGACTTGGAGCTTCAATTTAAGGGAAACTGGAGTGTAAAAGCTTCACCGGAAGGAACCTGTTTTCACATTAAAGCTGAACCCAACACAACGAGACCTGAAGTTTAAAGGAGAACGTGTCCAACGAGTGAAGATAACACGGTTTATAAAGCACTATTAAAGCTTAACATTTGGATTTTTACAAGAAAGAAGGCAGAAATCTGACCATTTTTAGGTCTGGGAAGCACTGATTAAGCTCCAGTTAATCCACAACTTCAGCTGCTCTGCTAATATCCTTCAGCCTCTTCTTCCTTTCCTTAGTGCAACAGTTAAATGTGATTTAATGTGTCACCTGACCATAAAGTTACATCTTATCTTAGCAGTAGCAACACATGTCTGAGCGCTCATTTAGTGTAATAAAACCAAAGCAGATCAGAGGAAAATAAAACAGCCGACAGCAAAAACAGCAACGTACAGGATGGTCAAGTCACTACTGGGGTATATACGGAGGAATTTATAGGAATTAATGGAAATAAACTGGAAAATTTGAAAGTTGAAGGTTGGGAACTAATATATAGTTAGTAAAAATAAATATGGTAGCATAGTCTTAGCAAAAAAAGCAGATTTTATGCAAATACAGTTGAGTATCGAGGCTTTTCCTCCATCACAGGCACAGATTATTTCTGGAATACTGAACTGCTAAAGCTACTCTTCTGAGCCCACAGACGACATGAAGTCAAATAGGTTTTGGTGATATCAGGAGGTAAATAAACTGGATCTATGGAGTAAAGGTTTAACTGTCAAAATATATTTATACAGTAGCAAAATAACCGCTAGATCGGCTATGCTAAACATAAGCTAGCTAGCATAAGGCTATGCTATCATGGTGCTAGGAACCTTAAATGTGATACATTTATATTTTAAAAGAGAGGGGGGGGGGGTCCTCTCAGTTTATTAGCTGCAATATAAGAAAAATCAGGACTAGACATGAAAACAACTCCCATGGCAACAAGACGAATGCAGTCCACACTACCGTTAATGCTCAGCAGTGCCTGGATGATCGTTTATCACGTCCAGCTCAACAGGTTCAACATACTGCCCAAGCCAAGTATGCGGTCGCTCATAGAGAACTTACAAAGGAAGGATATCAGTCAAACGGTGGCTCTTTCTACAGCAAATTCAATTCAGAAGCTCATCTGGAGCAGGTTAGAGGTGTAGCATAAGGTAAAAAAGTATACCAACAGTTTAAGAACCACCTTTGTGGCACTGAAAACTGGCTTTTAGCTTAACATACCTTCCTAACACATTAATCTTGCTTCACTAAACACATCAACTTGATACTGAAGTAACTTTATCACCTGCTCCTCAATTTCTCAGAAAAAAAAACATCTAATCTTAATTAACCCTTAAATGAACAAATCATATTGTTGAAATTAGCCCTAAAAAAATGCTAAATTTCAGTCAATTATGGGTAAAAACCTTCCAAGACACCATTTAAAAAAAGAAAAGACCCTTAAAGCTGAGAGATTCTCCTTCAGAACATCCCCTCAGCTGTCTGACCCGAGTACTGAACACACTGCTGAGGAGAGTTTAAACAATGCTGGACTGGAATCAAAGATCTGATCCCTACCCTAAAGTCATGAAGGGAGAATACGACAGGATGTAAGACAGCCAGCAGACTGCAAACACCATGATGCACAGGATGGGACTGCAGCAGCATACTGAGGGCCATGCTGTTATATACCAGGGATACCCATATCCGGACCTCGAGGGCCGCTGTCCTGCAGGTTTTAGAGGTTCCCGGCTAAAGTGCAGAACTTAACAATGTTTTAAAGAGATCCATTTCATCTGAATCAGGTCGGCTATTCTTTCAATATGTGTTGATGTTGGCAGGGCAGCAGCAGCATGTGACTCAGCTCTCTTGTAGTTTAATTACAACAGAGGAACAAGAGATTCAGCAGGAAAAACAGCCGGCCCCATCTTTAATGTAGGTCAACAGTTTGGGGGCACTTTGGACTCTATAACGTTCAAGGGAAGCGAGTGCGTGACATTAAATATGCAAAGTTTGCAGAATTACAGCCAAGTACGCATCATCCTGCATCCACAAAGATACCAAGTTAGTCTCATCAGTCATGAGCAAAGCATTTTTACACAGGAAGGGTTTAACGATCAATATCTACTGGAATAATCCCAACTGTTTACGAAAAGCCTGAGAACGCCAAGAGCCAGAAATCAATACCTGATCAATAGCCTGTTACGTTTAATCCAGCATGTTTGTGTTGGTTTAATTCAACTGGTGGAAGAGATCCAAAACTAAATCTTAACTCAGTATAAAACACAGTAACTGAGCCTGAGATTAACTGGAATTAGCAGTTATTTGCACATATAAATATAATATAAACAGTTTCATTACTGTAATGTGGAGGTTAAAACTGACTGCACAGTAACACAGAATATCATACCTGTGCCTGTGGAGTCGATGAGGTTTCCGGTCAGAGAGAAGCTCATAAAAGGAGTCCTGGTTATTTAAAGCCGGAGCAAATCCAATTAACCGGGGCCGCCTCTGAATAAATCCCTAACAGCAAATCAAATCTTCTCCATCTGCCAGAGACCGAATCAAACTGATCAGAAGTCCAGCAGCAATTCATTCGACAACACCGAGCAGGCAACAGGAGCAGGTGAGGCTATTAAAGAAGAATAGTTGGTTATTCTAACCACAAAGGGTCTCTAAATCATCCCCAAGCACTTGAAAATTAAGTTTAATTGTATATAACTCCAACTATCCATCCATTTTACTGTGGGAAATCCCTTCAGCATCTGAATTCAGCACCAAAATGTTGCAATAAAACTTCTATTTAATCCTTTATAGTTAAAGAAAAGAGGCAAAGCCTTACCTAACGCTTACCTAACCCTACCCTAACTGAGAAAAAAGGGAAAAATGTTATTTTTAAATGGAGACAAGAGCAGCAACATCTCAAAGAAAGCCTGGAAGACTGGAAGTTACAGTTATTTATCTGGAGCTGGTGAGGTTCCACATCCAGGTCAGATCAGATCTGATCAAACTCGAGTAATTATCGGTTAACCCGATGTCGGCTTCACAAGCAGAAAAACTTTACAGCATGACAAAGATAACTGAACAGGAGACGAGTGAATGTCGTGGTGTTAGAATGAGTTCCACACTTTGGAGGAATTACTGAAATGCGTTTTAACCAATGGATTCAAAGTCATTTCCGTATTTTCTGGACTATAAGTCGCACTTTTTTTTCATAGTTTGGCTGGTCCTGCGACTTATAGTCAGGTGCGACTTATACATCAAAATATATATAATTCAACATGTTTTTAAATGTTAATTCATCCTGACTGACATGAACCAAGGAATAAACATTATCTACAGCAGCTTCTTCACCCACTCTGAGGCAACAAGCTGGGAAAGTTTAGGTTTGATCATTTACACTGTAGATGTCAGAAAGCAGAGAAACTTCATTTAGATAATTAATTCATGCAAATTACGTGATTACAACCTCGACTTTTTATGAACCGATCCCAACAGAAATGACCAAACTGCTTCATTTCACCTTCTGATAACATTTCTTTGGCTCTGGTTTGAGGGTTGCTTCACCTTTTTTTTCATAGTTTGGCTGGTCCTGCGACTTATAGTCAGGTGCGACTTATACATCAAAATATCTATAATTCAACATGTTTTTAAATGTTAATTCATACTGACTGACATGAACCAAGGGGTAAACATTATCTACAGTAGCAAAGAGGACACTTTAGGCTTGTGATAACTATATGCTGCTCCTGTACCACTGAAACATTAACTTAAAGACATCCTGTTCAATCCTGAACTGCAGGTAGTAAAATATGCAGCTGAAAACGGCGATTGAGCAGCAGACAGAAAGGTTTGAGTGAGTGAGAAACTTGTGAGGGACTGGTGAAAAGCAGAGGTTAATCGTACAGCGATTAAGAAAACAAAGAAAGCTAATCGCGGGCTGAAAGCAAAATGGGCGGAGCTGGAGGAACGAGTCCACAGGTGGGAGAGGCCCAGGTTCCATCCCTGGTATCTGCCAAGGAGGGGAATATAAATGACCTCATGCAACGCAACCGCCTCTCCATCAGAGCACGGACAGGATTTTATGAAATAAATTTCTAAATAAATGCGATTTATAGCCTGGAAAATATGGAGGTTGTTTTTCTATCAGTTATAAGGTAACCAATGGCAGGAAGAAACTGGGTGTTTGTTGCTGCCAAAAGAAAAAAAAAAACTAAAATGAGTGTCAGAAAGTGCAAGTTGATGTTTGCAGCGGGTCGAGTTTTAGAAGCAGAAAATGATGATTATACTGAGTCACTGTGTTATTACAGCTCAAAAACAAGACATCTGAAGCCTTTAAGGGATGAACTGATGCAAAGCAAAGATGTTAAACAAAAGGAGACGAGAAAACAAACCAAAGAACCACCGCTGTATGAATCAAAGTCCATTAAACATCAGCAAATATTCATTTTAGAGAACACGACAGGGCAAAAGAAAGGAAGCTGATCTGGACTGAAATGGAAGCATTTTTACACACCGCTTCATTTCCAGGCTTCATCAGATGAGAAGGACTCAAACAACCAGAGGAAGAGAGCTGGTTTCACAAAAACATTTCCTTATTTTATGACTTTCTTAAATGGATGAAAGAAAAACTAAAGAGGAGAACTCGCTTAACATTCGCTTGGGAATGGATAAAAATAACATGTTGATGTGTTTGAGCCTGAAAAAGTGTTGCAAAGACAAAACAAATCTAACTTAAAGTGGAGGGTCAGACATTAACTTCCTGCTCTTTGCTTTCAGGGCTTCTGTGGCGCATCGAATCCGACCGACATCGTTCACCTGCACGTCACAAAGTACGACTGATGCAATATGACGTGTCGTAACGAAGCCTTTGCAGCAGGACACACATCCTCCTTCACCCACTCTGAGGCAACAAGCTGACAAAGTTTAGGTTGGATCATTTACACTGTAAATGTTAGAAAGGAGAGATAATTAATTCATGCAAATTACGTGATTACAACCTCAACTTCTTATGAACTGATCCCAACAGAAACTGCTTCATTTCACCTTCTGATCACATTTCTTTGGCTCTGGTTTGTGGGTCGTTTCACTTTTTTTTCATAGTTTGGCTGGTCCTGCGACTTATAGTCAGGTGCGACTTATACATCAAAATATATATAATTCAACATGTTTTTAAATGTTGATTCATACTGACTGACATAAACCAAGGGGTTAACATTATCTACAGCAGCTTCTTCACCCACTCTGAGGCAAAGAGAAAGTTTAGGTTTGATCAGTTACACTGTAGATGTCAGAAAGGAGAGAAACTTCATTTAGATAATTAATTCATGCAAATTATGTGATTACAACCTCGACTTCTTATGAACCGATCCCAACAGAAATGACCAAACTGTTTCATTTCACCTTCTGACTTTGGCTCTGGTTTGTGGGTTGCTTCACTTTCATAGTTTGGCTGGTCCTGCGACTTATAGTCAGGTGCGACTTATACATCAAAATATCTATAATTCAACATGTTTTTAATTGTTAATTCATCCTGACTGACATGAACCAAGGGGTAAACATTATCTACAGCAGCTTCTTCACCCACTCTGAGTTAACAAGCTGACAAAGTTTGGGTTTAGGCTTCTGATAACACTTCTTCTGCCGCATGGGAGGAAACTTTGGCTCTGGTTTGTGGGTGTGCTTCACATCTCAAAAGCAATTTAATTATCCGCGAAAGAACACAAAGGGAACTCGAACGCAAGAAGAAAAAAAGCTCAAAACGCGTCCAAATCGATGTACAAAGAGAGTTCAAACTATGAGCTCTTTGGCAGGAGAGGAGTGAGGTGGCTTCGGTCCAAATCATCCGATAATCAGCCAAAAATCAACAAGACTGCATCAGAAATGCAACAAGAGGAAAAAGCTCTTCACTAATGCAGAGAGCCTGATCACTGATCTCAAACAGCTTGAGCGTTCATTTACTTTAATGGCTTCTGAGACGGATGGAGCCAATCAAATCATTTTAGTGACTCGCGTGTTCATTCCCCAGCGGACGGAGCTGAAACTGGCGTTATACGAAGATATTTGCATCAAGAACGCTTTAATCACTAAACAGAATTTATATTTGAAATCAGCACGAATGTAAGCTGTGTGCAGGATAAATCCTCAAACTAATTCCTGCTTGCTCTGCTTAAAAAGGGCAGGAGCAAATGATCTTTAATATTATATAAAAGCATGGAATAAAGACACAATGAGGCTCAGATTGTCACGAATGATCTGGAACTGCATGCTGGATATAAATCCTACTTATGGTGCTAAAAGAGAGTAGAGGATCAGCTAAGCTAACATTAACCGGTTGGTCTGTTACTGTCCTTTAAGTGTTTGTTACTGCATCTCCATCTGTGCATTGTTAGTCAAAATAAACCCACTGATTAGTGTCAGAACCAGCTCATTTCACTGGACCACCATCTTTGCCCCAGTATATTTGCACAGGACTGGAATCCAGTTCCTGACTGGTGTAAAACTGCATCATTAAACGTTCAGGACGTCCTGCTGCCTCCAACCTCCTCTGTAGGAGATCACGGTCCGTGTCAGACCGGCTGAATTCACTGCACAGACGGCGTCTTATTACCGGTCGACTCGTAGTCTGAATGCGCCGATTTTCAGTCCCGGTTTCTGACCAAAGAAAGCAGCTTTGGGTTGCGGTTACCACAGAGGAAATGGGCCTGTAGTTTTCATTTTCAGGACATCAGCTGAGCAAATCTGATGAGAAAACAGCTGCATTTTGCAACCTTTCATCTGGGAGACACCAGCAGAGATGTTGGGTCCGATGCGTTATCTTAAATCTGAGAAGCTGCCGGTGGGGAGCCACTGAGGCTCAGCCCTCCGCTGGTCACGGCTCATCACTCTAAGCTCGCTGTCACCATTTCTTCCCAAGATGGAGACCCCACTTTGACCCACTCAGTGACACCAGGCGGTGAGTCCAAAGGTGCTGCCTTAAAACCGAGTCCTGCCCTCAGAGTGAGTCACCAGATCAGATACAGATCATTGTGTTATTAAATGTGGAGATGCAGCGGGGGGAGATGCAGAAGGGGGAGATGCAGCGGGGGGAGATGCAGCGGGGGGAGATGCAGCAGGTGCAGATGCAGCGGGGGGAGATGCAGCGGGGGGAGATGCAGCGGGGGGAGATGCAGCGGGGGGAGATGCAGCGGGGGGAGATGCAGCGGGGGGAGATGCAGCGGGGGGAGATGCAGCAGGGGGAGATGCAGCAGGGGGAGATGCAGCAGGGGGAGATGCAGCAGGGGGAGATGCAGCAGGGGGAGATGCAGCAGGGGGAGATGCAGCAGGGGGAGATGCAGCAGGGGGAGATGCAGAAGGGGGAGATGCAGCGGGGGGAGATGCAGCGGGGGGAGATGCAGCAGGGGGAGATGCAGCAGGGGGAGATGCAGCAGGGGGAGATGCAGCAGGGGGAGATGCAGCAGGGGGAGATGCAGCAGGGGGAGATGCAGCAGGGGGAGATGCAGCAGGGGGAGATGCAGCAGGGGGGAGATGCAGCAGGGGGGAGATGCAGCAGGTGGAGATGCAGCAGGGGGAGATGCAGCGGGTGGAGATGCAGCGGGGGGAGATGCAGCAGGGGGAGATGCAGCAGGGGGGGTTAAATAAGGTTTATAGATCCCCTTTCACTGAATGAGAATGAAGGAGAGGAGCCACACAAAATGCATGTTTTTCTGGCATTAATAACTGCTGAATGGGACTTAAAGATCTCACAGAACATCCTTTAGTTCAGATGTGTACAACATTTAATTATTTACCTAATTTTCCCCCATTCTGACATGATGCCCAGTCCTCACCTCTTCAAAATGACATCTGAGAGTTAAACAGCCGAGATTAGAAGGCCAGTGAGAGTCCTCAGAAACCCAGAGGTCCACATGTGCGCATGTGTCTTGCAGCAAAGTAGCAGGATGGATGGGAAGGACCTAATTGAGCATGAAAGGCAGCGGATGTCCTCTGGTGTTTCAGCTCAGATGCCAGTCAAACATCTGCCCGCCTGCAGCTCAAATACGGCGGCGTGACGCCCAAACAGCAGTCCTTCATGCTCAGATTCACCAGGAAACGCAGACTGTACACTGATCTGAGCACAAGGTCTCCTCAGTTAGTGGTGGAGGACTGTGATGGAGTAAAGAAATGCTTAAAACAGTGTTGCTGCTGTGCGTTTATGACAGACTTTCTCAACTTTCTACACTACAGTTACCGGGTGTTTGGACAGTGTCCTCCGGAGGGGATTGTCCCCGTTGGGCTTTTTTTGGTTGACTTTCAGGGAATTAAAAGAAGTACGGCTTTCATCAACCTACCAGAAGCAAGGTGAAGAGCAGCTGTTTGTGGGCTGCCAAAGAATTAAGCAAATGTGCCAATCACCAGCAACACAGCGACCATCTCAGCTGATTCCACTGCAACGTTTCACCCGTTTTAAGCCAAAATAGCACACTTTCCCCCTCTAATACAAGGCAGCCGACTGCTTTGGTGCACAGACTGCTCCCAAGGACGACAGATGGAGATGGCATCTGAATTAGTCAAAAAGTTATCTGGTAAAATGCTCCTGTCAGTTTCAGAGCCTTCGTGATGCAGCCACATGACCATAACTCCACATGTTTCACTGCTTCTCAGGGAAGCTTAACTCCCCATATATGAGTCTGGGGGACAGAAAACGAACCGCTGAGAGGGGATGAGGTTTGGACGCCCCTGGGTGACCTTAATCTATCTATGTGATATTGGAAAAGCTTGAGATGATGCGAGAAGGTTCCAGTTTGTGGGATTTAATGACATCTAGAGGCCCAAATTGCAAACAATTTAATTGGCATCAAACTATGATGTCGTTAAAAAGAAAAGGAAATTGTCCCACTGTGGACCAGTGCTTGGTTAGGTCCTTCTGGACTTTATCCAGCTTTTTAAATCAGGGTCATGCCAGCACAGCCATGACCTTTGTAATCTCTTTTCTCAGAACCATTTACGCTATAAACAACCATCTAAGTAGCTGCGTCTGTAGCAGCTTGATTTGATTAAGGAATATGAAGAAAAATAAATAAATCAAAGAAAAAGAGGAGGAAAGTCTTAAGTCTGGGAGCATTTCAAAGAAAAGAAAAGAGAAAATACTGCACAATGTGTCCATGTTAAAGGCAGTTAGCTTAGCACGATAGCACAACATCAATGCTGCAGCATCTCAGCAGAAAGCAGCCAGTTCACATATTGAGTTCACTGAGCGGAACATTTCACGTTGGCATTTTAATGGAAATCAGTCGGCTTGTTAGCTGAGAAGGAAGCTAGCAGAGACAAGAAGGAAGCTAGCAGAGAGCAGAAGGAAGCTAGCAGAGACAAGAAGGAAGCTAGTAGAGAACAGAAGGAGGCTAGCAGAGAACAGAAGGAGGCTAGCAGAGAACAGAAGGAGGCTAGCAGAGAACAGAAGGAAGCTAGCAGAGAACAGAAGGAAGCTAGCAGAGAACAGAAGGAAGCTAGCAGAGAACACAAGGAAGCTAGCAGAGAACACAAGGAAGCTAGCAGAGAACACAAGGAAGCTAGCAGAGAACAGAAGGAAGCTAGCAGAGAACACAAGGAAGCTAGCAGAGAGCAGAAGGAAGCTAGCAGAGAACAGAGGGAAGCTAGCAGAGAACAGAAGGAGGCTAGCAGAGAACAGAAGGAAGCTAGCAGAGAACAGAAAGAAGCTAGCAGAGAACACAAGGAAGCTAGCAGAGAGCAGAAGGAAGCGGTTCATGTTAAGACACCTGAGCTTTTTTCCATTTAAATGCGAAAGCATTTCTGATCCGATTTAATTAATCGACAGAATACTCAATTACCTCATTGATGGTTTGCTGCAGCGATAGATATAAATTAAAATAAATAAATAAATACAATTTAAAAATAAATAAATAAATTTAAAAATAATAAATAAATAAATTTAAAAATAAATAAATAAATCACAGCTCTTTTAAGTTCTGACCCAAACAGCAAATGAATGAAAACAAACATCTTTCAGAGAAGATTTGAGCAAATCCTACACAAAGACTTCAGCTGCTGATTACTGCTGCCGGGGCGCTTTAAGGCTCAGAGGCTGCAGCCCGGCCCGGGTCGACCCGCGGCCCTCTGCTGCACGTCTGCCTCCTTTCCTGTCCGACATGCAAAGGCCACCGGAGACAAAAACTTGAAAAAGATAATAATAATGCTGCAGCTGCTGAGGTGACAGTACAGAACAACCAGTCACACCAAAACCAGCAGTGTCATAAATCATCAGCATCCTTCCACCGCTCCGGTTGCTCTGTTAAGCTGAGGCAGACGGCCGATTGGCCGGCCTCAGCCGTTCTCACGCCATGTGAAGGCTTGTACCAACACGCAGCCCTGGACTCCGTCAGCTTTCCTCACTCCATCACTGTCTCACACACAAACCCGATCCCAGGGGGGGACGGCGAGCTGGGATGCATACAAACACGGGAGGCACAGATTAAAAGCTGCCCCCTACCTGAGTCGTTGTTCTCCGAATCCATCTTGTTGGAGGCGAAACGAGACGGCCTGCCAGGTGGACCTCGACTCCTCTGCGTTTCCACCCCGGCGCTCTCTCAGCGCCGCCCCCCCTCACACGCTGACACTCATCAGTGACCTTGCAGTGTTTGTGTTTCGCCCTCGCCGACAGCAGCAGCTGCTGAGAGCTGCAGAGTCGAGTCCAAACGGCCGAAACACTCAACCAACCTCAGCACCGAGGGCCAGGAGAGGATGTTTTAATCAGCCTGATTGGAGAAAAACTGCAGCTTCACTGAGACGGACTCCTCGTGTGAAGGAATTGAACATGTGTGGGCCTCCGTGGTTATCTAACAGCTTTTAAGAGAGTGAGGACTAATTTTAGAGCTGAAACATGAGAAATCTCTCCCTGGTTTTTAGCTGACACAGCGAGCTTCTAACTACAGAAAAATCTCTGCAGAGAAACAGCAGCACGCTCTCACATCTGATTTAAAACGACTGTCGCAGAGCTCAGTGACAAACCAGCACAGTTCGGTGAACACAGCAGAGGCTGAGGAAGTCCAAATCACCGCATTACAAACAGTACGTTACCTATTGATATCAATCTGTGTTAAAGTCTGAGTCATCTCTCTTTTCTTTAGGTTTTCCTTCCAAGCAGCAGAGTTTCCTGAAGGTCTTTCAGAGTTTCTCTTTGGACATTTTTTCTGCTTTTTCACTCATTTTCAGTCCTTGCACCTGAACTCTGACTCATTCAGGCAGAAAAAAGGCTCCTAACTCAAGGGATGAACCAGTGTTGTGTCGACACAGAACAGACAACTTAGCAAAGAAGCCATTTTAAACTGGATCTTTAGGCACTTTGTCACAAAGACACATCATTTGTTCCCATTTCTTTAGCTGCATCTATGAAAAACAGCAAAGAAAACACAGTTTGACAGACAGAAAATAGGATTTCTGCAGCAACAAGGTGATTCCCAAAGAGCTATTAGCTGAAAACTTGGCATATCTCAGCATGGTGTGCAGTGTGTCCTTAAAGCATTTGAGGAAACTGGACAAGTGGAGGACAAAAGAAGAAGTGTCAGGCCTAAAAAACTATCTCCAGCAGATGAACAGGATCTGAAAGTGATGTCCTTAAGAAAGAGGAAAAAATCCAGCTGTGACCTGACAGGACCTGAGAGATGCATCTGGACCTTCAGCTGATCCATCTACTGTTGGCCCAAGCCTCATCAGAAATGGGCTCCATGGAAGGGTGGCTGTCAAGAAGCCATTCTTAAGGAAGGGAAACAGGGAGAAAAGGCTGAGCTGTGCCAAATGACACAAGAAGTGGACTGAAAATCAGTGGCAACAGGTCTTATGGAGGGATGAATCCTCCCCAGAGCCCGGACCTCAACATTATTGAAGCAGTGTGGGATCATCTGACAGAGAACGGAACAAAAGGCAGCCCACATCCAAAGAAGAGCTTTGGGATGTCCTTCAAGGAGCCTGGAGAACTATTCACATCAGTGCAACGATGCCTTGGCTCATGGAGGGTTTTTACAGGTCAGGTTAAATATCATGAGTGAAATGAGCCGGTCTTAAAGACACAGATTCAGCTGCAGCTGAAGTTCAACAAACAAAGAGTAATAAACTAAGCTCTAAACATGGCATTTCTTTGGGCTGCACCCTGCCTTTTGCTTCACGATGGCTGGGTTAGGCTCCAGTCTAAAGTCCTGATCTGTGCCTTATTGTTTGTGCTGCCAGGCTCAGATTCGTCTCCGGTCACAGCCTGCAGACATTCTTTTCACAGACTTCCCAAACAGCATTTCATATCCAAAAAAGGACAGACTGCAGAGGCATCAGGGAGGTGGAGGTGGGCGGTATCTGCGCCGGTGCTGTGCTCTGAAACCTAAAGCACGGAGAGCCCGACGTCATCTTCACATCTGCTGCTCTCCACTTTCCTTCATGTCAGAAATGCTGCATCTCAGAGTGAGATACTGACAGATAAAGGTGGCTCAGCAGCTCCTTTCTGTGCCACAAACAGAGAAGAGAGAGGCTGCAGCTCAATCCAGCAGCAAGGCACACGTGAAGCACAGCAAAGCGTTCTGATCCTGGGGAAATGTGAACAGGTCAGACTGACACGAAGCTGAAAGTCAGGAATTTTATCTCAAATGCAGGCGAGTGAATGTCAGCAGTTCCCCTTCAGCTGAAGGAACCAAATCTCAGTCCCACTGGTGAACATTTCCATGTGTAGAGGCGATCCGAGTCTCATGAAGAACTTTTTAAAATGATCATTTTCTCCCAGGAGCAAAACTGAAGTTTTGTAACTGAAGGAAAGAAGCCGTGAAGCTGCTTTGATGCGAGGACAGACGACGCCGCAGGGCTGTTTTAAACCACCCTTTGACCCCCGCTGGGATGTGTTTTTACAGGGAATGCAGCTACAACCAGGACATCTGCAGCATCAAGTCAGCTCCAGAAATCTGTGACCTTTGGCAACAATCTTTACGTGACACAAGAATAAACTCAATCATTTCTGTGTCAATCCCACCGAATTCGGATGTAATCGAGCTTCATAAAACCGGACCGACACACCTCCATAATGCAGTCGAGCGTCGGCTCAACAAGACTCTGTTCATGCTCCAGATCTCCATCTTTTAGGAAAAACAGTCAAATGTATAATAATCTGCTCTCATTCACATGTTTTTCTGTTTCTTTGGTCAGAAACTGGGACTAAAATCAGCCGATGGTCACATGAAGCGTTCCCAGACCGTCGCTCTGCTCTAATAAAATCCTGATTTTATAACCTCAGCCTCTTCTGACAGAATCACCGTTCAGGTGACTTAAAGACAGCGTCTGTGCAGTGAAAGTCCACCACATGCATACTTCTGTCAGGAGCTGCATTCCCCACCATACTGGGGTGAGGTCCCTGATCCCTGAAGCAGGTTTATGATCAGAAACCACTGAAATAAAACCACAAATAGCTGCTGCAGCAGATTATAAAGCTAAGAAATGTTTCATTCTGAGCAGCCGGAGTCCTTTTCACAAACCAACTGCGGCTTATCGGCGAGAGAAACCCGCCGCCATGACATCGATGCACATTAAACGCACGCCAGGCAAAGCCAGGCAACCAATCAGAATCTGACAGGAAGTGAAGCAGAAGCAGAACCTGAAACGTCATCTTTGTTCAGCTCTGCATTTGAGTCCTTTAGAAAACGTTTTCAACCATTTCTTAACTTTAAAAAAGGCTTCGCTTGACTGGCGCTTTGCAAACCATTTGATCCGAAACATTCAAAGAAATGATCCCACAAAGTCCTAATTTAAGCCAAAATGTTTCATGCTTCCCCATCAAAGTGCTCCACTTCACTTCAGTTGCTTTGATTCGGTCGTTCTTACGTTGCACAGCGGTGCTCTGAGGCTAATCTGCATGCAGCAGCGTCTTCTATCCCAGGGAAAAACACGCAGGTACCGACCCTTTCGCATGCTGCCGTCGTCCTGTTACAGGAGGAAGGTAAATCCTGCCCAAAGAGCTGAAAAGCAGCAAGCTGAGCGTCGCACAACAAGCACACGAAGATGAAAGCTTCCCCCGACTGCAAAGATGCATCGGGCCGAGGAAACAGAGGGAGGCGCGTCTCCTTTGAAGTTATATTTAGGCCAAAATCCTTCTTTGCAGAACAAACCGTCTTCTACTCTGAATGCAAATCGCAGCCAACAACTGAGGGGGGAACCGTCCAAAGAGCACAGGAAGCTCTGCATATGCATCAAAACAGCCCAGCGTTTGATTGACTTTGATTCCAACTGGATTGCAAATACTCGTGATCCACCTGGGACACAGATGCATGCTGGGCCACTGGTTTCCGATCGGATTCAACTTTGAAGATCTGAACCAACAAAAGCCTTTTGCTGCAGGTGGTACACATCCAATTAAAGCACATTTAGGCCCACTGTGAAGCAGGTCCAACACGACGGAAATGGAAAGTAACCTTTGAGATGGAGCAGCTGAGGGCGGCTGGGTTTAAAAAAAAAATGTTGATTCATTTCCTTTTATTACTGCGATGTGTAAGGATCAATAAGCAGTGGTTTTATGTGGTGTAATCCATCATCTTTTCAAGTTTATGAAGCCAGAAGGTAAAAGAGTCCGTCTTAAGTTGGTCAATTTACATCATCGTCTTTTAAAGGATGTGAAAGCAGCAGGAACTATTTCTCCCATAGACTCAAACTAAGAGCCTGTAAACGGGATCGCCATGAGAGCGCAGATTCAAGGCACTTCTCAGTGGAGAAGGCACTTTATTTCTGAAACAGGAGGCCATCTTCTGTGTCAAAACAATTGGTGACAATGACTCTGAGGCACAGAGGGTCTTAAACAGGGTCTTAGAGGCAGTTTAAGCTGTCGATAGCCAAAAGAAAGTCCACCAAAGGTAATAGATTCTGCAAATCTGCCTCTGAAGAAAGGGATCAATGTCTCAGCTGCCACCAGAAGAAATAATCACAGAATATATACACATGACATATTACACTGTGACATTACTTATTGAACAAAGAGAAAGACACCAGCAGTGAGCTGAGAGAAGCAGCTGCTGCTGCCCATCAATCTGGGAAGGGTTATAAGGCCATTTCCAAACTATCTGGAGTCCATCGTTCTACAGAGAGAAAGATTATTCACAAGTGGAAAACATTCAGGACAGCTGTCAATCTTCCCAGGAGTGGACGTCCCAGCAAGTTCACCCCAAGGTGAAAAAGCCCAGAGCTACATCTCAGACTCTACAGGCCTCAGTTAGCATGTTAAAGGTTAAAGGTCACCCCAAGGTGAAAAAGCCCAGAGCTACATCTCAGACTCTACAGGCCTCAGTTAGCATGCTAAAGGTTAAAGGTCACCCCAAGGTGAAGAAGCCCAGAGCTACATCTCAGACTCTACAGGCCTCAGTTAGCATGTTAAAGGTTAAAGGTCACCCCAAGGTGAAAAAGCCCAGAGCTACATCTCAGACTCTACAGGCCTCAGTTAGCATGTTAAAGGTTAAAGGTCACCCCAAGGTGAAAAAGCCCAGAGCTACATCTCAGACTCTACAGGCCTCAGTTAGCATGTTAAAGGTTAAAGGTCACCCCAAGGTGAAAAAGCCCAGAGCTACATCTCAGACTCTACAGGCCTCAGTTAGCATGTTAAAGGTTAAAGGTCACGACAGCACAGTTAGAAAAAGGCTGAACAAGGAGGGCTTGTTTGAAGTTCACCCCAAGGTCAAACAGGAGATTACTCCTCAACAACAACCTTTAAATTATCAGTATAAAGCAATTCCAAAAGCCTCCAAATGTAGGATTATTTTGTCCAGTCATGTGTTTGAAGTTATTTTGCGTTTCTTGAATATCTTACTTATGCTTTATGATATATTCCACCTTCCCTCTGCTTATCGGAGGTCGGGTCGTGGAGGTTACCGGTCCTCCGGGGGGACCCCGAGGCGTTCCCAGACCGGATGGGATGCATCACCCCTCCAGGGAGGCCTGGCTCTGCCCCGGGGGGGGGGGGGGGGCAGATGAACCACCTCAGCTGAGTCCTTTAAATGCAGAGGAGCAGCGCCATCATTACTGCTGACGAAGCCCGACTCCATGACCCAACGTCTCCCTGCCGCTTCTCACCAAGTAAGATTTGAAAATGGAAATTGGTTATTCGAGGCCTTTCCTTTAAGTCATTCCGTTCGTTTCTTGTTTTTTTTTTTTAAATTTCCATTTCTACCGGGCCTTTATCCTGCCGTTGCTACGACAACCTAATTTCCCTTCAGGATGAATCGTCACGTTTCAGGCGACATCACTTCGTTCTGCTTTGGTAAACATTTGGGTTTTTAGGCGGCACTTTAAGGCTGGAAGGTCTCTGCAGGATAGCGGTACCAGAAAAGTAAAGTATCCTCCCCAGCAGGAGGGCTTCCATCCAGCCACATATTTATATCTGCTTAACTGACTGTTCGCTCGGTCTGCAGCAGCAGCAGCAGAGTGACGGCAGCGCCGGGTTTGTCCTACATAATGACTTAATTGAGGTGGTTAACACTTTAGGATAATGAGAGCCTCTAGACCTCAGCAGACCCAGGAGTGCGAGCTGGGAAATGGAGCACACACACATCTACGAACACACAAACAGACAATCAGCTTCGGTTATAAATAACGGCTCTTAATGCAGCCGAGTCGTCCGCTCCCGTCTCTGTAAGACTCCACTTTAACCTTCGGTCATCAATAACGAATGTTCGGCCTTAGAGTCGGGGGTGCAAAGAGAACCGGAACATAAAGAGGTTCTCAGCCAGAGCTCAACATGACTGAAGCAGAGTCTGCTGCAGCTGTTGTCTGCAGATCAGATGCTACGAGCCAAACTGTGGTGTTTATTTCACGCCTCAAACTGTTCATCAACAGAATTAGAGTTACAGTTCAGGTGAAATTAGACTGAGTCGTCTTCTCAGTCAGCAGCTGTCACCTCGGGCTCAAACCCGACTGGCTCTGGGCTCTACTGACGGCTGAAAAAGGAAAAATAAAGACAGAGAACATCCATCCATCCACTGGTCTGCTGTGTACCCGTCCACATCATCAACATGTTCAAACAAACTCAAACGTTCAGCCTCCCATCAGGGATCAATGCTGAAGGCGTCACATTACAGCTAATGGAATCAGCACTTTACCACTGGGAGTAATTACAGGGCTGCAGACGGGAGGCCCGCCGGGACGCAGACGGGAGGCCCGCCGGGACGCAGACGGGAGGCCCGCCGGGACGCAGACGGGAAGCCCGCCGGGACGCAGACGGGAAGCCCGCCGGGACGCAGACGGGAAGCCTGCAGAGACGCAGACGGGAGGCCCGCCGGGACGCAGACGGGAGGCTCGCCGGGATGCAGACGGGAAGCCCGCCGGGACGCAGACGGGAGGCCCGCCGGGACGCAGACGGGAGGCCCGCCGGGACGCAGACGGGAAGCCCGCCGGGACGCAGACGGGAAGCCCGCCGGGACGCAGACGGGAAGCCTGCAGAGACGCAGACGGGAGGCCCGCCGGGACGCAGACGGGAGGCTCGCCGGGATGCAGACGGGAAGCCCGCCGGGACGCAGACGGGAGGCTCGCCGGGAAGCCCGCCGGGACGCAGACGGGAAGCCCGCCGGGACGCAGACGGGAAGCCCGCCGGGACGCAGACGGGAGGCCCGCCGGGACGCAGACGGGAAGCCCGCCGGGACGCAGACGGGAAGCCCGCCGGGACGCAGACGGGAAGCCTGCAGAGACGCAGACGGGAGGCCCGCCGGGACGCAGACGGGAGGCTCGCCGGGATGCAGACGGGAAGCCCGCCGGGACGCAGACGGGAGGCCCGCCGGGACGCAGACGGGAGGCCCGCCGGGACGCAGACGGGAAGCCCGCCGGGACGCAGACGGGAAGCCCGCCGGGACGCAGACGGGAAGCCTGCAGAGACGCAGACGGGAGGCCCGCCGGGACGCAGACGGGAGGCTCGCCGGGATGCAGACGGGAAGCCCGCCGGGACGCAGACGGGAGGCCCGCCGGGACGCAGACGGGAAGCCCGCCGGGACGCAGACGGGAGGCCCGCCGGGACGCAGACGGGAGGCCCGCCGGGACGCAGACGGGTGGCCTGCTGGGACACAGCCTCCTTGGAGCAGATGCTGTCTGCAGCAAAGCGACAGCATCCAGACACATCAGCAGCCTGAAACGCAACCTCCACAGCATAATGAGGGAGGGTTTTTGGGCTCCAGATTCTCATTTATCATCCGAAATGTCTCAGCGGCCAAGTGGGACTTCAGGAGTGAAACAATCAGCGAACGGCAGCCGATACCTGCCATGGCAGCCGATACCTGCCACGGCAGCCGATACCTGCCGCAGCAGCCGCTGGAGGAGAGGAAAGGCGAGGGCACCAAAAGTCCAGCGTTCCCAAAATAGAAACAGACACGACAGCAAGCAAACAGAGGCTCTCTGAAGCCGGGGATCATGACTTTATTTGTGCAACGCTCCATTTTATAGATCTTAAACAGATTTTACCATTTAAGCAGCACGTTTTTAGTGTCACGGGGAAAACAGTCGTTTCACAAAGAATGCATGAATTTCACAAAATTCATGCAAATGTCATCAGGAAACTTCAAAGATACAGTCCAGTTCAAGCCCAAAGCAGGTCCTCTCAGCGCTTCTGAACATGTTTTAGCTGCATTACATCACATTTACAGCATTTTCACGTCATGTAAACTGGCTGCAGGTTACAGAAGTCACAGTTTCACCAACATAACGTTGTGTTTTAGCCCAGAAAGAGACTTTACTGGGATCCTGCTACATTTTAAGCACCCTGGAGTGAAACTGCATCGTAACGACATCTTTTCAGCAGATTTCTAATTAATGCACACGAGTTTTATTGTGTGCAGATAAAAACATTCCCTCCTCTGATCTGAAGTGTGCAGAGATGCTGTTTCGCCTGCAGCCTGCAGTGTTTTTACGACACTTTTTATTACCCGCTTTGCCCAACTGGAACCTCTGTTTAAGTTTAAAGTATAAAGAAAGGATGAGAACCCCCCCCCATGCTGTGTGGTGCAAAAGGCTCATTTCAGGTACTAAATTACCAGAACAATTATCAGAACAAGATAACTCCTCCAAGGCTGAGAGAAAAGATCAGCATCAAAGGTTAATCCTTCGTAAATTTGTGTCGGTATAATAAAGCCACACTTTATTCCTTCATATAAACCAAGACTCGACACTCTTCTGTTCGAGAAGAAAAGAAGCTGAGCGGTGACGCAGTGAAAGAGGATGAAAAAGCACAAAAAAAAAAGTGTTAAAGTGACCCACTTGTCAGATTTCCCCTGAGAACACGAGGCTTCCCTGCAGCGTTTATCCACCTCCCAAAAGTCTATTATTCTCCAGTCATGAACTACAAACCAGGGTGTGTCCGGCTGAAGGCCGATGACACACTCGCCGGATGATTTAACGTTGCACAAGGGAGGAGTTCAAACTGATTTCTGTTTTGGACCAACTTTAAAATACTCGCCATCTTGCTTATTAGTTCCCCAGATGTGTGCAGATGTGGTCGCATCAAACCTCTGCAGTGAGGAGTTTCTCATAAGAAGATCTATAATCTACAACATGTTCGCTGTCATTTAATTTCTCTGGTTTAGTTAGTTTATTCTCCTTATTAGCTCCTGATCATAAAGAGCTAACTGGGGTCTTATCGGCAGGGTTAGCACATCTGTGATTAGCAGACAACTCGCTCCATCACCAGAGCAACAAAAACAGAAATAAACGCCAAACAGAGAATAAAAAGCTCAGTCACAGCATGTTTCATGCTGAGGATTGCTTCAGCCGAGCACCACTGTTGACTGGTTAGTTCCTCACAGAGAGAAAGTGAAAGCTAATTAAAAGCCCGTTTTGTGCCAAAATCTAATAAATAGCAACCTCCAAATGCATTCAGTGGTGTTTATCTTATGCACTCATACACCATGAGTCACCATATGAGTCACTACATTGACTATAAAACGTGTTTTAACCTTGAAACTCATCACAAATACGTTTTTTTTTCAGCTCACAGTGGACAGATATGTAGAAATGAGGTGTAGAAGCTGATAGCAAAGTCTGAAAGTGATAACACTGTCAGAAAGTTCAAATTCAGGGTCTGTTCTTAGAAAAGAGACCCTCAGGGCAGGCAGGAACACAACCTGGCATCAAAACAGACCGATACTGGGGCAGAACCACACAGATAAAGAGGAACCACAAACAAGAACAAAGAAGAAAAAGCCGATGCAAACGCTGACATGGACATTTAGAAAAATTATAACAGCAGGCGGTCAATCACTTTACTGATCTAAATATAAAAACACTATAGCATGTGTTGTCTTATAGGTTTTACTGGTAAAGTTTTGGCTTTTAAACCTTGTTTTGGTTATAAAATGTTAGAATTTTTCTCTATTTTCACTTAGAACAGGTTTTACTTATTGACATCAGGTTATCAACTGTTTAATATCGTTGTATTTCATTAATAAAATCGCTAACTTGTCGATTGACAGGTGAAACTTTCAAATCCCACACTCAACCTGTGACCATAAACGCACCACTGCACTTTTTTTAACTTCAATCCTGTTGTCATAATTAGCCCAAATCAGTGACATTAAACGCATCACACACACATTCAACATATGGTTTATTTCTTCAGGGTGGCCGCGCACACACTCACAGTCACTGTCACACTCTCACGCGCATCTTACCGGCGGGCATTGTGGTGCAAATGTGCCGCAGTCCGTCTGTGTGCCGAGCAGCGATTGATCCGAGGTTCGTCAGTTAGCCTCCATGTAGCTTCTCCAGCCGTTACGCTTCACCTGGCGACGGACTCTGAAACACCAAATCACCTGTTTGTAGCCGCTTCACACGACACATTCAAGGGCCGGTGTGCGTGAGAACACGGCGACAGACAGTTTCATTCACGGGCTAAAGCTGTCCGCTGTGACACTAAGCAGCAACCCTGAAAACACACCGACCTGTCCGGGAGGATTTAGCCGAGAAGCTAACGACTAACGTCCCGCACAGCGGAGGGTTAACGGACACACACACCGACGTTAATGACACCAGTGGACATACCTGTAGGTAAACAGCAGCGGGGTACATTAACTCCTACACATTACTACAGTGCTTCCTGCTTTACGGTGACAGACAACACGGAAGTGTGTGCTGCGGCAGATCCAAAAAAAAACACCCCTGCTCCGGTTCAACATATGCTGCCTGAGAAGGGCGACAACCGGCCGGGGACACGGCTAATTATAGCCGCCTGCGGCAAGGTGCGCCCTCACCTGAACCGGCAAAATACACACCTATGAGTTCTCTTTACTTCCAGAAGTTACTGGGAATGTGTCACGAGCAACTTCATGTTTCATGTGAGGAGTTCACAAAATTAATTATGTGGAGATTTATCACATAAGAGGCAAAAAGTTTGTCATGAAGACTGTAACCCTGACTGGAACTAAGATGTTCTAGAGTCAAATAAGTGGCTTTTTTTATCTTTAAAAAAGATCAGGTTTACTGGAAATCTAATTACAACGTTTGTCTAAGTGTAAAAATGATCCTTCTATTGTTATTTTAGTGCCAAAGTGTCCAAACTCATCATTAAACGCTCTTAAATGTGAATATTTGCTTCTTTTCGTGACAGTGAACTCAATAAGTGGCTTTTTTTATCTTTAAAAAAGATCAGGTTTACTGGAAATCTAATTACAACGTTTATCTAAGTGTAAATATGATCATTTTATTGTTATTTTAGTGCCAAACTCATCATTAAACGGTCTTAAATGTGAATATTTGCTTCTTTTCATGACAGAGAACTCAATAAGTGGCTTTTTTATCTTTAAAAAAGATCAGGTTTACTGGAAATCTAATTACAACGTTTGTCTAAGTGTAAAAATGATCCTTTTATTGTTATTTTAGTGCCAAACTCATCATTAAACGGTCTTAAATGTGAATATTTGCTTCTTTTCATGACAGAGAACTCAATAAGTGGCTTTTTTATCTTTAAAAAAGATCAGGTTTACTGGAAATCTAATTACAACGTTTGTCTAAGTGTAAAAATGATCCTTTTATTGTTATTTTAGTGCCAAAGTGTCCAAACTCGTCATTAAACGCTCTTAAATGTGAATATTTGCTTCTTTTCATGACAGTGAACTCAATAAGTGGCTTTTTTTATCTTTAAAAAAGATCAGGTTTACTGGAAATCTAATTACAACGTTTGTCAAAGTGTAAATATGATCATTTTATTGTTATTTTAGTGCCAAACTCATCATTAAATGCTCTTAAATGTGAATATTTGCTTCTTTTCATGACAGTGAACTCAATAAGTGGCTTTTTTATCTTTAAAAAAGATCAGGTTTACTGGAAATCTAATTATAACGTTTGTCTAAGTGTAAAAATGATCATTTTATTGTTATTTTAGTGCCAAACTCATCATTAAATGCTCTTAAATGTGAATATTTGCTTCTTTTCATGACAGTGAACTCAATAAGTGGCTTTTTTTATCTTTAAAAAAGATCAGGTTTACTGGAAATCTAATTACAACGTTTGTCTAAGTGTAAAAATTATCCTTTTATTGTTATTTTAGTGCCAAAGTGTCCAAACTCATCATTAAACGCTCTTAAATGTGAATATTTGCTTCTTTTCATGACAGTGAACTCAATAAGTGGCTTTTTTATCTTTAAAAAAGATCAGGTTTACTGGAAATCTAATTATAACGTTTGTCTAAGTGTAAATATGATCATTTTATTGTTATTTTAGTGAAAAACTCATCATTAAATGCTCTTAAATGTGAATATTTGCTTCTTTTCATGACAGTGAACTCAATCCTGTGGTTTTCTATCATCTCCAAACAGTCTTTGTGCATTTTAAAGTGGCTTTAACCTGAAACATTTGAGTTTACAGTACTTTCTCCCCTTCTTCTTTGGACATTAGCTGCTTTTTCACTCGTTTTCAGATAGAATATGCACTACATTTTACAACTGATTGTACAAGCCGGACTACGAAAAGCAAATTAGACTCTTAATTAGCTTGTTTTAACTGTGTTGTCTCACGAAAGATGAATGAAAATGAAGAAACTTGTGAAAATCTATGATAGCAGAAGGAGCTCCTTTCATCAGCATTTGGAGAATCTAACCAGCTCTTGTGGTTGCCACAAATTTTAGGTAATTTAACTCAGTTAAGAACCTTAATAATAACTATATTAGGGTATCGTATGTCTTTAAATGATTGAGGCACCATCACATTCTCACATCACCATGAAAAGCACTTCATCATGATAACAACTAACCCTGAGTGGGTCATTATTATGACATAATGTTATTCAGTCTCCTGGAAGTCTGTGAAACTTTCAGGAAGTTTCTCTTTTTATTCACCTGGACATGAGAATGACTGCTTCTGAACCATTCAGGCAGGAAAAAGGCTCCTAACTCAAGGGATGAACCAGTGTTGTGTCGACACAGAACAGACAACTTAGCAAAGAAGCCGTTTTAAACTGGATCTTTAGGCACTTTGTCACAAAGACACATCATTTGTTCCCATTTCTTTAGTTGCATCTATGAAAAACAGCAAAGAAAACACAGTTTGACAGACAGAAAATAGGATTTCTGCAGCAACAAGGTGATTCCCAAAGAGCTATTAGCTGAAAACTTGGCATATCTCAGCATGGTGTGCAGTGTGTCCTTAAAACATTTGAGGAAACTGGACACTAAAATAACAATAAAAGGATCATTTTTACACTTGGACAAACATTGTATTTAGATTTCCAGTAAACCTGATCTTTTTTAAAGATTAAAAAAGCCACCTGGAGTAAATGTGATGTAAAACACCTTGATGATGAAGAAACACGACTAAAAATGAAGCCTCTGTGCTCCTGCTGTTGCTGAATCCGCTGGAAATTGCATGATTCACATGACTCCAGCTGTATTTTAAGCCTGTGTTCAGACTCAGTGACATGTGGATGCCTGCTGCATTAGAGTAATTACACTAATATGATATTTTCTAAATAATAAAATAAAAGAAATCAGATTTTTTTATATTTTTTCAGCTGGCTGCTGCCACTCGTTTGACTTTAACGCGCTTGGGAAGCCATCTGTGAGGCCAAAGCCTTTAATCACCCTTAAGTCCGTTGGACAGTGCAGCAAAGGTCCTTAAGAGCTTAAAAAGCTCAAGCCGCACACTTTCACGTGCATTTCCATCGGTTCAGACGGATATTTTCGGTGGAGTTCAGGATAATTACTGTATGTTTGTGTCTCGGTGTTGATTTTAATGACAGTCATTAGAGGTGGTGTGGGCCCATTTGTCTTCTTCTTTACATCAGCCGTGTGATGCAGCCCAGATGTTTTTCATTTCACTTGAGTCTGTGGGCGCATGAAGCGTTAGTGATGGAGAAAAGACGAGAATTTGATCATTTTACGATGATTTGTCTCCTGAAATGTTGAAGCACACGAGATATGTTAGTTTTAACATTGAAAAAAAGTCTTAATATCATATTTTAGAGTCAGAAATATGATCAGTGAAGATCAAACATTCCAAGTTTCCTGCTCTCCATCATGTTTCCGTCCCCTTTTAGTTGCTGTCAGAGAAATAACGTGTTCATTGTTTTGTGTGTTAATTACTTACTGACCCACATCAAGGTGGCTCCAGTCTAATTAAACTAAGCCTGAACATATTCATCTAATTTTAGTGCTGGTTATGAGAGATTTAGTGCAGCTTTCAGGGATAATACACCACGGCATTGTTTGACAACTGCTTTACAAATCAGAAAGAAGAAATCACTGAATACTGAATCCAAGAATCAGACGCAATAAACTATCTCTGCCCTATAAACTATTGTGAATAGTTCTCCAGGCTTCTTGAAGGACATCCCAAAGCTCTTCTTTGGATGTGGGCTGCCTTTTGTTCCGTTCTCTGTCAGATGATCCCACACTGCTTCAATAATGTTGAGGTCCGGGCTCTGGGGAGGATTCATCCCTCCATAAGACCTGTTGCCACTGATTTTCAGTCCACTTCTTGTGTCATTTGGCACAGCTCAGCCTTTTCTCCCTGTTTCCCTTCCTTAAGAACGGCTTCTTGACAGCCACCCTTCCATGGAGACCATTTCTGATGAGGCTTGGGCCAACAGTAGATGGATCAGCTGAAGGAAGTGGGAGGGGATGGCAGAAGGTGGAGCTTTCTAAAGATCTGAGACTCATCCAACACAATGTTTAACTGTTATTTCACTTTTCTACTTCTTTCCTTCTCACCCGTAATTGATTCGGCTTTAATAAAAGGGTTGGAAATGATTATAAAATACATGGTTAGACCAAATATGTCTGGCTGCAAGCCACGATTTATTCATTCAACTTCATGCCAACTTCACCCAGTTTCTAAGGAAATCATGAGGGTTTTACTTTAAACAGAGAGGTTGAACAGGATTTATTCATGATATTTTCAAAATAAAACACCAACTCTAGAGGATTTCCATTGATGTGGACATGGATCTTGGATGCAAGTGAATATTCTCTCTCTAGGCAACCATCCAGGTAAGTATCTCAGACAAGGAGCTGGTCCAGTCAGAGGTTGTTTGGTTTCAAAATGGAGAGCTGAGCAGAAATTTTAGGGAATCAGACCACCGCGAGCCGCCATGTCGACAGAGAAGAAGGGACAGAGACTAACAGAAAAACCAGGAAAAAGGGAAGGATGCTCAGCAGGGGTTCAGTCGAATAGTCAGAGCTCTTTTCCTCGACCTCACTGGAAAACGAAGGAGAAATTCTTAGAGATTTAAGAGCTGTGATGTGTGTCTGTGACACTGAAACCAGAAATATTTCTATTGTAATCTTATCACCGTGTTTTATATATATATATATATATATATATATAAATATAAAACTATACTTATCATTAAGTTCATTACTGAAAAGTGAATATTTATCATATTCATCCACAGAAGGATGGTCCAGTG
Source organism: Leuresthes tenuis (assembly GCF_036924035.1). Lineage (NCBI taxonomy): Eukaryota > Metazoa > Chordata > Actinopteri > Atheriniformes > Atherinopsidae > Leuresthes > Leuresthes tenuis. Next base: position 3,592,743 of record NW_027325368.1, on the reverse strand, counting down.
TATCCTACGCTAAAGGAGACCTTTTAAAGGAAGTATTGGACTCTTTTCCTTTGTATTTAAAGAATTAGAACAGCTCTTATCTTGGCTGCTGCTCAGATACTTTCTTAGCGACTGGATCCCAGAACTGGGGTGAAAAAAATGCAGATTGGACGTGGGTGGAACTGGATGGCACAACTCTGCATGGTTATGGGTTTTTTTATAGTAATGCCTCATGATTCCAGTCATGCTGCACAAATACCGCCCTAAAAAACCTCACTGGAGAGGCCTAATTTATCAATTCATGCAATTATTTTGAGAGGCACCATAAACATGCTGATCAAAAGGAGTGAGGCTAATGATACCATGAGGGAGAAAACAGGAGACTTTTCTTTTTAATGGAGCCAGCACCTAGCGGCCATCCGGGGTATTGCACTCTTAAAGGTATTAGGCATCACATCACAGAGCAAATGGCTCTATCTGTCATTGGTGAGAACTATCAAAAGGCTTTTATGTGTTTAAGGCCAACTAAAGCTGTTGCAGCTGAGGTAAAAGGCTTCCATCTCTCATCTCAGGCTTTAGTATTCAGACCAGAGCGCCACGAGCTGAAGTGACGGTTCAGTACAGTGAGGTAAGAGGTGTTCAGCGTCATTTTCCACTTCATCCAAAGACAGGTGAGAAATAACAGCTTTCTGCAGCTATTTGTACAATTCATCTCCAGATGAGACCTGAATCTTGCGTTCAGAACCCACCAATCATGTATTTTTCTGAAACTGTTGCAGCCATCAGCCTCACATCAAGGGATTATAGTGTTGGATGATGCTTAAATTTGGCTTGTTTTACGGCTAGCTGTTGCAGACACATCACACATTAAGGTCCTCTACTGCTGCTTTAAATCCAGAAAAACTCAAATGCATTTCCTTTGCTGGGCTGATTTGTTTAATTTGACAATTAGAAACATATTAAATGTTCTTTTTTTAAAATCTGGCACCTTTTAGATGTCTGTATAATCAACAGTTTGTGGAAAATTACAAGAAAAAGAAAGAAAACAATGCTTAAATGCTCAGATTGTGGCAAATTTCTTACTTATTTTCAGGCAAAACTACAACTAGACAGTCACGATACTTTAAAAACCGTCATTTAACCACAAAAAGTCCTGGTAATGAAGACACATTCAGCCTCACGGAGTCTGAAAAATCTCTTTCTTCTGAAAGAGGAAAAGTGTAATGGAGATAAAAGATCCTTCACCCTGATCAATACTTTGAAATGTGCAACATTTTAGTCTAATAAACCACAAAAATGTTTCATCACTATTTCCAATTTGATGAACCTCTCACTGAAAGAAAAATCGAAGAGGTTTAAGAAATTAGATCCTCTCACACCCTTGAGAAGGGCCGAAGACTCTCTGAGCAGCTCTTATTAAAGAACTTTGAGGCGCCATAACTCAAAATAACTCCCATTCCTTCACAGTAGAAACTGCCCACACTCACATTTTCAACCTTTACCTGCGAGCCGATCCTCACATAAAGGGAGGTGGAGGTGAAAAGTGCTGCCAGAATCCCCTGTTTGCTCTTCAAAAGGACTGTGTGGGCGGATGCAGCAGAGTCGTGAAAAGGAGTGAAAGCCTTGAGTCTGACTTCTCTTATGTCCAGTGAACAAAATGATTTCATTCTTGTGCCAATGCTCTGCGAACGAACCCAACGCCACGAGTCTTTACTGGTATCTCAGAGATGTAGATAGATTAAGATTACCTCAGTGTCATGTAGTCACTCGAAATTACTCCTCCGAATTGCTAAAATCAGGAACATCCTGTCTCAGGGTGATGCAGAGAAACTAGTCCATGCATTTGTTACTTCAAGATTGGACGACTGTAATTCCTTATCATTGGGCTGTTCCACATATTCTCTGAAAAGCCTCCAGCTGATCCAAAATGCTGCAGCCAGAGTTCTGATGAGATCTAACAGGAGAGATCATGTTTCTCCAGTTTTAGCTTCTCTTCATTGGCTCCCTGTTAAATTCAGAATAGAATTTAAGATTCTTCTTCTCACATATAAAGCTCTTAATGACCGAGCTCCATCATATCTTAAAGATTTAATTGTAAGGTATTTTCCTAACAGAGCACTTCGCTCCCAAACTGCAGGTTTCCTTGTTGTTCCCAGAGTTTCTAAAAGCAGAATGGGAGGCAGAGCCTTCAGTTATCAGGCCCCTAAAAGCAGAATGGGAGGCAGAGCCTTCAGTTATCAGGCCCCTAAAAGCAGAATGGGAGGCAGAGCCTTCAGTTATCAGGCCCCTAAAAGCAGAATGGGAGGCAGAGCCTTCAGTTATCAGCCCCCTAAAAGCAGAATGGGAGGCAGAGCCTTCAGTTATCAGCCCCCTAAAAGCAGAATGGGAGGCAGAGCCTTCAGTTATCAGGCCCCTAAAAGCAGAATGGGAGGCAGAGCCTTCAGTTATCAGGCCCCTAAAAGCAGAATGGGAGGCAGAGCCTTCAGTTATCAGGCCCCTAAAAGCAGAATGGGAGGCAGAGCCTTCAGTTATCAGGCCCCTAAAAGCAGAATGGGAGGCAGAGCCTTCAGTTATCAGGCCCCTAAAAGTAGAATGGGAGGCAGAGCCTTCAGTTATCAGGCCCCTAAAAGCAGAATGGGAGGCAGAGCCTTCAGTTATCAGGCCCCTAAAAGCAGAATGGGAGGCAGAGCCTTCAGTTATCAGGCCCCTAAAAGTAGAATGGGAGGCAGAGCCTTCAGTTATCAGGCCCCTCTCTTGTGGAATAAGCTGCCAGTAAATGTCCGGGAAGCAGACACCCTTTCCACTTTTAAGATCAGGCTGAAACTTTCCTTTTTGATAAAGCTTATAGTTAGGGATGGCTCAGGTAATCCTGAAACATCCCATAGTTAAGCTGCTATAGGCTTAGACTGCTGGGGGACCTCATCTGTCGCACCTTTCCTCACTTTGCTCTCTTTTCCCCCCTGTTTAATTTCAAAATTGATTTTATGTCCATGTGACATTATTGTGGTTATTAACTTGTGTTTCCCTGTTCCAGCAGGTATCCTTTGAATGGTGTTATGGTGTTTTTCCCCCCTCTTTTCCCTCTTTTCTGTCTTCTCAAACCCCAGCTGGTCGAGGCGGATGGCTACCCTTCCTGGTTCTGGTTCTGCCAGAGGTTTCTTCCTGGTTCTGGTTCTGCCAGAGGTTTCTTCCTGGTTCTGGTTCTGCCAGAGGTTTCTTCCTGAGTCTGGTTCTGCCAGAGGTTTCTTCCTGGTTCTGGTTCTGCCAGAGGTTTCTTCCTGAGTCTGGTTCTGCCAGAGGTTTCTTCCTGGTTCTGGTTCTGCCAGAGGTTTCTTCCTGGTTCTGGTTCTGCCAGAGGTTTCTTCCTGGTTCTGGTTCTGCCAGAGGTTTCTTCCTGGGTCTGGTTCTGCCAGAGGTTTCTTCCTGGTTCTGGTTCTGCCAGAGGTTTCTTCCTGTTAAAGGGAGTCGTTCCTTTCCACAGTCCCTCAGGCTCAGGACGGGAGATTGGACTGAAGACAAGTTTCGGTGCAATCTGTTGGTTTCCTTAGCTCGGATATTATTTTTGAATTGGCTCCATATGAATTAATTGGATTATGATTACAATGAATTGAATTCCAATTGGCTTGAATTGGACTATATTACTTAAGTGCCTTGAGATGACAATTGTTGTAATCTGGCGCTATATGAATAAAATTGAATTGAATTGAATTTGACCCATCCAGGTTGGCTCCTGTTGAACACACTCATGGAGAAAGTTAGGAGTCCTGGACTCCCCCGTGCACGGTTTCAGCTCCGATCCTGGAAGGTGGAAAGCACTTAGAATCCGGCTCGAAGGACCGATATGTTAGAAAAATCCTCTCAAAATCAGGCTCCGAGTCGCTGGATACGATGAACACAAAACATTTATTTCTTGCAAGAAAGAGACAAGTCGGCACAACCTGCCAGGAAGCTGCTCAGAGTTATCTCCTAACAAAATGGTGCTATTGCTATTTATATTGTTTATGCTTGCTGGCCACACAATGTTATGGGAAAAGGAAAAGGGAAAAGACATTACTCGCCATTTAATGTTATGGGACAGTCAAAACACTTTTGCTTGCTACATAGTATTATGAGAACCAAAAGACAGGAGGAGGCCTCCCCCCCATCACAGAAACTCTTATTCTTTTCTCATAGTATAACTGTATCATTTTTCTAACAGAGACAGATGCCATACACTGCGGCGGTGGGCAGCCAATCACAGCGCCCGGGGGAGCATGGGGGTGCCTTTGAGCAGCGAGAGTGGGAATCAAACCGCCAACCTTCCGGTTATTGGACGACCCACTGAGCCACGGCCGCCCCAGAGGACCAGCCCCTTCAAATAAACCTCTCTGAGACTGAACAATGTGCCATCTCAGCCAATGGTAAATGGACTTGTATAGTCTTACAGTATAGTATTGTACTTTCCACTCAAAGCACTTCTAACACTACATGCCACACTCACACACACTCCTACAGCACGATACATACAGATACACATAACTACGGGCTTTCTAATCATTCATACACGCATTCATACCCTGATGGATACATCAGGAGGCAACTTGGGGTTCAGTGTCTTGCCCAAGGACACTTCGACATGTCGCCCGGGGAAGCCAGAGTCGAACCGACCTTTCGATTGGTGGGCGACTGCTCTTCCTCCTGAGCTACAGTCCATCAGATACAATATGGGCCTAAAAGTCACCAACGAGTGTAAGAAACCTGGGGGTCATGGCCGATGACCAGTTTCCTCTGACCAGGACGAATCTGTCTCTAGATCATGTCTCTTGGACGAAAAATAATCAGAAAAAACAGGTCGTATCTGACTCCACAGGTGAAACCGCCTAAAGACCGTCCAGAATGTTTATGTTTATGCATTTAGAAGATGCTTTTATCCAAAGGTTACAGGTAGGCAGATAGGGTAAGGTGGCCTTGCCTAAGGACCCCTACTGGAGGTAATACCTTTCATGCAGGGGATTTGAACCCAGGTCACCCACACGAAATATGGAAATCATACCACTACACTATCCAGCCACATCTCTGGCATCTTATGCCACAACTGGGACTCTGAGAACCTCAGGGAGGCATCTCCTCCTGGTGCCCAGAGTCTCCAGAAGATGTGAGACAGGCCTAAACTCTGACAATGTTTAAATCCAGGCTGAAAACGGATCTATTTAGCTACAGACTACAGCGTTTTGTCTGGTGTCCAACAGAAAAAGTACCATTAGCTGCCCGTGGCTGCCTGAAATTAAAGTCACGTCACCAATGCTGATGCCTCTCAAACAACATGTTCCTCTCAGAAACATTGTCTGGTACTGAGGTGGAAGGAGCTACCTTCAGGAATCTGTTAAAGACGAATCTGTGAAAGACGAATCTCTTCGAACGCCTTCATCAACCTAAAAATCAACCAAACTCTTCACCTGCTCTCTTTCCTCTTGAAATGGTTGATATGAATTGGACTAATTTGGATTCTGCTGAAATAGATTTAACTGGATTGCACTGAGCTGAATTGGAGGGTATCTTTAAAGTGCCTTGAGACGACCTGTTTCTGAACTGGCACAGCTGTGGGTTCGGCTCTAACCTCTTTCTACAGCTCATGGCCACTGAGATGAACAATAGACTGACAGAAAGAACCACAACCAAATCACAGGTAAACCCCGACGTCTCTTTCACTGCTCAATGTTCCCAGTTTTGTCTGCTGTTGAATGTTTTTTGTGCTTCATTCATCTGAAAACAGCCGCCCGCTTGCTGCCAGAAACACTTGACTGAGCTAATTCATTAATTATTGTGCTTACCAGCCTTTTAGAGCCGCAGATTTCAGCACAAACAGCACATTTCACTTAAAACCTGACAACCGAAGGAGAAGTTTTTGCATTTTACGCTTAATTTTTCTGAAATAATGACAGAGAACAAAACCGTTCAGCACTCGGTGCTCAGGCTGCCATTTGATTTCCCTCAGAAGCCAGAGGTGTCGCAGCACCTGGGCCCACTTCCTCATCAGAGGGCTCAGAATAGCAGCTCAAGATCAAGGTGAGACGGGAGGTTTGGAAAGCAGAGAGAAAAGCGTGAGATCACAGGTTGAGCAGGGAGAAAAGTTTCTTACAGCTGGAAATAAAAGGACTGGATCTGGACTTTAAACTGTGCGTATGCTCTGATTCAGTGAAGGTTCGGTGTCTGTGCAGAGATATTTAATGTGATGTGAGGCTTTTCTTTTGTAGGATTCGTGTATCTTTGCTCAGGAGTCTTTCTCTTATGGTGTGAATGTCCCCAAAACATGGACAGAATAAAAAAAACAGTTCCCTGGATGCACTCTTTTCATTTAAAGGGGAACTCCGGTATTTTTTAGAAAGCCCTCTATAAGCCCCCCGATAGCCGCCAATAACAACAACACAGCAGCTATGAGCTAACAGAGCTATAGCACACGTTCATTCATTCATTCTTCTTAAAGTATTGGTGAAATAAAGACAGATAATGCCTTATTTAGAGGCTGCATCCTCTAAGCCCCGTTCACTCCGTTATATGGATCTCCTCCGATCGCGAGTTATATCGGCTAACTTCACTACTGAGTTAGCTCATAGCTGCTGTTATGTGGCTACTTGCAGCTATAGGAGAGCTAACGGAGGGATTTCTACACAGGCACTCTACTGGGACCACTTCATCCACACGCCCCCCTGCAGCACAGTTTATTCACTCCGTGCTCTGTGACAGTCGGCTAACTTCACACAGAGTTTGCTGCTGATAGTTTTGTGCAACATGGCAGGATATTTATCAGATTTTGACAACGTGAACGACTCCGGTATTTTTAAACGTCGATGACATCATCCCAGTAGACGAGTGTGTAGAAAGCCCTCTATAAGCCCCCCGATAGCCGCCAATAACAACAACACAGCAGCTATGAGCTAACAGAGCTATAGCACACGTTCATTCATTCATTCTTCTTAAAATATTGGTGAAATAAAGACAGATAATGCCTTATTTAGAGGCTGCATCCTCTAAGCCCCGTTCACTCCGTTATATGGATCTCCAGTTATCTAAATATCTTCCGAAGGACGCCGACTTTCACCAAACTGTTCTCTGTGAGTAGATGAACGTATTTCATGCCAGAAATAAGGTTTAAAAATACTGGACTTCCCCTTTAATTTCTATAATCCTTTATGGTAAATTATATCGGTGCGGTAGACAAATTATTAGAGAAATAAAACGTGGTCTGCTATGTACAACAATACGGATCCTAAACAGTGACTTTTAACAGTAAAAACTTCACTGGAAGACTGCATATTAAAGTTTTTGAGTGGTTGAGAGCAGATATTTGGGTAAATCCCGTGTTTACCAACTGAAAAACTGCCTCAGCCTGTAAATTCAGCAAAGTGTTGTGTGAAAGCTTCTCGGTGTTTATGTCCAACCACAACCTCATATTACGCTGCATTTACTGTACCTTTAAAGTGGAAAGTCCAAACTCTTTTGCTTTATTATTAACAGTAAACTCTCATCATCAGTTCTGCACTTAACTTATTCTAATAATCCACCAGCAGAACTGTTTAATGTTTAATATCTCAGCTACAAAATGGGAATTTTTGTTGGCAATTCATTTGATTTTAACTATTTTTTCCAATCAGAAGAATTCAGCCTTATACCTAAAACCGCCTTTAGTGGTGAAACTTAAGATATTCAGCATTTCATTCCAACCTTTCTGCTCTCTTCATGGTTTCCTTTTTGTTTCTGCAGAGAAAGGCTCCGTTTGAAGCCTCTGAAAACTACTGTAAGCTTGTTAGACTTCGACGCCCAGACAACTTTGATGAGTCGGCGTGACACGACAGTCGGTTTTATGTTAGAGGTGATGAGCCGAGGATGTAGGAGTCCCACAGCTCCGGGAGCCCATGAGCCAGCTCCCATCAATCATGTCTGTGAGTCAAGGAAACTCAAAACAAGGAGTCACTGTCCAGAGGGGCATGACGGGGATGAGGAGGAGAGGCTGGGACACCCAAACCGAGTCAAACTTATTGTGCGATTTGCCGTTTATTCCAATAATTCGCTTAGAAAACCAATCACATCAACACAAACCATGAGTCAGCTGCTTTCCATGTGATAGTTTTCTGTCTTTTACCTTTATTTGTTTCATCACTGGGCCTCAGAAGGTCTGACATTACATCAGTCTCACAGCAAAACCTGGAATAATAACAAAAATCTATCGATTCTTGTCCACAGAAGCACGAACGCTGTTTAAAAAGTCTCGTTGGACTGCGGTTTCACATCGAACAGATCAGAGAGTGGATACAAAACAGTTTTCTCCAGTTAAACAGAGAGTAAAACTGAAATCATCGTCTGTGGCCCACAGAAACAAAGAGAAAGTGTAAACATGGTAGAACTCAGTCTCCTCATCAGGCCAGGTGAGCTCTGAATAATTGAAATTTAAATATTGAACCTATGCAGTTGCAGGTCCATCAAATATGTTGCAAAAGAAATTAAGAACAGCAAATGCCAAGCAAAGAAATACAAAGGTCAAGGTTAGACCACTCTAAAACTGGTCCAATTTATGTACCAAAACCCATTAAAAGTCACAGTTAGCAGCTAAATGTCAGTCATTCCCACTGAACCATTAACAAAAACACAGAGCCCTCACAAATTCTGCTGATCTCATCTCTGCTGTGTTAAATTCATGTTAAATGTTTGTGTCTGGTCATAGAAATGCAATCCACACACGCAGAAACAAAGAGAAAGTGTTATCAGTCACCTTGAGACTCTCTAAAACCCAATAATCAGGTTAGAAATCTCTGGGTAATATTGGACTCAGACCTGAACTTTAACAGCCACATTAAATCAATAACATCAGCAGCTTTTTACCATCTAAAAACATTGCCAGAATCAAAGGAATAGTGTCCAAACCAGACTTAGAAAGACTGATCCATGCATTTGTCTCCAGCAGGTTGGACTGCTGTAACAGCTGCTCACTGGGCTCTAAACGGGCCGTAAGACAGCTGCAGAACATCCAGAACCCTGCTGCTCGAGTCCTGACTAGAACCAGGAAATACGACCACATTAGTCCAGATCTCAGGTCTCTGCACTGGCTTCCTGTCGCTCAGAGAATAGACTTTAAAACAGCTCTGGCATGTTAGAGCCATATGAACCAGCTGGGACTCTGGGACTCTCAGGGAGGCGTCTCCTGCTGGTGCCCAGAGTCAGAACTAAAATCTGAGGCTGCCTTTCATCTTTATGCTCCTAAAATATGGAACAGTCCTCCAGAAGATGTGAGACAGGCTTTAAATCCAGGCTGAAAACAGTTTATTTAGCTGTGAATAGGACAACTGAAAGTGTTTTATCTGCACTCTTTGCTTTTAATCAAATTAACATTTTATGGAATGATTTTATTTGCCTTCTTGTGGTTTTATGTAGCTGTAAAGCACTTTGAATTGTGCACAAATGAGAGGTTTGGAGGAAAATCTACGCGCTTGACTGTCAAGACAAAGAACAGAGTCTGGCTTCACTGAACGAGGTGTCATCGCTGTTTTACACTCTTCGTTAAAGGCTTTAAAACAGACATCATGATAACATAGGGCATCAAATTATTCCACTGGATCTCTGGCAGCTCCTGGACTCGTGAACCAGACATCCCCCTGAATTACTTCACATTTAAAGCAGAAAAACAAACATTTTTCTTGACTATTTCTTGACCCGATTGGATATTATTCAAGCCCTGAAACCTCAAAAGCATCCCCATATTTAGCAATAGCTCCAAAGAATCCAGGGCTCAACGGATGAGGGACACTTCTAAGAATTCTGACATCCAGTCACGTCTATTTTCTTACCACAACTGAAGAGTAATTTCATTCCATGATAGAGGTCATGAAGGCGGGGAAATAATAGACTGTGGTAATAGCCTTTTCAGAGGCCTGAAACAACTGCCATGGGACTAAAGTGCTTTTTACTGTACCGTTAGGTAGTCCTGTCCTCCTGGAGAGGAAGCGTGCTTTTAAATATCCATTTTCACAAGCAAATGCACATCTTACAAGGGGATTTCGTTCAAGTATAAATGACCCAAAGACATCTGATCAAACACAAATACAGTAGCTGCACTGTCTTCTTGTGCTGGACTGCAGAGCAGCTTGTTCAGTGCACGAGCTTCACATGCACAATATGTTTGTAATAATATATGTAGCCTGTAATAAATCAATTCTTAGGTGAATTTGCCACCATCTTTTCCAACAAATTCAGGCTGAAACGATTCAATTTGGGCCACAACAGAAACAATTATCTGAAAGATTTTTGCATTTCTTTGTAAAATAATACAGAGAATCTATTCAACATGTTGGCTAAGATGAAAACTAACCTAAAGATGCGACTCTTCAGCCAGTGGAGGACTGCTGAAACAAATTAGCACTTAAAACATGGATCAATGGGTGTAGATGAGGTCATGGAAACAAAGACAGCAGTCAAAAAGCCCTGCACACAGTAACCCTGTTTCCCACCTTAGAGGGCAGAATTGAGCTGCCGTTCTCCCACAGAAGCAGCTGAAGCCTCTGCTGTGCTGAGGCTCCACTGAAAGTAGGGCAGACGGGATGGGTAGGTTTTCCTGGAGAGAAAACAGGGAACCTGGTGCTTTCCAAAAGAGCGTAACAAGAGGCAGACAAACAATTTGAGTGCATGAATTAACCACCAAGAATAAACTGTAGACGAATGCTTTTGTTAGTTTACCATCTCTGTGCCTGCTGTGATTTTCCTGTGTAGAAGAGACATTTACCTTCAGTCATCACATTAAGTTCAGTTAAGTTCTGCCATCTCCATGTAAACGGTGTTCCTGAACCCATCACATGCATTTGGACTGCTTAGAATAAGAGCAAAGTAAGTAAATACTCACAGAACCAGGAGCATCGCCACAGTTTTTAAATGTACCAGAGTCACAGAGGAGCCCACAGGGCTGTCGATCTTAAAACTTTTAACCTTTCAGGGCCTGCAGAAGGACAGGAAATGAAGGACACAACCATCTGACCCTCCTGTGATCATGTTAAAGGTGATTTAAAGCCTCCTTTATCATCTCCTTCAGCATAGAAAACACTGGACTGGACTATGAAGAGGAAGATGGTCAAATCTTATTATTATTGAGACGTGTTGCTGTCTAAAGACATTATCAGAGAATAGCCTTGAACGCATCACCAACACCTCAAGAGCACAGTGATAGAATTATCATTATCACAATTGTCTACATTAATTCAGCTATTTATCAAGAACTAGGAACTGATGGACACAAACGCAGGCGGACGGTACTCAGCTCTCAGGGTTATTTATTCGGTCCAAGGGTCAAAATCCAAGAAGTCAATCAGAACAGGCGCAGGTACAAAACCAGCAGGCGAGACTCAGAAAACGATCAGACGCAGGGAAAACTCCTTCATTATAACGCTGGAAAGCTGCTCAAGGAGACAAGACAGTCTGGCACTGACACAAAGGGGAGCGCTGGTTATATACCCTCACAGGGGAGGGAAGGGATAACAAAACACAGGTGAAACACATAAGGGCGAAGACAGGTAATCACCGGGGAACAGGGAGCGAGCACAGAGACAAGACTATCAAAATAAAACAGGAAACTGACACAAAACACAGACCCTGACAGCATCAAGTGCAGGTTAAACTGAAGGAAAAGACCGAAATAATCCACTGTTATTCGGGTATTTATCGAGCATCAAGTGCAGGTGAAACTGAAGGAAAAGACCGAAAGAATCAACTGTTATTCGGGTATTTATCAAGCATCAAGTGCAGGTTAAACTGAAGGAAAAGACCGAAAGAATCAACTGTTATTCTGGTATTTATCGAGCATCAAGTGCAGGTGAAACTGAAGGAAAAGACAGAAAGAATCAACTGTTATTCGGGTATTTATCCAGCATCAAGTGCAGGTGAAACTGAAGGAAAAGACCGAAAGAATCAACTGTTATTCGGGTATTTATCGAGCATCAAGTGCAGGTGAAACTGAAGGCAAAGACCGAAAGAATCAACTGTTATTCTGGTATTTATCGAGCATCAAGTGCAGGTGAAACTGAAGGAAAAGACCGAAAGAATCAACTGTTATTCGGGTATTTATCGAGCATCAAGTGCAGGTGAAACTGAAGGAAAAGACCGAAAGAATCAACTGTTATTCTGGTATTTATCGAGCATCAAGTGCAGGTGAAACTGAAGGAAAAGACCGAAAGAATCAACTGTTATTCTGGTATTTATCGAGCATCAAGTGCAGGTGAAACTGAAGGAAAAGACCGAAAGAATCAACTGTTATTCGGGTATTTATCGAGCATCGAGTGCAGGTCAAACTGAAGGAAAAGACCGAAAGAATCAACTGTTATTCGGGTATTTATCGAGCATCGAGTGCAGGTCAAACTGAAGGAAAAGACCGAAAGAATCAACTGTTATTCTGGTATTTATCGAGCATCAAGTGCAGGTGAAACTGAAGGAAAAGACTGAAAGAATCAACTGTTATTCGGGTATTTATCCAGCATCAAGTGCAGGTGAAACTGAAGGAAAAGACCGAAAGAATCAACTGTTATTCGGGTATTTATCCAGCATCAAGTGCAGGTGAAACTGAAGGAAAAGACCGAAAGAATCAACTGTTATTCTGGTATTTATCGACGACGTCTAAGTTTAACTTTTTTTTTTTCTCCCCCTTGTCCTGTCCAGCTTTATGGCAGCAGAATTGTAGTCTGAATACCTTTGATGCCAAACAGATTTGCTTTGCCAAGGGAAGTTTTATAAATGTAAAGCTCCCCTTGATGCCCATTTATTTATTTCTGTTGACAATATATGACATGTAATAGAACTGAACCGGACCGGGGGACAAGGAAAGAAGAAGGAAACAGAACAAAATTAGAAACAAAAACCAGCTGCTACACCTGTAAAAAAAAAAAAACAGACAACAATCCACGGCCTCTGAGGGGAATCCAGCCTTAGAGCCACCAGGAGCTCCTGAAAACAGACAAGCAGAGAAAAAACAAACACACAAACAAACAAAAACAAGCACAAGAAGCGGCATACAACACAACTGTGGATATAGATGACCTGAGACGACATGATAATACATCAACTGCTTAGCGAGCTGCTACTGAGTTTAACTTATTAAACAGGCGCCGGTTGGGTCCGTGTCGTATGAGTAAACATTTCAGACAAGGGGCGGAGCTACAGCCACCAAACACCTACGTCATGTTCCTGTGGAGCCCAGAAAAGACCCTGAAGGAGCTAAAATGGTTCCAGGAACTGAGGGTCGTGGTCCCTAGTTCCTGTATGTGCGAAAAATGTGCGAAAAAACGTCGCTATTCCTGAAAAGGTTCTAGGAACTGCAGAAGGTTCCTACAGTGGGAAAGCGCCTACTGATACAGAAGGCAGATTAACGGATCCATTTGTTGCTTCTACAACCTCTCAGGAACCCGGAATCTGGCCCGAACAGGTGCAGCTGGAGTGTTTCTCAACGTTTTTTCCTGTTTATGTGCCGTCGTATCGTCCCAGCCGGCGTTAAACTGCTTCAGGTGTGGATTATTACCTTTATTCAGTAGAGTTACGGTGATGATTTTGAGCTGAAAATGGTGTTTCATTCGTTCATGTAGATGAATAATAATAATATCCGACAATTATGCAGTTTAGAGCATCTCTTTCACCTATTATGATATCATTGTACAAATATAACAAAGTAAAAACCGTGACTAACCCTTCTGTCGTCGGCCCAGAGGACAGTTGGAGGTTTTAGGGTCTAAAAATGACCCTAAAACTATGAAATTTGATTATTTTAATTTAAGAGACCATTTTGGACTTGTTGAAATCTGTTAATTCAATCAGGTAAACAAGTGATGATGTAGTTACATCGTTCCATTCCAGGCTCTCTTTAAGGCAGGACCAGCAGGGGATGCACAACACCGGCATCTCAGGGGGGAGGCTTCCCCAGAGAGGGAGCTCTGGCTGGTTCTGAGCTTATTAAAAACTGTTTAGAGTGTGCAAAGATAATCTAACATGTTGTTTTGTGTTGTCCTTCGTGTTCAGATGTTCTCACGCTGCTTTTGTTTTGTTCATTTATTTACTTTCTTTTTAAAAAAAGGTTCATTCACTGTTATGGATCTTTGAATTATTGGCGAAGGTCGCCTCACGGTGTCTCGATCTATATTGGAGCCCATAGATAATGAGGGTATTGTTGCTCTATTTGAGTGATAATCCTTTATCTGTCCAACCCTTTTGTAGAAAGAAAACTACCTAAAGTGACTCAATAAATGTGATACAGCGACAAAAGGAGGACACAGCTATGCATTTCCAGGTGTCCAGCTAATGTGATGGCAGCAGAAATTAAATGCTATGCTCTCACCTGGTCAAACAGAAGAGGCTTTTTCGGCATTTTCTGTTTGAAATGAGCCTCCACAGAACAGAGCCGTGGTCTCGCAGCCTCAGCTGACATTATGAGAGCAGGACAGGCAATCTGACAGTGTGTCAATACCCATTTCCAACGAATCCCGGACAGCAGTCTGCTCTCTTTACAAGCCTCATGTGGATTTGATTTTATTCTATTTTCTTTCAGATACATCAAAGTTGGGCTAAAAGAAAGAGAGAAAAAAAATCAATGGTGTATTTTTTCCCTCCCGTAAGCCCGGTCATTTTTCTTATTCGTGTCGTATCGGCAGCACTGAGGAGCCTTTGATTTCCCATCTCTGAGCTGAGTTGACATTTATTTCACAAACACTTGACATTTGGAAATCGTCTTCCTGTGTGAGCAGTGCATGCAGGCTTGTATCCTCCCGTCTTCACACAAAGACACAAACACACATGCAGTCGGCCCCCCCTCCATCAGTCTTTGTACAGAACAGCTGGATGGTCTGGAGTTTGGTCTGAAATGTACAGGTTTGTGCTGCGAAGCCCAAGGCTTTCAGTCAATTTTCAATCCATTTTCAATCAATTTTCACTGAGACAGCATGCAGGGAGTTTGCTTTTCTTTGCTTAACTTTTAGGCCCAAATACATCAGATTATTAAAGGATGAAAATAGAGGATTAATGTAATTTAGATGTGTTAAAAAGTGACTGATACACCATAAAGAAACGAGATCCATACATAAAATACAGCTCAGAGCAGCTGTGTTTAAGAATTAAATGTACAAGACAATTATGTCACGTTTTTTTTTACAGAATTTGGCAATTTTGCTACGAAACAGCGCTGCTGTGAGCTCTGTGCATCTGCTGCTATATACATGAATTTGTTGTCATGTTGGAGCGGCCGCAGAGACGCCATCGAAAGCCCACAAAATGTTGAGCAAAAAAGTGAAAAAAGTGTGGCGAAGGCCTGGAAACCAAAGTCGTGAAATGTATCTCAGCCTCCCAGCGCTCTCGGGCAGTTTCTGTCAGGAACTGGTGGAGCGGTAGGACCCAGATGCAGCTCTTTTCCAAAAAATCTAAAGGTTTATTTGCAAAAAGACAAGGAGCAAGAACAAAAGGCCAGATCATCAAAAATAATTAAACTGGGTTCGCAAAACAAGACTATGGATAAACAAGACTATGGATAAACAAGACTATGGATAAACAAGACTATGGATAAACAAGACTATGGATAAACAAGACTATGATGCAAAACCAAACTTAACTCTCTGTGGCAAAGCATGAAGGGAAAGTGAGGATTCTGCAGTGAATGAAAGGAAACCAGGAGACTAAATACTGTGGAGGGAGTGATCAGTGAACGAGGTGCAGCTGTGAACAATGAAGCAGGGAAAAACAGGGAAAAACACGACTTGAACATAACTTGAAAACATGATGAAACAAACTGTGACAGTTTCGAGCCCGGGAAAGAGTCAGAAGCAGTGGGGGCGCCTGACAAACTTCGCTAATAGTAGCGATTATGACTAAAGTGACCCATTCAGTGGGTAAATGAATAAATAGCAAGTCAACTGTCACAATTTGTTTAATATTTAGCGAAAATCCTCGGTGATATGACTTCCGTCCCATAGTAGAAATTAGTTTTATATTTAAATTTGATCTGGGAAAGCCTGATTGTTTGGATGCCAATTTATCCTCATTGCTACGCCAACTGAAGAGGATATCTCTCAATGAAACAATCGAGTTACTCCGTAAAAAGGACTAGCGTGTGGTGGCTACGCTAGCTACGCTAGCTATCTTTACGTTACGTATGACGAAAGCACGTTGGGGCGAGCCGTCCCCATAGAGACTGTATTGCAACGCCAGAAATTTGAAAAAAGAAAAACATCAGATTAGATGGGAGCTGTTGGGCGATTTTCAACCTCAAATCACCCCAAAGGGGGCGGGGCCTCATGTAGCACGGCTTCACGCTGATTGGACAGTGCTGATTGGACAGTGACGAACAGAGCAGCAGAAACTGCCGTAACGCAGGGGGAGGGGGGGGCAATAGTAGCGATTATGACTAAAGTGACCCATTCAGTGGGTAAATGAATAAGAAGCAAGTCACCTGTCACAATTTGTTTAATATTTATCGAAAATCCTCGGTGATATGACTTCCGTCCCTTAGTAGAAATTAGTTTTATATTTAAATTTGATCTGGGAAAGCCTGATTGTTTGTTTGCCAATTTATCCTCATTGCTACGCCGACTGAAGAGGATTTCTCTCAATGAAACAATCGAGTTACTCCGTAAAAAGGACTAGCGCGTGGTGGCTACGCTAGCTACGCTAGCTATCTTTACGTTACGTATGACGAAAGCACGTTGGGGCGAGCCGTCCCCATAGAGACTGTATTGCAACGCCAGAAATTTGAAAAAAGAAAAACATCAGATTAGATGGGAGCAGTTGGGCGATTTTCAACCTCAAATCACCCCAAAGGGGGCGGGGCCTCATGTAGCACGGCTTCACGCTGATTGGACAGTGCTGATTGGACAGTGACGAACAGAGCAGCAGAAACTGCCGTAACGCAGGGGGAGGGGGGGCAATAGTAGCGATTATGACTAAAGTGACCCATTCAGTGGGTAAATGAATAAGTAGCAAGTCACCTGTCACAATTTGTTTAATATTTATCGAAAATCCTCGGTGATATGACTTCCGTCCCTTAGTAGAAATTAGTTTTATATTTAAATTTGATCTGGGAAAGCCTGATTGTTTGTTTGCCAATTTATCCTCATTGCTACGCCGACTGAAGAGGATTTCTCTCAATGAAACAATCGAGTTACTCCATAAAAAGGACTAGCGTGTGGTGGCTATGCTAGCTACGCTAGCTATCTTTACGTTACGTATGACGAAAGCACGTTGGGGCGAGCCGTCCCCATAGAGACTGTATTGCAACGCCAGAAATTTGAAAAAAGAAAAACATCAGATTAGATGGGAGCAGTTGGGCGATTTTCAACCTCAAATCACCCCAAAGGGGGCGGGGCCTCATGTAGCACGGCTTCACGCTGATTGGACAGTGCTGATTGGACAGTGACGAACAGAGCAGCAGAAACTGCCGTAACGCAGGGGGAGGGGGGGCAATAGTAGCGATTATGACTAAAGTGACCCATTCAGTGGGTAAATGAATAAGTAGCAAGTCACCTGTCACAATTTGTTTAATATTTATCGAAAATCCTCGGTGATATGACTTCCATCCCTTAGTAGAAATTAGTTTTATATTTAAATTTGATCTGGGAAAGCCTGATTGTTTGTTTGCCAATTTATCCTCATTGCTACGCCGACTGAAGAGGATTTCTCTCAATGAAACAATCGAGTTACTCCGTAAAAAGGACTAGCGCGTGGTGGCTACGCTAGCTATGCTAGCTACGCTAGCTATCTTTACGTTACGTATGACGAAAGCACGTTGGGGCGAGCCGTCCCCATAGAGACTGTATTGCAACGCCAGAAATTTGAAAAAAGAAAAACATCAGATTAGATGGGAGCAGTTGGGCGATTTTCAACCTCAAATCACCCCAAAGGGGGCGGGGCCTCATGTAGCACGGCTTCACGCTGATTGGACAGTGCTGATTGGACAGTGACGAACAGAGCAGCAGAAACTGCCGTAACGCAGGGGGAAGGGGGGCAATAGTAGCGATTATGACTAAAGTGACCCATTCAGTGGGTAAATGAATAAGTAGCAAGTCACCTGTCACAATTTGTTTAATATTTATCGAAAATCCTCGGTGATATGACTTCCGTCCCTTAGTAGAAATTAGTTTTATATTTAAATTTGATCTGGGAAAGCCTGATTGTTTGTTTGCCAATTTATCCTCATTGCTACGCCGACTGAAGAGGATTTCTCTCAATGAAACAATCGAGTTACTCCATAAAAAGGACTAGCGCGTGGTGGCTACGCTAGCTACGCTAGCTACGCTAGCTATCTTTACGTTACGTATGACGAAAGCACGTTGGGGCGAGCCGTCCCCATAGAGACTGTATTGCAACGCCAGAAATTTGAAAAAAGAAAAACATCAGATTAGATGGGAGCAGTTGGGCGATTTTCAACCTCAAATCACCCCAAAGGGGGCGGGGCCTCATGTAGCACGGCTTCACGCTGATTGGACAGTGCTGATTGGACAGTGACGAACAGAGCAGCAGAAACTGCCGTAACGCAGGGGGAGGGGGGGCAATAGTAGCGATTATGACTAAAGTGACCCATTCAGTGGGTAAATGAATAAGTAGCAAGTCACCTGTCACAATTTGTTTAATATTTATCGAAAATCCTCGGTGATATGACTTCCATCCCTTAGTAGAAATTAGTTTTATATTTAAATTTGATCTGGGAAAGCCTGATTGTTTGTTTGCCAATTTATCCTCATTGCTACGCCGACTGAAGAGGATTTCTCTCAATGAAACAATCGAGTTACTCCGTAAAAAGGACTAGCGCGTGGTGGCTACGCTAGCTACGCTAGCTACGCTAGCTATCTTTACGTTACGTATGACGAAAGCACGTTGGGGCGAGCCGTCCCCATAGAGACTGTATTGCAACGCCAGAAATTTGAAAAAAGAAAAACATCAGATTAGATGGGAGCAGTTGGGCGATTTTCAACCTCAAATCACCCCAAAGGGGGCGGGGCCTCATGTAGCACGGCTTCACGCTGATTGGACAGTGCTGATTGGACAGTGACGAACAGAGCAGCAGAAACTGCCGTAACGCAGGGGGAGGGGGGGCAATAGTAGCGATTATGACTAAAGTGACCCATTCAGTGGGTAAATGAATAAGTAGCAAGTCACCTGTCACAATTTGTTTAATATTTATCGAAAATCCTCGGTGATATGACTTCCGTCCCTTAGTAGAAATTAGTTTTATATTTAAATTTGATCTGGGAAAGCCTGATTGTTTGTTTGCCAATTTATCCTCATTGCTACGCCGACTGAAGAGGATTTCTCTCAATGAAACAATCGAGTTACTCCGTAAAAAGGACTAGCGCGTGGTGGCTACGCTAGCTACGCTAGCTACGCTAGCTATCTTTACGTTACGTATGACGAAAGCACGTTGGGGCGAGCCGTCCCCATAGAGACTGTATTGCAACGCCAGAAATTTGAAAAAAGAAAAACATCAGATTAGATGGGAGCAGTTGGGCGATTTTCAACCTCAAATCACCCCAAAGGGGGCGGGGCCTCATGTAGCACGGCTTCACGCTGATTGGACAGTGCTGATTGGACAGTGACGAACAGAGCAGCAGAAACTGCCGTAACGCAGGGGGAGGGGGGGCAATAGTAGCGATTATGACTAAAGTGACCCATTCAGTGGGTAAATGAATAAGAAGCAAGTCACCTGTCACAATTTGTTTAATATTTAGCGAAAATCCTTGGTGATATGACTTCCGTCCCATAGTAGAAATTAGTTTTATATTTAAATTTGATCTGGGAAAGCCTGATTGTTTGGTTGCCAATTTATCCTCATTGCTACGCCGACTGAAGAGGATTTCTCTCAATGAAACAATCGAGTTACTCCGTAAAAAGGACTAGTGCGTGGTGGCTACGCTAGCTACGCTAGCTATCTTTACGTTACGTATGACGAAAGCACGTTGGGGCGAGCCGTCCCCATAGAGACTGTATTGCAACGCCAGAAATTTGATTTTACATCAGAGTAGTTTTCAACCTGACCGAAATCAGCCCAAAGGGGGCGGGGCCTCATGTAGCACGGCTTCACGCTGATTGGACAGTGCTGATTGGACAGTGCTGATTGGACAGTGACGAACAGAGCAGCAGAAACTGCCGTAACGCTGTGGAAAAACATGGCAGAACACAAAGAAACAGACAGTTTTAAGGCTTGAAAACTGCCCTCGAGTTCTGCTTTACGGTGCATCTAAAGGAAATGGATCAGCCTGTTATCATCAGAAACGTGTGCTCGATGCATTCGTTCACGTGTTCAAAGTCAGCAACGACACAATCAATTGTGCCGCAGCAATACATCCGCTGCAGTTTCTTTGTTTAGGGCAGGATTCTGTAAAATGAACACAATCAGAGCCTGTGAACACTGACATGTGCAGCCATGACTTTTATTAAAATGTAGATTCAACCATGCGCTTTTAACTCCTAACCTCAAGCACTGATGAGCGTGATCTCAAGGAAAAGCAACAACTGAGCACTCGCTTTAATGAAGCTTCACATTTGCCGCCTTTATCCTTTATCCTTATATGAGTTTGTGGTTAAATCAACACTATAACACATATAAACACCATTCAGATCACGGTAAGATGGACGTATGAGAACTGAATCTGTATTTTAATTTCTTTCAAGCTTTTTATGTCTTTTCAGGGGGATTTTTTCCACATAATATTCAGGTTCTGACATTTAAACCCAATAAAATATTCAGAAAATGTTTGTTTTGATCTGATTTCATGTCCTCAATAAACAATCTACACATACAGTTCATACGTTAAAGCACAGCCGTGGTTCTCTTTTTTCATCAAGTAGGCCTGTCATTTCAGTGGGGTTCATGGTTTTCGCTCATTCCCCCCCCAGAGTGGAAAGTGCTCTGGGGGGGAAGTTACCATAGCAACCAGTGACTTAGCAGACCCTTCTTTCTCAGCATAATACTCCATCAAGGCTGCCCCAATAGGCTCAGAATAAATCTGCTCTAAATCACCTAAAAGACTAACAGAAGGACTTTGTCGGTTTGATTTTTACTTAAAGCCCTTTCTTATTTGGTTATTATAGAATTAACTAACTAGCAACTATTTTTCAAACCTTAGGTCCATCCCAGGTAAAATGAACGTAGCTAAAAGGCTTTGCTGTAGCTTAGATTGTCCATATTGTCCATAAATCCCTTACGGGGCTAAACTGGGGAAGTTGGTAAATATTTGACGATCAGAATAAGAAACGATAATTATTTAAAGGAAGTAGCAGAAGACTCAGAAATACGATTGACTATTAAAGTAAAAACTGCATCGACACGCTTTAAAATAAGGAAATGATCCAGTTTTACTTGCTGTTTGGTCCATTTGGATGTCAAAGCTACCCGGTTAGGTTTAGGAAAACATGTTTGAATTAAAGCCTTCGAATGTATGGGACATCCCCCGATCGAGCCAACCTTAGCATGAGCAGTGCATACACTGGATCCATACTGTGGCCGATCGGTAACAAGCTTCTCCTCCGTTTTCTGGGTTACCATGACGACGCAACACAAATGTATGGGACATCCCCCGATCTAGCTAACCTTAGCATGAGCAGTGCATACACTGGATCCATACTGTGGCCGATCGGTAACAAGCTTCTCCTCCGTTTTCTGGGTTACCATGACGACGCAACAGCGTTGTCACCGGCAGAGAACATCAGGCTACGAGCTCCTAGCATCAGTTTCGGATGCTGAGGGGCGATCTTGCACATTGAAAACGGATGCTGAGCGTTTCCAAGTATCATGAGACAACTTGGGAGCAAAGTGCTGCCGTTGCATGACTTATTGATGAGTATCAGACATTTGTTTGCCCACATTTACAACCCAGTTAGCTGCAGCCGTGTTACATTCATTCACTTCATCCTCGGAGGCCATCAAACACGTGCGGGATGGAGCAGTTTAGCACCGCTAACCGTCTGTAAATGTGGTTTTCTTCACCTGTATCTCTGATGTGGTTCACTTTCATTTTATGTGACAGGCAACAGCGACTTTCTGCAGTGTAAACGAATCATTTTCCAACAGAAACCTGCACAGATTGAGGCTAAGCATGACTCACAGTGATTACAAACGGCTTTGATTTGCATGAAAGCTGCATCAAATGCTGTAAGATCTCAGTGGGTCCTAGTTTTGTACCTGCATTGTGATCTTTTACCCTCACGGCTGTGATTTATATCACAGACATTACTTACTGACAGAGCTTCATTGTGCACTTGCAATGATTGTGGTTCAACACCGGTTCACCACCACAATAAGGCCACTGAGAGGCAAAGTGGCTGTGCAGCTGTGTGTGAAAAGGAGGAGGAGATCCTGTTAGGCTCTGCTCTTGATAATGAGTTGAAATCACGGAGGGGAGAACAAACAAACCCGGCGGCGGCCTCCAAAGCCACGATCTGAGCCCGGAGCAGGTTGGCCCTTCATCTGCATGTCAATGAGGAATTTGCTCGCAGCTCAGCATTCAAAACGGCACAATGTGAGGCTGGCGGGGCGCTGCTTTCTGATGTGAAAACACATCTGTGACACAAATTGAAAGATGGCGGGCAGAAGAGAGACGTGAAACCAGCTTTCTTGGACTCTGCCCTGTTTATTTCTTGAGTTTGGTGAGTTTTGCTGGCATTAACAATGACATTCAGGGCCCCAAAATGGTAAATTATAGTGATATTTTCTGACTATTACTGTATGAAACACTAGATTACCAGAGACATAGCCACTGAACTCTTTAGGGTTAGTGTTAGTGTTTGAAGAAATACTTCAATTGAGTGATGATTTTTGTATTTTGTAAGTCTCTAAGGCGGAAACAGGTGGAATATTTCATCATGTACAGACCTTTACTTGACATAAAGCAAGCTACAGTCATAGTTATAAATGAAATAGCTGCTTCTAGAAAGTAATTTCTGATAAAAGCAGATCTAAAATGTAAATAAAAGAGGCGGCGAATGTTGTTTTTTGATGTTTTACGACTAAATTCTTGCTGCAGATCACCATGATGACACATTAACTGTCATCAAACATGTTAGTGTTTGAGGAAATACTTCAATTGAGTGATGATTTTTGTATTTTGTAAGTCTCTAAGGAAACAGGTGGAATATTTCATCATGTACAGACCTTTACTTGACATAAAGCAAGCTACAGTCATAGTTATAAATGAAATAGCTGCTTCTAGAAAGGAATTTCTGATAAAAGCAGATCTAAAATGTAAATAAAAGAGGCGGCGAATGTTGTTTTTTGATGTTTTACGACTAAATTCTTGCTGCAGATCACCATGATGACGGATTAATTAGATTAAAACGATGTGCTGACATCAGTGCACCGAATGCTAAATATGATGTTGCTTAAAATCAACCTGGAGAATATCAGCGGTGACATAAAAATGGCCGATTAGTGTCGGATGTGTACGATAAGTTTCAGCTGACAGTGAGGGAGACGGGAAAAGTACATGATGGTTTATTGTTGCATCTGCTTCATCCTGAGGAATCAGTGTGGAAAACTACAAACAGCCTGAAGAGTTTAGCTGTTTTTTTTATTAATTTAGTTTAAAACGGTTACATATAAGGTCAAAACCTGTGAGGATAAGCTCAGGTGGCTCCTGCCCAGTAGATCTGACCTGTTCTGCACAGCAGGTTCAACATGTGCAACATGAACAGGTGCAGGTGGCATCAGATGACCAATCACAACCAGAGAATTAGCACAGCAGGAAGGAAACCGGATGAAGACGTAACAGGACAGCGATTAAATCCAGTCAGTGGACTATAAATAAAGGGGGTTTAATTGTCCAGTGATTCTTATTGATTCTACAATCATTTCATAAGAGGGATGTGGATATGAATGTGAATGTGAGACATTATTTGATGCAGCTTGGCGAATCTGACACTGCATGAAAAGATGTTAGCTTCAAATCTTCACTGTGAGCTGGAACAAACTTTAGAGTAAACAGCCTCTGCTTTAGGCTGCATAAGCAGTCCTTCTGATTACATGTCTCTTATAAAGATGCTCCCGTTGAGCAGCATCGTTGTTCTTTGACTCCAGTTGGAGTCGGTTAGGGACTCTAATTTTCCGCCCACTGATGTCTCTTTTCTTTAAACCCTCTGGAGTCGATGGATGCGCCGGGGCGTCCAAATCCCGTGACCGATTTAAGATGAGGTGGAAGCAAGACGGCACGACCTGGAAACAGTTGCAGTTTCCATGTAATAACCATGAATCAGGGCTGCAAAGTGAGGCAGCGCCTGTTTCTGCTTCATTTCATGGTAATATCACATTAAACCAAACATCGAGACGCATTATGATTAACATGTGTGATAGTTTTCACCGTAATACCAGATTGTTTTCTTTTATAAATCATCTATAGATTTATTTCCACATTACTGTTTCACTCTGGTGTTTCCATGATATATTCCTAGTTTTTACCTGGTTATTTCTTATTAATTACATGGTCTTTTCTCGTGATTACTACCACACTTTCACTTCTTATTACCAGGCTGTAATGTAAAGTGCTACCAAAGTTTTTACATAGTTTAAATGCAGGAAGAGCCCAAGAGCTAAATCAAAGTGCCAGACTCTCTCAGGTGGCACATTTTGGTTCTTTTGCTACATTTCCTCTCAAATCGTGTCAGTCAGTGGGTCCACATGATGAGATTAACTGGATTACAGCTACAGTTGGGTTCTGCTCCTTATCTGAGGGTAATTATCCTTGGATATATGGCGGTGAATGAATGGAATCACTGGCACAAAGCATGTCATACCCCAGTACGATAGGTGGCGCTGTCCCCATTTCAGCTATCGCTAATAGAGCCACTTCCTGTTGACGTCTTCACCACCAACAACAACAAACTCAGGCATTCAGAAAGATGGCGAACGCAGAGCGAGATGAAGCTGCGTCCCTCTCCATCTGTGATGAGCTGGTTATGGCACAGACGATGCACAACGGCGCATTCTGCATCGCGTTGTTTCTTTCTTTCTGACGACAACAACAGTAATATCGTCTCCTTCCACTTCCGGGTGACGATCGCGGGAAAAAATCTCGAGCATGCGCAGAACGCTCGATCCGATCAGCTGTCTGCAGGCACGAGTAACCCGATCCGATCCGTTTTCTTGTCAGATTAAGCTTGTTACATGAGCTGAATAACTGAATCTTATTGTAATTTAGCCATTAATCCGATCTGATGGCACTTATGTAACTCATGTAATGTAAAGAAACTACACCACGAAACATATTCACTAAAACCCGAGACATTAAAAACAGTCAGAATCACTCCATCAGCTCAGGAAGTAATTGATAAGTTTAGCTAACTGGTTACAAGGTGCAAACTTCAGAGCTTTTATGAGGTGGAGAAGAAGCAAAGGAGACATATGGTAAAGAAGGAGAAAGTAGTGCTTTTCTCAAACAACACACAAACACACTTTCTTACTGTGGGAGTCGATGAGTCATCGCTGTAGCTGTTATTCGGGCGCTGCATCAATCACCCTCTCCTGATGGGAGCAGATGGCGCGTGGCGGCTCGGCCAGTGTGGAGAAGTGTGTGGGTGTGTGTGCTCGGGTAGGGGTGGTGGAGCTCAGACTGCCAGGGAAAACAGTTGGATGAAGACTGATGCAAACAGCAGCACAGAGGTGCTGTACATGATGAAATATTCCACCTGTTTCCACCTTAGAGACTTACAAAATACAAAAATCATCACTCCGTTGAAGTATTTCCTCAAACACTAACATGTTTGATGACAGTTAATGTGTCATCATTGTGATCTGCAACAAGAATTTAGTCGTAAACATCAAAAAACAACATTCGCCGCCTCTTTTATTTACATTTTAGATCTGCTTTTATCAGAAATTACTTTCTAGAAGCAGCTATTTCATTTATAACTATGACTGTAGCTTGCTTTATGTCAAGTAAAGCTCTGTACATGATGAAATATTCCACCTGTTTCCGCCTTAGAGACTTACAAAATACAAAAATCACTCAATTGAAGTATTTCTTCAAACACTAACATGTTATATATTGTGTTTGCCTCGTCGATACATAAAACCCTAAAGAGTTCAGTGGCTACTTCTCTGGTAATCTAGTGTTTCATACAGTAATAGTCAGAAAATATCACTATAATTGATCATTTTGGGGCCCTGAATGTCATTGTTAATGCCAGCAAAACACACCAAACTCAAGGAATAAACACGGCAGAGTCCAAGAAAGCTGGTTTCACGTCTCTCTTCTGCCCGCCATCTTTCAATTTGTGTCACAGATGTGTTTTCACATCAGAAAGCAGCGCCCCGCCAGCCTCACATTGTGCCGTTTTGAATGCTGAGCTGCGAGCAAAGATCAGCTGACGGCAGCCGGTGCTTTCAGCTGATCTGGTGCCAGACAGCCAGCTGTGGTGCAGGGGCAACAGCCAAAGAAGAAGAAAAACAGGAAGAAGAAGTGAGGAAGACTTCGGGAATGCTTGACTTGTGAGTTGAGCAGGAGAGGAGAGACACCCCCCAGGTGTGAGGGCAGGTCGGCTGCCTCAGAGTGAGTATCACCACATCACGGCTGCTCTGAACGGCTCCAAGTGAATCCAGCAAGGCTCCCATGAGAAGTTTGGACACTTTATACTCAGTTTCAGCAGCTTTATGAAGTACAATAAGATATAAACATGATTTCTGTCATCTGAAATGTTTAAAAATGACTTTTTGTGACACTGATAAAGCGGGAATGTTTAGTTTATTTCCATTTTAGAATAAGAAAAGAGAAATAGCCTCCAGTTCTTAGAAACAACTGTTATATCAGAGGTTATAAGCTGTTGTTCTGCAGGACAGAATCTTTCACTTCTCTCTGCAAAGGGCTTCAGCTCTGAGATATTCTCAGAGCATCGAACACCAAAAGCTCTCAAAATCTTCCTCCGGAGGACGTGTTTAGAGTCGTTATCCTTTTGTAAAAGTCAAACTCTTTATCTTTTAATAGTTCATGTAGAATTCTTCCATCTCTCAGATCATCTGGTTTAGGAGAAAGTGGCAAATTAAGGTAGAAATAAATCAGAATCAGTGCATGAAGAGCATTTCCTCTTCGTTCAGAAGGTGATTTTATCTGAAGTAGCAGACAGGGCAGGTGGAAACGCAGCAGGGGAGCTGGGGTGAGGCTGGAAAACAAAGGCTGAAACGATGGTAGGAAGACAGCAGTGCTGAGTGAGCAGTGGAATAAAAAGAGCTGCACATTATGAAGCTAACTGGCTGATAGTGATGCAGACACACAGGTGGGGGCCTGCTCCACCACACCTGTCTGAACTCCTGTAATCACACACTCACATAAAGGCAGGGAGATCGAGTGGTTGCAGGCTAAAGATATTGGAGGAAGAAGCAGGGAGCATGACAGTCATAATAATGAACTTCCTCCTCACAGGGGAGCAGCACCGACTTCGCTCTCCCGCTCCTCTGCTCTGGAGCATGACATCAGACATCTGGTGCCTGTGTGAATATGTTTTAAGGAGACTGGCGTTGGGGAAAGCGAGAGAGACTGTTTCCAACTGATGGTCCTGCTGTTTTGTCCCGTCCTGCTGTGCTGTGTTTTCTTCTTCTGTGACTGCTGCTGCCGCCATTTCCATTGCTGCAGAGGGACTAATATCCCTCATTCCCTTCTGCCCTTACTAATCTAACGCTGGACTCGTGAGTACTTCATGCACGTGCTTTTATTTTATGCTCAGTTCTGAGTGAATCGGCCTTTCTAGTTTCCCACCGCACCCAACAGGCCAGCAACAGGTTGGGTTTTTTTCCTTCTTTTCATTTCAGACAAGTTTTCAAGATAGATTTGCTTTTGGGAAAGTAAAAGTGTTTATTTGCTTGTAAAACTTTTGTTTCCTACCATCGAATAAGCCTGTGGTTTTTATTTATATTTTTACACAAAGGCACAACTTTTATGTCATATTGTAAATAAATATTTGTGAATATGTTTGCATAAAAAGTGCAGTTGTGGTGGTCATTATTAAAGTAGGTCTGGATAGTTTAGTGGTGTGATTGCCACCTTCCATGTGGGAGATCCTGAGTTCAAATCCCCTGCATGAAAGGTATTACCTCCAGTAGGGGTCCTTAGGCAAGACCCCCTTACCCTACCTGCCTACCTGTAAGTCGCTTTGGATAAAAGCATCTGATAAATGCATAAAAACAAAAAACAAGGTCATATTATTGAAAGTACACATGTACAAAGTAACCTATAGAACAGTTATATTTCCAGTCTCATTGTATTATCCACTCCAGATCTATTTTAACTACATGGGACCTGGGTTACATAAATGGACAACATGTACAAACAGCCTGTGTGGAGTTTCTTTCACTATATTTAGAGCATTAACCTCCCCTGACATAGTTCTGGATGCCTTTTCTTAATCAAACGACGACACACTCTCTCTCCTCTGGTTAAATTTCACAGCTTTCTGGGGTTCTGCTGCTTCAGCGATCAGTGATTCCAGGTAGGAGTCGGCAGGCAGGACATCAGTGGCTTCTCCTGACGATCTCAAGGAGGGAAATGTTTGTTAGCCTTGAGAACGCAGGAGGACATGAAATGATGATTTGTGTCACCACGAGGCGTATATTTACGAGCTGAAGATGAATAAAGATGCCAGAGGTGAACACTGCATGAACGTTATTCATTATCTTTATCATCTGCATGTTTTTAGGTGGAAAGGTGGAAAAGTTTGGTGAGATTGTGAGACGGAGGCCTGAGGCTGCAGGAAAAAACAAACACAGAACCCCAAAGAGCTGGAAGACAGTGGAAAAACCACAGGCTCCCAGTAAATCAAAGCATAGCAGCCCCCCCCCCCCCCCCCCCCCCTCCGTGTGTGGAGCCACCCAGGGCAACAGCGAGTGTCCGTTACCTTTATCTGGAGGCAACCAGGAGGCTGGGCTGATGTGGTGCATAAAGCTCTAATGGTTGTCATTTTCTCTGCAGGGTGGGAGCAGCCCTGGAGTGGGGGGGGGGGGGGGGGGGGGGGGGGGTGGGGGGGTGGGGGGGGTGCGGGAATGTAGGGTCAAAGCAGCAGATTTCTGATGCTGAAAAAAATCGGCATGCATCTCATGCTCAGCGACATTCTTTTGCTCAGAGATAACTGTTTCATGTCGTGTCATTTCCTGTTTTATTTGTAAATCACTCACCTTCTCCTCTCCTTTCAGGTAACTTCCCCTTTCCTCCTGCATCTCAGCGTCTTCCCTGATTCCCAAAGTGTTTCCACCTGCTCCCCTTGGTCCCTCATGGGTTTCCCTTGTCTTGTGCCAGTTTGTTGCCTCAGTTTGAGCATCCTTTCCAGCCCTTGTCTTGTTCCATAGAAACCTGCAGCGAGCGTTTCTCCTGCAGTGCTGTCTTGTTTGTAGTTGGTTCACAGCCATAGTTTATTTATTGTAGCCTTGTTTGTTCCTCCGTTGTGAAGGAGAGATTTTTGCCGCACCATTCATAGCCTCAGATTACCGTTAAAGGTGAGTTTTTAAGTTTATGGTTAAAGTTCATAGCTTTTCTGTTTTTCTCCCAGTTTGGAGAGTTTTATGTTTTGTAACTTTCAAAGCTGCGCTCCTTCTACACCATAGTTACGGAGGAGAGTGCTTAGGGGTTTTACAGCATTATCTTTTGCACTGCCGGGAGATCGCCCTGCATTGCTCTGTGTGTTTATTATAATAAACCTTCTGAACCCAAGAGACCCTGCATCTGTGCCTACGGTTCCTGACAATAACTTGGAGTTGGTTGAGTTGTTGAAGCTGGTTTCTGAGATGATGACGATCTCATAGGTTTGTTGATCTGTGAGAGATATGCTTTGTAACACCAAGAACATTTAGTATATATAAATATATCATTATATATATGATATATTAAATATATGAGTATATTTAACTGTCATACTGACTTGATTTCGCTCACTTAAAGTATATTTAAAAGACAGAAGGTGCTGCTGGCGTGGAGGAAAATGTGTCTGTGGGAAAGAAGTGAGGTAGCGTTTAATTTAGGTGTTTAAAGGAAGGTCCCAAAGGCCAGTTTATGATGCTGGGAACCAGCACACCCATGTTCCCAGCCATGAATTTCCTTCCCGTGAGTGGAAGGTGGCAACCTGGCGCTCATTTCCCACACGAGGCTGCACCGGTTTCCCTTCTCTGGCCTCTCATGGAGATCTTTGAAAGGTTGCAAATACAAGCGGCTGAAATGAGCATCCTTCAGAGGGTGGCTGGGCTCAGCCTGAGAGATGGGGGAGGAGCTTGATCGACCATCCAGAGGGAGCAGAGCCGCTGTTTTTCTCCAAAAAGGCCTGGTTGGAGACCCAGAACACGGATCAGCTCGGGATCCTCCAGGAGCAGGAGGTCTCTGGGCTTCCCTGATGAACCTGTCCACGGCCTCAGATAAGAGGAAGATAACACATGGAAGGATGTTTAAAGGGACATTTAAATTTGTGCATACACTGTACCATTGGCAATGTGGAATTACAGCGTTTTAACTACATTTTCCTTACTTTTTAAAAGCCTTCTGGACTCTTAAAGGCCAGATCACCAGCAGCCGCCCTTATTTTCTGTTCTAACACCTGGAGGAGCATCGCAGCATGTTTTATTTAAAGCATCACGGCTTCTGAAGCCTCCTGCAGCAGCTCTTCTTTTATTACTTTTTTTGGCTCATGAGGAGATACTTGAGGCTGAGAAATTTTCTGAGCAATATGGCCGACAAATGCAGATTTAGAACAGATACTGTGGAAAAAAATTAAATAAAATAGCATTAAATCATGTTAAATGGTACAACCTGCCGACATAAATCTGTGACTGCATTGTGTGGACAGTAAAGAATAAACCAATATTTGTTTGAGTTTAGGCTCTATTTGTAGCCTTAATTTAATTTAATGATCAATCAGAAGCTCCAGGAAGTGAATGGACTCGACTAACGAAACAGTTCAGCACATATTTGCATGTTTGTGTCAAATAGATCGAACCAAAAGCTGACAAATAGCAGCTGGGTGAATGTTTAATGTTCCACAGTGAGGTTAAACTTTTACTTCAGGGCACTTTGAACTATGGAGGATTCAATCTATGAATCTATCCGCCTTATATATCGTCCCCAGAACGAGGGAAACAAGACAAAAGGTGTCATCATTTGAGTCTGATGCACAGAATGTGAATCATGATTCGACAGACTCAACAAACTGATTTTTCTGCTGACTTTAATTTTTTTCCCGCTGGAACAGAAGCTTTAATTTCAGAGCTGTCAAAAACAGCAGCGAGAAGAAGACAGATGAAGGTCAGCCAGCATGAATGAAGGATCCAGAGTGTGGATGTGCTCACAAACACACACTGAATCCACAAAAGGTTTCCCCTAACCGACCCAAAGCTAACTCCAGTAATGTCTCACATCTCATTCATTATGTGTGAATGCACAGCAATACTCCAACTATTGACCTCAGTCTAAATCAGACAGGATGTTTCCTTCTCATTTCACAGAACACAATGTGATTGATAACTCATATGATGGCCTCCTGTGGCGTTCCTGACCATCCAAACGCGGCACATTAGACTTCTTAGGGTTTGACTATAAGCCTAGATTGCGATGTAACGCCATCCCGATCTTCTGAGTCTACGCCAACACCGTCACTACTGTTCATAAACCAATCAGGGAGCGTGTTTACAGGAGAAAAAGGAGCGTGACCCATCGAGCCTCTCAAAACGGGACTATCGCACCCAGATGATGCAGTCAGGGATGCCTGGATAACTACAGCCGAAACCCCCCATACAAGCCTCCGGTGACCAGATGTTCGGTGACAGAGAACGGAGCAAAAGGCAGCCGACATCCAAAGAAGAGCTTTGGGATGTCCTTCAAGAAGCCTGGAGAACTATTCCTGAAGACTCCTTAAAGAAATGACAGAAAGCTGGTCTCAGAGGGTTCAGGCTGTGTTGGAGAATAAAGGAGCTCAGACCAGAGATTCACTTTAAAGCTGCTGAGAACTGATAAAAAACTCTGTTTATGACAAAGAAGGACAAAAGAAGAAGTGTCAGGCCTAAAAAACTATCTCCAGCAGATGAACAGGATCTGAAAGTGATGTCCTTAAGAAAGAGGAAAAAATCCAGCTGTGACCTGACAGGACCTGAGAGATGCATCTGGACCTTCAGCTGATCCATCTACTGTTGGCCCAAGCCTCATCAGAAATGGTCTCCATGGAAGGGTGGCTGTCAAGAAGCCGTTCTTAAGGAAGGGAAACAGGGAGAAAAGGCTGAGCTGTGCCAAATGACACAAGAAGTGGACTGAAAATCAGTGGCAACAGGTCTTATGGAGGGATGAATCCTCCCCAGAGCCCGGACCTCAACATTATTGAAGCAGTGTGGGATCATCTGACAGAGAACGGAACAAAAGGCAGCCCACATCCAAAGAAGAGCTTTGGGATGTCCTTCAAGAAGCCTGGAGAACTATTCCTGAAGACTAACGTATTTTTCAGGCTATAAGGCGCATTAAATTAAACAAAACTCAGATAAGTCAAACTTTATTCAACTCACCTGTTGTACTGCGTTGAGTTTGAATCTGCTTCATCAGCATGTCTCTGAAAAGGAGCCATTTTTGATGCAGCGGGTACAGAAAATGAATGAATGAATGCACCTTAATGTTGGAGCACAGATCGTGACTACGGTGGCCCGTAATGCTCAATCCATCCAGCAGTGCAGCTTCGTAGCTTACCAAGGCCGTGCTGAAACATTTTGACAGATTTTTGAGCGCCGTGTACCACATAAAATCTGTTCTAGGTCAGAAAGCACAACCAGAATTAATCCATGCATTAGGCGCACTGTCGATTTATGAGACAATTAAAGGATTTTAAGTGCGCCTTATGGTCTGAAAAATATGGTACATTGATTATGAGCAACTCTCCCTGGTGTTTGGAATACCTTTTCCTCAATTTCAACATTTTTTTCCACCTTCCTCAGTTGTTTCAGCTTGTCCTCCTTTTAAGGCGCCATTTTAAGGCGCGCTGTCCTTATGGTCCGAAAAATACGCTCCTTAAAGAAATGACAGAAAGCTGGTCTCAGAGGGTTCAGGCTGTGTTGGAGAATAAAGGAGCTCAGGCCAGATATTCACTTTAAAGCTGCTGAGAACTGAACAAACTCTGTTTTTACCTTAAATACTGAACATAACACATAAAAACTATTGAAATATATTCTGTTTTGGACATAACTCTGGTTATTTTGGAGCAGCAGCTTGTTTCGGTGTCTTTCTCAACACATAATTCAGATTCTCTGTTTGAAATGAGCCTAATTTCTACTGATGCATCTGTTTCCAGGGTGTTTTAATTGCAGATTTCACCAAGTGTGAAGCAAACAAAAACTGCTCCAATACTCTGACTCTGGTGGATGGCAGCAGATCGTTTCACAAAGTGTGTGGGTGATATTAGCATGCGTGTCTGAAACAACTGGACAGTGAATAAATCTTTGTGAGGGACAATATATTGTTCACTGTAGCGTGTAATCATCAACAGCCAAAGACGGCAGCAGATGAATAATAGATCGAGCACGTGGATTGGAAACAAAGTTAGGCGGAAGAGCCTTTAGAATAAATGAGGGAAGTGGAGCAAGAGCTGCCAGAGACAGCTTTCTTTGGAGATCTAATATCTGTCAGGATTTTATTCTCAGGGATCAGACCAGCTGGTTTTGGATGGCTTCACCGGTCAAAGTGCTGGTCTTTTTCTAAAAAATGACCCATAGATGGCAGGTTTGCTTGGCCAGTACTCACAGAAGTGGAGTTAGCTCTTTGTCTCTGTAGGTTTTGAGAGGATCCACTG
This sequence comes from Leuresthes tenuis, assembly GCF_036924035.1. NCBI lineage: Eukaryota > Metazoa > Chordata > Actinopteri > Atheriniformes > Atherinopsidae > Leuresthes > Leuresthes tenuis. The sequence goes on along the minus strand of NW_027325368.1, from coordinate 3,559,005 downwards.
TTTCCTCACTCAGAACCGTTGGAGAACTGGCTTCAACATGGTCGAATGTGCATAAAGCTTCTGTGATGATGAGGCTCATGCTTCCTGTAAATCAGGGTGACTTTGAGTGTGGTCGCTATCTTCCTCTGCTCCCCGGCAGGTTTCCTGTGCACAGCTGTAAACTCAGATCATTGTCTGTGGCCTGTGTTATCAGTCACCTTGAGACTCTCTCTCTGGAACCTAATAATCAGGTTAGAAATCTAATATCGGACTCTCTTAAGCAGTAAAATCCAATCGGATGTTTATTCCTGTAATGCGTCTCGCTCGTATGCTTCTTCACATGACTTTATCTGTCTTTTTACCCATTTTGTTCCTTATTTATTGTGGCTTTATTGATTATTATCTAGCTGTTGGTGCGTTAAATAGTTCTGAAAAGGAAAGCGGTGTTGTGTGGGGCAGGAAACCAAAGATTGTGGTATTTCAGCCACCGGCGCCCCGGAACTCGAGGCCCCAAATTGATGCCCCAAACTGAGTCAAAAGCACACAATTTTAAGGTTCACACACTTCTCTGGAGTTGCTTTAAGGTTCATGAGCCCACAGTGTGGCTCTGACTCAGCCTGAGACTGAGACCAAAGAAGTGGAGCACATCAGTCCAGCTGTGAGGTCTTTCCACCGGCTGCCGGTCCATCAGAGGATAGACTTTAAAGTTCTGATGCTGGTCTATAAAGCTCTGAATGGTCCAAAATACATCAGTGACCTCCTGACCCACTATGAACCTCCCAGACCCCTCAGGTCATCTGGATCCGGTTCTTTATCAGTTCCCAGAGTCAGAACCAGACCTGGAGAAGCTGCATTCAGCTTCTATGCTCCACATGTCTGGAACAAACTCCCAGAAAGCCTCAGATCAGCTGAAACACTCAGTATTTAAGTCCAGGTTGAAGAAACATCTATTTTCAGCTGCATTTGAATAAGCTTGAGTTTCAAAATGGAATCATATTTTAACTCCTGATTTTATCTTTTCTGATTTGATCTATTGTTCCTATTTCTTTCTTTTGCTTAAATTTTAAATCCTGCTTTTTATTTCTTCTGTATTAATGTCTCTGTAAAGCACTTTGAATCACCTTGTCGTTGAATTGTTCTACACAAATAAACTTGCCTTGAATTCCTCATTTGAAGCCGGAGCAGTTTAGACCACTGATTGCACTTTGTTGTGTCCGTTTATCGGAGAGGAAAACACTCAAAAAATGGCTTTGAAGGCCTTTGAAAATGGAGCACATTCCCTGTTTTGGAGATAAGAAGCTGTTTTGTGGCACATGCGCGCCATTAGGCCGGCACAATGGCGAGCCCTCGGGGGGGAGAGCTCGTCCTACATGGGAAATGAGTCTGAGGAGCAGCGAACGCATGAATTAAATGTTACAGTCTATTTGGTGAGCTGCTGTGTTGTCCTTGAGCTATTTAACAATGGATACAGTCTGAATGGAATGATACAACAGCTGGTTAAAGGACCATACCGCAGTTTACTGTCAGAATAAATATAAATCAAGAATATTTACTTTATGAGTGAATTTTACCAGCTGCATCTTTATTAAATCAATGCTGAAAATGTATCAGATCATTTGAACTTTTGTGACTGCTGCCAAAAAGCTCGGAGACCAGTGAATAATACTGAAAATGTGTTATTTATCAATAAAAGCGTCAAACAAGTGAAGAAGTGTCATATTTCTTCCTGAAAAGCACTGGATTATAAGACTACCCCTAACCCTAATCCATAGAGGTATAAAGAAGCAAAAGACTGAGATATTTAAATGGGAAAAGATGTGATTATTTCCAGTCTTTTAACTCTTAATCTTGGGTACTTTAAGATTAGCTTTGCACAGTTCATAACTCTGAATAGTTTGTCATTAGTTCAGAGCAACGACTTTCTCTTTGCCTCCTCCTGAGAACGGCAGGATCCGGCTAAAGTGTTTTCTGATTGGTCCAATTCCTGGGATTTGTGTTGCTTGGTTGCTGCAGCGTTCAGGTCGGCACTACAAAGTGTTGATATCCAAGAAGCTCAGAAGATAATAATCCTGGAACACCATCAGTGATTAGTCTCAGTTGTACAGATAAAATATAAAGTGGTCAGATTGAAGAAAAGGCCAAATTCGCTCTGAACTAAAGAGGAGAGGGACCATCCAGCATGTTATCAGCTCTCAGTTTAAAGCCTGCATCTCTGGTGGTATTGGGGGGGGGGTATTAGTGTTTGCACATCTGGAAAAGGCTCCATCAATGAACAGGTTTTAGAGCAACATCTGCACCCATCCAGACGACATCTTCCACATATTTCAGCAAGTTAAACCACATCCAGCCTCTATTCCAGCAGCTTTGTAGAAGAAGAGTCCAGCTGCCTGCAGTCCAGATGTTTCACCACCTGAAAACATGTAAAATGCAGCAAAGAAGACTCCTGAGCAGCTTTAATCCCCCATCAGACAGGAGTGGGACAACATTCCTCTCCCAGAGGTCCAGCAGCTGGCCTCCTCAGCCCCCAGATGTTTACAGATGTTGCTAGAAGAAGAGGGTTTGCTGCACAGTGGGAGACAGGGATCTGGATCATTCATTCCTAATCTAAACAGCGAAAATCGAATAAATGAATAAGATATAAACACGCAAACGACTGTTCACTCGGCATCTCAGCAGACGTTTAGATTTATTCAAGACAAACACGGCATTAATCATGTCTGATTCCACTCAGCGGGCCCAGGTGACCTTATTTATGGGATCAAAGTCACGCTGAAATCATGTGGATCAAGGACACGAAAGATCTGTTCAGAGAGCAGCGTTCGCTTCATCTTATGAACTCCAAACTCAGACAAACAAGCTAATAAATGTGGTGATTTCGTGCTTTAATCAAACATCGGTCTGCAGCATGGTGTCCTTGAACACGCCCCCCCCCCCCCATAAACACTGGATATCACTGCAACATTTCCACAATATGAATTGTTTCATTTTCGAAGCGGCAGTCTTATCACCCACTAACAGATATACCGAGGAGTGTTTAACCTTTTCCAGATCGATGCCTCCAAAGAGCCGCTGTCATTTTTAAGGTGGAATTGTGTCTTTGTTTTGTCTGAATAAGAATATGACAGACCGGGTGCTCCTCATTGTCTCTCTGATAATGCGGCGACACGGTTCTTTTGACAGCTAATGACTTTTCCACTCTATCTACAGACTGATAGAGTCCAGCATCCAGGTGTTTGTAGCAGGTAGGAATATTTAACACACCACGGCTTGTGGGCTTCAGTCTGTCCACTGTCTCATATAAGCAGACAAATCCGTCTGTATGGAGGAATAGATCATCCAGCTGCTAATGCATTCATAAAAAATGTCTATTCCAGGTTGCAGGAGTTTTATTCAGTTCAGTTCAATCAAATAATACTTTAATAATATTAAGAATGCAGATAACAAAAGATATATATCTATATATGTACATATAAATCAGCTGAAAAACATATGAGGTCACATGCAACATTAGCAGGTAACACAGGTGAACTGTGTTGAAGGTGGGATTCTCTCTCTGGGTTGGGAATGAGATCCTTCCCCAGGTGGAGGAGTTCAAGTATCTCGGGGTCTTGTTCACAGTGAGGGACGAATGGAGGGGTGATTGACGGCGGATCGGTGCAGCTCTGCAGTGTTTCAGGCTCTGCACCGACCCGTCTGTGAAGAAGGAGCTGAGCCAGAAGCGGAAGCTCCTCTATTTACCGGTTCCCATCCTCACCTCTGGTCCCGAGCTGTGGGAAGAGACCGAAAGAACGAGATCGCGAATACAAGCGGCCGAAATGGGTTTCCTCCGCAGGGTGTCTGGGCCTCCCTTAGAGATAGGGTGAGAAGCTCAGTCATTCGGGAGGGGCTCGGAGTAGAACCGCTGCTCCTCCGCATCGAGAGGAGTCAGATGAGGTGGCATCTGGTTAGGATGCCTCCTGAACTCTCTGGTGAGGTGTTCAGGGCCCGTCCCACTGGGAGGAGACCCGGGGGAGACCCAGGACACGTTGGAGAGACTATGGCCTGGGAACGCCTCGGGGTCCCCCTGGAAGACCTGGAGGAAGTGGCCGGGGACAGGGAGGCCTGGGCTGCTCTGTTAAAGCTGCTGCCCCCCCGACCCCCGGAGAAGCAGCAGATGATGGACAGGTGAACTCTCTCAGTTACACGACATGGACAGAAACTCAGAGAGGTGGTTCAGGTATCCCTGCAGCCATGTCTCCTCCTGATCTTCCTGCTCTGTCCTCATCACGGGTTCATGCACGTCCGATTTATCGGCACGTGAACTTTCCCTAAACTTTCCCTAAAGGAATGAAAAGGTTTCAGCTAAATCTGAGACTTTCCCCTCCTCAACTCATCTTGACTTGGGATCTTTTTGCAGGCATCATTTGAGCGGTGGAAAGCTTTCCCGTTGCCATGGTTTCACATCCTGCAGCACAGCATCGAAACCAGCACAGAACGGGGTTTAAGAAATCTGTGTTTTCACAGAAAAAGACTCAAAGAAAGTCAAAGAAAGTCACAGCATGTCCAGAGCTGCAGCAGCAGCAGGCGGCCCGCCTCATGGCGCCACTCATTCTCATTGTAAAAGGCAAATAACAATATCTTGAAGTACAAAACACAAGCTGTGTAGGTTTTTGGCTTACCGCTGCCATTTCTGAATGAATTCTATGTTTTCCACAGCAAAGATGAAGAACCATCCGGCCACAGCCGACCAGGACCATCTAAGGCAGGGGTCGGGAACCTTTTTGACTAAGAGAGCCATGAAAGCAAAATATTTGGAAATTTATTTCAATGAGAGCCATATAATATATTTTAGTAGCTCTCGGCACGCTTTCTTTCTGCCGTCTCCTGCCGGGTATTTTGATGCAAAGGTAGCATGGCGCGTGTCGAAGTGCCGTTTCATCGATGTAATTTTGTCTTTGCAAATTAGACACACCGCAGAATTTGCTCTCTCCACAAAGGCGAATTCTTCAGTCCATTCGGCCTGAAATGTACGATACTCGTCATCTTTTTTTCTTCGTCGAAGGGTTAGCTTTGAGCTAATGACCGAGCAGACTGATTCAAAAGGGGGCGTTTACCTGTTTTACGCTGCCAACGTAGTCCAGTATCATCCAATTAAAATAATGCTCCTGCAGCCCTGAACAGGACATGAAAAATCGATGGATGGATTAAAACAAGTGAGAATATTTAGTTTTATCTGCGATGCAATCATCAAAAGAGCCACACCTGGCTGGCGAGCCATAGGTTCCCGACCCCTGATCTAAGGCCTGGCAGACATGACCACGGGCATTTAGAGAAATATTTACCTTCTGCAGGGCAAGTTCCACACTAACAAACAACTGTACACAAGGTACAAGTGGTTCATGCACACCTTGATATTATTCAAATGATTTGTATTGATAATCCAAACCCATCTGTCCAGAAACAATAAAAACAATAAAAATTGAGTTTTTAAATCCAGCAGAAAGAGCACAAATGCTAATTTTGGTCCGTTTTAAGTCATGAACTACTCAGAGCTTCATCTGTCCGGCCCAAACTGTGCCAAACTGTGCCAAACTGTGCCAAACTGTGCCAAACTGGGCCAAACTGGGCCAAACTGGGCCAAACTGTGCCAAACTGTGCCAGCTCCTCTGCAGAAACCGTCCCCTGAACTCTCTGAACGCCGTCACAGGAGAAAAAGCATGAAGTCTGGACCATTTCCCCTTTGAGCTGTCAGGTCTCACAGAGGCTCTTAGGTTTTTGTACCTTGTCTTGTCACTTCCTGTTTTATTTTGAAATGAACTCCTCTGGTTTCAGGTATCTTGCTCTTCCTCCCGTGTCTCTTTGTCTTCCCTGATTCCCAAAGTGTTTCCCCCTGTTCCCCTTGGTTCCTCAGATGTATTTAGTCTGGGTTTCCCTTTGTCTTGTTGCCAGTGTGTTGAATTGTCTTTCGAGCGTTCGTCCTCTAGCCTCCACAGTGATCCACGCCAAAGTAATCCAAAGATCTTGTTTATTAATGATTTCCTCCTTGAGAGTGATTTTCTGTTGTAAGTTTTTCCACAGATTTAGTGAAGTTTTGTTTGTCTCATCCTTTTTCAGTAGTATCTCCGGTAGAGGAGTGTCTTTGATTTATAATTATAACTTTCATAGCAAGTCCATTAGAAGGAGTCTCTTTCTGTTTATTGATTTTGTTAAATTTCTATAGAGCCTCCGACGGTTCGGATAAGTTTATTTGTAAGATTTATAAAACCTTTTGTTTTTTCCTCCTAGCATGGAGAGAGTTTTCTTTTGATAAGTTTTATAGCCTCCCCATAGGTATCGAGGAGAGTGGGTTAGGAATTTATAATCTATTACTTTGCTCTTCAAGTGACTATCATTATATAAATAAAATCTGATTATTGATGCTACCCTGCATCTGCCTCCAGTGCTTTCATCGTGACATGAGCAGTAAGACGGGGCTCCATAATAACTCCACTGGGGTCGAATCTAACTGGAATCTTTCCTTAAAGCTCTCCTTTAACATCTCCTGTTG